>NC_054870.1:9616837-10223837 GCF_018320785.1 Cheilinus undulatus | reverse complement strand
CAAACAGGGAGAGATGATCAGATTAGGTGTTTTCATGGATGCTGATCTGAACAACTAAACCACCCCTCTCGATCAGAATGAAATTTCTTTCTGAATGAGCAGAATCAGAAGATTTTATTCGAAATTAAATGTTTATATGAAGCATTTTATTCAGATCAGGCTTTAATTCCGATTGTAAGTGGTCCATGTAAACAGCTAGTATGAAGAAGTTTGACTTGACAAGCATTGATATTTGAAAAGAAAAGTAAACAATATTAGGTGTGTAGGACTTCTGAACATTCATCTTTATTGGTTGGTTTAAAAATAAATTAAATCAAGTATATCATTTTGGGACAGGGCCACAATTGATCACCTTTTTGTAGGTTGAAAGGTGTAGTGCCACTGCATAAAGTTTTTCTTTGAAGATATTGATCACTAACTTACTGCAGGGTGACACCAACCCATGGCCAAAGAGGCAGAGATGATAAAGTGCAAAGAAGTTCAACCTGCTGCTTTTCTCTTACCCACTGAATCTACAGACTGTTGTTCATGAACCATTTAGACAGATGTATTCAAAAATGCCCACAGTGATTCAAAATGCATTGCCATAATCAGTTTTTGGCCGCTGTCAGAACTCAAACCTTCAAGTAAAAGGAAAACGCTGCCATTTAATGTCACTGTAGATATACTGCAGAAGCTTTCTAAATTATAACGTTTAAACTGATATATTTTTTTTACAATATTTGAATTTGAATTGTCTGTAATCAGCACTGTCAGTTGAAAAACATCATCTTCAAGTCAATTTATTGCATAAATAAAGTGCACCTTTTTCTCAAACTGAATATTTGACACTATCTTAAAATGTGCCTTTTCTTGACCAGCTTTGGCCTGAAAGTTAAGCCTTCTCTGATGCTCACATTTCTCATCAGAGTGACCACAACATGCTGTTGGCAGTTATCATTGTTTATATGAAACCTGGCTGGTGCAGATACATAATCTCATACTTACTTAAGAAAATGCTGTGGTTCTTTCTAGTTCTGGTTTGCACACATGCCAGGTCAAAAACCTCAGCTTAGCCGCAGCTATGATAATTATTTTCTGACAACTTGTGATAAGGTTTAAAAGAAAAACTAAAGCCTTTATGCTGTGACTTTGCTTTGGTCCTGTTTTTTGATGTAAATCTCCAGTCTGCACATACTTACAGCGACGTGACCAAAAACACGACATAAAGAAAAAGAAAAAATCTACTGTGACTTTATTGGGGTAAATTCAGTGGATTTTACTTACCTGGAAAAAGTGACTCCACCGGGTGAAAAGTTTATAAGGATTAGAGACATGGATGTCCACTTACATAAATTGAGTCTAGGTGGTTTGTGGTCATGAGGGGATTTTATACTAATCACAATCTTTTTTTTCTGTGATCTTGAACCAACTTCGTGCAGACGGGAACCTTGTCTGACCCTAAAGCCGCTTCTGTGGAGGAGGAGACTTCAGAGGACGAGAAAGACAGGAAATCAGGCAGGGGAAGGTCAAGGATGACCTCTGCCAAAAGCGCTGAGCTGCAGGTACATACCTCCTGACAAGTGACCCTAAAACTTCTGACTCATTTGAAATCTGAGGTCTTTATACTGAAGTTTATCTCCAGTCACTGAGAGGATAATCTGTGACTCGGCATGGTTCTTGGATCAACAGTCAAAGAAGACAGCTCTACTGTTCTCTTCAAAACAGCTGAAGTAGTACATTTGGCCCATTTGTAATATACGTGTACACATAAAGCAATCATGACTAACACCTGTGATCTTGATTACCTGCAAGCTAGGAAAAACAGTCTGTGAAAAAAAAACGTGTTTTATAAAGGGCAGGAGTCATACGTAAAACAGAGGCATTTAATATATTAGAATATCATAAAAAAGTGGATTTATTTCAGTAATTCAAAAAGTTAAACTCATATATTTTATAGATTATTTAAACACAGACTGATATATTTCAAGTGTTGATGATTATGGCTTACAGCAAATGAAAAACCAAAATTCAGTATCTCAGAAAGTTTGACTATTACTTAAAACCAAGAAAAGAAATCATTTTAACACAGAAATGATAGACTACTGAAAGAATGAACATTTACAGCACTATATACTCGTTAGGGGCCCCTTTCACATGAATTACAGCAATGCAGCGTGGCATGAAGGTGATCATTCTGTGGCACTGCTGAGATGTTATGAAGCCCAGGTTGCTCTGATAGTGGACTTCAGCTCTTCTGCTCTGTTGGGTCTGGTGTTTGCATGTTCCTCTTCATAATATCCTATAGATTCTCTATGGGGTTTAGGTCAGGCTAGTTTGCTGGCCAATTAAGCACAGGGGTACAGATGACATAACTCCCCAGGCCATCACTGACTGTGGAAAGTTAACACTGGACCTCAAGCAAGTGAAATTCTGTGCCTCTCTTCTCTTCCTTCAGACTCTGGGACCTTGATTTCCAAATGAAAAGCTAAATTTACTCTCATCTGAAAAGAGGACTTTGGACCACCAAGGAACAGTCCAGTCCTTTTTCCCTGTTCACCCTCCCTGTTAGCTTGTGCATCTTTTTTAATTAGCACATTTTTCCTTCCATTCAACTTTCTATTAATGTGCTCAGATACAGCACTCTGTGAACAACCAGCTTCTCTAGCAATGACCTTTTGTGTCTTACCATCCTTGTTGAGGCTGTCAGTGATCATCCTCTGGGCATCCTTCAAGTCAGCAGTCTTCCCCATGATTGTGCAGGCTACTGATCCAGACTGAGAGACCCTTTAAAGACTCAGGAAACCTTTGCAGGGGTTTTTAGTTAATTAGCTGATCAGTGTGACGCCTGGGGTCCCCAATATTAAACTTTTTTCCCAATATTCTAATTTTCTGAGATACTGAATTTTGGGTTTTCATTAGCTGTAAGCCATAATCATCAAAATTAAAAGACATAAACACTTGAAATATATCCGCCTGTGTGTACTGAATCTATATGATATATGAGTTTCACTCTTTGCATTGAATTACTGACAAAAATCAACTTTTTGATGATATTTTGATTTGTTGGGATGGACCTGTAGATAAAGACATTTTCTGATGATAATTGCAGCATGCTGTAGTATCTTCCCTCTGTTCCCGTTGATTCATAACTGCTGTCCTTCACTTCCCATCTCCCATCTGACACCTGTGTGTCATCAGGATCACATGACTGCAGACAACCTAGGAGTGATGATAACACTGGACTACACTGGGGTTTTGAATGACAATTTACACTGCCAAAAAACAGCTGCTGTGGACACAGGCCCTTTACTGCAATTTAAACTAGAAATTTACTGTACAGTGTTCTTTATAGTATTGTGATTTATGTTGCTACAAATATAAAAACTGTCCTGAATTTTATAGTGAATGTCAATATTAATCACCTTAATCATTTTGAGCTTCTGAGTCTTTGATATCTTTGTAATTGCAGAAAAGGCTGAGAGCCCAGCAGCTGTTGCTACAGGCCCATCAGGCTTCAAGTAAGGCAACCAGTCTGTGTCTCCAACACAAGTTGAACTCCTCCATCCTGTCTGAAGCTTCTTTGAACATGCTGGAGTGTCACGGCCAGTCTGACTTTGCAGTGGCAGGCCAGTACCTTGCCTTGTTTCAGGTATGTTGCTCTGACTTATCCACATGTGAAATTTAGAGGCTCCAAAACACAAAGTAAAACACATAAAACACACCATCTGTATCCAGGATACCATGCAGGTGGCTCAGAGTATGACACAAGCTCTTGCATCTACACCCACATATCGTCCTCTCTCCTCTCTCTCCTTATAGTATCCTTGAAGTTATCATCATCTACTATTATCCCGTGATTACCATAATCTGCTTTATCTATCTTGTGTTGTATTCCCAGAGCTGCTGCACTGTTGCAACGATGGCCGACGTCCTGAGTTCAGCTTGCTCTGGCACAAGCGAGTCCCAGCTCTCTGCTCTGCTCAGCCTTCACAGGAAACTGCTCCTCTCTCAGGAGGAGAGGCCCAGCAGCATGCTGAAGGGAGTGGAGGACTCCCTGAACAGCCTCTCCAAGGTACTGGGTCCAAACCCCCCCACTCATGATTTATGGAGGCTGTCACACCGAGCTCGCTAAACTCCCTTGATGGGGGACACTGTATTTGTGCTGCGTTGGCCTTTGCTCTGAATGTAATGCAGGTTTACAAAATCAAGGGGAGTATTAGTGCTGTAAATACACAGCAAGTTTTCATGCGCACAAATATGTACAGTGTCTGCTGTGAGGGATGATTGTGAGCAGAAAACATCCAGGTTTTACCCAGAGGCTGTCCCATAAAAGGCCAAAGAGTTTATTCCCCATTAAAAAGCCATAATAACTGCCTAATTATTAACAAAATTTAACTTACCTGATATTCAACATGATGATTTATAGTTCAATTTTCTTTAACCAGAAACTTATCATCATTATTAAGTTTTTGTGATTTCTGATAGTGTGTTTTGTGCTTTTTTTGGCCTGATCTTGCTTAATCTCTTTCAATGAGTTCAAATCACCAAAGTAATGAAAACGTCGTTATCAGTGGCTGTTTTGCCATTTGTGGTCCTTTTTAGAAAAGAATTTAAGTTTTAAAGTAACTCCAGAAGGTAGCGATGCACAATAGATTTATGCTCATATACTAATTATGCCAGTATTCCCAAACTGGTTTAGCAAATATTAGGCTAAATGTCTGTACTCACCTTGTGTCCTTTACAGCCTTTACCTGACACATTATAAAGACTGTTTCATATATCCATTGTACTTGATATGTTTCACATTTATCTTGGAAACCTCTACAGAGCATTTGGGAAGGACAGGGCTTTTCAAAAATTTGAAAGGCAGACGCTGTCATAGTTTAGAAAACAGCTTGTTGGTGGATAAAACTTATGCTAACACTAGTAGGGAGAAGTACAAAAACATCTTGCCAACAGGAATCTTTTAATAAAGAAGTGTGGCACAGTTCTATTAAAACTGCTACTGTAGCTACAGCCGAGCTGAATGCTACACCAGCAGCAGCTATTGCTTCCAGTACAAACAGTAATAAAACCCCACCCAAAGCTACCACCTTGTTCTCAAATCACGCTGATTCGTCAAGTTCATTTTCAGACCTAGCCAGTCCTTCCAGACTGTAGCCATACAAGATGAATTTGCCTGATGGCAGACTTGGAATTGGCCAATCCTTCTATTTTTAAAGTTTAGTAAAGCCTCTATGTCACTGGGATTAGACATAAAACAGAACAAACTACCTTTAATTGAACAAAAAATGATAGATGTATTCTTTTTTCAATATAGACATTCAATAATGAAAATATGAGTGTGATTTCTTGGGATTATATGTACATTAAAGGTCACATAGTATGCAAAATACACTTTTTCAGGCTTTTCTAACAAAAATATGCGACCCTGGCCTGTTCACAATCCCCCCAAGAGTCAGAAAAATCCAATCCCTCCCTCCTCTCTTTCTCCACCTTTCAGAAAATGTGTGCTTAAACAAACATGCCGTTCTCAGATTTTTCCCTTCATGATGTCATGTGGGGAGTTAGCACCACCCCCAGGTTTGGTTGGCCCTCCCCGCTATTAAGAAAGTTCTGCTCTCCCCTCCTCTCCTCTTCTCAGCTGCCAGCTGAGAGGAGGATCAGTAGAGCCACATCCCTGAAGCCGCATCCATTTCCTGAGAGGGGTGGAGTCAAGCAGCTCATTGAAGTTTAAATCCACAGACACAGAAACGGCTCGTTCCGAGCAGGGCTGAACCTGAGGGGTCTCTAGACATGCAAAAATCCATTACTGGAGTGTTTTTTCAGAAACAAACTTCACAGGCATGTTTTGGGGACCTCTGAGACCCATATAAACTTGTCTAAAGGGATAAAATATGTGACCTTTAACATGCAAATTTCCCCTTGTGTGACTAATAAAGGAATATCTTATCTTACAGTAGATACATAATGTGTTTTTTTTTAACTGTGACAGTCAGACCAAGCTTCATGGGCCTTTTTGAGAACTACCAACAGCACTATGAGCGCCTGTTGACAGACAGTGAGCTTCATAAAGTACTAAACTTATGCCCCATCACACCCCTAATTTTTAAATGGCTTTTACAATTCACTTTTACAAGTAATTCTCCTGGGTGCCAATTAAGATCGATTGGTAGAGCAGGCACCCATAGAGGCTAGAGTCTTCAATTTACTAGTTGTGAGATTGATTCCGGGTCCCACGTCTTCCCCAATTATCTCTCCCCATACTGTACATCATTTCTCTCTTCAGCTGCTAAAGGCAAAAAGTCTAAGAAATAATCATATAATAATTTAATTAATAATTGATTAGTTTAATTTTCCTGGGTGCCAATTTAGCTCAGTAAGTAGAGCAGACGCCCAAGTACAGAGACTACAGTCCTCAATGCAATGGTTGCAGGATCTATTCCTGGTCTTGATGCTGTTAGGTGCATGGCTGTCCAGTTTCTCTTCCAATATTTCCTATCCATCTTCAGCTATCATATCTAAATACATATAGAAAATCCCTCCTACAATGCATCCTAATTTAACAGTATGTTTAAAGGGTGTTTCCCTGAGACAATATTGAAAATGAGCTTGAAATAATACAAAAACGCACCCTCTTATGTGCAAAAAACTAAACTACCTGTAGTTTACACCTAAAAGGTCCAGCATTACAGTGCATGCACACTTTCTGCCAACAGCTGATATATGTGCCATAAATAGTAGCAGAAATGTACAAATAATTAACTTGTATAAGCTATCACAACATCTGTCTACACTGTGCTAATGATATTGTGCATCTCTATCAGTGGCTTGGATAACATGTTGTCTGGTTGTACCTTTCCTGAGATTTTCATCTTCTGAATCAAATTTCCAGACCTGTCTTCTCCCTTTTTTTGCTTTTGAAAATTATTTCAATTCAATCCTAATTTTATAATGTGCTGTTTAATATGTAGTTTTGAAATGGTTTGCAGACCTTCAGCCACCTCAGCATCAATCCCAGCCACTTAAACATCCTTGTAGAGCTTCCAGCAAATCTGAAGATCTTGCTACTTCAGCACTCTGAAGATGGGTATGTCAGTTTTTTCTTTCTCTTTTTACTCGCTTGCTCTGCTGCCTTATAAATTCCTTCATTTTACTCTATTGTGGTACATGAGTTGATGACCGCAGGTCACACAAGACACATTAGCTGTAAATTGAATTCATAACTGGTGCAGAAGGAACCTGCAGTGTGCTAGAGCTGCCACTAGAGGGCTCATAGATCAAATACCTTTGTACAGTATACGGTATTGTTTAGTGTAGCAGGGTTTTTTGAGTGTTTTTCTTCTTTCATTTCAGTTCAGAACTTTATGGAGCTTTCTATGAGCCAGCTGAAACTCCAAATCAAAAGGGAAAGACCACACAAGCTGCAGGTTTGAAGCTTATACATTTTTACACTGATGCAAACAACACAAAAGGAATGGGCTGACTCTTAACTTTGATGAAAGATTGCATAATTTTAAGTTATGATGCTGCCTTTTATTCCCTCCACATGTCATGTGATGCTGCATTTCACAATATTGTCAGCATTAAAATGAGGACATATTTAATATTTAGTTTTAACATTGATGTGCAGAGGGTGAAAGGGCATCATGTAAAACAAATCAGCTGATTTTTCACTTTTCAACCTTCGTGACTGGCCTAGCAGGGAACAGCTGCTGTCACAAGTCCTCACAGAGCATTAACGTACTCTGTCACATGACTCCTCTTGGGACTCGTCTGACACAAGAAGCTATAGGTATTATGGGAAAAAGGACTCTTGACTTGCTGGCAAAAAGTTAGGACAATGACTGTGTGGAAAAAACATGATGAGAAAGAAAAGGAGAGCTGGAGATCTTACAGAGGGAGGAGAGGGCGATGTGCTCACAGGGACCAATTACAGGCCTGTGAGTGTCTGTGAGTGTGCATGTCTGATTGTGTGTCAATTCTGTTGTATTGCAGGTACACTGACATGCTCCAGGGTGGCCAAAGTTTCTGTCTGCCCGCAGGCTCTGCTGGCTCTCAGGGAGCGGACTCGGGCCTTTGGCCAGGAGAGCAGACTCGCTTTCTTCAAGGAGACCTGCCGACAGACTTGGCACACTGCTGAGGATGTGCTGCATGTTTCTGAGGAGCATCAGGTTTCTCCTTGTGTACGTCTGCTATCACTCTATTAACATTATCTACAGCAATCCTCATAAATAAGTTCATTCAGCTGCATTTATTACCATTTTATGAGTCTGCTCGCTCACTAAGGAGTCGTGGGACAGCCCAGTTTCACATTCAAGCATCGTGCAGCTAAAGAACACGTTTGCACAACAGTAAACAGAGGCCATTAAAAACAGCCACTGAAACATCTTTGCTTTCTCATTCTGACTGACAGGAACCCACAGCAGACGAAATATTGACACCCCACTTCAGAGAAATTGTACAAGATATGGAAGAATATTTGAAGCCTCTTCTCAGTCAGTTTGACTTCTCTTGCTTCAGGTAAAATATTTACTGTTTTCATCTTGATTTTCACAGAGAAGTATATTACAAAATTGTAACCTTGCAAGGATTAAGGATTTGTTTTTCTTTTGTTTTTTACATTTAAAAAACTCAGTTTATCCTGACTCTATTAAAATCGTACCTAAAAAGCTTTGCCTTTATGCCATTATTGAACATATTGTTGCTTCGAAGGTGACAAATCATACCCCTTACCCTATCCACCTTTAACACAGGCCCCTATGGTCCAAATGAAATGCCTGTGCAGTGCTTTGGTAAAAACAAAAAAAAAAAAAAAAAAAATATATATATATATATATATATATATATATATATATATATATATATAATTTTGATTGATTTGATTAAATTTTAGTATTGTGTCATGCATAAACAATATGCTCAGCCCTTTTAAATATGTATATATATTTATATATGGATCAAGCATTAGAGGAGGTTGTTGACCCTGCATAAATCAACTTAAAACAGCCCTTCTCAGACACTGTTGTGTTTTGCTTCCCTTTTAAAGCAAATAAGCTGTACTTGGGCTGACCCAAGTACAGCTCTATGCTTCTGTGGCTGGGAGTGGAGGTCAATGGGTAGAGATAACAGGTGAGGGGCAAGTGTTATTATAATGACCACAATTACAATTTCATGGGTAGTGCAGACTCAAACAGACCGTCAGAATTTGTATTGTAAGACACATGAGGACCATGAGCAAAGGCCTGGGTTGGCTTATATCACATTTTGTAGATCAGTAGATATCCTGGAAACCCAGATATACGTATGTACATAAATACTAAAAAAACAAAACATTTTTTCATGATACATCCCCTTTAGAAGATGCAGATGAGGGGCAACAGATAGACCTACAGTTATCTGTTGTGCCCCTTGTATAGAGACTTTAGTGGAAGCAGGCAGCCAGGGATCCATTCTGGCCTCTGGCACTTTACAACAGGCTCACTCCCCACTCTCTCCCTGTTTCCAACACTATGCACTTTCCTCTTGTACAACAACTGCATAGAATGCAAAAGAATAATCTTTAAAACAAGACAAATACACTAATAGGTAATCAGCATGAAAGAACCCAAGTTATTCCAAAGCAGCAACTAGAAAAATGAAGATAATGGTAAATGAACTTAAGCTTTAATACATTTTTCTAGTCATCTGACTACTATAAGTGCTTTTACACTTTAGGTCACACTCACTCATTCAGTCACTCACTCCATATTTACACACTGATGGACAAGATTGCTGTGGAAAGTGGCCATCAGTCGTGGCCATCATACAAATCTATGTACATTCACACGCCACCAACACAGTAGTGCACTTAACCCCAAATTCCACTGGGACTTTAGGGTTAAGTGTCTTGCCCAAGGACACGTTAACATGTGACTGTAGGAGCCGAGGCAACGACACAACCAACTCTACCTGCTGAGCCATAGATACTGGTGTTGATGCAGAAGTGCAAATAACTGCAGTTCCTTAAGTGTCCACAATATGCTGACTGCACAATCAAAGGCATTCCCATAAGGTGCCATGTTAAAATGCCCAACTTTACAATAAGCATGTTTAGCCTGGTTGAAAAAATTTAATTTAATTTAATTTGATGCTAAGGTAAAACCCTTAAAATCTCAGTTGGACAATCTCTTACCAGCAGAAGGGAAGGTTAACAGATTGGTTGAGGGTCGGGATGGTCACTCAGGCCTTGTTTACACGACAATCTTCTTAGTTTTCCATTTTCATTATCAATATCATATTATCAATATCAATATCATAGTTACGTAATTAGGGTGTTGTTGACTGGTACACTGTATGGACAAAAGTATTCGGACACCTGACCATTACACTGACAGGGACTGTAATTACATTGCAAACACATTTACTTTAATATGGAGTTGGCCCCCCTTTTGCAGCTCTAACAGCCCCCACTCTTCTTGGAAGGCTTTTCATAACATTTTGGAGTGTTTCTGTGGGAATTTATGCCCATTCAGTAGAGCATTTGTGAGGTCAGGCACTGATGTTGCACAAGGAGGCCTGGCATGCAATCTCTGTTCCAGTTCGTCCCAAAGGTGCTTGATGGGGTTGATGCCAAGGGTCTGTGCAGACCAGTCAAGTTCTTCCACTCCAAGCTCATCAAACCATGTCTTTATAGTCCTTGCTTTGTCCACTGGGGCACAGTCATGCTGGAATAGAAAAGGGCCTTCCCTAAACTGTTGCTACAAAGTTGGAGGCACAGCATTGTCTAAAAAAAACGTCTTGGTATGCTAAAGCAGTAAGACTGGCTATCAGTGTAGATAAAGGGCCTAGCTTAAAGGGATACTTCAACATTTTGGCAAATTCGCCCATTGCCATAATTCCTATAGTCTTAGTAATAGGTTCGTTACCTTTAGTTGTCGTTGCAAGCTATTTTTAGATCAGTGCTGCCGAGTTCAGACCTACTCTGCCAACTCAATGTAAGCAGACGGTATTCTGGCTTTCCCTCATGATACTTATCAAATACCCAATCCAACAACTCCAAAACGCTCTCCTGGACAAGTTGTGACCTGCACATTCACCACGCTATGAAATAATAACGTGTAATTATGTAACATTACGACACATGAAGCAAATACTCTGAACTATTTCTTGAGTAAACCACTGGGCGGAGTGACACAGTGCAGCATCCATGTCTGGAGTGTAGTTCCGGCTTTGGATTTAGCTTTAAAACATCTCTGTCTCGTAATGTTCCATGATTATTTCATAGCGTGGTGAATGTACAGGTCACAACATGTCCACGAGAGCGTTTTGGAGTTGTTGGATTGTGTATTTGATGAGTTTGATGAGGGAAAGCCGGAATACCGTCTGCTTACATTGAGTTGGCACAGCAGGTCCGAACTCGGCAGCACCGATCTAAAAATAGCTTGCACCAACAACTAAAGCTAACGAACCTATTACTAAGACTATAGGAATTATGGCAATGGGCGAATTTGCCAAAATGTTGAAACATCCCTTTAAACCCTGAAAAACAGCCCTGTCCCTGATCTTATCTGCCAAACCCAGACTGGCCCATCTGACTGCCAAACGGAGAAGCGTGATTAATCACTCCACAGAACACATTATGGTTTAAGTTCCTGCTGCATAGCTTTTGTGCTTACATCAATGCCATTGGAAGCTCAGAACTCTTCAGCTATGGAATATTACAAATGTTTGCAAATGGAGACTACATAGGTGTTTGATTTTATGATTGTGATTGAAACACCTGATTTCAATAACTAGCAGGTGTGGCCAAACTTTTGTCCATATAGTGTATGTGGGTTCATTGTAGCTGTTTGTCAGGGGTCTTAAGACGCCTCCAAGCTTCAGCTTTATGTCTGCTTCTGAAATTATTAAAGGTTAGATGGAGTCAGCATTTTTAATGTGGTGACCAACATCACTGAGCTTCAAAATGACACTATATCCATGTTTTCTACAGTTAGTTTAAGTTACATACATAGAAATATGATAGGTGAGCTCTTGAATTTTGTAATAACTATTAACATTACTACATCATAAAAATGCTGGTTCTGGATTTTGCACATCCTTAATTTTGCTTTTACATTAGTTATGACATTTACATTTGATCTCATAACCGATAAAGATGACAGTGGTTCCTCATAAAAAAATCACAGACTGAAACCCTGAGAGACTGGTACTACCCTCTCCATTCCTATTTCACAATGGATTTATTTAACACTCAATACACACTGAAGGATAAAATAAGAAGGGAACTGCCTCTTAAAAAAAATGAACACAGCATTTGTTATCTCCTGTGGCTGATTTTTCAATAACCCTGTATTGTAATGTTTCGGTTATTGCAACAGCTCTATCTTTACATGTTTCATTTACTTTACAAAGCCTTGGGGAGAGGTTTTCTTTAGTGTCATATAAAGATTTTACTGCGATCATCAGTACATTTATCCATGGGAGGCAAACCAGTAGAGAATTGTCTGTCAGGATTTTTCCTTTTAACTTCCACCATCAAAAAAATCACATTTTAGTTTTTATTTCATTACGTCTTACACTATCTTATTCCACTCTTGGACTTGTCAGACATTAGGTAATCTACTGACTTTAGCCTGTCCTTCTGTCTCTCAGGCCCCGGGCTGCATCACTCTCTGTCCCTGAGACGACCAAAACCAAAGATAAAGAAGAGAAGGAGCGTGCAGGTAAAGGCAAGTGTTGGATGTGAGTGTAATCGTCTGTGGCACCCCTGAGGGCTTCATGGTTATCTTTATAGTGTATCACATGAACCACTATTCCAACTTCCGCTGTGATTCCTATCTGTTTAATGGCATCCCATCAGCAGGTTTCTATTCAGCGGGCTGCTGCTCATCCCCCTCAGGCCCCTGTTGTAGCTTTATATGTGATATACGTTGATTTAAACACACAATATGAAGCCGTGAGGATTAGTGTGCCTCTAAACTGTTTTAAAGAAGCAGTTTGAGCAGTCATACTGCTCCTAGTAGACATTGTAGGCTTTAAATGTGGAGATAACTTTCTCTAAGGTTGTTGTAGAGTCAACTGTAATGGAATATTTGTAAGCTTTCTTGTGTGTTTGAACTCTCCAGCCGAACCAGGGCAGTATGTGGTGTTACTGGCAGACAGAAAGTTGCTGGAGTTGCCGCTCGAAGCCTTGTCCATCCTGCAGGAGGTCGGCCTTGCTTCTGTGTCCCGAGACTTTTCCCTGCAGCTTCTCCACAGTCGTCTGACCAGAGAAGAACCGCAGAAAGGTACCAGAGATACTCATGCAGGCACATTTAGAAACATGTTTACTAGGAATGTGTCATATTTTCTATTCATTCCCATGAACATGCAAATGTTTTGGTGTTTTCACACCAAAATGGAAGCAGAGTTTTCACACAAGGCTCTTTTCATTCAGTCTATGCATTCACTGAAATTCATGCTGGTCAATGCAAATCACACTAAGCTAGTCATGCAAACCTCAATTAAAATTACTCTGAACTTGAGCTTAAATCCTGTGACATCTTGCATAATGATACTATCCCAGTCTATCCAAACGCCTTTTTGAAAAACACCTTTTAGTCAAGTTGTGTGTTACACCTTGGTACAGCTTTGACACCCTCCAGATAGTCAAGTTTTTTTCTCTTCTGAGTGCTCCACTAGGGCTGTGACCAACCCTGGCAGTTATATTTTACCTGTCTTTGAAGTCCGTTGTAGCTTTCTACTCAGCATAAGACCATTCTCTTCTCAGCTGCTGCTTTGGTGTTCATGTCACTCAGCTGTCTGCAGTCTTCCTAGATCTAGTTTCATTTTACCTGCATCAATGACTGAATCAAAACACTTCCATACTGTTGATTTTCCTGCAGAGTTTTCAGTAGTTTCAGACTTCACTGAAGATAAATTTAATACGACATCCTAAATCTTCATTACATGAATATTAACTGCCTAAATACCCACCTGTAAACAAATCTCAGCAATAAAAAGGAAGTAGAGTAGCCATTCAAAGAAAGTGGGTTATAGCTGAGCCACTCTGAGTTTATATAAAAGCCTGGCAACACATCTTTAAGTAACAAAATGTATAACAGTAATATTTTAGGGCTGTCAATAAATCAAACATTTTAATCATGATTAATCTCATAACTTTCATAGTTAACTTGTGATGAATCCTCAAATTAATCGCACCATTTGTATCAGTTTTTAATGTGCCAAACAGGAATATTCCTCAAGATTTAAATACCCTTCTTTATGCAAATGTTTGTTCATGGCAACAACCCAAAACAATGACAGATAATGTCCAAAAATTCCCTAGATTAAGTTTAAAGATACTGAATGCTCCAAAAAATTCTGAGAGTATAAGATGCCTCAAAAGCCACAACAGATAGAGATACTGACCTTAATGTAAGATTGTTGAATAATACCACGATGCATTGTCTAACATCAGAATTCTAGAAGTTGACCAAAAAGGAATATATGCTGAAGAGGACAACCCATTATTGCAACTATGATATCAGTGTAATAGCAATCCACTCACAGGTCGCGTTTTACTCAACGATTAATTGTTTTTTTACTTATATTCTTTTAAGTCTATCTACAGCACTTTGAAAGCACTTTATAAATACGTTTATTATTGTTGTTGTTATTATTATAAGAGTACTCAAACATTTTTCTCAGAAATTCTGATATTTCCTTCAGAATGCTACCAACTTTTATTGTTGAAAACTCCATACTCATCATGATGTCGTTCCTGACAGGCGTAGTGACAGTCACCAAGGGCTACAGGGATAAGTTTGGTCAGTTGTAGTAGCAGCAAAGTGTGTGGTCAAAGAGCAGAAAGCTTATTACCAGCCCTTGCTTGGAATTCCTTGTTCATGGGAAATAAGTGCATTCCCCAATCCCTGTCATAAGTAGGGTTCAGCAGGTTATCCATGCTTCCTGGAGAAGGGTAAGGGCCCTGATAGTATGAATTTCAACTCTTTTCTGTTCTCCGTGCATGCATATATTTAGGTCAGCTAACATGTAGTCAGATAGCAGTCCACCAGTTGCCAAGTTTGGAAGTGTAAGCAATTAGAGGTTAAGTAAAGGGATGAGATTTCCTACTAAAAGAGCAAACCTTTTACAGGTGACATTTCTCAAGTTCGGTTACCTTCTCTTTTCTGTCCATCCATCCATTTTCTACACCGCTTATCCCTTTCATGGTCACGGGAGGCTGGAACCCCTCCTAGCTGTCAATGGGCGAGAGGCAGGGCACACTGTGGACTGGTCGCCAGTTAATCACAGGGTTACCTTCTCTTTGACTGTTATTACTATGAAAAGTGTTCTCATAATGGCAGGAGGTTGTGAACTGTACAACAGTGCATATAAGAAAGACTGACAGGCATTTAAAAAAAAAAGTCATTACATGCCTTACCATATGATGTGTATGACCACTGCCCAGTCACTACACAGTAAATTTACCTGAGTAAATTTTACTCAAATTGAGTAAAATTTTACTCTGAAAAATATAACACTTGGTCCCAGTCTATTTGGAGTAATATTCACTCTGCTTGCAGAGTAATCTTTTTAGAGTTGTTTTTACTCTAAAAAAGTGTTTTTATTTATCTCTAAATCAAGATTATGTACTCCACAATGAACAAAATAAAAACAAGTCTAAGGCAATTGTACTCACTACAGAGTAATTCAGATCATAGTTTAAATATTATAGAGCTGTTTTTTCTCAATACAGTGTTGTATTTAGTCGTTTTAGGACTGTTTTTCATTCATTATAGAAATGTTTCTACTCATTACGGAACATTTTCTGCTCCATATAGAATTGGGTAATGATTATGTAGTACTGTATCTTACTCTAAATAGACTGATCTTCCTCTTTATATAGAGCTACATTTTCCTCTTAATAGATAATTCTGCCTTTCCACCTATAAATGGCATAACAAAATATGTTTTTGCCTATACATATTAGACAGTGTTCTAATATACAGAATAATACAAAAACAATTGTAATGAACTTATGACAAGAACTCTCGCAGAGCAGGAGACAAGGTGGTAAAGTTAAAGAAGTTTATTTGACAACAAAAGTGCAAATTATGGTGAGTGTACTGGCTGGTGGTTGGAAATAGCACTGGCAGAGAGACGGAGACACTGCAAAAAAAAAAAAAAAAGAGGACAAATGGAGTTAGACAAGGCAAAAAAAAAATCATTTCACTGAAAAATCACTAGATTATCGAAAGGTTGAAGAGGAGTTACCTTAGTAGAAGCTGTAGTACAAAGGTGTCTGAAGGTTCATCACCAGGTGAGGAGATTTTGATTGCCAAGGAATAGCTGCAGTTTGGACACCTAACGAGCTGCAGCTAGGACACCTAACGAGCTGCAGCTAGGACACCTACTGAGCTGCAGCTAGGACACCTAATGAGCTGCAGTTTGGACACCTAACAAGCTGCAGCTAGGACACCTAACAAGCTGCAGCTAGGACACCTAACGAGCTGCAGCTAGGACACCTAACAAGCTGCAGTTTGGACACCTAACAAGCTGCAGCTAGGACCATGAGTGACCCCAGCTGAGCTGGAACTTAAGTGGGTGTGGTTAAAGTTTTACTCCAGCAGAATTTACTCTGTATTTTTACTCCAACTCTCGTGGTGTGGTGGCTGGTAATAAATATACTCAATAAAGAGTCAATTTTACTATTTTTGGGTAAAATACTTTTTACTCTGGAAAAATTACTCCCTAGATTTTCCTGTGTAATCACTTTGTTCAGTGGTGGGATGAGTTTTACCTCCAGCTTAAGTTATCTAAAACAAAAGATTTGCTGATGGATTTTAGAGAGGAAACTCAAATGAGGTCACTTTAATTAAAGGTCAGACCATTGAGCATGTGCAATCCTATAAATACCTTTGGATCATCATTGATTTAAAACTGAACTTTGGAGCTAACTGTTAAGCCATGTGTAAAAAGGCTCAACAGCATCTGTATTTTTTTAGAAAACTGCTTTCACATCGATGGAACTAGGGCTGTCGCGGTATACCAGTATTGACGATAACCGTTGTATTAGATATAAAATTTCAATACCGTGTTAAAAATGTGCATATGATAATATCGTGTAAATGATCCAGTGCCACTCCAGCGCCATCACGAGCCCTGAACATTTCAATAAGCCCATCAATGTAACAGATCTTCAACTCCTGCTCTCCTCTAACCTTTGCGCCCCTCGTTCTGAAACCGTCCAGCCTCACTTCAGCTCTCTCTCTCTCTCTCTCCCTCTCTCTCTCCATGTGCACCCCCGGCATACGCACACTGTGAGCCCACCAAGATTTTTAGAGAAAACAAGTTTTCTTTTTCCTCGTTCACACAGCTCTTAACAGACAGGATGTAGAGATAGAGACCTGCGTCGGACAGCTAACACCCTACCTGCCCATTCCCCCTGATTTCCTGATCATTAACACCTGCTGGTGCGGTGTGTGCCATCCCTCTCTCTCACCTTAACTCACAACATGCGTGTCCAATTCCTCCTAAAGTCTGACCATCCATGTAATGCACAGAATGACAGAAGCTGCTTTCAGGTTAAGAAATTATAATATTGTGTTCACTCAAGCACTGCCCTTGACAGATAAGGTTTTTTCACTGTTCTAAACCAAGTTTTCTCACTGAATGAAGCATGAAAAAAAAGTCTCGTCTCGTCAGCTACAACACTCCAAAAGCATCGGCAGCTGGCAGCCTGGACCAGTTAACTGGGCAATATTAATAAGAGTAACATCAGGGTGATATTTATAGACTACATCCTTTTTTAAGCCATAGGTAGAATTATTTTCCTGATCATTGTTCGCAAGTGCCAAAGAGCGCAGCACTCCGTCAGCTGTCTCTGAGAGTTCGTGTTTACTCTGTTTGCCTCTCTGTTCCTGTCCTTGTCTGTAAATTAAACGCTTGATGAAAAGAGGCCAATTTTTATGGATAGGAGGAATTTCCCCTCAAATAACAGAATGTTGGCTCAGAATCTCTGTGCCAGTGTCCCTTCCTGTGCGTCATGATGTGCATCAGAGCAGTGGAGACACTTATACTGTCTGTAGCGCTATGAGGAGTGTTAAAGCTTCTGTGCACATTTAAAGAAATGAGACTGTGCCCTGTTTACTAACTTAAACAGTTTTAGTGCAAAAATTAAATTCAGACCTGATCCCAACACAGCCATCTAACTCAGTTCTTTTAGTAGAGCTAACAGGATAATTCTGGTTAAAAACTGCTGCAGGTGCTCTTGAAATATGTCTGTAATAGATTATTTCCTAAAGTGTTTATAACCCTACGTTTCTGACACTGTTTTTGGCATTATGACAATGTAAATCCTGTGTGGTGGATAAGTTTATCAGTCAGAGGTGGAGCCATGGGGTGGCTTGTGGGGGTCTATGCCCCTAATGTTTACTCAAAAGCCCTGAATCTTTACCTCTGGTGAAAGTACATTATCTCTGATTACTGAAATATCTTGGATTTTGATAAACAGATTGACCCTGCTGATCACAACATGGAAATTTCATTCTTGTTACCAAACTGAAAAAACCCAAATCAGATGTTTGTTTTTTTTTTTACTTTGAAAAGCTTAAAAGCACATGCTACAGAATAAATAAAAACCTTACTATTAATATTTCTGCATTAAGAAATATGACCCTTCGCAATGACACAACAGCTGCAGTACCTCCTTAGACAGGTATTTTGAGTGTAATTCATCTGCCAAAAGAGGGAACACAACATAGATAAAGTTAAAGACAAATTTGATTAATTGTCCCATTATTATTTACATTTTTATTGATTTTTATTGTGATAATATTGTTATCGTGACATTTTTTGCCCACGATAACCATGAAGTGAAAATCTGATATTGTGACAGCCCTAGATGGAACCATAATGACTGTGCTTTCACTGAATCAGTTTTTCCTTTTTCTTTGGTGTCATGGTGCCAGATTGTGGAATGATGTAAACAGCTGATTTTCAGGTCACCGCCTTCTCAGCATCTCTGCATAAGAGATTGTTACAGAGGATAGCTAACTCACTCTCAAAGGATGATTTCCACTATTGCACATGAACTTTTTGGCTGTTTGCTGAGGTTGGCCCTACACATGGGTCTGTATGTGACTGACTGAGTGACCCTACTTTCAGATCCATACATACAGAGTTGTTCTGAAAGCCATCAGTAATGGCTGCTTCCACTGCGGTGATAACCTTTGGATATAGCTTTAGCTTTGAGTCTGTTTGACTAGAACTGGACCATGTTTCTGTAGAGTAAAAACAACCCTCAAAGCTGTTCATGTTGTGAGAGGAGTTTTCACTCTTCTGCCAACCTGTCAGGCATGGCATGGAGTTAGTTAAAGGGAAAGGGCTACTTGTGTGAATGCTTGTATACAATGGCTGCTCTTGGAGTGATTAGCTCAGACTTAGCCACAGCGGCAGTTCAGTCAGAACTGAATGTTTCATTCATAAAACAAACACAGAGGGCAACACTGAAAGCTTTTTGTGACAGACAAGATGTTTTTGCTCTTCCCTTGCTCTGTTTTGGGTATGTGATTGTTACGATTTTTCTGTGTATCCAGGGGCTGCTGCCATGGCAGCCATTACCTCTGATGTAGCTATAGCAGCAGTTTAATTGGAACTGGACCACATTTCCTTTTAAAACAAGTGCAAAGAGTCGCACCAAAAGCTTGTCTTGGCACAGAAGTTGTTTTTGCACGTCTCCTGAGCGGCCTTGGCATCAATCTTCATCTCTGTCATTCACCATCTAAGGCAGCGATGGCCTGCACAAGAGTAGCACATGCACACTACGTCATTTGTCACTCTGATAGCTCGTCATGAATGTGACAGACAGAACATTCATCCAGTCACCCTCTGAAGATTTTCTGAGAGACAGATTTTGTTTTTAGATTTTTTTCAGAAATCTGTTGGAGTCACGTAATATGCAAGATATGCAAAAACAAGGTATAATATTGCAGCAATACCTGTGTTTATCTACACATGACAAAAACCGAGGCTAACTGGCAGTAAGCATCTACAGCTATAAAGAAAGATGGGACTCATCATTAAAGAAAACCTACGAGTTTCTTTTTAATGTGGCTCATCTGCAGTCAGACAAAATTTCATGAGAAACATCAGGCTTCTTGCAGTGAGAAATGAGCTCATGCAGTTGTAACAGAGTGGGTTTTTCTACAGAATGAACAGTGGATGTTTGCCTCAAATAATTCCTCATCATATTTCAGTAAATAATGGCTTACCCTTGTGAAAGCATCTTAAAGCCTTGGTTTCGACTGCAGGCAGCCAAGCGTAGAAATGGAATTTGTTCAGGAGAAAAAGGTCATTTCACATCCTGCTGGCATGCAGAAGTTCATGCGGACATCCGTGAACACAGAGGCCTGCTTTACTAAAATGGATGTCCATTAACTGTGGCCATTCTGCTGTGCCTGCTGGAGTAATTCAGACTGAACAGCATTACACAGCCCACTTTCAGAGATGTTGAAGATTCACGCTGATGGTGTTGGAGACAGACCCCTACAGGAACGAGTTTACATTTTAGGAGAAGAGAAAACTTTAAGCTTTAGGAACTCTGAAGCCACAATTGTTTGTTACATTCAAGTCAAATGGGTTCACACAACTGATTAAGTCTCTCACCTTTGGGAAAACCTCTCTGTATACACTGTCAGCATGTGTTATTAAATCCAGTGATGTTTTAAATCAACCAGCAGTGATTGGATGTCAAAGCTGAAGGGGGAGCAGCCTTAGCACCAGAGTCAACTTTAGCAATGACAGTTGTGGCAGCAAAACCTATGAAATGTAATTGATGCAAAGAAACTCTTAGTTTATAGGGAAAATCCAAGAAAGAGAAGGTTGGCAGCAGTGTACAGATACAGTTGGTGTAAGTTTACCTTGCTGAGTAATGCTTTATTGCAAGGAAATTGAGTAGAAAGAGTTTTTGAATGCGTACTAGTGCTTCATCTTGGGAAATGTGTTCATTTTAATAGCAGGCTGGCCTGTTAAAAAACAGAACCTTTTTTAGATGGACTGCTTTGATTATTTGTCCCAAGACATTCTTGTTGACAGCACCCCACAAAGCGCTATATGTGGGCTGGTGATGCCACCAGCCCACATATTTACTCCGCCCAAATTAAACCCAGCCACAAAAGAGGTGAAAAACTTCCCAACGGTCTAAATACAGAATTCATTCACATGTTGATCTCAGGGTTTTCACATGTTTACAGCAACCTTATTCCAACAAATCAAGTGTGTTAAGACAAAAACTTTGAATTTCAATTTATAAGGGTCTTTAAACTTTATAAACAAGGTCAATAACCACCCAGCACTCAGTCATGGTCCACCTCTTTACTTTCACTGTCTTGCATTTGTAAACCTTGCATAACTCCAGGTGGCAGTTGTAATGTTACTTTGTGTCGTCTTCATCACTCCCTCTCAGTTTTGGAGCAGGAAACAGAATTTTTCAGTGTTACACTCTGATTAAGATGAGTGCAACATAAAAGGAACAGAAGCGGTTATTGCGGTTTAAAGCAATAAAAACTGTGAAATTAACATCACCATCCACATAATGCCCCTCTCTAGCCTCTCAGGTACACTGACCTTCTTAAAATAAAAAGCAAAGCAATGTTTTTAGTGTCACCTCCATCCTTGGGCTGAACTTCACACATAATTATTTTGGAGAGAAAGGAAAAAGGGGTTAGAATGAACACTGAAGGCTGCAGACGTCTTTACCTTTTTAAAGGTTGAATCATTTGCATAACATAAATGAACCTTTAAAGGTTACTGTTTAACTAGTGTACATGTGTGTGCGTGCCATTTGACACTTGCATATGCCACAGACAGGAGACTACAGGAACATGTATTTCCTAAATAGCCTTTCCATGTCTGGATCAAAAACACACTATGATGATGAGACCAGAAGAAAAAGTTTTTTTCTGTGGACCGTCATTAGCATAATTTTGACATCTACAGTTTACCATTGTGTCAGGAAGATAAAGTGCCTGAAAGCACTTTTGAAAGGGCTATTTGTTATTCTGTGCACTGCTTTGCATGAAGTATGCACAGGACAAATTAGCACAGACTATAAAAAGACTGCCTTCAGGTGGGAAATATTTGCCTTTGTATGAACATCTGATTCTGGAGTCTGAGAGTTGCTCAATGATAAAGCATTCATCCTGTTAAGCTACACCAGAATCATCAGAATTTATATTTGGAGGCCTGTTGGTCCTTTTACATAAAGTTAGTGATTTACAGTGTTACACACAAGCACATAATGTTTATTAACACAACGAATGTTGTCGTTTCAGTTTGTGCAAATCAGAACTTGTCATTTGCAAAAAAATTACACAACCTAATATTCTCTTTAAAGTGGCCTCTTTTGTGGTTAAATGTATTAGAACATGAAGCTTGTGGCTGAATATTTTGTAGGCAATGCTTCTGTGTTAATTTCATTAACAAACATTTAGGGATGAGAAATTCCATTTGGACATCGTAAATTGTAAATACAGTGCCGTGACAAAGTATTTGCCCTCTTCCTGATTACTGATTTTTTTTTTGCATATTTATCACACTTAAATGTCTCGGATCATCAAACCAATTTTTTATATCTCATAAAGACAAGCCAAGTAAATCTAAAATGCAATTTCAAAATGATGATTTTATTTATTAGCAGACTCTGGTATGAGGTCCCCCAACACTCAACCTTCGCCCCAATATTCTTATTTAACAGTGTGGTACTATGATAGCTGCCACATTTGCAATAAGATGGTGGTTCATAAATTTTAATCCATTCTGGATGTTCCAAAGTCAGTTGTAGGTTGTATTGTTAGAAAGTGGAAGCAAACACATAGAATCAAAGAGCAGGGTTAAGGACTGCTAAGGCACATGGTGCATAAAAGCACAAAAAACTGTGCAGCAAGAGATTCATGGAATGGGTTTCCATAGCCAGCCTCACATCACAAAGTCCCATGCCAAGGAAATTCAAATCTTGTGGAAAGGTTTCCAAGAAAACTAGAGGCTGTTATGGCTGGAAAATGAGGGGCCAACAACATATCCAAGTACATGTCGTTACAGTCCCTGTTGGTGTAATGATCAGGCAGCCAAACACCTTTGTCCATATTGTATATATAAACCATAAATGTAGCGTACGCTATTTTCTACTGTATTATCAAAATCAGTTACTTAGCACAGCTTACCCTACAAGCATCACTGTCATCCTTTTATATTTCTAAATGTGGCCCTCTGAAAAAGTTTGGGCATTAAACCTTAAATGTGTAACTGTATCCTTTTTATTGTTAAATTAATGTATTATATGCTGAGTTAATAGTGTCTGTTTTAAACTGCTGAGGATATTTTAGTCATGAGGAAACTTTACAAACAGTCCTGTATTCACTAATAAATGTCACTGACTTAGCAGACAGCAGTCTGAATGCTGTGTAATCTATCTGACGGAGACGTGTTCATATTAATTCTGCTTCCTGTTTGTGGCAGTTGAAAGTGACAACAAAAAGGAGACCAAAGGTGGAAAGGGAGCGAAGGGGAAGGTGGATCAAAGCCAAGCCATCAAAGCGGTGAGTTCACTAAATTAATCTGCAGCTACCAGATACACGCAGCAATATGACTTCTACCTGCTGTCAGTATGGGCAATAATTTAACTTCCTCGTCCCCTTTTAACTGTGCTGTTTCAATCAGTTACATAATATGTTTTCATAAAGATCCTATTTCAGCTTCAGAGCATTTATCTTCTGTCATAACACTCTTCTATTTTTTCCACCAGCCCTTTCATCTTCACGTTTATTTATTTGCTCTGTTTTACTCTATTCACCTAGTCTTTCCTTCAGCTAGTATTTGCAAATACATACAAGCAAAGACCATATTCATGCTTGTGTTTACATATTTACGCTTCATTATTGTGACTTTTAATTTCCAGTTATATCCTCATGTACAGATTAACCAGATGAATGCCTTCCCAGTGGACGCACGTAACGTCAAATGTATCCTTTTGCTGTTTAATTCAATATCTCTGTTCAATATCTGTTTGTTAAAGTGACAGGCTAAAGTTTTTTTTTTTTTGATAGGTACTTATTCTTAACATTAATCAACAGATATTATTGACCCCTACAATGAAGGCAGCTTCGGTAAGAAAGAACGCATCATGCACTGCATTAGACCTCAACCACATTTCCTCAGTAAAACAAAAGCAAGAGCTACACCGACAGCTTATCTTACAAGAGAAGGTGTTTTGTGCACTTTGTGATAAAAATTTTCAGTCATTTCTGCTGTTGTTGACTTTTTGGTTTAAATTTGGCTGCAGGTTTGCAATCATGACGTTTTGGACAAATTTTGAGTCATCAGCCCCATCTTCAATGTTTGGCTCAAATACAGTGTTAGGCATCATTATGAATTATAGCCACTAACCCGCAATTTCTACAGAGAACAACTGCACCACACACCGAAGCGGCACAGGTTGCTCCCACTGAAGGCGAGCAACCTCGCCCACTGGAAGCTGGACGTCTGGAACTTTTACCACGACAAGGATATGACTGAAGTTTCATTCTTTTAGTTGTCCTTCTTCATTCCAATCAGAGACTGGGCTTTGTTTTAAACGGCAAAACTCATCACATGTATTTGTAGAGTATGGCCTAACAGTAGACCCTGAAACAGTCGTCCCCAGCATGAGAGCTCAGCAGAAAAGGTTTTCCTTACATTGAGATCCGAAACAAGAGCAAACTTTACCAAACACAACCGCTTTAGGGCCGTGTTTGCTCCTGAACATCATGGAGCTAAATGCTATGTGAGTTACAAAAGTGATAGTGGGAGCAAGTGATATACAAATTTTGAAGCTATTAGTGGCCACAATCCATTTTTGCAAAATCAGACCCTTAGAGAGCTTTTTTGAAGCCTACACCTTGATAATGTTAGAATATCACAAAGTTAACACATCTGTTTTATTAGTAATTAAAAGTATACACAGTATTAAACCTAAAGCTTATTTAATAATCACCTGACACATCACACATTTCAGAGACTACAGCAGATGCTTTATGTCATGATCTATTGGACCTAAGAAAAGGTTTTAGTGGTGGGAATCCTTTTGACACACAAGACTCCAGATTCAGCAATGATTAATGTTCTCTGCTGCTTGTGATTCAGTCAGTTGTTGCCATACTTGCCTTTATGTGGCCTCGTAAAAGCTTTTTAAAGCCCCCTTTAAGGGTCGTGGCAGGATTTTAAAACCTAAAGTGACCTGAATAGATTAAGGATACAACATTTTGAAATTGCTCTTTTAAAATTATTGAGTTGCTTTAGTCCACAGCCATGGAAAAGGCTGTAATAGTCCATTATAATCAGTGGGAGTAACTGCAGCTGATCCACATACTTCAAGGAATTCTACAAAGACTACATACGTATACTTCGTATTGCTTCTGGCAGATTTAGGTTGGTATTTAAGAGCAGCTGTAATAATAAAGTGAAAAAGATGTTCTTAATTTTCAGAACATCTTTTAGGTCTAGAAAACTGACGTCATCAAATGTTTTGTGATTGCTCTTTTAGATCTCTAGACTGTTGTGGTGAGAGGGAGCTAAGCTGTAAAGCTATCTATGTTTCAACTAACACCTGTGATCATGAGCCTGTGGTACTGACTGAAAGAGACTGTGGATATTAGCAGTTGAATTGAGTTTCCTCTGAATGGTGGCCAGGTTCAAGATAGCGGCTGCAGACCCCAGAGCTCAGACCACCATTAAATACTGCATCTGTCAGAACAGTACAATACGTGCTAAAACTTTGTAAATAAAAACATAAACTTCCTATTAGGGTAAGAGTTAAGGTAAGGGTTAAGACACCAAAAGTTAAAAGTCAAAATCCTGACCTGCAAAACCTACTTACAAAACATACAATAAAGCTGAGTAAAATGCAACTAATGCAGCTGAGGTGACAGTTAACAAAACTACCATAGGTACATAGATAACGTAGCTAATGTAGCTAAATATAAAGCTAACAAAGCTATGTAAGCTATGTAGGTAAAGTAGCTCCATAACTAATGTAGCAAAAGCTAAAACAAATTAAGCTTTGTTAGATTATGCTACGTTTGCTGAAACTGGACCCATTTTGGAAGTGTTTATACAAACAGTGGCTCACTTTAGCTTCCTTAGCTTAAACTAACATAACCACATTGGTTTATAAAGTAATGTTAACTACATAGCTGGCAGAACCATTTTAACTTTAGCTTAAGTTAACTAAGCTGAAGCAGTCCACTCTTTTATTTATGAAATATTTCTTAGTAGGGTAAGTTTGCAATGGGGTTATTTTATGAATGCGACTGCCAAACTAGTTTATGAATAAAGCTGAACTAAATAAAGCTTAAACCATCCAAGCAAACTAACTTCCCTCAGTCCTGGCACTGTGTTGGTCTGAGATTGGCAGTCTGCAGCCAGACCCCTCCTGCCAGCTTTAGAGATCTCAGGGTAGAGCTGCTGCTCTTTCAATTCAAAATGTTTTACTTGAGCAGTTTCAAGAATCTGATTAGGATGCCTCCCTTTTGTCACCTTTGGAGGTCTGCTGGGTATGTTGGACTGGGAGGGCACAATGGGATAAACACAGAATTCACTTGAGTTCACCTTTTGACCTGACACCTCAGAATCCACCATAAGTATCTGGGAAATTTTACTGGGGAGAGGAATGTCATGGGTCAATTTGTTGATCCTGCTGATTCTGTGAAGCCTCAGACAAACAGAAATGGAGGAATACATTATTTATCACACCACAGCCATTACAGCCTGTTTTGCCACTGCTAGCTGAGGCAATCTGCTGTAGCAATCTCAGAGCTCTTTGTACCTCTAAATTATGTTTAAAAATGGCATGTTGTTAAGATTCCCAGGGAAATCCCTCAGCATAACTGTACTTCATTAACACTTGTGCAGTCTTTGAAAATATTAGTCTTTGTAGCTTTTATAGCCACATTTCAAAACTGGACAGTTTCATGTTATATTTGTTGTTAATGTTACACAGAAGGGACAAGCCTGAGCAAGAGGATGGAGGAGATTCTGGAGACACACAGTCAGCACTTCACCTCTGTGTGGGAGGGCTTCATGGGCAGCAAGCAAACACCTAGGTAGGAAAAGTAGAGCAACAAAACAAATTTCAGTAAGTCTCTGTGGACTTTGCTGCTGAGAAACAACGTAACAGTAACACACCTGCTCACTTCTGCATTGTTAAACTTCAAAAAATGTTTCCAGTGTGTCACAGATGCAGCAGCTGCTGAGCAGGTGCAGTGCCTTCATTTACCTGGGGATGGAGCGCTTCATGACAAATATCCCCCCTGGAAAACTTGCAACCCTCAGTCTATCAGGTATAGTGATGCACATAATCACAAACATATAAATTCATTACATGTTTTCTATATTATTTCTAATCCCAGGACCTTTACATTGAATTTTTATTGAATATTTATTCTTTCATTTTTGAATAATAGACACTACTATGCACATAAATCTTGCATGCTATAGTTTGTTTCAGTTTGTTTAGATGTAAATATCAGCAGCACAGACATCCATATTTAATTTAAAACACCCTCAAACTCATAATGGTTCTATCATAACCTTCATTTATTATTAATGACACAATGCTACCCTCTGTTTTTCACTTACATTAGATTAAATTGGTGTAGATATTTTGGTCACTTCATTACCATCATTACTACCTATAGGCTCTCTAAGAAGCGTAATGTGAAGGACACACTCTCTGCAAATATTATTTGCATTAAGAGTGTAAGAGTGATGTGCCCAATGTTCTTAAATCCAAATGTTTTGACTTTTTTAAGGCATTTATACAGAGGACAAAGACAAAAGTAGTTGCCTTATAATAACCTGTACCTGTAATGAATGAACAAATGAATGATTGTAACTTGGAGCAGAGGGCTTCATATCCTCAAATACATCAGTCTTTTGTTTTCTGAGTGGGTGGAAATATAAATAACGCTTCTTAAATCAATGAGCCTTCAGATTGGAATGTCACTATAGTACTGTAATGGCCACTATAATAAGACCCTGTAAATACAAATGATCTGAGAAGATACATGACTACTGAGGGCTGTTTAATCTACTCTGTGACATGCATAAGACAGCACATAACGTAAAAAAGGAATTCAGTCCATTAATAACTCAAGGACTTTGGAAAATAAGATAATTTTCTAACATAGCTTAGGGTGCTTTTACACATACTTTGTTTGGTCCAGACTTTCTATAACCTTGCAAAGCAGATGGATTCGCCCGTTTCCATGTTTCTTACTGGCAGATCCATCCAGCAAAGCTCCCATCTGAACCGTTTGGGCCCAGTTAGAAAGCGACAGGACCAATCAGCGTCAAGGGGCAGTACTCTCGGGTGCAGCAGAGTCGTGACGTATGCAAGCAGCAAGAAGAGGTTCAATTATGGCGAAAGACATTAGCATGGATGCTGCTAAAGCATAAGTTTTATCAGAAATTACGACATTTCTTCGTTAAAAGAAGAACAAAGAACAGCAGTGACCTGTTTTCTTTTCAAAAACAACAAATGTCGTGTAATGACATGCATAAAGTCACCATGGTTCCGTTATGCAAATGCCGTCTTTGGAAGGTTTTCCAGATGGATGCGTGAAACAAATCCATCTGGCATGCCAGGTTAGACTTTCTTTCAGTTTCATCCGAACCTAACTGACAGGTACGAAACCTCCCCTGGACCATGATCGGGACCAAACAGCCTTGGTCCAATCTAAAGAGGGGGTCTTAGTCCAGACCAAACTGAACCACAGTCTGGTTCATGCTCAGTTGAAAGCAATATTTTGGAAGGTTCAGACCATCATATCAATAAGGCATAAGAACCAGAAAAAGGTAATCCTACACCAAAACAAAATGATTCATGGAAGCACATAGAGAGGATATAGAGAGGAGACCAAATGTCTAATCAACAGTTGGTTTGGCAAGGTTATAAGGGGCCAATAAAAAACTTTTGGAAACTTTCCCATTGTTCTCAAAAGGAAGAAAGGCAGAAGATATGAGAGGTTGAACCAAACTGAAACTGAACCACATATTTGAAATGTAACAACAGAATGAACTTTGGTCAACTTCCAGACTTTCAGGTGTGAAACACCCTAAATTGAAAAGCTTTTTTGTTTGTTTCTTTTATATATATATATAAATGGTCTTTAATTTCAAGTGTACACTCCATGCCCTTCAGACAGATTGGGCTAACTTTTAATACAATTTTTCAAAAATCCTTTGCTGCTTTTATTCATGCTTATAATGCAAAATTTCTGCAAACTTAGATCTGTTGCATATTTTAGAGGCTGGAGATTAATCTAATCTTTGAAAATGTAATTAAGTTATTAACATTTTGAACTGAAACATCTTCCTGTTTTATACAATCATCCCTGTGATTACCATCAGTCTGATCATTCCTCAGAGCAGGCAATGATGACAGCAGTAGTGAAAGTAGTAGTGATGTGTGAGCTTGAAACCCTGTTTATACACCCTGTTTACTGACAGCTAAGTCTAGAAATTTTCTGTTGTTCATCACTCCATCAGTACATCTGTCCATTCAGGTCTTTCTTATGTCTCAAAAACACTCAACTATGAACTGAAGGTGAAAGGTCAAGATCACAGATTGCCATTTTTTTATTCCTTGCTCCTAAGATGTATACTTCTCACTACAAAAGAAACCATCCCCTTCTTGACACCAATGAACTTTCACTGTGCAACAGTTGTGTACCTCAAGAAGGCATATCTCACCAGGCTGTAGCTGTAGCTGTGTCTACTAACTTGTTCCCTGAACTGAAGGACATCTAAACTGAATGGGCTTCTTTTCCCTTCGGGTTGTTTTTCCCTACTTTTTGAAGTAACTGTGCATGCACCAGGAGTTTCTCTTGTATGTCAGAGGGTTTCTCCTGCTACCTCTGTGACTCCAGTAAAGGTACTGTGGATACCCCAGAAGCTCTTCCAGTGGAAATCATCCACCCTTCTGCGGAGAACCAGAGCAGGATCAATTTTCCTCACCTGAAAGGGGTGCAGTGAAACTGAGGAAAAGCTAGGAGAATTTGACCTGTGAAGATATGAATTTTCATATTTTTACTTATACACATTTAAAAGGAAATCAAAGTTATCCATTTTTCATGGCTGCATTTCTATAAAGTTTAAGGCCATATGGCACAGGTATGTATGTGATAAATATCTCCAAAGAACACCAGAGAAAACCTTGTGGTGGCTACTCTCCTCTGTTTGACCAGCAAACCCAGGTGGTCAGTTGACTGATGGACTTGATCCTGTTTGACTGACAGGCTGACAGACTGGCCTCACACGTCCCTTCAGGCCACACACATGTGCCACCCAGCAGCATGTTGTGAGTGCTGCTAACTATAGTGTGACTGACACCATGCTCTGTAATCCAGCTGTTACTCCACAGCACACCGGACCATTTTCACTTAATTGGCCTTCAGGATCTGATGAGGTGATGGCATGTTTGAGTTTTCTCAGAAAAAAAGGAGAAACCATCTGCACTTCTGTCTTATCTGGAAACTTTGCATCAATTTTTTTTTTTTTTTTTTTACATCATGATTTTAACACTAAACTCTACTCATGGAGGGTCAAGCTACAAAACTGTACTGCAGTGGTGACAGTGACTGGATGACGGACCTTCATTGTGGTCTCAGGTGGCTGAAGAAGAAGAACAAGGGGGTCAGGAGTGTCTCTCCTCAGACAAAGACATGATCATGACTGTATGGGAAGTGTGTGAGGCTCTGCCTATAAAGAAGATGGTCAGTGACCTCACTGACACACACCTGGTGTCACATCACTTTTCTCACACCTGTAGCCTCAGATCACATGTCAAATATAGCAACCTTGTTTGTGATCTTTTAAAGGAAGAACCTGTATCGAAGGTTTAGTCTGTTGATTTAGGCTAAAAACCTCTCTGTACCATGACTGACATAAAGCTAAACTAGGACTGTTAGCATTAATGTAGTAATTCTGATTAATTAAGATCCATCATTAGTGCATTACATTTTTTAAATTCGATTACAGATTAATCATGGTTGGCTGTCCCTTTCAGTGTGCTACTACAAAACTATTGCAAGTCTCTCTGCAGACACAGTGATGCAAATAAGGACACCACTGCTCTTAAATGTCTTATTTCATTGTAAGACACTAACAGAAAGTTCAGTGGACATGTCAAAAAACACCCGGACCTTGTGTTATCAAACACTTACCTTTTTACTGTTGCCTTAGCTCCTTTTTAATCTATAACAATGTCCTTTATCAGTGATTAAGTTCATGTCATAATCTTCAAGAGGGGTTGGCCAAACATTTCTAAAGGCCGCTCGCACAGACCGTCTATCTGAGATACCGTATCTCTGAAAGGAAGTGCCCTAATATGCTGGTACAACATAATTCCAGTTTTAGATTTTTTTTAGGTTCAACTTTATTCATAAACAAAATCCGGTAGTTACAACAATAAATAAGCACATTGCAAACATTACAGATAAAGCAATATTTCGTAAATAAAATAGAGAACAAGTCCAAAGGTCTAATCTTGGATTAAATTATGTATAGTCTCATTTTAGTTACACAGACAGCATATAACTTTAGCGTCATAAAAGTGACATTGCTATGCTAGCTAAGTAATAAATGTAACTAGATAAGCCAATGTAGCTTAGTAAGTTCAAGCAGTGTGAGCTTTGGCGAACATGGCTAAAGCTAATGTACCTGCGTAGACAATGTATCTACAGTATGTAGCTATGTCAACTGCTTTGTGAGCTGAGCTTAAGATATGTAAGCTACATAGCTATGTAGCATAGCTCCATTATCTATATTTAAGTTTGCTTAAGCAGACATAGCTAAAGATAATGTAGCTACATAGATAACATAGCTACATAGCTTACATAGCTGTTTGTGAGCTTATCTTTTGCCATGTAGCTACGTAGCTATGTAATCTTGAGCTAGGTTATTTTTAGCAACATGTAACAAATGTAGCAAAAGCTCCCTTCCTATCATAGACAACGTTGATATGTAGCCGCTTGGCAAGCCTAGCTTTAGCTACGTTAGCTGTGTATCTCCATTATTTACGTAGCTTGCACAGCTAATGGAATCTAGCACCTTTATTTTGAATACACAGAAGTTTATGTGTGGTGTTTTTATCTCCATGTGTCTTGTCACCTACCTCTTGTTCCAGATTTTTTCGCTGATGCTTGCTTAGCGTCCAGTTATGAAATGTGATGGAGGATTAAAGATGAAAAATCTTTGGAAATTGTCCTGAAGTCTGTGGTCTCCCACAGTTTAAAATTCATTCCAGATTTAAAAATCATCTTGTGTGTGGCCGGCCTAAGACAGAATCCAAAATAAAACAAAAATAAGGAGATTAATCACATAAATTCTGAGTCACAACAACATTGTCATCATCAACCCTAGAAATAGCCTTCATTTTTGTTACCATATAATTATTAATAGATAATCAGTGCAAACAACGCTTAATGTATGAGAGCAAGGGGAAAAAACATGCAAATTCTGTATTCATCTATTTTCAGACAATAACAATGCTGTTTTCTCCCCAGAGTGCCGCATGGCTCTGCTCTTTGACCTGGTTCAGAATAAGGCCAGTGTGGTTCAACAAATAAACCTGGACATGCACAAAAGGTAATGATCCCTTTAGTCTTTTAATAGCATTCCCTCCTATTTTCCCTTGTTTTTTACCTCCTTTCAGATGTAACTGGACTCTCTTATATATTTTTTTTTCAAATGTTTCCATCTGTGAAATGCACAGAAAACTGAACATTGTTACAGTGATCACTCTGAGGTTTCCAATATATTTTTGCCCTTGCTTCCTGATAGATTTCATACTTTATCTCTCAGTCTCTCATAGTCTCTCTCTATTTATTTCTCTGCAGTCCAGGACAGTTAACTCTAGAGAGTCCTCTACAGACCGCTCTGCTGCTGAGTCTGGGAGGAGTCGGCTGTGTCGCTCTGAACCAGTGGCACAGCAGCCTTCAACACAACATACACAGAGTGGTTGATGTTCTGGACAGTATGTTTGTAACCATTTCACCTTCTTTAAATATTGTTAAACTTTTACAGGTTCTTTTCAACATTAAAGATAATTCCAGTCATTTTTAGAACTGAGCCTTAGACTGAAGATATACTTGCTGTTAACTTTGCATAAGCAGATGCAAGACAACTGCCTTATGTCCCCTCCATCACTGTGGCATTTTGGCTGTGAGGTTCCTGAAAAATTAACACAATGCATTATGCAGTATTCAAGGTTGCCAGCAGGAGGTGTAGCAGAGGGGTGTGGATTTTACAGTCAGGGTGGGAAAAAGCAATGGCAGAAAGTTATGAAGAGCTGCTAGACCAAGTCAACACCTGTATGATGGATCACTGTCAGTGCACAGCTACAAACATGTCCATGCTGTTGGCAAGCTGACAGCAGCAGAGAGGAGAACCAGTTTAAAGATTGACAAGGGCATTCGTTCAAATGAAATGTCCTGGAAAAATACTTACAGATACAGGCAAATACACTCAAAATTTGAATTAAACTGGCAAAATTAACAAATGCACTCCCCCAAATTAACTTGAAAATGCTTAAAATTTTCAAAGCAAATGATCCCCATGACTCTTTCAAAACACACAAACATATACCCAAAACTTCCATAAAAGAAACGATAAAGACTTAGCAAATTTCCCAAAATATCCATGAAAATCCTTTTAACTTCAAAGGATACCAAATTCCTGATAAAATTCCCTAAAGATTTACAAACAAATGTGCTGTTTCTGTGAAAAAAAACCTACAAATACAAGCAAATATGCTTAGAAAATCAAATTAAACTGGCAAAAGTTTTACATGAAAATGCAGAGGAAAATTTCCAAACAAATTTCTGCAAACATCCAAACAAATTTCCCAAATATCCATGAAAACGCTGAGAAACTGCAAGGCAATTGAACCCCATAAAACACTCCAAAGCATACAAACATATACCCCAAATTTCAATGAAAAAATGCAGATTTCCAAGAAAATGCCCCAAAATATCCATGCACAATCTTGTCACTTTCAAGGGACACCTAATTCCTTATCAAAGTCCTAAAAAATGTACAAATAAAGATCCTCATTTCCAGGAAAATACCTTAAAATATCAAATCAAAGACCTCCAAAATATTCTGATCAACTTGCTAAAACATTCAAACATTTTTTCCAAATTCCCATGAAAATGCTGAATAGCAGACTTCCTCCCCTGAAACTCTCCAAAATATGCAAACATATACCCCAAATTCCTTAAAATGAAAAAAAAAACAAACAAACAAACAAATTCCCCAAAATATCCATGAAAATTTCTTGGACTGGACATTCTGGACCGTTACATCAAAATTCTCCTATCAAAAATACTCTAAAAATCACATTGTGACTTTAATGACCTTCTATGGGGCCAGATACAAAGCCTTGGGGGGCCTTTTATGGTCCTCGGGCCGCCAGTTGATGGTCATTGTCTTAGAAGGATGTTTATAAATCCACTCCTGACTGTTAAGAAGTTGTTATGGATTCTGCTGGATTTGAAAAAGGTGTGTAATGCCACATCCATACTTTAAAATACTTAAGAACAAGAGATATCCCAGATTGAGTCAATGTGTTTAGCCCTGGGATTCCCTCTAGGTCTCTTTAAGATGATGTTTGTTTATGGAAGCAAAATTGTGCACAGATAGGTGACAGGCATTTTTGTGTGTCACTGTGTGTTGCAGATGTTCTGAAGGTCAGACTGACCTCTGGACAGACGGTTCATGCTCTGAGGACACGGAACAGTTCAGGGAGGCAACATTACAACGAAACAGGATCACACGGTACAAGATTAAGTTTGCTCTTTTTCTCTCTTTTCAAGCGCCTTTGCAAAGAGTCAGAACAAAACTGTTACAGAATCTTTCAAACTACACATTCAGCTTCAAAACCTTTACATATTACTCTTACTTTCCTCTCCAGATCAAGTTTTCCACGCTGATTCAGAGGATGATGATGTTCACATCAAGAACAGTCTCACACCCTCAGCTTTCAACTTTGTTCTTTATGGACTCCCAAACTTAATGGTCACATGATATTCTGTATGCCCTCAATAAGTCGCTTTTATGGTTTGACTTTGATTCCACTTTCCAGTTTGTAACTTTCCTGATTTTATTCCTAATGTCTGAGGTATTTTTCAAAATCCACAGCAAACTTTAGGGAAAAGGTTCAACAGCATAAGCCGATATTAAAGCTGGTTTACAGAAATTAATCCTTTGGGATACTTTTTAATATATTGTTTAATGCATATAACAACTAGATTGGTTAATTCTCTTTGACTCATCATTTTTATGTTTCAAACTGTGTAAGCATGAAAACATTTGTACCTCTCTTCAGTTTCTGGATTCATCCTTTCATTAAAATCAACTCAAATGAAATGTAAATATGTTTGCTTGTTTTAATTTGTAGACTGTCTTTATCAGCGTTAATCCTTGTGTCTGTTGTTGTGTTTCACTGAATGTTCATCTAAATAATTCCTGCATGTTACACATCGTCCCAATTCTTACTATAAGAGCTGTCTGTGAGCTGAGGGTTTAAATAGCTGCTGCTCCATTTGTTGTAATGAAGACAAACCTTAAATTAGACTAGAACAGATGTTTTTTTCCTCCTAAGATATGGGTGTGTAGGATTATACACCAGATCAGTTTGTCTTACTATAGGGAAACACTTCTCAAAACCTGGGGGAAATAACAATATTTGTTTGAGTTTTGTTACAAAAAGGAGAAAAATATTGCATCGAGTTAAGTGACACAAGTTAATTTTCTACAGTAAAGACAAAATCACAGCATCTTGCATTAGAGACTTTAGGTCGTCATTTGATATTTTTATCACATGCAGGGGACTTCAGTAAAACCGAACTACATCTGAGATCTTAAGACCTAATTCAGCAGAGGTCCAGCCAATCTGTACTAGTGTTCTCACAATTAGTGAAATTTTGATCACCTGATTGTAGTTCAAATACATCTGTGGCTGGAAGGCACAGTCACAGGCTAATCAGTATCCCTGGCTACCATTACACCATGAAGACAAAAGAACATTCAAGGTAGCTCATAGAAAAGGTTATTGAAAAGTACAAGCCAAGGGATACAAAAAAAAATCCAAGTCACCAAACATCCATGGAGCTCAGTTAAATCCATCAGCAAGAACTGGAAGGAGAGACACCTGTGACTACGGTGAAGGAGTTACAAGCTTCAGCAGCTGAGATGGGAGAGATCTGCATATGACAAGAAAACTTGACTAGAGTTCTCCAAAAGGCATGTGGGAGACTCCAGGGTCAAGTGGAAGACATTTTTTTAGCCTTATGGTCAGCATAAAAGATGCTATGGGTCAGATCCACTAAGATTTTTTGCTTTGTCACAAGAATTGTACCCAATTTTTCCAGCCCAGCGGAGTAAGTGTGTGTTTTTCCACAGGCAACGTGTCAAACCAGTGGCTGTGCACATAGATCACAAACACCACAATGACAAAGACAGAAAAAAAAAAAACAATTTTCACACTGAGACCTCATTCCTGCAGAGACATGCAGCAAAACACACAGCTGTCAGCACATTAGATGATTATCTGATATGTGTGGTTTATTTCTTTATTGCCGTTTATGGAAGCTAAATAATTTGCAAAAATCAGCACTATTCTTTAGTGGATCTGCCCCTATGTTTGACGGCCACCAAACTCTGCTCAAGCACACCATCCACACTGAGAACCACGGAGGTGGCAGCATCATGTTGTAGGGATGCCTCTAAGCAGCTGGCCCTGAACGACTTGTAAAGATAGAGGGTGAAATGAATGTGGCAAAATATAGGAAAATCCTGGAGAACAATCTCATTCAGTCTGCATGAAAACTACAGCTTAGGAGATTTATTGCCCAGCAAGACAATGACCTGAAGCATACAGCCACAGCTACACAGAAATGGTTTAAAGACAACAAGGAGAATGTTCTGGAGTGGCCAATCAAAGCCCAGACCTCAGTCCAGTAGAGTATTTGTGGACTTGAAAAGGGATGTTCACGCATGATCTCTGTGCAACCTAACAGAGCTTGAGCAATTTTGCAAAGAGGGATGGTGTAAAATTGCAGTGTCCAGATGTGTAAGCCTGATTGAGACCTATCCACACAGACTCAGTGCTGTGATTGCAGCCCAAGGTGAATATTTATGGAATTACTAATTTTACATTACATACTTTTGTTTAATTGACATTACTTTGTGGAAAACTGTTTTCATTTTGACATTAAAGATAGTTTTTTTTTTTAAAGCCAAATTATATTGAGCATGATTGATTTATGTAATCAATAAAAGGGTAAAACAACCAAGGAGGTGATTACATTTATAGGCATGAGAAGACGCAGTCCACCTATTTAATGGATAAAGAAAGATTTAACACAAAAAAATTGTGCACTTATCACAAAGAAACTCTAAATGGAGTATAGTTCAAAAATTGTCCCACAGCAGCTCTTGAAAAAGGGGCGAGGCAGTGTTACATACAAGTATTTTTCTTTAAAAAGTATCTTTTACTGACTGACATTTAAAAAACTACAAGGAAGCCCATTCCCTTCTTTTAACCCTGAAAGGAAACCATATTATCTATTACTGCGGTCTGCCCAGTCTGATAAGGTGTCTCCTACATACTGTTAAGTGCATGAGAGGAAGGCCAGGTGACAAAGAGAAATGGGATGCAGCCTTCTGTTTGCGTATCTAGAGCCTCTGTAATCTAGGCCATGCTGCAAATCAGCAAAGTGTGCAAGGTCAGAGTCCAGTCAGCATTACATCTGATACAATGCATCATTTTCAACCTGTGGAATGATAATACACCGCAGTCCTCAAGGAAGATTAAACAGCAAAGTAGCAGTAAGAATTTCCACATTTTTCCCCTTTTCTTTGTCCTGGAATATTATGTTGTGGAAGAAATTTTAACTGTTTCCTCTGCAACAACACACTCCCTCCACCTACATTCTTTCTTTATATTATGTCTGTAAATGGGCCGTTCAGACAGTTGAGGTTGAGTGATGTACTTGTGAAGCATCCTTTAAATCTCCACTTCTTTATTCAAGGCCTGGCCTGTGTGTTTGACATCCATGGAGGCCCAGACAGAGCTCTGATTTATGGTCATTTTACCTGACTGCCACCCTGCCCTCGACAAATGTTTGTGGATTTGTTTTTTCTAAAAACTGCAGAGGTCAAAGGCTGACTTCTTTTTCTTTCTTTGCAAACAGAAACTTATAGTTGGTTTAAAAGGTGCTCCCCAACTAAAAGCTTCTACATGTTCTATCTCTTGAAATCACCAACAGCCTTGTTGACTGATGCAATAGCATGTAGTCAGGCGGACTGAACGGACAGTGATATGTGATACATTTAAAGGCCTGGCTGTTCTGGCAAAACGTCGATGTGCATGAGGTCATGTTTCACTTTTTGTCGTTTACTTATCTTTAGGTCCCCCTCAAACTCCATGATCCTTCCCCTATAGGTGGGATCCTTCCTCCCTGACAAGTGTCAAACACACATTTGGAACAGGCTGGCAATGTGCGTGATTACATCATTGGATTGGTCCCGCCCACATATCCAACAGTGCCACGGATCAAAATAGAGATAGTAGTAACAACTTCTTGTTCTACTTTTGCCTATCTAGCTTTACTATAATGCCATAGAAGTATGATGAGAGCATATTAGTGGTGGAAACTTTTTTTTAAAAGATTATGGATTCCTGCAGATGCACAAATTATCTGTTTGAAGGACTCAATCCTTTGAAAAATTTTGAGGATCCTCAACATTGGAACAGTCCTCCAATGACTGTATTTCAACAAGTGCTGTTCAGGGATCCTTCCTTGGCTTTGAGAAACAGCCCCCTGACTGTCTACCCACCAACTCTCCTCAAGAGCCACACTGTAAAGCTCCTCTACCAACTGGGCGCGGCGTTTAATTCGCAATATTATCCACAGTTCCTAAACTACAGCAGAGTTTACTGGTAGGTTTATTGCAGACCTGCTCCTCTGCAGTCACTCTGTTGTTTCAGTGTGACTGCTGCAGCCCTCCTCCACCCCAGCCACCTCCATTAAATCCCAACGGTGTTCTGGTCCAGCATCTTTTTGCCATGGATCATCCCTTCATTGCCACCTCCAAGCCATTAAAAACATCACGATGGATTCTGTCCGCCAAAGACATATTTGCAAACTTGGGTAATGAATTATTGTTAAACTTGTATTAATTCCCTCCTGATTGAAGCACACCAAGCTGAATTCCTACATACAGCTGCTTTAAGTTAAGAATTCACAGTTTGACTCCACCCTTTCAAACTGTGGCCACTTTTCAGTTGGGATTTGAAGATAATGCAATTAAGTTGATTATTTGCAACTTCACTCTTACCTGGAGAGAAAACAAGTCTGATATCTGCCGTCATGTTATTACCTACATTTCACCTGCCAGTTAAAAAGCCTGAAGACTTTGGCTCACATTTACCCTCATTATCCTAAATAAATACAAAATAAAGAAAATGGCCACAGTAGTCGTAACAGGACAGCATGGATGGTGTGCCCTCTGACACGTTCCTTTTACTGGTTTTATGATGGATTGTGTTTAGGTTCTGAACACACTGAGTCTCTTTCTGATGTGACTGGAGTGACTTTTTACTTTAAGTGTCCCACCATATGATGGGCCATTGAAGGACGATCTTGGAGAGTTTAACCTGCCGGGAGGGAGAGAGTGGAGAGTCTTATTATTTCACACTTCATAAAGTCAGAAATCTTCCACAGACAGCAGATCCACAGGGACGTGTTGGCAGGACGGTGAGACAGAGAGCAGAAAATATCAGCGCTCAACAATTCAATGTTTCTGAAACTGCACATGCAATGTATGTATGGATGTGTTTCTTTTCTTTTTGTTTGTTTTTAGTGAAATGAAAAAACAAAAGATTTGTAAAACATACACAGCCAACACACATACAATATGTGCTTTGTTTTCCTGCTGTTAAAAAGCTGCTATTCCTCATAAGTTTGACCTCAGTAAACATCCCTGCAAGTCGCTTGATTCAGTGGATAGCTGAACTGTGCCGGGAAGAATTAAGCAAATATAAATATAAATATAAATATAAAAGCATTCTGCACAAATGGAGGGAGTTGCTCCATTGAAATGGTAAGCTGAGTTTTTACTCTAGAAAGCAATAACCAGAGGTTAATTCATACTGTATTTATCTGTCCTTATGTATATTGGTCTGGTGTGAAAACAGAGCTATTAGAAGAAGTTTGGAGAAAAGATGCATTTAAACTTGTGGGCTTCATCAGGGCCATCAAGGAAAAGGTTGCAAACATATTCCACCAATGAGAACGCACATACAACATGGTGAAATATGGCTCTCTATTAACTATTTCCTGTCTAGTTTGGTTGATAACCCTGCATGTGTGCAGAAACTAGGCGAGCCCTTGATTCTCTAGATTCTCCTCACGAGACAAGCGTATCAGGCACATGAGACAAGGTGTTCCCGCAGGCAGTCTGACAGTCCTGAATTGTTAACATGAAAACAAAACCAAGCCCTTTCATGGCCAAGGCACGTGTCCCAAGCATGCAATCTGAAAAAACCCTAATTTGCTCCCTGTTCATTCAGTCTTTGCAATTCCAGAGCACGGGTTTCAGTCCATATCAGGCACTAACCACAAATCCTATTCTGTTCAGTTCTGCTCAAGATAGAACAAGCCTGGTCTTTTTTCGTCACAGGCCACTGCCGAAACAAATCCATCAACATAAGACAGATCAACCCAAACAGGAAAGAGAATGCTCAAAGCATCCAGTTAACTTCAATATACAACCAGTGCATTGCAATCAACTTCAGCTCCCATGATCTTGTGATCTCTCCTCTGCAGGGCTGTGCCCCAACATGCATCATTTCAGAAAAGCTTCCAGTAGGTGAAGGTGGTGCCATCAGTCAGAGAAAACATGTTGCGTGCACAGAGTAAGCTGAATTTGCGGGTTAGCTTTCAGATTAATTTTGGAGAACAGGAGGAAAAAGATCACCTACATTATATGATGTAGGTTCATGTAGACATAAAGGAAAAGAAAACACAGCAATCCATCAGGAGAGAGGGGGTGAATTAAACTCTATTGCCAGAAGAGGAGTTGACAGGTGTGTTGGTTTACAACATAAGCAGTACTCTCCTAAAAGCAGACAGGAAATAATAACAGATAAATCACAGGATATCAATGTGGATAAAATCTATTTTGACACAGACCTATGGCCAAACATATGTATAACTCATCTTACTTTATTTAAACTACTGGCTGCTGCTTCTCTCCACTTTGTTACTGAGTTAATATTTCAAAGGAAGCATCCATTTCTGCGGTTTGTGTCCAATTAGACCAGCAGGACAGCTCTGAATTTGTCTAAATAATTTTAATCTGATTAGATGCTTGATGCATGTGTATGCACATCATAATCAAATCATTTAAAATGCATCTGCGTAAGTAAACAGTGCATTGGGAATCTTCAAAAAGAAGGATTTAAGATCAGACTAAAAAAATATTGAATATGTAATCACAGCTGATGGGTTCTGAAATTAGGGAAAATTGGGTTTCATGAGAAAATGTTGTTCCCCCCAGTTTAAAATGACTAACTTCATTTAATACTTTTCTGAACTGCAGGTGGAAACACTCAAAAGATGCTGCATATTTCACATCCCCATCCCAGTCTTGTCACTGCAGAGCTGAATCCCTTTTCGTCACATTGAATTAGATGCACAATGATGAACAATACAGATGCTTTCTGATGACGTCTGATTCCACTCAGCACATCAGACCCTGTAGTCCCCCTAAATAATCAACTCTGTCATCATTTCCACATTTCCATAATGGCTGTAGCTCATTTACATCATCGTCATGTCCCGGTTATTCATAACAGTGCATCACGTCTGTCAATGACCATTCAGGAAAGAAAACTCTAATGGCTCTGACAGGCATTCATATTTTTCTTGTGATGTTTTCAAGGTTGAACTTCCAGGGGTTTATGTGTTTGATTTTTTTCTCTCAAAATTGACAGAACTTCAAGGTCACATACATGCATGTGCCACATCAGGAAACTTCAAACATGTTCAATTAAATACGAAGATTTACATTTGGATTTAAAGATCTCCTTGTTCTGAAGTTTTTGTTATTTTGCATGGAAAAGTAATATTATATTATATTATCTGATGTTATCTGCCTTTTTTAGATATCATATTATGTTCTGTCACTGTGATCAGCAATGACACATAATGCATATTTTATGGGTTTATTGTCTTTGAAACAGCAAACAACTTGCAAATTGAAGAATAAAAACCAAACCAGTGAATAGAGAAACATGTCAAAAGCTGTTGAGTCCATTAAGCCGGTTACAAGCCGACCCTATGACATTCATGGTAGAATGTCAACTCCTACGGGGTGTCTGAATCGCTTATGACACATGACCATCACGTTCAACCTGAGTGCTCACACTGTAGGAGTGAAGTCAGGACGGACTGACAGAAATCCAGTTTCCTTCAACAAAAATCACACAACCAGCATCACATCCGTGCCAGCTGCAGGCCTGCGGTTAATATTTCTGCTCGTTTATTTCATCTATCATAGAAGGGGTCAAGGGGCATCAGAAAGTCATTCCAGCTGTTGCCATGGTAATTTAGAACGTTGTCTGACAGTTTAAAAAGGGAAAAATCCCCCAAAGTTGTTTATTCTGCTCGCGTTTCTGCTCTGACTGTCTGGATTCGTACGACCAGAATATCAAACATGTCAAAAATCCATCTGACCAGTCGGGGGCAGCTCCCAGACTGTGATCAGGTCATTGCCGGCCGTCGTATCCGCCTGTACACAGCATGATAAACAACACCCACTCTGACTGAAAGTGGGTGTGACTTCCAAGTGAGTCATGCGACTCAAAATTCATGGCTGATTCGGACGAATTTCTCTCTCTTTTTATTCAGTGTTTGCAATTCCACTGTACATGCTACAGTACCGTGGTTCTCAACTAGTAGGTCGGGACCCAACAGTGGGTTGCAGAGCAGTTTTCAGTGGGTCGCGACTAGATGTATGAAAAAAATGTTGGCAAAAGTCCTGAAGTTCTTATTAGACATGTACCTTTTATTTTGCCCTGTTTTACTGTGAAATTGGGTACATTGAAATGTTTGGTCAATTTATCCCCTCTTCTTGCAACAAATGGCTACTTTTCCCATGATAATGAAGCAATTTCACAAGTTCTCTGGAAACATTAACACGTAATGATGGGAAAAGAGGGTATAACGTTTGTCAGTTTTGTCCCTTTTTTTTTAATCAGGTATTTTGGTCCAGTCACGCTAAAAACCACAACATATTCAATTAACTACTAGATTGTTGAAAATGTTTTTGAAGCTTGATTGTGATCTGACGTAAGAAAGACTGGTGGGTCCTGAGGCCGGATCAGTTGAGAACCACTGCTCTAGTACATCTCTGGCACTCCACTCCTCTGCTCTGGATACACAACAGGCTTATTTTCAACGCCAGCCGCTGCCAAAACACACTAATCCGCACAGAGCAGACCAGTCAAAACAGTTCTAACCTTCTGAGGTGGAAAACCAGAGAAATTTAAACAACAATACTGGAATACCAGAAGCTCAAAACAAGAGTTAATCGTTGTTCCAAAACCACACACTCATTCCCTACTCCCTATCCACTATATGGTGAGCAGCATATAGTGGACTATGTAGTAAACTCAACTGCAAAACACAAAAATGATTTCCGACACTACTCGCAGGCGATGACGTCATTGTCATCTTACAATTAAAACATTAAGCAACACTAGTTCGTAGATTTCCATGACAACAGCCGAGGATCGAAACTAACTGTAGAATTTCACTGAAAACTGATAAAAATAACGTATGAATGAAAAGTTTTGTGACTTTAATGGCTAAATAATATAATTTATTTGTGTATTATCATTTTCTTTGCATAAAGATTTGGCACATTTTTCAACGGCCTCCCCCACATACTGAGCTCTGCTGCTCATCCCACAAATGCATGTTCCTTAAAAATGTGGCACCACAATAACAGGCTTTCCAGCTGTATAAGATTTTTTGTTACAACAAAGAAATAATCTACCAAACACAAACGCCTTATTAGTTAAAAGAGAGTTAACACATAGTTGTTTTGGTGGAGCTGCAGCCTCTGAGGCAGGATGTGGAGCTCCAAATGTTGCTTTTAGTCTGAGGGGGTTTGTTTCATTCATCTGATTACACAGTATGAATGAGTTTACAAGCGTATCTAGTCTACTGACTATTAAACTTTACACCACAAAACCCAAAAGTCGCCTGTTGCTCAAAGACTTTATCATCACTGGTGTGGTTCTGTTATTACCCAGAACCAAATGCATTCAGGCTTTAAAAGTGACTCACTGGTGAAGCCAGAAGACCTCCTCTCCATTGTCAATAAAGGCCAAAATGGCTTAAAGGACAGCAAACATTGAACTCCCTTGAATTATGACTCTGCATAAATGCAATCTAAAAATCAAGCTGTGAGAGAAAATTGAGACCAAGAGAGTGGAGAGCGTGTTCTGCAGTTAGTGACGAGCTAATTAGAGGTGTGTGTAGTGTTTATTGCACTGCTGTGGAGTGAAGACGTCATGAACTGTCTGTGTGAGCGGCAGTCAACAATAACACAGCAGCAGGGGCAGGATTGGATGAAGCCATGGGGAAGACCGATAGTCATTTCCTGCTATACGCTTGTTTGATTTGCTTTTCTTGGACATCAAACACAAACGTAGATGGTTGGGGTCTAATCTCTGCTGGCCAAGACATGGGGCGTCCAGACTATTTTCACTAAGGGCCATAAACAGAAAAACACAAGGATGACTCAAAGGGCCACTTTGATGCACCTCACTTCTAGTGTAATAAAGTCAATAAAACTATTCTAGTTTTTACATCAATGGCTGTAGAGGAAAATAACCGGTCATGGATAGTTGGGTGGCCAATCAGATTTTAGGGGTAGCCTTGATCCTCCCTGACTACCACTGGAACCATCCCAAAAGTCAGAGACAAGAGCAAACTGCAAAAAGCTGGCAAACTTTAAAGGAATATTGAGGCTTAAAGGCACAATGTGTTTTATAAACAAGACGTTGGGATGAAGAAGATAAGGGGGCTAATGAGTGCATTCATGTTGCTGTTTTTCTGCTGTAGTCATTTTTTCTGTTTTTAGTTATCACAATTCTTATTTTCAATATCTTTACCATTTATGTTTTCCCAATTTTGTCATGAAAAAAGATGTCAGTCAATTATTCTGGTCAAAACATCATTTAGCAGCAACACCTTGTGTGTAAACTGTGTAAATTAAAGCCCTGTTCGCACTGGATTAGTATTACCTGAGGACCTCCGGTCATGTCTAATCCTGTGCAAATCAGCATCATGGTAGTTTGTGGAGGGCATTTTGTTTTTCTGAAGGTCTGTGCTTCTTTTTCTGCACCTTTTATGGTTGAAAGAAAAACATAACATTGTGAATAAACATATTGACATAAATTGGCAATTTAAAGTGCAACTCCCCCATTTAATTTTCAGATTATGTTCACAAATGTCTTCAGTTTGCTAATTGTACTTCCTGTCAGAACAACTCCCAATACAGGCAAGCAGAGCTCCACCTTACTTAAAGGTACAACTTTCACCAAAATATCTGTTATTAAAAGTGTACACGACTGTGTTATATAATACATATTATTTAATCTAGCTTTTACATTACCCCACATATTTCTATCAGCTTTCAAATCCTTAAGCGTTCCTCATTTTTCTAATTGTAGCATGCATTTTAAGTAGAGACCAGACTTACGGCTCAACGGTCCCCGCCTCTGCAGCTTATTTCTTATTTTTGACTTCAGGATTCTGTTTGTTCAAAAGCTTCCCATATGGTGTTTATTCTAAACAGTAAATTTGCATTTTGGTTGCATTGATGAAGTTCAAATAATGAGGGGGTAAAAACTGTTGAAAAATGACCCTCCTCATTTGCAATGCATTTGATCCCAGAATGTCTTGTCAAAGGCTCACAGTATGAACCAGAAAGGCCACTATTAACAGCTTTTCTCCCTAGTTATGTGACATTCATCCATGAAACCCAAACCATGATTTACTTTTCAGTAGATACTTATCGAGCACCATTTTTGTAGAACAGAAGCTTATTTTCAAAACAAGAAATAAACAGCTGAGCTGAGAAGCACTGGTCTGAACTCTTCATCTTTTGTTTTTGTTTTGATTAAGAGCCCCCTGCTGGTGGAATTTAAACAATGCATTTTAAATACACAGCACTCATCCCACTTATTGTCACAGAATTGTCTGGGCCCCTGATAAACCCAGCATTGGTGCTAGCATCCTGGCTAACAGTTACTTCATTTTGGAGCTAAAAAGTGTGTCAAGCTGTCATTGGGGTCTGATGTTGACATTTCTTATTTGCACCACTCTTTAACCCCTTTTCATCATTGTTTCTACCCATTTCTTTCCAACATTTTTTCCAAATGTTTTCACTTTAATCCCATTGCAGCTACTTTGTTGCCACTTTTCACAATTTTCCCATCCATTTGTTGCCCCTTTTTGCCTCTCATGAAACATTTTTGCCTCTTTTAATGTGTTTTTTAATCACTTTTTATCCACTTTTCACCATTTACCCATCCATTTTGCCCATTTTTGCCTGTCCTAACCCATTGTACCTTTTAACCAATTTTTGCCACTTCTCAACATTTTCGCATCCACTTTTCTTTCTTTTCTTCATTTCTTGACTCATTTTTGCCTCTTTTAACCTATTTTTGCCTTAATACCGTGATACCATGATACCGCATTACCCTAATATCAATCCTGCAACATTAGTACAATACAGTCAAGCACATTCTTTATGCTCTAATGTCAACTATATTTCATTATATTTTTAGCATTTGCAGCAGGCCAATTAAGAATGATCCACAGGCCTCAGTTTGCCTGCAGGCAGTAGTTTGGACACCTATCTTCTAAATCCAGCCGAGTCTCGGACTTCTCACTTCTCGTCTTCAGTTTCACATTCCAGTCGTGTTTTGTATGCTGCTGTAGTACCATGAAGGTGTGTATGGCACTTAACACACATCTCTCCTCTAAGCAAGGCATTAGTGTCAGAGGAGCTCATATGTAAGACATGACAGTAACATCCTCTCCACCCTCAGCTCATATAGGAGCACATGATCTGAGGATAAAGACTGTAAATAATCATGGCAGCCTGATATGGAACCTGTAACACATAAACAGATGAATGCAATGTTCTCAAATATTACATTTCCATCTCACCTCCACAATGAGCTAACAGCTCTGTGATGGATTTGTTCATCTTCAGCTGGAGTACATTCATAAAACACGTGATGATATGGAGAACTATATATCCTGCTAATTCACACCAGGGAAGCTTATCTTCATGCTCCCTGCAGAGCTGTACATTAAGTGAACCGTTTCATTAGTACAGATGCTCTAATATGTTAGCCTGCAGGCTGTTGTCCCATGCAGTCACCTCCGATAAAAACGAGCCACTCCTGATTGCTTCCATCAGCGACCTTCAGATTGCTCACATCGTGTTTCCTCCACTCCTCTGTCGGCTCATTCCCGGTGTGTTTAGGGAATTATGAATCTGATTGAGAGGGCCGAGCTGAAGACAATCTACTGGCCTCTCATTAGAAGAGTAAAAAACCTACTTAGTCAAGTAGAAGAATCTCATTTACTGGCTGCCGACTGTGTTTCAGTGCACACAGCGGTTGATTGCTTTGTTATTTTAACTGCTCCCCATTGGATGTGAGGGCCAGACACGTTTTCTCCTTGCTTTTATCTATGAGATCTTAAATTGTTGGCAAGCCTGTGAGTCCTAATGGTTAGAGGCATATTATATGTGTGTCTCTAGGCTGATTATAGGTCCATTTGAATTCACCACAGTGGCAGCAGCTGAGTTTGTTGCTCTGTATTGCCTCACATGCTGCCCTATGTTACAGGCTCCATTTGCAGACACTTGTGATGCTAATGTGTCGCTCTGAAGAGCTCAGTGACTTACAGCGTAGTGCTTTGCTGGCTGCCACCTTTACAATAAGCAGGTTTGTGAATTTTCATCTCTGCTTATTAGAAAGTGGAAGCGTTTAGGAACAACAGCAACTCAGCCATGATGTGGAAAACCATGTAAAATCACAGAGCGGGGTCAACGACTGCCAAGGTGCATGGTGCATAAAAGTCACAATGCTCTGCTGATTTCATAAGAGTTCACTGTCATTAATGTAAGCACAAAACAGCTGCATGCAAGACTCTTGCCATTCAAGTCCAATGCCAAGCATCACATGGTATAGTGTAAAGCACACCAACACTTGACTATGAAGCAGTGGAAATGTGTTTTGTGGAGGGACAAATCACGCCTGTCTGACAGATGGGTGAGTCTGGGCTTGGCGGATGCACAGTGCCAAGTGGGAAGTTTTGTGGAAGATGTTACACGGCTGATTTTGAAGATGTGGGCTAGGCCCATTATCTCCAGTGAAGGCCAGTCTTAATGCTTCAGCTTGCCAAGACATTTTGGACAATGCCGTGTTTCCAACTTTGGGGCAACAGTTTGGGAAACGCCCTTTTCTATTCCAACATGACTGTGCCCTAGTGCACAAAGCCAGGACTATAAAGACATGGTTTGATGAGTTTGTTGTGGAAGAATTTGACTCAAACTGCTTTTGAAGCTTCCATATTGAAATCGCGGTCTTAACCAAAATTTGGATCAACCTAAGCTAGACTTCCTGTCAGCTAGCTAGCTAGCATTCTGATTGACAAAATCATAGCTTCTGCCTGTGAAGCTATCTGTCAATCAAATGAGATTCACCAAAGGCACGCAGAGAGAAGAAGGGCTGCACAGCTGAGTGCCAGCTTTCAATTTAGTTCAGTTTTTAGGCTTCCTCAGTGTTGAGCCCAATGCACGCAGCAGCTCGAAGGACATGGAGAGGGGGAAGCAGAACGCATCTCAGATAGAAAGATGTGCAGGGCCAGTGGACACACGCTGAGATGAGATGTCAGCTTAGACTCGGACATCAGAGAAAAGGCCACGCCCCCTACTGTGGCGACCTGCAGGATTTTTTCCAGCCATCACCTTGTGAGTCTCTGACATTTAGGTTTGTGGATTGTGAGATCTTTGCAGAGCAGTGACCAGTGAAACATAAACATGAAACATTGGGATGCACACCTCAGTCAACAAAAGTGGAACATGGACCACAGGATATACCGTAGTTATTTATGTCTGTTTGCATTCTTCTTGTCTGCTGCATTTAATACCGCTTATAAACTCAATCACATACATACAATCAACACTGTTATAGCAAAGCACAGATTGGCTCAAAAGAATGCTATTGCTGCCATTTTAATCTCTTAAGTTACAAGTTAAACAAACTTCTGCCTTATATCTTTTCAGTATGTCATAAAAAATCGTGACCTTCATTTTGTTGCCTTACCATGGTTAAGAAGTGTGCTTGGTGTTTCAGTATTTTTCATCCCATTTCCTCAACCAAAAGATAATAATGTACAATGTCTTCTTTGGATATGTAGACGATCACACTGGTAATTCAACCAATCAGCACTCACATAGAATACTTGTTATGCTTGAGAAACATTTTATCTTTACTGACAACACATCTTTAATGCCAGTCTAGCAAAGCACATAAGAATGTATTAAACCTCTCGTTTATATCTTTTAGTAAAACATGCATTTGGTTGATACTTAGCTGGCATTACTAGCATCATACATCTATACAATGGTTTTTGTTTAAACATTTTGAATTATCAGTGTAGCACCACATTATGTAATAACGCCGCATTTTGTAAGCCACTAAGCGGTTAGGGTTAGGACAATGTAGTAGGGTATACCCTGGAGCACACCTTAAGTCCTAGGGTTAAGGTTAGGTGTTTAGTCTAGAGCCCTGAAGGGGGGTTAGGTTTAGGCATAAGTCACTAAGCTGTTAGAGTTAGGGCAAGGTAGTTGGGTAGGGCATACCTTGGAGCCCACACTAAGTCCTATGGTAAGGGTTATTAATAATGCGGCGTTATTACAAAATGTGGCGCTACAATCCTTATACAGCCTACTGAATATTTGTCTTTTTTCTTTAACTGAGACCAATTTTATAAACAAGTTCAACCAGTTAAAAAAACTGGAATACAAATACCTATCCATCCATCCAAACCCATCTATCCATCCACCCATCATCCATCCATCCACCCATCATCCATCCCCATCCATCCACCCATCATCCATCCATCCACCCATCATCCATCCCCATCCATCCACCCATCATCCATCCATCCATCCATCATCCACCCATCCAGCCATCATCCGTCCATCCACCCATCCACCCATCATCCATCCATCCATCCATCCATCCATCCATTTATCATCCATCATCCACCCATCCATCTGTCATCCATCCATCCATCCAAACCAATCTATCCATCCACCCATCATCCATCCATCCATCCATCCATCCATCTATCCACACATCATCCATCCCCATCCATCCACCCATCATCCATCCATCCTCCCATCCACCCATCATCCATCCATCCATCCATCCATCCATCCATCATCCACCCATCCACCCATCATCCGTCCATCCACCCATCATCCATCCATCCATCCATCCATCCATCCATCCATCATCCACCCATCCACCCATCATCCGTCCATCCACCCATCCACCCATCCATCCATCATCCACCCATCCACCCACCCATCCATCCATCCATCCATCCATCCATCCATCCATCTATCCTTCCACCATCCACCCATCATCCATCCATCCACCCATCATCCATCCATCCATCCATCCATCCATCCACCCATCCACCCACCCATCCACCCATCCATCCATCATCCATCATCCATCCATCCATCTCTCCTTCCACCATCCACCCATCATCCATCCATCCATCCATCCATCCATCCATCCATCATCCATCATCCATCCATCCATCTATCCTTCCACCATCCACCCATCCACCCATCATCAATCCATCCCTCCATCATCCACCCATCATCCATCCACCCATTCATCCACCAATCCATCATCCATCCACCATCCATCCACCCATCCACCCATCCACCCATCATCCATCATCCATCCATCCATCCATCCATCCATCCATCCATCATCCATTCATCATCCATCCATCTGTCCACCTGTCTGTCAGTCCATCCACCCACCCACCCATGAAACCATCCATCCAACTGTTCATTTGTCTCTGTCTGCCCACATGTCACTCCCTACAACCATCCATCCCTCTGTCCCCTGTCCATCCATCCATCCGTCCATCTTTCCAACTATACATACATGCATACATACATGCATGCATATTTCCATTTATCCATCATCCATCCATCCATCTGTATTCTTTTACTGAGACAATTTTATGAACAAGTTCCACCAGTTAAAAAAAAAAACTGGAATACAAATACCTACCTATCCATCCATCCATCCATCCATCCACCCATCATCAATCCATCCATCCATCCATCCACCCATCATCAATCCATCCATCCACCCATCATCAATCCATCCATCCACCCATCTATCAGTCCACAAGTGATTCTAGTCAGCTGTCTGTTCATCCTTCCACATGTCAGATTATTTTTTAATCTAATTAAATACATTTAAGCCAAAATTTTATTTGTTGCACTGTGGGTTTTTTTTACGAATAAGAAAGTATGTGGCCTTGAGCAATCAAACTGTTTCGTTTAAACAATGTCAGTCTACTTACAGAGCCTTGTGGTACACCTCGTTTGTTGAGACTAAAATGATGTCAACCTATCAAAGCCTATCCATGCAGACATGATGAAAACTAACCCTACAGACCTGGAAATCCAATGCTCTGCTGAATCCATAGAAATATAATTCACAGAGTCCACAGTTAACAAATAACATTCCATTATCATATTACATCAATATGTGTTGATCATGTGTTTTGGGATATAACCTGTAAGATTTAGGACTTGACATTGATTTTTATTTTATACATTTTTTACAAACAAGACTAGGAGAAGAGGCCATTTAAACATAAAACAGATCATATGAACGGTCATCTAAATATAGTAATATTCCCAACTATTTTATTCTGTGGAACTTTCCAGAAACAGTGAAGTTGTCACTCTATAAGTGTGGTGATGAGGCCCCTCAGGCAATGCTGACTGACATCTGGGTCAGTCTCACTGATTAACCAGCAGCAAGTCACTCATGGCGGATGGATTTTGGTCTGCAGTGTACCGATGGAGGAGTGGCCCTCAGGCGGTAGGCTGCTCATGTGGCTCTCCTCTGGGGATTCAGGCTTCAGGTTCTGGAAAGCAGGCCACCTCCTTTCTACCCCCTGCTGTCTAACCCTATCTCTCTCTGCACGGCGCTCTCTGCAAGGGCATGGTGAGTCATGAGAAACCATGGCTGGACATGCATTTTAATACAGCTAGGACCTTTGTGATCTGCTGCAAGGCTACAGTGGGAAAGTAGGAAAAGCATACTGGTGGATGGAGTAGTATTCCATATAATAAATAGCCCTGAAGCTTATCCTAAAGTTGTGGAGATCCATTTAGAAACCAGTCGAAGTACCTTAAAATCAGATTACATAATGGATCACTACTGTTATATAAATCAATACATTGCTATTGAATGCAGTTTAATTACAGCTAACAGTCTTACATAAGCAGTAAGTGTTGAGCCTTATTGTGGTAATTGTTGCTTTTTGTGTGGTGATCTTTTGAGCCTGGCTTTTGCTGTATAATAACATATTTTTATCATAGGTAACCCTTTGTAATGGTTTCACAAAATATTGAATTCTGGGTCCATTATGTTTTAATGAGAGTTATCAGCTACTCACCTCAAAACAAGCTGAGGCACAACAGTGATTTGAGTTAAATGTCAGCTTGCAAACAAAGAAAATGACAACAGTTGCTTTTTGGTGTTCAGCAGCAATCATTTTTATCTGTTGGTGTCACTAGAATTTTATCAATCAATATTTTAGTACTTTCAAAAGTACAGCTGAAGTTGAAGGGGGATTTTTTTGTTATCATTATTTCATAGGTTATTTTAGTGATTATTTGCCTCTAAAGGACAGACTCAGCCTATGATAAGAGAGATATAACAGGACAGCGAGACATGGAGTGACCAAGCAGCTACATCAGGTGTTAAAACATGAAGCCAGTGCATAGGTCCCAGAAACTGAAGGCTGCGGAAGCCGAGGAATTCCCATCAGGTCCAATTAGGAATATTTAATAGCTGTGTGTTTTTAGAAATAAACAGATTTCTTGGTAGAAACTGCTTTATTATCACAAAACTCCCTAAATGAAATGTTCAAGAGCTCAAGAACATTCATAAAATTTACTCGTTATCCAAACAAATCAAAGTGAGAAAAAAATGGATGTATTCACTTGGGTCTTTCATTCATTGAAGACTTTTTGCCACATTTTTCCTCAAGGCAAACATTCACCACTAGGGATGCGGCAATTACACGGTGTCAGAGTTAACAGGTGTTCTCTGTTGTCATTTGCAAATGCGGGGTCGGAATGCTACTTTTTGCGAAAACGCACAGAACCAAGACAAAGTGTCACACCAGCTGTGATGCCTCAGCTAAACCTGCTTGTTGCTGCTGTTTGCTATGCTGCATGGCTTTACCATAGCAGAGGGACGCAGCAGCAAAAGTTTGGACGATGGATCCCCGTCCGTAAAACCTGACGTAAGAGGCTGCCATGAGAGGTTGAAATACCTTGTGTTCAGACAGGACTTCCGGTATTTCTGCAGCCAGCCTCAAGTGGAAACTTGCAGGTTTTTTTGCACTTCCGCATTGGCTTCATTTTCAGGATGGGGGTTTGCTGCTTGGTTTGATCCCCAGCTCCTGGAGTCACATGTTCAATGGGTCCGTAGGCAAGACACTTCATACCCTGTAAAGTGAAGATAAATCTCTATTTAGGTTTGTTGAATGATAGGTCACTGTGTTATGAACCCCCAGATCAAATATTTGTTAAAAAAAATCCTAAGTTTATGAAATTAAGCTTCAAAATCATGACAAATGGAGTAGTAAAATCTGCTCTAGGATGGTGTGGGTGTGTCTGTTGAATGAGCTGAAGCCACGCCCACTCAGGAAAAATACAATCCTCTCAAATTTAAAAAAGTGCAACTATCTGAATGGAGAAAGGCACTCGCACTATTAGCCTGCCCCTTGACCTTATGTTGACTTTTTGACCTGAGCAGGCTGCCTGGCTCTGTGCCGGAGACGAGACAAAGTTAGTTTCCTGGCTCAAATCTCCGTTATGATTCTTTAAATTCAAAGTTTTTACATTTGGTTTGCAGGTCAAGCGAGCAAGAATGGATAAATATTTAAGCACATCCACTTCATCAAGTGATGCCAGGCCCAAACGAGCTAAACTGAGAAAAAATGATGACAGCAGCTTGGTTTTTCCAATTCAAAAGAAGGGATGGATCTTTTTTATTTAGTTATTAATTATTTTCTACTGATTATGTTTTTTATTTTTTGTTTTTTCATTTAAAATAAAGGAAGCAATAAAGACAGTTCAAATTTGTAAAGAATGATCATGTGTCTATACATAAAATGTACCAAATTAATGCAAAATTATCATGATAATGGTGAAACCAAGATTGATTCTTAGACTATAATTGTGACACCAAAATTTATAATTGTTGCATCCCTATTCACCAACCACTGAAAACACATTTGCAACCTACTTTTGTGTTCCACGATAGTTGAGAGCTACTGTCTTACTCCATTATAACAATTGTTTTTAATTTTATGATATAAGCATTACTGAAATTTGTAAGAAAAAAAGAAAGAAAAAAAGGTCATAAGAAACTAGGTGAAGACTTTAACCAAGGACACTTTGAAGGATCTGAGAAAATGGTTGTTTTTCACTCACTTCCCTAATGTGGGTCTTTCCACGTGGTCCAGTTCAATGATCGACCCTCCAGTCATTAAACCATTAGCCCAGTTCTCTGTTCTTCCTCCAGGCTACATCTGCACCCCTGACTCTATCAAGGCTGCTTAAATAAGGTCTTTTTGCATGAGAAGGATCCTGCAGAGTTGGTACACCTATTAATCACTTTGATCAAAGTTTATACCAAATATATCATATTCTCCTGACACTGAAAGCCTTTTTGTTTATCTTACATGGCTTTTCACCTGATTTAGAGAGTATTTAAAGTATGAGAAACGTATGACTTTATTCAATGAAAATTAATTACCAAAGTAGGCCCTGGTGATCAGTTTAGTTAAATCAAACCAGCTTTATCCCCATCTCATCTTATTGTGAGCTTCAAATGCAAAATTCAGATGCAGGAAGACTCATTTCTTGCCTCAGTTATCCGTTCAAATCTGTTTAAGCAAGCGCCAGCCCAACCCGAGCACAAAATACCCAACATCTGCAAAAATATATTCAGTCAGCCGCGGGCATTATGAATTCAAGGACAGAGTTTCCTCATTTAGCCGCAGCACTGTATGCAATCACACACTTGAGAAATGTACACCATGAAATGGAGAGCGACCCGCCAAGCTGAGAGTGAAACCAAACTAAAGCTCCACTCGAGCACCCCACGCCCTCAATTTAATAATCTGAGCAGCACGCTCATTCCCTGAGAGAGCCAGCGGACATGCTACCTGTTTACATTTATACTCAGATATTTATGGGGTCCTACAGGAGAGAAGTGGGTCACTCAGGATGCAATCATTTCCAAAACTGTGCACACGATAATGAGGTCAGGATTCCTGCTCAGAATGTCTCATGCACAACAGTCTGGACTAAAGGAAATGTATTCATTCATTCATTTATTTTTGTCCTAAGAGTAGGTAGGACTAATGTTGGGTAGAGATTAGAAGGGAGGACAGACTGTGGCATCCTATTTCTTCATCAAGGTTTAATTAGCCACCTGATGGCATGTTTGGCTGCAGAGCCAATGGAAAATCACAGTCACACTGGTACAGGATTAATTCAGCTGATTGGATTTAAATGTTTTTCCTTCAAATCTACACTCCTGAACAACATTTTAACTGATTTTCATCTGACATAGTTTATATAACTTTACAAAATATGATATATTAAAAGATAAACAGCCTCTTAAATGTAAAGAAAATGTGGCACCAGTGCTTCTGTTCGTAAACTTGTTGTTTCTTACATGGAGCACAACCCTGCAATGGTGTAGTGGCTTCACTGATAACCCTTACTGAGGGTTCAATCCAGAACCCTTTCACCCTCTAAGGGTTTCATCTAGATCCCACACAGGGGGTTCCACTGAGAACCCTTTTATATTTCAAGGGTTTCACCAATAACCCTCTTGTCTTCTAATGGTTATATGAAGAACCACGTTGTATTCTATAGATCAGGCAAAAACATCAACTAATAGACTAAACATGCATAATAACAACTTTGCAATGAACATGAACATTATTAAAAATGATGCGTGTTTAATTTATTAGTTTGTGTTTTTAGTGAGAAGTGTTTTTTGGAGTGTGACACCATGAGTGAGGGGGGTCAATGTTGCAGACCACCCTGTTTGTCTGTGACTGTATCTGTGGTTCAGAATAAAAAATACCTGCTCGTGCTTCGTTAGAGAGTATGTCAAAGTCATTCAAGTTGTCTGGCGGCCATTCCTCATCACTGTTCACCACAATATGAAAGTAGAGAAGCACCCAGAGAGCGCAGACATCGTGCATACACTCTTATTTCTAAGAGTGTATGCACGATGGTAAATATTGTTCGGCTAGTGACCATCAACTGTTCACTACTTTTCAAAATGCATTGTGGGATAGAATGAGTGTACTATACAGTGAATAACAATGCTCACCCAGAATTTGGACACCACTACAAAATGGTGTATTCACTATATAGTGCACTATATAGTGAAGGGAGTGATTTCGGACACAGCCAATATGTTAACAGTTTGGGCCTTTTTCATATGATTTCCCATATTCAGTTTCATTATAAGTACAGATATGTTACCGGTTGTGTACCAGTCACATAATGTAGAGAGGCTGTATTTGCAACTGCATGCTTTACGACCAATAGACTATATGGAAAAATGTTTGAACATCTGACCCTCACACCAACAATGGCTGTAATGTCATTGTATTCAATTATATGTACTTTAAAATGGAGTTGACCCCAAATGTTGCAGCTATAACAGCCTCCACTCTACTTGGACAGTTTTTCACATGACTGTGGAGTCTTTCTGTTGGAATTCGTGCCCATTCATTCTCTATTGCAATTATGAGGTTAGACACTGATGTTGCACAAGAAGCTTGCAGTCTCTGTTCCAGTTCATCCCAAAGGTGCTCAGTGGCGTTGAGGTCAGGGCTCTGTGTGGACCAGTTGAGTTCTTCCACTCCAAGCTCATCAAACCTCCTTATAGTCCCTTCTTGGTGCACTGGGGCAGAGTCATGTTGGAATAGAAAAGGGCCTTCCCCAAACTGTTGCCACAAGGTTAGAAGCTTGGCATTGTCCAAAATGTTTTGGTATGCTGAAGCATTAAGATTGCTCTTCACTGGAGAACAGAGGCTTAGCCTAGTTCTCCCAGCATCCACCAAATCCAGACTGCCAAACGAGAGTGTAATTCTTCACAACACCTTTCCACTGTTTTTCCAGTGCTCAGTCTAGTCAGTGTGTGCTTTACACCACTACATCTGACACCTGGCAGTAGACTTGGTGATGTGAGGCTCGCATGCAGCTGTTCGAAATGGAAACCTGCTCCATGAGGCTCCCACCACAGTTTTTGTGCTTTCATTAATGCCAGTGGAAGTTTGAAACTCTTCAAAGATGGAATCAGTAGAGCCTTGGTGACTTTTACACACCATGGGTCTTAGGGTCGTTGACCCTACTCTGTGATTTTACATGGTCATCTGATTCATAGCTGAGTTGCTGTTTTTCCTAAACACTTCCACTTTCTAATAATATAACTTACAGTTGACTGTTGGATATCCAGCAGGGATGAAATTTCACAAACTGTCTTATTGCAAAAGTTGCACCCATCACAGTACCACACGTGAAGCCACTGAGCTCTTCAGAACGACACATTTAGTATCACAAATGTTTGTAAATGGAGACTTCACGGCTAGGTGCTTGATTTAATGAACCTGTGGTCTGACTGAAACACCTGAATTGAATAGTAAACAGGTGTGGCCAGATATTTTCATAGTGTATAGTGTGTACTGATTTTGAACAAATGTAACGTACAGTAAGTACTGGCAGTATGCCAAAAATGCCCAGTCAAGTCAGAATTCTGCCTTTTTTCTCACAAGTAAAAAAAAAAAAAAAAAAAAAAAAAATTGTGTCTTAATTTTTTTTTTCAGTGGTCCTAATCCTCTTACGTAGTCTTCCTTACATGCCATTCTTAGTGAAATGCAACAAACCAAGAGATCTATATGGCGGACACCAACAGCATTAGTGTTTGCATTATAATACCAGTGAATTTACTTTCTTTAACTCATTACACAAGTAGCACATGTCTCAAAAATACAGTAAATGTTTATCTCTGTGAAAATCATGAAAATCCAAATAAATAACTTTTAAGCTTTTTTCAGACCATAATTAAATGCTACTCTACAGTGGCATTTGCAGTTATCTGAGCTAAAGTCCACCTCTCCTTTCCATGGCAGTCAATCAGCTAAGCCAGGAAAACTCCATACATTTGGACAAGTTTCAAAATCAGGTCATGTACCGTAGAGATCAGGTAAAATGGAAGTAGGTCAAGTCATCACCACAGAGGAACTTCTGACATTAAATCTAGGGAGAGATGGTGGACCTTTAATCAAGCCTGCCTGAAATTATTCAATGGTCAATTGAAAGTCTGTCTTACAGTCATTGGCCAGTATGGGGATTGAATCCATAATCTTGGTGTTATTAGCACCACGCTCTGACCATCTGAGCTAACCAGCCGGTTTCTGTTGGACAGACCCAACATTTTTTATCTGGCCGATAAATCCAAACAGAGAACACCAGAGAAGTGTCCTTTGTATAAAGCTGCATGGGCAACCACGAAGGGACTTGAACCCTTAATCTTCTGATCTGAAGTCAGATGCCTTGTCCATTAGGCCACGTGGTCATTTTTTAACAGCTTCTTTCATTATTTTTCAGATTTTCCTCACTTTGAAGTTCCTTGAAAGAGAAAAAGGCATTTTTCAATTAAGGTCGTAACTGTCACTTTACACCTCAGATGAAGTTCTGACATTGAATTCTAGTAATGGGAGGTAGGGAGGTAGGCATTTCTCCAAATCCTTATTCAATGGTCAATCCAAAGTTGGGCCAAAGGTGATCCTGAGAGAGTCTCACAGTCACTGGCCAGTATGGGGATTAAACCCATGACCTTGGCGTTATTAGCACCATGCTCTGACCATCTGAGCTAACCGGCTGGTTTTTGTTTGACATCCCCAACATCTTTTGTTGGTCTAATAAATCAAAACAAATAACACTAGAGAAGTGTCCGTTGTATAAAGCTGCATTTGCAACCTCAAAGGGACTCAAACCCTCAATCTTCTGATCCAAAGTTAGACACCTTGTCCATTACGTCACGTGGTCATTGGGTCATATCACTAAATGTGGTTATCAATTACTGTAAACTTGTGTGTGGGCGCAAGAAACTGGTGTAGATGTAGCAACAGTAGCCAAAAGGACCTTCACAAAAGGTGAAATGTGGAGAGCAGATCTTTAGGGTCAGAGGTAAAGGTGAGGGCAAATTGCCTGTGAAATAATGTAAGTGCAGCAATGAACCAAAAGACATTAGAACTGTGTGAGTGAGCATATCACAGTCTGGTGAAAAGGTACATTCTTCGTGTTCTCTGAAGCGTACCATAAAGTCATTATGTAGGATTTAGTGAATAATCATGTTCATAATATGTGTGATACCATCCAGGTCTTGTGATCATGACAGAAAATCCACCTGACCTGCTTCATTATTTTAGAGCTGTACACATCCATGTTTTTATGAAGAGGTTTTAACGTCATACGACAAATTTTCCATTTTAAATAATAACAGCGTAAGGCAGGATTAGATTGGAGCTCTGCACCAGAGTAGCAGATGCTGCTTTAATGCTGATACCTTGTATGAAATATGAAAATGTACTGAAGCCGGCTTCTGTTCTAAAGAGATGAAATAAAATCCATCTTATTCTCTCAGTCAAAGTATGATATAATAAATAACTTTGAAGAGCCAGTTCACTGAGCTTTGCCAGTCATTTCTGTGTGCAGGCCTGCATGTGTCTATTGACTGGAGCAGGACTGTGCACAAGTGAAAAGTCTCCATATCCAGGTACATTATAATGCCAGTTTACACCATGAAGAAGGCAGTGCCTTTTTAGAAGTTTGCATGATGGAACCTGTTTAAACTCTGAATTTTGTGTGACCCAAACACCACTGTCCTGTTAATGAACAACCAGAACACAACAGATGGTTTTGAGTTTTGGCTCGAAATCAGAGCCCAAAACTCACTTTATATTTTGAATCCTGTTTATTTTGTGAATGTGTTGACTTAATCTCTGTCTTATGTTTCTTATGTGTGTAACTAAATAAGACCGTCTCTCAAAGGACCCCTTAATCAGTCATTGACATGGCATAAAGGATTCATCTATTCCTCTGAGTCAAACCGCGTCACTGATGAAATCATGGATCGATGGATGCAGACTTAGTCTGTCATGTGGAGGTGTCATGGTTACACAGTCGGTTCCCCGCCTCTCTTTGGTGATGAAGAATGAACTCAGTGTGTGGTGGCAGCATTGTGGCTCTCTGGCTGACTATTTCCTGTCATCTCGTGCCGACTTCCCCACACTGTCCATCTGTCTCAGTTCTGTTTGAGCTCTCTAAACGGTGTGACGCACTGACTGAGGTCTGTCAGAGATCATGCTCCACAGCCAGGAGGACTAAGAGAGGTGAATGAAGATGCCATGGATAACACTCTGGACTCAGTGTTTATTCTGTAAAGTTTTTCTGAGTTCTAGTCTTATTAACTTTTATTTCACACAAAGGTCATGTGTATGATAGTTAAATGCGGAAAGATTTTTGGGCACGTCTTTCCCTTTGTTGCAGTTCTTTTTCTATGCTTTGTTTTTCTGCAGAATTTGAATGAGTGAGTCTTTAAAGAATTGTAGGTTATCTTGATTTTTGAACACAATACTGTGTGAAATTACAATATTATAAAGAATGACAGCAGAAAACACAAACCGAACAGATACAACACAATACCATACAAATTAACTCACTGTCACCAACAGGACTTAATGGGAAAAGGTCTAATGAACAGTAATGGCACGCCCCTCAGCTTACATGCAATTTCCACAAAGGACGACTGCGCTGCGCACCAAGTGCTGCAGGTGTTCTCTGACCGAAGGCGAGTGACCTCCCCCATTGGAAGCGTGTCTAGCGCCCTGGCGAGCAGCCCTGATCAGCAGGCAGAGATCACAGGAGAACAGCAAGTTCACACAGGAATAGTATGTCCACAGTAGACTTTTTTACCTTTTGGGGTAAATTTATCATCCTTTCCGGTGTGAGTCCATGAAATCAGTGCTTCCATTGGTTGAGTACATTAGGAAGGCAAATGGTTCATGGTTGCAAAAAGGATCTGTGGTTTTATGTAAGATTATTTGGCTGAATGTCCTCAAAAGCTAACCTTTCCTCGTCTATGGCGCCGTTGTAGCTCTGTGATCCAATGACCTCTTCGTGACCCGGCATAATGTTGATATGATGATTTACGATTGAGAGTCCGTGCACTGTGTTGTACTTTGAAAGTATTGAATAATCTACGCTTGTGATTTCCTGTTTGGAGCTTTCTGATCGACGGGTATTGATGCGGTTTGGCAGCGCTGAAAATAGACCTGAAGCATATCTCGAACTAAGCAGAGCTGCTGGACTGGAGCGCCGGCTGTGGAACCGCTCTGATAGACTACAGAGGGAGCGATCAATTTTACCCAGAAACAATGAGTTGAATTAATTCGGTTTTTGTAATCTGTTCTAAATACCTAAAAACAAGTTAGCTGTACTTCTTGACCTTAACAACTAAAGGGCTCAATTTACTTTAGTTTTCTTGGTTTAAACAAATTTAATTTAGGGGGGTAAAATTGAGTTATGTTTTCATAAAAAACCAAAACAGCTATTTAAAGTCTATTTTTATGAGCTGATAGAACTCATTTTAGTTTTAAGTGAACAGTACTCAAACAATTTAAGTATTTTTGTTGTAACTCAAATTATTTGAGTTATGACAAATCTGCAAACTTTTCCCAGAATGCCTTTGGGCACTACACTTTTAAGCACCATGAGTGTAGTTGCTGTATTAATTGCAGAGCTCCCGCCCATGGAGGACAGTGTTAATGTTGTTAATGTCAATGAACGTTGGATGGCACACATTAATGAAATATCAACTATTGGTTAAATAGGTCTATAACAGCCATTGTTGCAAATGGTTGCACAAGTCAGTCCATCACAGGTGAGATGCTAACTTAAAAAAAACTTATTTCAGTAGGTACTATTTCAAGGTAATCAGTTAATTGTGATATTTTGAGTTCTACAAAGTTAGCGGTGTTTACAGTGCACTAAAAATATTAAGTATTGCACGCTCAAAGTAGATGATTTAGCCTAAGTCCTGCAAACTTAAATTGATACTTGAATCTCAGTTTTCAGCAATTAAAATAATAAACTAGTAGTGAATAATTAAGTGGTGCATTTAGAACAAGTAATAGGCTCTAAAAAGGAACAAGTTTTTTTAACTCAAGTGTTTTAAGTCAAGTGTAGTTTTCTTGTTGTTTTTGAGGCAACAAGTTTGTGTGTTTTCTTTTTAAGTAAGCTCAAATAATTTTATTCTACAGTGTTGGCCTCGTGCACAGAGCAGTGAGTGTGCTGGGCAGTATGGGCTGCCAGAGTCAGCAAGTCAGAGTCTTTCAGTCTTTGGTCCTGCCGGTCTTACAATACTCGTGTGAGGCCTGGACATTAACTGATGGCTATAGACGGCGGCTGGACTCCTTGTGACGACTTCTCTTAAGAGCATTTTTGAGTATCACTGGCAAGACCGTGTGTCTAATGCTGACGTGCTCAGGAGGATGTTGGGAAGGGTCAGAAGGTATCTGGCATGCTTTTATGGGCTTTCTCTGCCTCACTGCATACTGCCTAGGACCTGGTGGTTGGAGCAGAGCTCAGGTACGGCCATGTGCATTGTGGAGGGGTCAGCTGAAAGGATACCTTGAGAGACGGGCCTGGATGATCATCATCTGGAGGCCGGAGCAGTAGAGAACAGAAGTTGATGTGGTGAAGTGCAGAACCAGCATTATGCTCCCATACCTGGCCTGACCTGTGGCCTCCATCATCCACCGGGTCAGGTCAGGTCAGGTCAGGTCATGTCAGGTCAGGTATGGGAGGATATTATGGCTTGGCCTCCATCACCCTATCAGAACTGCAGAAACAGAGAAAATGCACACCAAAACATATAAAAACACCACGGACTTGTCAAATCATCACTCACTCCTCAGAGAGGGTTAAATTCAAATTGAATGTTTTAATTAGTGCACTCTACATTTTTAATCTTGCACAGGTCACTTTGATGTTACATGGATATGTTACTGCTGTTTTAAAGCATGCAAGAGCATTATTTCTGCTTGTAAAGTCAATTTAAAAGGTTTAATGGCTCTATTTTTATTTATATGTGTATTTTCTTTTATTGCAAAGGGGAAGCGCTTGACCTTGGTATAGAGAAAATTTCATTTTGACTCATTTCTCATAGGTCGTACAGAAAAAACACAACACTAATGGAGTTATTCAAGAGCATACATGGAAATAAAACTGCATGTGATTCACTAACCAAATTCTACATCAGATTAAGTTAAAGTGATCTCATTAGGGCCAATGTCATTCTTCTTACAGGATTGGATTCATCGTGTGATCTATCAATTAAATGAAACATTCACATAAACATCCAAAGAGTCAACAGATGATCCAGCAGATTTCTGTGACAAATTCATGCCCACCTCCCATCAGGACAGAAGGAATATTCATATATTCTCTGAAGACTCATTATTCTGGAGCTTGAATTAGCCGGTATTTAAATCCATAAGCTATCATAGCCAAATCCATCACTGACACTTTGGTTTATTTTTAGTTTCTGAATCACCCAAACCTACCAACAACACCTTTTCATTCAGACTGCGTCATTCGGATTTTCCTGCCATCACTTTTTTTTCTCCTTCAGATAAAATATTAACGCTGGAGCTGTGACAAAATGATGACATCTTATCAATTAATGATGGGTTTAAAGTGCGGGGGAAATAGAAAGCCCTAATGTCCTTTTTCATCTGGAGGAAAAAAGACTGATGTTGTGGAATATTTATACACCAGCCGTGAGACCCGACCTTTTAAAGAGAAGCAACTCCGACAAATCGCTCAACGTGAGAAAATAAGACTTATTTTATAAAACTGAGCAGCCTCTAAAGCAGCCTTTAAAATGGCATCAGACAGTTACTACCACAGCTTTCTCACAATTTCTCTAATACTCTTTCTCACTCTGAATTATTCATTTATTTAAAATTTATTTAACCCTTATTGAAATCTTTAAAATTTACAATGATGTCAAGACACAAACACAAACAAAAAAACACCATCAATCAAAACAGAAAAATGATGCTCAGTTAAAACAGTTGCACACTGTGGTGAATTGATTTGACAGCATTTCCTCAAAGTGCCAAAGAGAACCTAACACACCAATCTTGAGGGTTTCTTGTAAATTGTTCCACATTTTAGGAGCATAAAAGCTAAAAGATTTCCCAAATTCAGAGTTAACCCTTGGGACCTGCAGCATTAAACAGTCATTAGAGCAAGTATTGCAATGTCCCGTGGTCCAGTTCAGCATGTAGGTAAATAAATGAAAACATACAAGTGTTTATCCCGCCTTTGTGCCAGAGAGGACCAACCAGCTCTGTCATATAGTATACAGTGATGAGTGTTATAAGGATACCCATGAATCAAGAGCAGCATGATAAACAGAATCTAGAGGTTTCAGTGTGGGAGCTGCAGCGTGTCTAGGATATCACCATCATGCCATACAGGCAGAAAAATAGCTTCAACTAAACTTTTCCTACAGTTACAATCAGTTTTTCTTTCATTGAGAAAAATTCTAAGAGTTGTAAAAGCATGTTGAAGACTGTTAAAAGTAGGGATGCGTGTGGTTAACCGGTAAAACAGTTAAAATCGTTTATCAAATCAGCTGGCATGGGATTTACTAGTCAGTTAAACTAGTTACCTATCATGTTTAAAAACACAGGCTTGAAATCGCAGTCTTTAAACTGTAATGGACCTCCCACCACTAGAAGCGGCTGTAGCGAAAAGGGGGCTTTTGATTTATCGGTCTTTGTTCCAACCCTCAGCTATGGTCATTAGCTTTTGGTAATGACTAAATGAATACAATCACAGATAAAAAACACTGACATGAGATCCCTTAGGAGGGTGGCTGGACTCAGCCTTGGAGAAAGGGCGAGGAGTTCAGACATCTGGAGGGATGTCAAAGTAGAGCCACTGTTCCTTTATGTCAAAAAGAACCAGTTGAGGTGGTGTGGGTGTCTGACTCATGTTCATCCCTTGCTGTGAATATGATAAAAATCAGGAATGCTTTGATGGATTTTCTTTAAACTTTGCACAAATGTCTATTCTGATTCAAGCTGCTTAGAGATTGGAAGCCATAGCCCAAAGGAAAAGGTCATTTGGCCTCATGTTGGTCATTTTATTTCCAACGCGATATCAAAAGAAAAGGTGAAATATTTTTTTCTAGTTTTGCCTTAAACCACTAAGGTCTTCTTCTTCACCCTGTCTTGCACTTGTACACCTTACTGAGATATATAGAATAACCAAGGACTAGTTGCTGCCTGCAGGTATCACTTTACAGTCCTATAAGGGCAGCTTCAACTGTTTCAATTAAAATCTCATTCTACTGAAGTTTAAGAGAAACTCTCCAGCCTACCTTTACTTAATCTAATTCTCAGAAAAGATTATCCTTATTAATTTATGATCTCAACCTATAGTTATTTTTTTTCCAATGCAGCATATTTATTTAGTAAATCGTCGTCCCCTTTAGAGTCAAGTATGGCCACAAAGCAGAGTTTTGTGAGGGTAAGGCTAGACACCATAGGGATTTTGTAAAATGTTCTTGTCAACGCTTCTGTTTACTTTGAAAATAGATGTGAAATGCTAATTCTGAAACCTCTGAAGAGTCACAGTAGTTTTTTAAAAAAGTTGGCTAAAATTGGATGACGTAAAGGTAGCTTCATTTATACACAGTCTATTGACACCATTAAACTGCCATATGTACCTTAACGTATGAAAATCATTTCTACCCCATATACATCATATATAGCAGCTCTATTTTAGAAGAATGATTGATTTCTGTTTCCTTTCTTACATGGCAAAAGATTTTTATATGACTCCCAACAGGGCAGGGGGAGGATCATGGGAAATTATATCGTTATTACTGTATATCACTCATGCGTTTGACATGGTAAAAATTGCTGTCACCATGGCAAACTTTGTTATCACCTGGGGAAGGAATTGATTGGGGCTGAAATGACATTGATTTCCTGCATGCTGCTGGATTCTGCTCCTGAAAACGACAGCAACCTTGACAAAGCTGGAGACATTTGACAACACAAAAAGAGATGACAGTGGCACTTATTTCCACACCTGACACTTCTAACCTTTGCAGTAAGTTTTAGATTCATGGAATAAATGTTTTTCAAGAGTACCCCCTCTTTATTGCTGTTTCTTTTCAGCCCTCTGCCACTCTTAATCAGACATATGCAATTCAAAACCAGTTTAGAAGGTATTATTTTGCCATCGCTCTGCAGTGTCACGCTTTCACACCTACAATAAAGCTGCCACTTGTACACATTTAGACATCTTTATGGAATACATTTGCACAGAGTACTTACAGTAAAAGCCTATCATGTCAGAGCTGTGCTTGAACTGCAGATCTGCGCTGTTGAATTGATGCCCCCGTCGACACGTGTGCAGCACTCCGTCATCGACAGGATGCAGTCTCATTTTGCTGTCATTGAAGGATCTGTTGTGCAGGGCTGAGCTGTGAGACATACAGCTGCGTGGAGGATATGAACACAGCATCATTGCCCCACAAGGCAACCAAACAGCTGTTGACTTTAAGGGGTACCATCATAAAAAGTTTCCAGCAATTCAGCCCAGTCAACAAAGAATTCCCTTTTGGCTCAAAGGGATGCTGTGGAGGAGAAACAGAAGTGCTTTCACAGCAACAGAAGTGGGAGTACAGTTTCTGCACTCTCTTTTAGTGGTGATTCTGAAGTATAAAGGTGCAAAGGGATCCTAAATCACGTCTGAACTGCAGACTTGCAAGAAGACAACGCATGCAACTCAGGTTTTCCGCATTCAATTGCTCTGTTAGATCTTTGAGCTCCTGCTGAGAGCATAATGACACCCATAAAGCCCTTAAACGCAGCTATCAATCCACTGTTAAAGGAGAGCCTTGTAATTAGTGGGTCAGAATGGGACAAATTGCTTCAGATATTTCCCATCTCCTCAGCTTACTGATTGATTTTATTGATTAGCATCCAGGGTTTACTGCATCCAGTCCTTATCGTGGTGGGATATTGTCTCCTTGATTTCTCCAGCCTGTTCAGTTGGGTCTCAAGGTCAAGCTCTAGTGCTGGATGACGAATCACAAAGTAGATAGTTGCCTCTTCACAGTGGGACTACCGCTGATGAATGATGAGATATTTGATTTTGTGTCTTGACAGAGCAGAGGGTGCATGTGAGGCAGGCAAGGATGAAGGATGGGATGGTTGCTAGAAGTGATAAAAGCTGGTTGTCACAGTTTTGAGTTGTCTGGATTTGTTCCACTTAAACATGCTTTAGATTAGTGGTTCTCAACTTGTCGTGTCTTAGGACCCACCACCAACTCCACAATTATAATCAACCCAATTTAAATTTATTGGACAAGAAATATTTTAGTTTCTTATTTGAAACAAAATGTGAGCAAACAGAGAGACAACAAGTGCATCATTATAGAAACCCTAAAATCATATGCATGCAATATTGCTGCATGATTTGGTAATAATGTGCAGCTGCAATCATACTGTGATCTGCGTTAATAATATAATTCATAAATGGTATTGCAAGTTGTAATGGTAGGTTATCAAAGAATAATAAAAGTTTTGAAGTGTGTATTTTTCAGCTCTTTGAGCAACTTTGCAAATAAAGGTACTTTTGGTTTAGTTCAGTGAAAATGGCCAAAATGCACTTGTTAGAATGGAAAAACAGAGTTTTATAAAATGAAGGGAATTTATTTTAGCTTACACCCTCTGTACACGTTCCAGGCACACTTTTGCGACCCACTGACAACAGCTCTGCGATCCACTTTTGGGTCATGACCCACTAGTTGAGAACCACTGCTTTAGATGGTAGAGATGGTTGGACCATACTGATACTCAACCTTAATGACTTGCTTGTAGAGGAGGAGAAGTAATGAGACTTAAGGAGTGAGTTAAGGCCAGCTCAGATTGCCTTGTTACCAATCTTTGTTTATCATCGGGCCCAAACATGAATGTCAGGAAGGTCAGACAATCAATCAGTGATGCATCCGGTATGCCCCATGACCCCTGGCATGTCAGAATATTTCATGCATCTTCCTCTAGTATTAGACGCTTACCTAACATTAATGACAACACGAAAAAAATGTCTGTTTTCATACAGCAGAGCTAATGTACACTATGTTATTTTGCTAACTAAGCCAATGTTCTCGCTAATACATGTTGGCCTCTTCTCGATACATGGCAAGTCCATTAACCTTGAGAAGCCAGTGGATTTGTCAGATTCATCTTGCAAAGCTTCAAGCTAATATTTGTTCCCAGTCAGAGGATGGCCAGACCAATCAGTGTCCTCAGTGTGAGGAGACAGTCCCCTGCAGGCATGGTTTAGTTGAAGCAGCTGCAATCCTGTCAACAGTTGCAGCTGGTGAAGAGGTCAGTTCAGATGCAACCACAGTGGCAGTTTCAACAGAACTGGGCAAAACTGTTCATTAAAAGAAAAGCAAAGTGCAGCACTGAAGGGCGCACCTCTTCTGTCATATGTTTTGTTGCTCTGATTGGCTCATAAAGAATGTGATACGATGTTTGTCAAGTCACCCTACATATTTTATTTATTTATGTATTTATTTTCTTAAAGGTTCCACCCTTCCCAAACACTTCATATGCTCTGTTGCCCAGAGGATATGAAATATATCCCTTATGTGCTAATCTTCCAAAGACTTTGGATTGGCCAGATTCCATGTTTGTCACCAGGGGGATTCAGCTTTCATCCATCCATCCTTTTATCCGTCCATCCATCTGTCCATCCATCCATCTTCTTCCGCTTATCCGGGGTCGGGTTTCAGTGGCAGCAGGCGTAGCATGTCAGCCCAGACATCCCTCTTCCAAGCAACGTTTTTCTGTCCCTCCTAAGGGATTCCAAGGCTCTCCAAATCCAGATGGGCTATATAATCCCTCCAGCAAGTTCTGGGTCTGCCTCAGGGTCTCTTCCCAGTTGGACGTACCTGGAAGACCTCAACAGGAAGGAGGCATCCTGATCAGATGCCTGAACCTCCTCAACTGGCTCCTTTTGTTGTGAAGGAGCAGCAGCTCTTCTTCGAGATCCTTATGAATGTCCGAGCTTCTCACCATATCACTAAGGCTGAGCCCAGACACCTTCCTGGGGAATGTCATTTTGACTACCCAGAGTTCATGACCATAGGCGAGGGTTGGCACGTATGTCGACAGGTAAATCAAAAGCTTTGCCTTTTGGCTCAGCTCCCTTTTAACCACAAAAGTGAGCAACAATGCCTGCAAACTGCTGATAATGCACCAAACTTCCTGTTAATCCTACGGTCCATTCTACCCTCACTCCTAAACAAGACCCATGATACTTCAGCCCCCCCCCCCCACTCCCCCACCCCTGGAAGAAATCCACTGTTTTCCTGCAGAGGTCCATGGCCTCAGACTTGGAGGAGCTTATTTAACTTGCAGAGCTAGAATCTGAAATGATTGTGCCTGGTATAGGCAGACCAGTCAGTGTCATTTGAGGAGAATGAGGCAGTCGGTACGGGTGGGGTTTAGTTTTATTGGAGGCTGGAAGCAATGGCAGTCAGAGTGGTAACAATTAGTTCAGGTGTAGCTATAATAAAGCACCAGAACTTGGCCATATTCCTTTGTTAAGAAAAGAGCACTGAACAGCACTGACAGGTTTTCATGGCAGAAAAGATGTTTTTGCTTTTCTCCCAGTCTGCATGAGTTTGCAATATTTATGGACAGGGTTTAGTGGTAGTGTATGCCGGTATACAATGGCTGCTGGTAAAGCAGTAAGCTTGCATGTAGCTATAGTATCAGTTTTTATCAGATTTGGACAGCATTCCTTTGTTGAAAAAAGGACCAAAGAGCCACACTGACAGCATTTGCACTGACCACCCTCAGCCTGAGTTTGAGCCACCAACGAGCTAAAATGTTCAAAACTACAACAGTGTCTGCTTGCTGATCTTCATTTGTCAGTGGGGGCAATTCATTTTGCAGAGGTGGGAGCATAAAAACACACCAGGCAGATAAACACACAAAAAATAGTAGTATGTAAAAAATAAAAGCACAAAAATTGCAAATTTTTTCTTGTCAAATTGATTTGTCCACAATGAATGTGACAAACAACGTTCGTCCAATCATCTTTCAAGAATTTTTGAAAAGTCCCGCCCTTCCCAAAAACACTTGCTATCGGAAGTTTTCCAGTTAAATGTGAGGTAATGAAATCTTATTATGATTATTGCTGGGCCGCTGTGGCTCAGTAGGCAGGGGGTTTGTCATTAAAGCTGGTCAACCCCAAAGAGATGGAGCAGTAGGAAAGTCATTCATCCATCCTTTTCTCCCGTTGCTTTTCTTGGCTGAAGAGATTGTTTGCTTATCTCCTGACCAGCCTCAGCGAGAAATTGATTTACCAACCGTCTCCACTGATAAGGACAATGGCTAGCTGTCTTTCTTGCATTGTGTTTACATCCAGACCTCCTCATCATATGTTTTGTTTCACTGATTGGTCTGTAATGAATGTGACAGACTATTTATCCAATATCTGAGATTTTTTAAAGTTTTTTTCCCTTTCCAAACATATTTATGGTGTTGTTCAGATTGATGTTATACATATCCTAAGCCATGGATTTGCAAAATTGTCTGGTGTATTCATTTGCAACTATTTCTTTTTTTTTTTTTTTTTTTTTTTTTTTTTTGATTTTCTTCTTTTTAGATCACTTGTATTACATAAGGCCCTTCTTCCATGATGGACACTCCTTGACCAACCTCCTTGATGACCTATGAACTTGCAGACACTTGTGAAGACATTCGATTACATCATAACGGCAGCATACAATAAGAGGTCAGATCACACTTGTAGTGCTGGTGACATGGGGCTATCGCAATAGACAAAAAAATCATATTCTGATCTGGCCTTTATCGCTTGTTTGTGGTCTCAAATATCTTAAATGTTGTGTTAATCTAGATTTAAAACTCTAAAAGACATGATATGCTGGAAAACTCAGCCTGTGAGGTTGGCAACAGCCTTGAATGCAGTTTTCTCTCATGCAGGATCCCAGTGACCATTCAAAAGCATGTGCACACTTCTCAATGGCGTGATTTTACCTGACTCAGCATGTTCAGAGAAGACAGATGAGTTCAGAGTGCTGTCCATAGATATCGCCTTCATTCTTGTCACTGTTCTCGTAAAATGATGGACGGTAGCTGTCAATGCTTCCATTAGATAAGAAGCTGAGATGATGATTAATGGGAAGGTTTAAGTTCCCTGTAGAAAATTAACAAGTGGAGGGGATTATGTTGGAGTGTCATTACAAAATAAAAAAAAATGGATGATGGTTAAAGTGTTTTGAAGCGTCAGCATCTAACATGAAGATGGCATGCCTGTCATACAGTGGTGTCATTAGTTTAAGTGCCTTTTGTCTGCAGACTCTCTTCTTTAAAATCATTATAGAAACCATGCACACCAAAAAAAGAAAAAAAAATGCAGAATTTATTTTAAAGAATGGTGGCTCTAAACACAGGACATCTTAAACTCCAATAAGTCTAAGAAAATCTAGAGTAAAAAGTGTGGCAGTATTGTGCTTATAATAGTGCTGTTACTTGATTTTTAAAAATTAATTGAGTTAATCACATCACTATGCTGTGGTTAATCATGATTAATCACAGCATTTTTAAAAATAGTATAAATATATCTTTATTTTTTTAGATTTTTAAAGGTTGTTATTGTCAAGTGTTTTATTTTTACTCTTTTATTTCCATGTACAGCACATTAAAGTGCTGATCTGAGTCCTTATCGATACCACTATTAATACTTTCTATAGTTTGGCGGAAAGACAAAAGAATGGCAAATATTTAAACTACAAGTGGTCTTGAGTGAGCTTGAGTTAAAAAGCTATGATTCAGTCTGTCCTATCTATTGTATATCCCTCAAATATAAACACATATTCTCTACTGTAGTTATTGAAGTTTCTCATCAAAAACTAAATTTTCCCATTTTTATGTGACATATGAACACACCATAACAGATAGAATGCAGTTGTGTAATTTACTGAGGTTACCTGAATATTTACCATCTTCAGCTGGTAAATTTTGCTAATTAACTTCAGTTTTGCCAGTTCCACCGCGGGTTTCTACACTGGATTAATATTGTTAACAAACAGGACTGTCTCAAAGTTTTGGAGCACTTTTCATCATTTATCTGAGCAGCTGAGGAAGAAAACTGTCCTGAAGCAACTGGAGAGAGTGGTATGACCATGGCTTGATCCCATGTTGTTGTTAGCATCTCTGCTAACATTAGCAAAGCTGTGCTTTGCCTGAAGGTGGAACTAAAGAGTCATTGTGCTTCGGTGTAAAGACAGTTCATCACTGCAGCATGGACCCACAATTCTGGTTTTAGCTTAACTAACATTCGCCTGCTTTTTAAAAAGGAAATTACCATTAAGCAGACCTGGGTCTGTCTCCTCACTCACCATGGCTGACTGTGGCCCCGTTTACACGGAAACGAAAACACTATACTGCCGTTTCGTTTTGGAAAAGTTTTCCATAAAGACAGAATCGTTTCAGGAAATATCCGCGTAAAAACGAAACCACCGAAAACGAAAGGAAACGATGTAGTGCTTATGCCAAGCCAGTAAGTGGCGCTGTAACCCTGCCCCGGAAATGCACCAGAAGACAGAAGAAGAGTACGGAGCAGGTTTTGTGCCGTTTTGGCCGGACCCGCACAGGCACGTTAAGAGAGCTACAGGGCGTAGCGTAGCGTGTGATGTAATCATTTCAAGAAATATGCAGATACGCATCCACATGGAGATGAAACGGCAGTCGTATACGGATTTATGTACTCTTTCAAAAAGTATCGTTTACAGTCACCTGAAACGCCATTTCCATGTGAAGAAACACCGATGAAACACCGATCCGACAAAAAACTTTTGCATATACACCTGAATTCGTTTCCGTGTGAACGGGGCCTGTGTCTAACTCTCTCACCTCTTCACCCCTGGGCACATAAACATCCACGCTGCAGGACTACGGGATCAAGTTGTGATCAAACTTAGTCATATGATTAAATTGTGCTATTATTAGTATTTTTTTTTTTGCGTGTTAAGGTTTCAAGATTAATCGCAAGCGTTAACGTGTTAATGTTAGCAGCCCCAGTTTAAAAATGTCAGGCCTTATTTTTCACCAGGCACCAAGTGTCTTTGATTACAGTGCAGGTGTCTTTCCTGTTTTCCACTCGTCACAGTTGTTCTTTTGGCATATGACATCGGCACAGTGGAAAACTCCAGATGGGAATAGGAAGTGACTTCTGCACAGAAGTGTTCTGTGTATGACTTTGCCAACTGTTTGAATTGTCAAACAAAAGAATCTTAAGTAGTGGCAAATTCAGGCAAAAATAGAGAACAATAGAGCACACATAAATTACAAGCCACCAAGCTAAAAGTGAGCTCTCTAAAGTTCACAGAAGTACTTGTTGTGATTCAGTGCCTTGCTGAGTGGTCTCTGTTGATCAGCATCTTGTCTCATCTTAATACACACTGAAGGATTTCAATCCATCCTTAGAAGTGGCACTGACACCAGTGACTGTGTGTCCATCATGCAGAGGAAACAGTAAATATTTAGAGCAAGTGTCAAACCAAAAGCCATGCAGGAGAGCTGAGATGAAAGTGTTGGTGCAGACAAAGGAAGAGGAGGATGAGTCAGACTGTAGTGGCAGACTGAGGTTTTAGAGCAATCCTGCACAGGGATGTCATCTACCTCAGACTGATGTTTTTTAGCCATTACTGAAATTGTTGTTAAAATGCAAAATATTTGAATCAATGTAGGGTTATATCATCTCAAGTCATAATAAAAAAGTGACTGTTAATTATTGCACCAAATCACCACTTTGCACATTCTCCATGTTACATTTTTCCCTTTTACCAAGAGATAAGAGCAACACCATATGAAGAGCTTTTCAGCTTTGAGATGAATTATGTTTATAAACTGAGTTAGAGCTCTGAGTTTATTTGAAATGAATTCAAAAGATAAGCCTTTAAGGCTTTTGCATGTCCATGTCTTGCTTAGAGACACAAAAATGCAGGAATAACAACAAAGGCTGGACTGGAGCCTTGGTTGCCCACGTACATGGAGTATGACCTAACTATTAGGCCATCAGTGCCCCATTCGTAGTGTTTATTCAAATCAGAGTAAGGTCTGTTTATCATTCATTAATGGTACTGTAGTTGGGTGGATTTTTAGGTTTAACCTGGAGGAATTACCCAAAGTAATCCAAGGGGAATTTGAATGGCGAAAAGACAGCAAAAGTTTTATTTTAGCTAAAATAAATTAATCTATGAAGTATGATGGTTAATCGCAGTTAATAACATTACCAATCAACTTTTTAAAAGACAATCATTTTGTATGTCAAATTAAATCTGGGGTCCACATTATAAATATCAATCAATTAGTATCTCGCTTTTCATTTCTAAATCAAATGAATCAAAAGAGATGCATTTCATGATCCTGGCTTTTAGATTTATTATTTTTATGAGTGCTGCAGTGCTACACCAATGTGATTTAGCCCATAATTTAGAGGTAGGAAACTGCTTTATTTTCTAAAATAAAGTCTTTTACATTGTTATTCATTAATCCTCTGAGCCCTCAGCTATTTTTTAACCATTTTGTCTCACCTGGACTTTTTTGTCTTAAAAGCTTGTAGAACATCAACGCTGTGGTGCACAGTCAAGCTCTCAACATCATTTTTTCAGGACTGTCGTAATGTCACCTGAATTTGTTTCATCATGGGACTATAAAGACATTAAAATAAAACAAACAGAAATTACTTAAACGTAAAGATTTTTATATGTGACACTGTTAACAATAATGACTAAGACTTCTTTGCACAAACTTGTTTTCTCATCTCAAGGGACAAAAAGTCTTCAAAATATTCAAATATGTACACAAAAAAATCCTTGTGTTTTTTTTTTTTTTTTTTTAATTGGCTGAATTTGAGCCATTATTTAAAGCAGTTCTTGTCTGCATTGACACAGAGGTCCACATTACAGGTTCTCTGTCTCCATTTTCTCTCTGACTTATTCAGGCCTTCTCTACCAGGATCTCAATGTGAAGACATGTGCTGTTTGGCAAAGCATGACATGACGATAGAACAGCCTGCCATGCTTAATACTTAGCTAGTGGGAGAAATTATTGAAAAATGGATTAAAAGTGGATAAAAAGATGTTCAATATCAGAGAACTTCCATAAGGGCCACAAAGATGTACCATAACGCTATGTCAACAGCATAACTGTACGTGGCATCGATTTATGGGTCAAAGCTCTTGCCGTATACGACAGCGTGAGTCTCAGGGGGTTAAAACATATGCAGGAGTGCATGTACAAAATGACTCACTTATATCCAGTTATCCCCTGCTGAAACATTTGCACTGTAGAGGAGTTACAGTTTAGTTGCTTTCTCTGGTAACATTTTTTCAAGAACCTTATCTATGTTATGCTTTTACTTTGTCATTGACTGTTTCTGCTCATTCTTCACTCATTCACATCTCTCCCTTTTCCATTCTTACTCTCTTCCCGCTCTGACGATCAGCTGGTTATGGGCGTTCACTCTCCTAAGTACTCAGCCAATCAGATTCTGCCACGACCTCATTTGACCAATCATCATGCACCTGTCAGATTTTAAATCTGTCATTCTCTCTTTCACAGTCAGCCAGTCAGACGCTGCAACCCTCCTCCACCCCAGCCACCTCCATTCAGTGAATCAGCATCTGGTCCAGATCCTCACAGGTCTCCTCCTCATTCTGCATAGCTCAGTCTCCTCCTCCATGCCACCTAATTGGTTCCTGGGCAGCTTTTCTCAACACCACCTGTGTCTAGACTACATAGGGGGTATCCTGTTCACTACCCCTTCAAATACATGAAATCATCACAGTGGAGTCTAATCACCAAGGACTTTGGACAATTCTTTCATTTTATTTGTTAAATAAATTATTGTTGATCTTGTATTAATTATGTCCTGATTGAAATGTCTTTAGCCTGGGCTACTTCAGATGAAAACATGCTTTTATTTTTGAGGGAACTCAAACTCAAAGAAAGTTTTTAATCCAGGAGCAGATGGAGAAGGACAGGCCTAACGTTGAGTAGTAAGTAATCTGTGATTTCATTACCAACTTCTTAATTTGTGTATCAAGATGAGAAGGTCCTGTAAATTGTCAGTTGTAACAGTCTTGATCTTTGTTGGCTGTAGGTTTTACAGGAAGTGTTGAAGGTCAGATATCAGATATCACACTCTTCACTCTTAACAACAATCTGCACACAGTATTAGGAATATTTCCCCAGTATGTCACTATAATAGGCCATGTAATGGGGTTTGCAGCTCCCTGACAGCTGCTGTATTAGCGGCTCTGTTAATAAAGTTCATGATGTGTGGCACCAACATGCATGTGGTCAAACATCCATCATCCCCAGTGGGCTTAGATATTGATCGCTTCATGTGGGAGCTGGAGAGGAACCTTGAAGAAGGTGATTCAAGTGAAGCGTGATCCTGAGAGAGAAGGAAGACGGAGCATCCTGCTCAGGTTTTCTGTTGTTGTTTCTCCATCAGGTGTCTTGCTTTCCAACCGTACATCCTTTCAAGGCTGGGCATGAATTGTGTGATGTCTGATAACTTTTGGGGTTTGTAAATGTATAAAATCAATAGTGTAAATTGAAAATTTGTATTACACAGCCTGTGGGACAGACTGAAGGATCTTTGACTCTGACTGGAAATGTTACCTTCTTCTTTTTCTTATCATATTCTTTCCAGGACAAGCTGCCTCAGAAATCTTACAAACCTGTCTGTTCACAAAAGCATGTCACAGCAGAAGAAGTTAACGGTCAAATTTAGGGTTTCAAGAGGACGGAAACTGAATAAGAAATGTTCATGTATATTTCCAGCTGCATTCTCTCAACACCTTACCCAAGTCAGGGCTCAAAATAGTTTAGTGTTTATATGCAGCACCCTAAAATTTTAGCACGTTTTGGAGGAGTTTTGTGCACATGTGAAAGCAGACGCATATATTCAACCTTAAATGGTCAAAGCAAAGCTCCTTATGAATGAAAAGGCAGAAAACTGAGCCCCACACCATCCACTGGACCAGACCCGAAGCCCCAAAGCTCAGCACTAAGTACCTCAAAAGCCCCTGATGGAAAGACAAGCTAAGTGCCCCAACAAACACAAAGCAGGAAGTCTGTAGATATTTAACATTTTTGTTAATAGAAACCTTTGAGAAGCTAGCAATGCTAGCAGTGTTTGGTTCATAATTTGGAAAAACAAAAGGGAAGTGGAAAGTGGGGGTTAAAAATGGGTTAAAATGGGATTAAAGCAGCAAAAATGAACAAAAATTAAGAAAAAATTAAATTTGTTCAAGAGACAAAATGGGAAAAGTGGTAAGGATAGGTTACAAAAATGCAAAAAAAAAGGGCAAAATGGGTAGAAAAAAAAAAAAAAAATTAAAGCGGCAAAAATGGGTTAAAGAAGCAACTAGAAAAACACTCAGCCATCAGCTTTATCTCCCAATAGTGAAGAATCCTTTAAAATCATTGCTGGATCCAGACGGCAATTTGGATCACTCCCAAAATCTAATTCGCCGATTACTCCCTCCCTGGTGGGGTGGAGACAAGATGAGGCAAAGCATTGGCTTCACTACATGTGAAAGTCATGGCAGAGGGTGAATATTCCTCTCTTCCTCCCAGCATTGTGAGTATTCTCGCTACAATTCGCTGTCTTTCTCTCTGTTACGCTTCAACTCGTCTCCTCAACTGGGCATGCATCTTTCAAACTCTATAAACTCCAAAACTTTGGATAAGTTACTCATGTCCGCCATCTGCTGGTGTAAAGTGGTAACAGCGCAGACCTCTGCCATTAGCCCTATCTCCCAATAGTACAGAATCCTTTAAAAACTTCCTGGATCCAGACGGTGATCCGGATCACTCCCAAAATCTTATCAGTTCTTCCTTATGCCATTTCTGACATATCCTGAAAATTTCATGAAATCTGTCCATGACTTTTTGAGTTATGTTGTTAACAATCAAACAAACAAACCCACCCAATCACATAACCTCCTTGGTTACCCAAAAATGGGTAACCTGACATGCTAGATGGATTTGTTTCACACATCCATCTGGGAAAGCTTCAATAGGAAACACTGAGAAAAGGCAGAGGCTTTGAAAACAACTAGGAGTATGATTGGGTGAACGTTCTGTCTGTCCCATCTCTATGGGCCAATCAGAGCAACAAAACATTTGACGTAGCTGCTATTGAGCTGTGCTGGCACAGCTACCAAGGAATAACGCGAAACATGGTGACTATAGGCATGTTAGTACTCGACTTTTGTCGTTTTTGAAAAGAAAACAACTCAAAGCTTTTCTTTGTTCTTCTTTTAACGAAGAAATGTTGTCAAGTTCTGATAAAACTGGCGCTTTAGCAGCATCCACGCTAATCCCTTCCTCCATAACTGCACCAGCTCTTGCTGCTGCTTGTTTATGTCACCACTCTGCTGCGCCTGAAAGTACATCGCTGATTGGTCCTGTCACTTTCTAACCAGGCCCAAACAGTTCAGATGGGAGCTTTGCAAGATGAATTCGCCAGTGAAAAACAAGGAAACAGGCGTATCCATCTGCTTTGCAAGGTTAAAAAATGGGCGAATGGTTTGCAAAAATATGCTGGTTAAAGTAGTGAAAAATTAATTTTTAAAAACTGGATAATGAGTGGAAACACTGGTGAAAAGGGATTAGAAATGGCACACAGAAATATTTGTGTAAAAGCTGTACAACATGTATTGATATCAGCAATAAATCAAACTGGGGAAGGCCTAGTCCCTGGGTGGTTCAGGGGCCCAGCAAAGGCCTGAGTTAATGCTTTACAAAGTTTAAAGGGCTTTGTGGTTTTATCTAAATTCTGTTTTTCACCTCAAAAATGAGCTTTTCTTCATCCATGGCACCATCAAACCTCTGCAATGCTCTGACCAACTGATGACCTGTTTCACAGGCAACAGGATGGAGCATGATGTTAATTCAGTGATAAGATTTACAGTCAGGAATCAAAATGGACCGCATGCTTTGCACACTCTTCCTCCTGTTTGGGTCAGTCTGCTTGGCAGTGGCCTCTTATATGTGAGTAGAACTGGAGCGGATCTCAAGCATAGCGGACTGGTGATTCCGGCACCAGAGTGCATGCTGTGGAACAAAGACAGACTATAAGGGAGTGATTTGCTGCTGATTGTGCTTCACATGTGGATCCCAGAATGGAATTTGAGTGTGAAAGTCTCTGCCATGACACGAAAATGTATTACAAGTCTCAAGTTCTTATTTTCAACTAGTACATTTTTTAGACTTAATCCTTTGCAGCAAACCTTTTTTTCTTGCAAAGTTGTGATTAAAATAAATATTAGCTGCATTTTTTAAGTACTATACCCTTTTCTCCTCTATTTTTGTGTTACAGAATTTTTTGGCCCACCTCTGCAAGTATTTCCTGGATTGTCGACCATGCGTGAAAATCTGGTGAACACCCCATCCAGAGAGGGACGAGTGAGATCCTCCAGAGATTTAGTGTGAAATGAGGCATCAGCTCACCTGTGCTGTGTTTAATGGAGCTCAGGAAGAGGCGGAGAGAGTCCCATCTAACCCTACCATCAATCAACATGGTTCCAACCTTCAGTTTGAGTAAAAACAGAAGCACACAATTGCTTTTCCAAAAATATACTTTAATACAGACATTTTTCATAACCAGCGTGCATCTATGACCAGCATGTCAATCAAACTTCAGACAAAAGCACTCATGACACAGAAAACATTAAAGCAGAACGAGCCTGGACATGCCTCTGTAAGAACAACACAAAAAACAAGTGGATCAGCATATACTCAGGGCTGTAATGTAAAAAAAACAGGAGCTTAAAGCCATCTTTACACGTGTGAAGAGTTTCCTCCCTCATCAGCATTCAGCATGGTCTGCTATCTGTGCACCAAAATGTAACAGTGGCAGCTGTGTTTGATTTATATCCTGTCTAATCTTCAAGGTGAAGTCACGGCTTCCAAAAGCCACTACACACCAACTTCACACCTAAAAATGAGTCTGTGAGTGTTGGTGCTCCAGTACTAGGGAGAGTGTGGAGAAAGAGAAAAGAATTCATGCTGACAGGAGAGGACAGTGTGCGTGGACATTTTAGCAGAAAGTTTGGATTTTGTTGACACACTGGTGGACAGTCTGAGTTACTGCCTAGATGTGATATTGATGCATGGGTATTATCTCAGGGCTGCCTTGCTGTGGCTGCAGATTTCCTAGTAAGACATCCAGAAACAAGCATCTGAAAATCTGAAGCAACAACTTCAGCTATCCAACTATCCAGCCCAAAAACTGAATCATCTTTTGTTGATTTTTGCTGCAACGTATGCAACTTAAAAGTACTTATTTCACACTTACAGCCCATTTCTTGGATCTGTCTGTGGGTAGTGGTTCTTGATCTGCTGATCCAGCCTCAGTCCACTCCTGTGAAGCTCCTCTAAGTTCTTGAATCTGCTTTCTCAGTCCTCTGAAGGCGGCTCCTTGTTGCTTGTGCACCTTTTCTTACCACTTTTCTCTTCCAGTCAACTTTCCATTAATATGTTTTAATACAGCCTCTAAAAATGACTGCCCTTTCAGCAGTGAACTTCTGTGGCTTACCCTCCTTGTGAAGGATGCCAATGATTGTCTTATGGACATTTTTCATGTCAGCAGTCTTCCCCATGACTGTGGTTGTGTGTTCTGAACCAGAGTGAGGGAATAGAGGCTCAGGAAACCTTTGCTAATTCAACTTTTTTAAGACAGTCTGGCTGCAAACAGTACATTTCTGACAGCCACTCTCACAGACTGTTCATCTGAGACGCCATAAATCTCAGAACGGAGATACACACTCAAACTTTCAGAATAAAATTGGATTAAACTTCCAGTTAGGCTAAGGGTTAAGTTATGGGCTAGGATATAAAAGTTAAAGGATCTGCAAAACCTGATTAAAAATGTTTAATAAAGCTGAGTAAACAATCTGCTTACAGGTAAAAAGCTCATCCTCCATGAAAATATTCTAATGCATTATCTACATAGCTAATGTAGCAACCTAGTTAACAGGGCTAAAGCAGCTAAGTAAGCTTTGTATCTATGTTACCTACATAGCTATGTTAGCTTTAGCTACATATGCTAAAGCTTAGATTGCTAAAGCTAATTTAGCTAAAGATAATGGAGCTAGCTATCAAGCCGAGGTATGTTATCAGTAATGCTATTTTAGCTTCAGCTACCTTTGCTAAAGAATATGATAAGCTAACTGAGCTATAGATAACGTAGCCACATAGCTACATCCGCTTGAGCTACATGTCTACATAAAGTAAAGACATAAAGTCTACATAGCTAGAACTAATTTAGCTATAGAAAACAGAGATAGGAAGCTAAAGCTGAACTCACAAAGCAGCTATGTAAGCTGAGGTATGTTATCTATGTAGCTATGTTAGCTTTGGCTACCTTTGCCAAAGCTCACATTGCTAAAGCTAACTTGGCTATAGATAACAGAGCTATGTAGCAAAAGCTAAGCTCACAAAGCTGCTATGTAAGCTTAGACACATTAGCTATGTAGCTTTGTTAACTTTAGCTTTTGTGCTGAAGACCATGTTGCTAAAGCTAACTTAGCTACATTGGCTTTTGTAGAAATGTTAATGATGTAGCTAATGTTGCTATGTTAGCTTTAGAGCTAATGAAGCTAATGCGAGCCACCATACATTTAATTACCTCTAAAACAGGTCTATCAATAATTTAATCCCAGAGTAGACCTCTGATCTTTTTCTGTTTTATTTATGAAATGTTGCTTATTCTGTAATTTTTAAAATTAGCTTTTTTCATGAATGTAACTACCAGATTTTGTTGATGAATGATACTTAATTTTAAAAAATAATCCAAAACTGGAATACATTATACTGGCAAAATACAACACTTCTTTTCTGAGAAATATGGTGCCTCAGATGAACTGTTGTTGAGAAATGCACATGGCTTGCTATAAAAACTGGAAAGCCTTTTATTCAGTATTAGTTGGGTGAGACGCAAACACATGCAGGTAGTCTGAAAGCCCTGACTTGTTCATGTGCATGCAGAAATGAAAATCCAGATTCAGCTGTTATGCTGCTGCCACTCACCCAGTCTGAAGCCCCCTCACTTATTTAACTGATTACCACTGCTTTTATTTGGTGGGATGACAGTTAACACAGAAAATCTTGCAGGTTAAAGATCCACTTTAAAGATGGGTTAACAAAGGAACAAGGTAAACCGTATGATATTTCCTTGAGAAAAACTTGCGGGAGATAGAAGCTGATCTGCCAGTCCTTTTCTCCATGGTTTTATGCTGTTAAGCTCATTACATCGAGGCATCACAAGTTATTTGGCACGTATCCACTGATGCTTAAAGATGTTACTCATAGAAAACCAGCCAAACATGAACACACACTCTGTACACTGCAGACAGACACCATACTGTTAATTTCAAACATAGTGAAGCACTGTGCAGCAAAGAGAACACAACAGTGTTTGACAAATATCCAATAATAGTGAACAAACATGCACCACGAAATCGAGTAGGAGACATTTTAACACTCACTGCTACAGCTGTAGCGAACGCCGACGTGTTCAACTGTGTGGCAGAAGTAAGCTTTAATATTGCTGCTGACCTGTGCTTAGGATAGCATTGCTTTTGTACATGGCTGTTCAGATAGGCCACTGTTGTGCTGTGATATTTATTGGTGCATCTTCACAGTGCCTACAGAGAGCTTATTGTTATACAGGCAGTGAACTGCAGTCGAGTGTGTGTAGGAATGTGAGTATGTTTGTGTTTGTGTGTTGGTCTCCTGCTGAAACTTCATGAATATGTTGTCCTCCAACAGAAGCAACAGGAGACTGGCATCTCAGAGTCATATTGACCATCTCCACTGAAGATGAAAGCTTTGACCCAGGCTTGTCCACACGGGATAAACTGAGGGTATCCAAATTCAGAAGACTCCCCCCCGTCCTCCTGACGGGCGGAGATGAATGAAGATGCACTGCCAAAGCAAAGTAGTGAAACAGCATAGGAAAACAATTCTTCCTCTACAGGCGCCATCACAAGGCTTCAAAGGAGACGGTGAGGACGAGATGAAAAGCCGAGTGCATTGTTGTCTCTGATAAAAAAAAAAAAAAGATGGCAGGTCCTCATGGTAAAGGCTGGAGTTTTTTAGAAGTCTCTTTTTTCACTTGGATATGAAGGCAAAAGAGGAGGTTGAATGAGGAAGAATTAGAATATTCTTAATCCAGGGTGCTTTTTTCCCTAAGTTTGATTCAAAATGACAAATAGGGACAAGAAGGCCCTAGTTTCTGACATCTTAATTGCTATAGAAGATTTCTGCAGTGAAACAGGCTGTCAGGACTGTAGTATTATTCTAATAACTTTAAGCAAAAACGTCTCTTCTTTTTTTTCACCAACAGGCAATTAGAAAAAATAATCCAATTCCTAGTCCCCACTTAAGTGGGCATTTTTTAAAAGAGTCTTTCCTCAGTATGACATTATTCCTGTCCACACATGCTTTGTTCTCAAGCCCACCTTCATCCACATGAAAACACAAAAAACACTCATTGTCAGGTATTACTGTTTGCTGTCTGCTACTGTCTACAGTGGGTTGTTTGCTAACTTTTTGTTTGAGGAGTATATGTTTGTATATACAGCTGTTACAATGATGTCTATAGTCTGTGGCTCAATGGCTACATTACAGAGCATAGTCTTTTGAGTTGAGATATATTTTTAAAGTTCCAAACTTATAAAGCTAAGCTTATGATCAATACAAGAGATGTTTTTGGTGCTAAATAGTATGCAAACCAGAGCAATAATATGGGGTAGATGTCTTTCTGCATCTAATACAGCTGTTAAACATGAGGTGACAATGTAGTGATGGGAATTTCGTCTCTTTTCAATGATCTGGCTCAATTGGCTCCCACACAGCTCTTCATTCAGCTACCAGTTTTTTTTTTAAATTGATGAAAATATCATGTTATTATTTTTGGGGTCAGATGGAATCTGCTCACTGGTTGGGATTTATGACACACCTGACATCACACTTTCCATTGAAGGTGTACTGGCATACTGCATCCCAGTGTGGTTCTCCAGCTGCACTGCTCAGGAGAAGACAGCTCTCCAGAGGGTCATCAACACAGCACAGAGAATCACTGGCTGTGCTCTCCTCTCCTTAGAGGAGCTGTTCAGGTCCCGCTGCCACAGGAAGGTCCTGGGCATCCTGAAGTACTCATCCCACCCAACACCTCACCTGTTCCAACTGCTACCCTCAGGAAGATGGTTCAGGACAATAAGAACCAAAACTAACAGACTGAAAAACAGCACCTATCCCAGCGCAGTTTCAATATTAAATGATAATTGCACTGAATGGAACTGCGTACAATTTCGTTGTACCTGTGTACAATGACAATAAATGATTCTGATTAATGTTACACTATCAAACACACGTCCTTAATGCATGGCAGGCCTGTGGTGGAGGATAAAAGATCATCTCTAATCAATCAAATAACACAGACACACACAATCTATATAAAAAACAGGATCCAGCTCTTACCATTCACTTAAAAGAGCTGGCTCTTTGAACCGGCTCGTTCACGAATGACCCATCACTACAACAGTGGCACTGATAATAATACAGCCTAAGGTGACATCACAATCTTTCATGAATGTCTCCAGGGATGTACACTCTGCCATTGGGATTCATTTATCTTGTGTTTCTTTTTTCAAACAACTAATTGTAGGATATGTATTTAAATGTGTGATCCTGTTGTCTCCCTCTCAGAAAAAACACATGATGGACTGGGACAACGCAAGGATCATTGGAGCAGAGAACAACAAACATAAACGCTGGATTAAAGAGGCTATTGAAATCAGGAAGTGGGGAATAAACACTGTCAGCTGGGGCGAGGGAGCATTCATGCTCTCCAACACCTGGGACTCTCTCCTCCGGACACCACTGGGTGGTGGGAGGGCGTGGTCAGCAAGGGTATTATAAGCTAGTTAACTAAAACTAACTAAAACTAAAATTCAAAAATCTTTGCAGTTAACTGGAACTAGATAAAAACTAAGCTTGACCAAAAAAAAAACGAAAACTCACAAAAACTATATAGTGCTCTTACAAAACTAACTAAAATTAAATTTAAAAAAATCCAAATTTCCTTAGTTTTAGTCTTTGATACAAACATAGTGGTAGTTTTATGTCTGGAGTTGTATTCAAACATTATCTTTAAAGAAATAAAATGATAAGGAAAGAGTAGCCTGTTAAAATGTTTTTAAAAATGTAGGATTTTCACTCAGCCCTGACATGTACCCCAAAAAAACCCTAAAACTAACACTAAAACTTATTAAAACTAAAATAAAACGAAGCATTTTTGAAAAATAAAAACTAAACTGAAATTGAACACAGTGTGAAAACGAAATAAAACTAAACTAGTGAAAAATTATATTATAACCTGGGTGGTCAGCCTGATAGACCTGTCAGGTCCATAGACCTGGGAAGAACAGTATAAGGATATGTCACAGGCGTCAGATGACGCTTCTCAGGAAGACTACAGATGACAGTGGAACCATGTAGAGGTAAAAAAAAAAAAAAAAACATATCCTACAATAAGTTGTCTTAAAAAAGAAACACATGATAAATATTCAGAATAAGAAGACAAAATGAATTTGCTGGATCTGGCATTAGGATTGTTTTTCTTGCTCGATCACTCTCTTTTCCTCCTTTCAGCATCATCTGTTGCTGTTCAGTTCCATCTCTTAGCCTTAGCCATTGTGACAGAAGTTACAGAGATGGGCTAACAGGCTTCTTTTTAGCTGAAAGCTGGTTTGTAAACTACCGGAGCTACATAGTGCTTAAAGCAGGCAACTGAGGCACTCTGTGGAAATAGGATCAATGCCCGTTCACCAGCTAAGTTCTTGTACTGTTAAAATGACATCGAAACAGCTGTTTTAAGGTGGGAAACTTGTATTTTTTGGACAAAAAGCTCTCTTTGTATTGATTCTTCCTCTAATTTTGCCAGACACCTAAAACAATCTGAGCCTGTCAGTGACAAAATAATTTGAAAAAAACCTTTCAGTGGACAAACCTTGACTGGATGCACTGCTAGATTACACTGCAGCCATTACAACCTGTTCCACTGCTGCTACCAAAAGCAACCTACTAGAGATTTTTTTTTCCAATTCATAGCTTTTAGTTCTGACTATTTATCCACCCTGATGTAAAATTGCCAAAAACATCCTTGAAGATCCTTTAAATTTGAGAAACTGGCAGTTGGGCTTGAATGCCTAAGAAAAATGTCCCTCAGCAACAGAAAAGAGCATCTGATAAAGAGTATTTACACCACCAGATTCTGTACAAAGTTCCTCTTTGTCCCCTCTGTTGTTCTTTGATCTCAGACTGAAGCATGCTGGAGTCCATTCCTTAGTTTTGATCTTCAGTGTCTTTTTCAATTATCTTTTCAAGTGAAATACAAAAAGTGCACAAATCTTTGACTATCAAAAGTCTTAGTGCACCCTTCCCTCACATCCACAGGGATAATTTCAGAACCCTTGTGCCTGGACAAAGGAGGGTTATTTTGGACTCCCAGAGGACAGTAAAAAGACACCCATCAGGAAAAAGTTCACCGTTACATGGGACACACTTTGTTCTCTGGAATTGGCAACTGTGCGAACGAGCCGCAGTCAGTTGGAGAATCATCCGACCTGGCCGAAGCTGTGCCACTCACAGGGATTCGTGCGGCGATGGCTGACATTTCTCCTGTTTGACTCTCCGCTGTGATTCCAGGTCGCTCTGAGGTCTGGTTCAGGTTGCTGTCCGGGATGGTTCCCATGCCGGTGAAGAGCTGGATTAGGCACTTCCTGAACTGGACAGGAAACAGGAGGATTAAAAGTGTGATAAATAGCCATGTTTATAATTATACCAACCAGTGATTCTTTGTCCATAGAATCAGAATACAGGGTTAAACAGGAAATTCTTCCTGTAAGGCCCTATAGAAGACACACTAATGCGCATATATGTACATGTGCACACAGAACCAGCTGTACCTGTGAACTGTTGTTCTTGGAAGAACATCATCCCGTCCCCACTATCAGCCCTAGAATCATTGTTTTCCACATTACATTAAATCTAAGCCTGATTGACCTTGTTTTAAAGGTAACGTTTCCACTTTACCTGAGGGCCTCAGAGATGGAAACATGATCCCTGACCCTTAAAGACCAGTCTGATGTAACACACAAGCCTTCAGCAGCTCCTGAGCAAACCATCAATGCTTTCCAAGAACAGAAATAACACCTCTGGTACCTTCTAATGTGATGGAAAAGAAACAGGCTGCAGTCTATAGCTTTGTTTACTCTGTAATTATGCACTTAAACCACTGACATGGTGCTTACACAACACCTACCTCAAACTCTGAAAAATAAAGCTTTTGCAACATTACTGCACAAAAAAACATGTCATCTAATGGCAAAAAGAACCTGAAATATATTTCACCTGAACATCATCTTAAGATGGATCTGCTTTGTTAATGGAGTCTTGAAATAAAGGTTTAGCTTACACTTTAGACTAAACTAGAACCAGATCGAGGATGCTTTTTTAACCATTTTCAGAGACCCTACAAATGGTTAAAGACAGTATCTAAAACAACAAATTAAGTACAGATAAGCTAGGGCATTAGGAAAAACTATTGCATTAGTGTTTGTTTCCAGTAGAAAGTGAATTTTCTTTGACTATCAAATATGTTGTAGCCCCAAACCGAGGTGTGCCGCTACCTTTGAGTAAACTCATAGAGAACTGCATAACGCGAACCATGGCGACTGTAGACATGTCAGTACATCATTTTTGTCATTTTTGAAAAGAAAACAACTCACTGCTGTTCTTTGTTCTTCTTTTAACTAAGAAATGTCGTCAAATTCTGATAAAACTGACGCTTTAGCAGCATCCACGCTAATGTCTTCCACCATAATTGCACCGGCCTCTTCTCACTGCTTGCTTACGTCACGACTCTGCTGCGCCTGAAAGTACTGTCCCTCAACGCTGATTGGTCCTGTCACTTTCCAGCTGGGCCCAACTGGTTCAGAGGGGAATTTTGCAAGATGGATTTGCCAGTAAGAAACACGGAAACAGGCGAATCCATGTGCTTTGCAAGGTTACAAAACTGGAACCAGAAGTTTAGTTTAGTTTATTAAGATTATTTGTGTCAGGGACGATGTACAACATTACATTAGTCTCAAAAAGAGAAAAGATGCTTTGTACCAGATTTAGCTTGTTAGCTAATTTCCATCTCTAGTCCCTGGGCAGGTAAACAATGACAATGAAATACAGAATCATCTACACACGAGCATGCACACACACAACTGCATTCACCAAGCCACAATACATCTTTCATAGCAAAGGAGATCATAATACATATATTAAAATTTAAATTTGATATTTTTCATAGTTATAAAACAGTGATTTAGATGCAAGATTTTTGGCTAAAGTGCAACGTCAGAGCTCATCGTCAAATGTCGGGGGTGATTACGAGCATCAGGGACCACAAACACTCTTGTAGTGTGACATAATCAATGACTCATCCAAGGCATCCCTCAGCCATGATTCGACAAGACTAGCTTGTCAGAATTCTTCTTGCATCTTCGTCTAGTTTGAAACCCCGACCTGACATTTACAATGTGAAACCTGATGCCCACCAATAGAAGAGCATTTGCTCCTTATCTTAACAACACATGTTGTATGTTTTCTGCAGCAAGAAGGGTCACAAAGAAGAAAAATCAGAGTTTCACTGCAGTTTTGCTTGTTTGTTGGACTCAAACTGATGTCAGAGTACCCATGTCAATCAGCGATCTCTCCCACAACAGGATATTAAAAAGACTAGTGAGAAGTTTAATCAATCACTCCAGGATATCTTTGTTTTTAGCTGAGACCAGGGGTCTCTGTACTGTTGTTCCCACATGGACAACCATTTATGACCATAAATGTTAATGTGCTGACAACTTAATTGTCCTGACAGGATGACGGCATGACAAGAAAATGAGTCAAATTTTCTCTTCTAAAGGTAATTCCTGGTTTTACTGCCTAAATGCTTTAATGTTTGGAGGTTTAAAAACTCATCTATGGCAGGAGGAGGAGGAGAATTAAGTGTTTTCTCAGATGGATCAATAAAGTTTTCCTCTCACATCGAGGCCTCAGTGGACAAAACATCAATATATAACTTTAAATTGAAGTAAGTCTTGTCAGAACTGTCCAGGCTTCGTTTTTTGAAAGCTTTGTTTTCAGATCTCTGCTTTGCCTCTCGTATTGATCAAGTGTTTGATATTTAGGGATCAAAGACAGTAAAGCTTTGTGTGAAACAGATGTGAAAGAAAACCAACACAAGTGATGGATGCATGTATGTAGGAGGCTTTTTCACCTTTGACCTTTGAGATCCCAAGAGGCTGTAAGACGAACACAGGTCATGAAAAATGGAAATTCTCTGAGACAGTTTGAGCTCACATTAATTAAAGCAGATAGATGTTAAACGTATGTGAGACTCCATTTATGAAGTCAAAAGATGGATTAAACAGTGAAGTAGAGCAAAGATTTCTCAGCAGCACACCACACACATTCACTAACAACCCAGAGCTCTGATTCTAAACACCGGAAATCTCTTTAAATCTGTCCGACAGGAATTTATAGCACAGAAACATGGAAAAACAGAAAACAAAGATCTGGCTAACATACTTCCTGGACTTTAAATGCCTTTATGCTGGGGACAGGCATAGTAAAGACTTCTTATAATTTTGACTTTTTATGTCACATTTTCAATAGTTTTTTTCTCATAATTTTGACTTTTTATCTCATATTTGGGACTATTATCTCTTCAATTCATTTATATTGTTTCTTTTATGAGTGGCTGAAATTGAAGTCCATTTTTTCCACTTTAAAAAGGAAACATTTGAAAGTTAAACAATAGTAAAATAAAACTAACCAAAAAAAAAAAAAGGAAACAAATCCTAAGTCATAATCATGAAAAAAGTCAAAATTATGAGAGAAAAAGCCAAAATTATTGGATGAAAGTCAATATTATAAGATAGAAAGTTAAAATTATTAGATAAAAAGTCACAATTATTAGAGAAAAAGTCTAAAATATAAGACAAAAATGCAAAAATAATAAAAAAGTCAAAATTATGAGAGAAAAAGACAAAATTATGAAATAAAAAGTCAAGATTATGAGATTAAAGGAAAAACTATGAAATAAAAGTCATAATTATAAGTGAAAAATTTAAAATTATGAGATAAAAAGCCCAAATTATTAGATAAAAAGTCAAAATTATTATATGAAAAAGTCATAATTATCAGATAAAAAGTCATAATTACTAAAGAAAAAGTCAAAATCATGAGATAAAGAGTAAAAGTTATAATATTAAAAGCTAAAACTATTACATAAAAAGTATTAATTTTGAGGTAAACAGACAGAATTATGAGATAAAAAGTGGAAATTATGAGATAAAAATTCCTAATTATGAGATGCATTATGAATTATGTTGCACATGTGCACCCCTGCCAGAGACGTTTCTGCATCCACACACTGTATGATATCAATGTTTATCAGATAACTGTGACTTTCTATCTCATAATTTTGACTTCTTAATCTAATTGTTATTACTTTTATCTCATAATTATGATTTTTTTTCATAATCTTGATTTATTATTATTATTTTTGTTATTTTTAGAATGGCATACTCAATTTTAAAAATGTTTTAGTGGCAGAAATGGGCTTCCATAAAAATGAGCTTCCATCGCAGGACCAGTGGAATTATGTTTTCAAGTTGTCTGTCTTTCCGTTCATCTGTCCAGGAATTTTTTCAACGCAATCGCTCAAGAAAGCTTTCAGGGATTTTCTTTAAACGTTGCACAAATGTCCACTGTGACCTGAAGGTACAAACTCAAGGTCACTGTGGCCTTAAATCTTATAAGCACAATATTTCAAGAATACATTGAAAGATTTGTGTCAGATTTAGCACAAACCTACACTTGAGCTTGTGGTTAACGTGATAAAATTTTGAAAGTCAATGGTCATTGTGACCTTTCCCACTGTGAGGTCACAGTGACCTTGCACCATATTGTAGCTTTAACCGCCATTGCACTTTCACTGTCTCTCTTGGAGGTTTTAAACCACGTGGCAGTTGTTCAACTTAATAAAGATTCACAAAGAAAATAAGACAATAGATGAAGTTGTTGATGGCAGCATAAACATGCTTTTACACTCTCTATGTCTCTATGAGACATAGAGAGTGACCTGGAGGAGAATGAAATTGATCTGCAGTGCTTGTACTTCCTTCTTTAGTCCCAATTGTCTATTGTTTCATTCAATCCAAAGTGAAGATCTAATGAGTGGGTGCTTGGTTGACCTCAGGGTTCTTCCCACACAGGTCAAGACACAACAGCTGTGTCTTAATTTAGGGCCCACTTAGTTTTAACCTGAAAGGCCAAATGGACTTTTGCATATATTCATTGCATAGAAGGGGAATAAAAAAAAACGTGCTCAGAATGTGATTGGGCAAACATTCTGTCTATCAAAGTCATTATGGGCCAATCAGAGCAACAAGACAAAATTAGTGAGGCATTTGCAGCCTGAGCTCAGCAGAAAATGGCTACTGTAGTTTTCCAGTCAGAGCCTGATAAAGCATCAAACTCTTACCGAGGCCAGTTTGGAGAAGTGCAAAAATAACTTCTCCACCATAAGGCCTTCAATGTGGCTCTTTGCTCTTTTTTTTAATGGAGAAAGGTGGACCAGTTAAAGCTTCCGATATATTTGTAACATTTAAGCTTATTGCTACACAAGCTTTGTATCTATGTTAGCTTTTGCTAAAACTCACATTGCTCAAGCTTAGCTATGTTTGCTAAGCTAACTTAACTACATTAAGTTATGGAGTAACTAAGTAGTACTTATGTACTGATGTAGCTAGCATAACTACAGTGCTTAACAAATTTATTAGACCACCCTAACCCTAACCAAAGTAAGGTTTATGCCACAGCTGCCCTAAATTAACAGCATTGGTAGTTACCAAAATCATTTTTATGTTTCTGCAATGGTTAATACACCAATATGTAGAAGCTCTTTAACCCAAATGATATTTAAATGCTAAAATAGAATTATTATCCATGAATTTTCAAATTTACTCATTTACAAAAAGACTGAAAAAATAGTAAAGCACATTAATATTTCTTGATTAATATGTCAAATTATAGTTATTTACTGGCATTCCTGAACAGAAAAATGAGTTTTAGTGGTTGAATGTTATGCTTGATTCATTTCTTACTTCTCAGAGAAGCCCAGTGAGCCTGCTCAAATTTGGGTGAATTCAGTTTGAAATTCCTCATTCCTGTTCAAAATGGTAAAATGTGGAGAGCTGACCGAAAATGAAAGAGTCTGCATTAAAGCACTTCATGATGCTGGATGGTCTCTGAGACAAATACGACAGGTGGTCTAATAAATTTTCTAATAAATTTATATATATATATATATATATATATATATGATAAGAGGAGAAAATACTAAGAAAACAATCCTGACATTAAATCTAGAGAGAGAGAAATGCTAAAACACTCCACAGTCCACGATCTAAAATTTAGTTAAAGGCCAGACTAAAAAGTAGGTCTATGTTGTTATTGTCACTTTAATTACTGTTATGTTATCATTTCAAAGAGTATAGTAGTTTAAAATGTTCAAATCCTGTATAAAAACAAATGAAAGAATTAAAGCAAAATTACAAAAAAGGTTTAAGTTCAAAAGGTTGTCAAAATAGATAAAGCGGGAACTTAAGTCATGATCACATTACTTTACAGTTTGTATAAAATTATGACAGATTTAAATTTGTGTACAGTTGTGAAGAGGGGGATAACAGGCCTGACCTAAAGGTCTCTGTTTGTGGATCACTGAGAAATGACTGATTTAGGGGGCTTATCTTTTTGAGCATGCATTCATGAACGTTCGTCACATGGCTGCATGGCTGTAACACATCAAAGGCTCTTTAAACTGTGCCAAACAAAGATCCTGTTTCCTCAAGACCACAGCCAACAAGTCCAAATGTATATTGCACATGAAGTTAAACAAAACATCTGACATTTAGCCTGCTGAAAATGAAAGAAATAGGGTTTAATTTAATGAAAAAGCAAATCTGAAGAGGACCTATCAGCTTGATTTTCTTGTGTTTACCCCACTTGATTAAAATGAGAGCTATCACAGTCAAGCATTAGAGCCCCCCTAACCTCTATAAGCACTGTGAGATCAGGTCTGTCTTTATTCACATAGGTGATCCATTTGTGCAGACCTGACCTATTTAAACAGCGAGTGCAGCTCAGAATTGGGCCAATCAGACAAACATGGAGACTTCATGCAGCTCTTTGGCACATATATGTAGAGCTGGACTTCTGTTCTCCAGTCTAAAAATAGACCACTTTAATTGCTGTGGTTGCTCATGTTTGTCACAACGGGGCATGACAGTTTTATGCTCAGCCAACAGAAACCTGCCATGTAAAATAAAAGCTTGCCACAGTTCATGGGGCGGGTTGGGGCAGAGAGGAACATGCTAACATGAAAACGTTGTTAGAGAACTTTATATGAAACATGAGAAACTTCTAGACATCTTTGCACAGCATTGACTTCAAACAGCAGCCAAACATGAAGACTGATGAGCTGATTGGATTCAGCATGTTCGTGTTTGTCCTTCTAGCAGTCAGGCCTTGATGTGAGGTGGTTCTGCACACAGAAACTGTTTTATTGGAGAGCATGTTGCTACTGTTTGCACAAGCTCAAGTATCAAATTATTCACGCAAAGGCAATTATTTTAACGATGGAAATATTTCTCTTAGTTTCAACCATTAAAGAATCGTAAAAACTGGCAGGTAGTATGGTGGAGTAAATTTTTTTAACATCATTTCAAAGCTTGACATCAGCGTTTCCAAGAAGAGCTAAATGTTTTCCTTACTGATGGTAATCACAAAGCAGATGTATGAAACATGTTATGTGAAATAATCTCAATGGTCTTAAATTACAAGCATAAAAATTCAATCTAGAAAAACAAATGGCTATTACAGACTCAGACACAAAACTCCTGCATTAGCCTAAAATCTAGCCTTGAGGAGTTTTACATGCTAACCATCTGTGGAACAAGCAACAAAGCACTTCCAGGTGACAAATTTCTTACAATTCCAAGTCTTGACACCATTTTTGTACAAGTATTCAGACCCTCTTCACTTTTTAAGTTTTGTACCTGCATCTTGCACTGGGGAGCCGACTCCAAGACCACTTGGAGATCGAAAAAAAACCAAAGTGGGTTTTCATGTGTTTTGTGCTGTCTAGAGCAGTGGTACTCAACCTTATTCTCCCAAAGAGCCACATCGTCTTAAAAATACTTTAGCGAGAGCCACAATCCAAACCAGGGATGTAAGGTAGATCACAGAGCAGTTAATTCATAGTTGAAATTAAATGAGGTTAAATGGGATGCAATAGGATTCATGAAAATGTCTGATGTGTTAGAGGAAACAATATGTCTCTGATGAGCTTATATTTATTCTATTCATCGCTGATGTCAGGCAAAAACTTTGTATCTCAATTTTCATGATTTAAATTGTTTTTAAAGAGGCAAAAGATGTGATTTTTTTTTGTTGTTGTTGTTTTTTCATTCCCTGAAAAGTGGTGCTTTTGGAAATACAAGTCTTTGGCCCAACACCAGCATTACGTGAGTTACACCTGGCCTAAAAAATTTTCAAGATATTAGAATTTGCTGAGTTTGAGCGATGAGCTGCTTTTTAAAGTGCTGATGAATTATGGTTGGATATTTGGGTATTTATATTTGGGCATTTACCGTAGTTCTGTGGCTTTATTAACATAAAAGAGATGCTTTCAATATTTTCCATTCATTATTAATTCTTTAGCTAGAGGGGGAGGGGCCTCATATTGATTTTTGCCCTGGGCGTCCGAATGACTAAAACCGGCCCTGCCTCACACCTGCAGCTCTCTCAGACACACTGTTCTGCCCTGCCTCATTTTGTAGCTTTGGTTTTATATTCCTGCTCTTTTGGCAATATTTATTATTACTAGTACATTAAAGATCATATAAAACACCCACGTTTGGACAAGTTTCACTGGATATTACATTATCCCAACATGTGATCTTTGTGTGCTAGGTTTGTTGATGATGATGCGTATCGCATAATCATTAAAAAAAACACTCTCACCAACAGACTGATCAAAAACCTGCCAAAGGTTGTGTGATCCATCAGGATGACTTCTTCAAGCACCATGATCATATTGAAGTTGGTGAGGACAGCTTTAATCAGTACGATGTCATCACTGCTCTGGAAATGGACGCCATGATGAGAACACATGGTTGGAGAACCCGGTGAAGTTTGAGAAATCTCATGGCGTTAATAACAACCTGGATGCTGAGATCGTCCCAAAGTCAGACACTGAGGAGGAGGAGACTTACATCCTTATTGTGGAACCTTTGATCAACGTGCTGAACCAACGTTACTTTATTTCCATCCCGTACGAAGAATGCATAAAGAAGAGGTGCTCTAGGAACTTCACGGTGCCAGATCCACCGGCCTGTCCAATGGTCATGTCTGGCCCATGTATTTGAAACGCAAGGAAATCGTCAGGAAGCAGCTGGCGAAAATAGTTAAAACAAGGGCATAGGAAGCTTCAGTTTGAACACAGCACAGCCCACCTCAGTGAATAAAGTTAGTGAAGAGACGCAACACCGGCAGACTTTCTCTCCTCTCTTCTCTTACACACACTCCTCCGCTGAGTGCACCTCGTGAGATCCAGATCATACAAATATCATACAAATATCCTCTCGTATCCTAACCTGACACGCCAGATGGATTCATTTCACACATCCATCTGGAAAACCTCTCAAACACAGCGTTTGGGAAAGGGTAGAGGGCGATTGGATGAACGTTCTGTCTGTCACATATTTACGAGCCAATCACAAAACACGTGACGTAGCCGCTACAGAGGAGTAAAATCCATAGAGAACTGCATAACGCAAACCATGGCAACTGTAGACATGTCAATACGTGACTTTTGCCCTTTTTCAAAAGAAAACAACTCACTGCTGTTCTTTGTTCTTCTTTTAACGAAAAAATGTTGTCAAGTTCTGATAAAACTAACGCTTTAGCAGCATCCACACTAATGTCTTCTGCCATTACTGCACCGGCCTCTTGTAGCTGCTTGCTTACATCACAACTTTCCCAGAAATCCTTGGAGGCTAATGCCACCACTATAGCCAAGTACTTCATATGACCCAACTTCAAAAATCCCAATATATCCCCTTGAAACAACAGACAGCTGTTAAATGTTGAAGCAGAGTACTGGGCTTGTTATAACGCTACATCAGGGGAACGTGAAGTAAAATTCAGTAGGCTTCTACGCAGGCAGTTATTCAGTCACTGAGAAACATTTTTAGAGCAGCAAAGAAGAGTTGAAGAAGATAGAGTTGGAAGAGAAATTGCAGCATTTATAACAATTATGTATCAATATAAGCAATGAAAAGCCAGAAGATGGAAAAAAATACACAGCTTTTATGCCTAAAGAAGTGAATCCATCTTCTCCCTGTTGAATCAAACTCAAAGAATGGCCTCCTTATGTTATCCTTATGAATGTTGCTCAGTACCAACAGACGTTTGTTCATCATCATAGATATGTTATTAGCTGACGTGAGCAGCTGAAGGTAGCACTCAGCACCTGGAGTTGATACAGGCATCGTCAAAGGACCTTCAGCATTGTTAATGCTTGGATAGAAGTCTGAAGATAGCTCAAGCTCACCTTGCTGTGAAAATAACCCTTGACCTGTTACCACTACAAGTTAAGCTGCACCAATCATATGCCTTGCTTCAAATGTATTTGTGTCATGACATTTTTGCACAGACTGCAACTCAAGAACAGGAAGAGGACAGAAACTGTAGAGAAAAAAACTAACATAAGCTGTTGTCACACTTTTATTTTTATTCAAAGATATATATATATGCTGGCAAAAAAATGTATGCACAGTGCGTACAGGATTACAGCTGGTGGCACCACTGGACCTTCACCCTGGAAGGAATTTTCAAAAGGGTGCGTTTTCCATTATACCCACCTTCATATGGACTAAGCCCAAGTTTATTAAGTCCAGCCCTAAAGCCTGTTTCAGACTGGATTAGTGAGACACATCTAGGCCATGACACGGCTCAATTTTCAGTTCCTTTGCATGTAAATGATGATTTGTAAAGAGTAGAGATGTTCCAATACCATTTTTTTCTTCCCCGATATGATTCCGATATCAAGTGTCACAGCCACAGTCGCATCCCCTCTCGTGTAACTAATTTTTCCTGTGGAGTGTCTGTGCATGTGTTTATGTGTGTGTTTGAGTGGTTTGGTTGCATCATTTAGGCTGATTTCCTGACACCTGTGCAGCTGCTGAAAGGTGATGATCAGTGAGCAGCTGCGATCAAACCAATCAGCCTAGAGAACAACAGCAAACAGCCCAACCCTTACAAAAGCCTGGCCACTCTTCAGTCTGCGCAGCTTCATTTAGTGTCTGAGCTCGCCACCGTGCCTATTTTTGTTAGAATTATGTTAATGTTTAAAACTCGTTTTGATGCTCTGGGCCAGGTAGTAGTTTAGTTTACGCACACTCATGTAGGTTTTATGTTGTGTTGTCACACTAGGTTTAGGGGTGCTGTTCTTTTGTTGTTAGATTTGGTTAGTTAGACTAGTTAGTTAGGGTTTGTGTTCAATTTGTTCTACCATGTAGTTCATTCATTTTTAAACGCTAGTTAAGATTCTGTTTTATTTGGTTATTAGTCAAGCAGCACTCAGCGGTCTTTTTTGCCTCACTTTTGTTAAGCTCAATTTTAGTTTTTGTAATGAATAACTTTAATTTACCAATTTCATCTGGTTTATATGATACTACTCTTTCCCGACGAGCTGGGTCATAACACAAGGTTTTGGGTATCGGCCGATACCGAGTACCGATCCGATACCAGTGTGAACTTTCTGGACAGACTGTGCAGAGCAATTTGTTTTAGACCTATATTTGACTCAGAACGTTGCTCAACAAATACAATCATAATTTACAGCATCTCTGTGATCCTAAAGTTGTTTATCTGCTGATTATTGAGTTTTACTGCTAAATATTAAAATAGTATGCTTCACAGGCTCTCTCTTGCTCTCTCTATTATGCTCTATCTGGGCAGCATGACCTGATTACAGAACAGCCTGCCATTGGCTGACAGACCCTTACAAAGGATGAACAATATGGAGATTAGCATTCGAGTTAGTATTTGATCTAGTGATAATAAATGATTGTAAGGCAATTAAAATGGATAAAAAGGTGTTCAATATCAGATTCACTGATGTGGATTTAATCGTTAAAGTCCCCAGAAGTCACACGCGTTCCAGGCTCACTGAAAATGCTGCCACACAGGATTCAAAGGCATCAACAGCATCAATGGGACAGCACAACGGCTAGCTTCAAGAGCAGAAACAAGTAAGAGGCAACCATCTGTGGCCCAAACGTGTTTTTAACTTTTGATAAATGAATCAACTCTTGCCGTGCACAACAGCACCGGTCTGGAAGGCATTTTAATGATCACATTCAGAGAAAACTGTCACGCAGCCACCATTCTCTGCTGCTGCAGTGAGTCCTTTGGTTCTTCCTCGCTGCACTAAAAATGGCAGCCTGTGCATGCAGTGTTTTCTGGCAGTGAAGAAGAATTGAGTCCGGTTTAAAATATAAAGCCTAACCAAACGGTATCGGATCTCATGTGCTCACTGATACCAAGACCCCCATTTTAAGCAGAACAGGACATATTTTTGATACTAGCATTGGAATCGGAGCAACCCTAATTAAAAGGGAAAAAATATATTAGGTTTAAGGGACAGCATGCAAGTTGTTAAAATGTTTTTTTTCTGTGATCAGAAACATCACCTTTTAAGAGAAAGACCTCGTCACTCCTTGCAGAGTAATTTTACTAGCAGAATTTCATATTTAGTGATGAGACAGTATCTTAACCCCCTACAGGTGGATGCTGGGGCAGAAAGGAAGTCTAATTCAAGTACTGTTTCAAGGCAGAGCAGAGGGAGACAGTGGAAGTCTTACAGCTTAAATTGACTGCCAACTGGGAGGGTGTTTGTCAGGTGATTGGATAATGACATTTGTCAAGTGTGAAATCAGCACAGCTCAAGCCGTCTGAATGAACTAGCTCACAGGTGTTGCTCCATTTAATTCAAATTTTAAATAAACACCTGTATACGTTCTCGTTTCTTCACTACAGCTACAGTTAGAATCAGTGATGACAGTGTGGTATGAAAACTGCAGGATGTGGGAGTGAAGGTATAGCATATGTAGTGGGTTTTAATCTGACTTTAACTACGTACGTAAGAGACAGTGAGATAAATCCTTCATGTTTTGTCCCTATTGGCCATAGGATGCATAGACATTTTACACCACAATAGCTCAAACAAGGCTCTCACTGTCATTAATCTAAAAAGTTTAATGATGACTTTTATGAGTTAAGTGAATTTGCAGTGTAAATGCCCTGCCCTCGATCGAAACACTGTGTTCATGCTCCAGCAGATTTGTCTTACAGTCAGCGTTCACACAGCCTGACCTGTTTATCACTGCCGCCTTAAATAAATAAAGCAATTACTCCTCCTGTGTGACTGTCACATTCTCCAATTAACAGCTCCTTAAATCCTGTTATGTAGGTCTGATGTGGAACACTATAAATCACTTAGAAGTCAACACAGGAGGAAAATGTAGGTGTGAAATTAAAAACATGCAAACAGTTCCTTTAAATAAAGAGAGTCAGTTCTACAGGGAAAACTGCTAAAACTATTTCAACTCAGCTTAAAGCTGTAGTAAGAGATTTATTTTTAGTGTCATATGCCCACAAAAACAACATAGCCTGTCAGGGTCTTGTTATTGAAGCCATCTAATAGAATAACACACTTCTGCAACGCTTCCTTGTGCTGCAGTCTCACTTGAGGAAAACCAGCAAGGGACGATGCTCCAGCCAATGAGGAGGCTAGTACTTGCTGCCAATCAAGGCTCAAGTCCGAGGGAGTGTTCCTACTGGCCGCTGTAGTAGGTGCGCTTCCGCCTCTCAGCTCAGTGAGAAGTTCATACAATGGCGGAGTTACCAGTGAACTTATGTCCTCAGTCCTATGTAGAATTTGTTAATGCTGGGACGAATTGTTTCCTTGCCTGTAATTCGGCCATTGGTTTCAGTGGAAAAGCAGGGAGAAGAACAAGAAGGGGGTGGGGCGTAGAGATGATTCTACACGGTTCTCATTGAATGTTACGTTCTCAAGCTTTAAATAAGAAGTGTGTATTTTTAAGCCTGTGCTCATTTTTTAAATAACTTTGTGTCGTGACTAACAAGTGTTAAAACTTTTGGAACTGCTAAGGAGATTGCTTTAGACAGTGGAAGGGAAAATGGCTGTGATTGCTGCAACTTACTCCCAAATGGAGAATATCCACGTTACAGAGACTGTTCACAAGTGTCCGTAAAAGTGAAAATATTCCTTGAGGAATGAGAAAGAGAGTCTAAGGAGGTAAAAAATGTATGAAAAAGACATTCAAGTAGGTAGACACAGAAATACAGTCCAGACTATGATGAGAGATTTTTGCTTTTTTTTCTCAGTGTAATTGTTGATGCTGTAAATACACCCAGAGGAGTGTAAAAGAACGTTCTGGAGAGCAGCAGGAGAATGAAGCAGCTTCATTATGTTCACGCAGATTGCACCAGTCATCCACATGATCCTCACCCTGCCCTGCTGCTTCTCCAGCTGTGTTAATGCTTCAGCTCATCCCAACTGAACACACAAAGGTTAAACTGGCCTCTTCTGAAAGAATGGGAGCAAAGTTTGACCACTTTTGTTCACAAATGTGACTACAGTTCACTCGAATGTAGTTTGAAGGAAGTGATTGAACAGCTGTAAAGCTGTTTATGGTAATACAAGATAGAATAAAATGAAACATCTCCCTGCTTAAAAAGCTCTCTTTCTGTAAGGCAGCAGTTTCAAACTCAAGGCATGGGGGCCAAATCCGGTCAGTGGTACAGTTATACCCGCCCAACAAAATCATATAATTTTTCTATCATGACTGGCCGTTGGGTATGAGGCCTGCAGATTTCTTCCAGTATAAAAATGTAAACGTAACCTTGATGTTTTGAAGTATCCTTGTTAAGTCATAAAAATCTTAAAAAGTGTAAAAATAATGATATAAGAAAATCAGGAATGTGGGGAAAGAAATTAATTTGTGTTTTCATTTCACATGTTCAATTTTCCATCTGAACTAAAAAGGTCATCTTTTTCTCTGATTTTGAGCCTTAACTTATCATTTTGATTATTTTTAATTTCAAAATGATTTCATCATGAAATGAGGTTGACATTTTCGGGTTAAATGTTGAAAAAAGTAAATTTATTGGAATGGGCAGGTCTGAAAATCTCTGACAGACTAGCTGTTTATATTGGCCATTCAAACAAGTAATTTTGTGGAGTTTAGGCAGAACCAAAAGACCTAGGTTAGCTGAAGTCTTTCTATTTCTTTATCCTCATTTGTTAAATTTAAGACTGTTCTGAGAACTAAAGTGTGTTCATCTGGTCACCCTAAAACTAAAAAGTGTGTTGTGATGTTGAAGTACATTTATTGATCCATTTCTATATAAGTATTGATATTTGCATATTGCATATTGATATTGGCATATCAAATATTTGCAAAAATCCAATGTTGTGCATCCCTACTAATAATCAAGCAGCATTGACTTCATAATGTTGCAGCTAACAGTAGTAACATGATGGGGGGGTACTTCTTGCTCTATCCATATGTATGATGTTCTAATGGTCTTGTCATGTCTTTATTCCAGGGTAGATGCACCTCAGCCAAAACCCTGGGGTAGACTTGGTCTTTTTGGAGAAAAACTGCAGAAAAACTGCATTGTGGCTCAATCTCTTGGATATCTTGTGTTAAAGAACTGCACATAATCACTCTTTTCTAATGGCTGCTGTCATGCAGTCAATAGACAGTATATAGTCAATAAGAGTGTGTGTCTCACTTTCACTGACAAATGGCTGCACAGCACAATGTAAAATTGAACAAGTAAATGGCATGAAATGTCAGCATCGGCTCTTTCACAATCATACAATAGATGACTAATGTATTTTTTAAGAGATCCATGCACGGACAATTGCACTCTCTGGATTTCACCTTTCTCTTATTCATTCAGCATGCATTATTGAGTGACGGGCTAACAACCCGACAACAACAGAGAGAATATCCCAGGATTTGGTAGCTGAAATCTGCTGAGTGGTTTCAGCTTCTCCACACTGCTGCAGAATGGTACCAACGTGTACATGAATATGTCAAAGAAACATCATCCAAACAGCCTATGATGAAAAACCCAATGTTACCTGTTTGTTCATGAAGACGTAGATGATGGGGTTGTACACAGCAGCTGTTTTGGAGAAGAAAGCAGGGATGGAGGCCAGCCGGGGGTCCAGTTCGATGGATGGATAAGCTGTGACCAGTATGGAGAAGGCGGCATACGGCGTCCAGCCAACCATGAACGCTATTATCATTACCACCACCATACGGGTCACCTGACGCTCCGGCTTCCTGGCTGTGGCCAGACGGCCATGAGACACCTGGAGGAGACGCAGAAGCAGATGTGAAGTCATGTAGCTGGACTTTGCACGATTTGATTGCTTTAATTTCACATAACCTGCAAATATTCCTTTCTTCTGACACCAGGTAAACTAAATACTTCATCATGTCATCATTTCTGTGTCCAAAACTTCTCCTGTTCTCTCTCACAGGTGGGTTGGTCCCCCTTCCTGCTGTTTCCAGCTCCTTGAGGCAGACCAGGTCCCAGTATGATGACTCTTCAGGGGGGATCAGTACCAGGATTTCTAATAGACACCAACTAGCAGCTTCAGATGTCAAACTCCTGTCTAACAGTTTTCACTAAGGTCAAGCATATACCGTGCTATTTCAAGATGACTCTACAACAGTCATGTCAGCTCAAAGAATGTGACTGAACCATATATGGTGCACAAAAAACACACAATTTATGTGCAACTAAATCTGTACAGTCTGACGGTCATGCATGACCTAGGTGGTCACACAGTAAGAGCGAAGTATTTACAGACTGTAATAGATATTAATGGAGTTCTCTTTGAAAAGTCTCACACATTGAGGTCAAAGTCAAATCATATCCCTGTGTCTCTCTCTCATACATATAAACAGCATTGCCAGCAAACACAACTAGCAGCCAAATAATAAATATCCTGTGACATCTTGGGGATCTGTCTGAAGGACAACAACCAATGATCTGCTTCACTGTCAAGCACCTGTCCATCTGAGTTCACTCATGCTGGGCATACACTTTCTTCTAACCAGGGGTCGAGCGATAGTGTTCTGTCAGGGCTGATAAGATACTGATTATTTGCAGTTAACAGGACCAGTTAGCAATATTTACAACCGATATACATTTATTATAATCTATAAAATGTACTTAATGGGGCGAAAGAAAAGTTGCATAATAAAAAAGTGAAAGAAAATATAAAATGTATCCCTGTGTGTATCAACATGGCTGGTGCTCAAGCCAATCAGATTGTTTTGTATACAGGACAGTTGGTGAGACTGGAGAATGAAAAAAGCCTTAGGAGAAGACAAACTCTGTAGTGGAGCCAAAGTAGCACATTAAATCTATTGATTTCCCGGAAAACAAAATGCTGATACAACAAGGTAAATATGGCCAAATCCCAAATAATTGTCAGGCAGATAATCGGTTGACCCATTCTTTAAATCACACAGTTTACGCCGAGCATGAGGGAAGTCCACACTTCACTCATACAGCCTGAGCACTCAGGTTGTGCACAGCCATCAGACCACAGAGTATAAGCACATAAATCATGTGTTATGGTTGTAAGTTGTGAATGATTCAACTGTATGTTGTGCTTTGGTATAACACCAAGACTGTTACAGGAGTTTGCTTGAATTTGCACAGTGTACGCTCAGTTTAACAGAGAATGGTCGAAAAAAAGAGGGCTGCACGGCAGTGAAGGGGTTAGCGTTGTTGCCTCATAGCAAGAAGGTCCTGGGTTCGCTTCCTGGTCAGGGTCTTTCTGTGTGGAGTTTGCATGTTTTCTCCATCCACACGTGGGTTCTCTCCGTTCTCTGGCTTCCTCCCGCTGCCAAAAACATGCTCATTAGGTTAAACGGTGACTCTAAATTGGCTGTAGGTGTGATTGTGAGCATGCCTGGTTGTCTGTCTCTATAAGTCAGCCCTGCGATTGACTGGCGACCAGTCCAGGGTGTACCCCGCCTCTTGCTTAATGACAGCTGGGATAGGCTCCAGCCCCCCTGCAACCCCAAACAGGATAAGCGGTTAAGAAAATGGATGGATGGTCCAAAAAAGAGGAAATATCCAGTGAATGTTCTCTGGACCAAGATGTCTTGTTTCTGGCGGACATTAGAGGAGAAAGTTTAGATTGGACTGAGCTGATAGAAGAGCACCAACAATAACTCAGTTAACACTGGTACAATCTATCTATGTGAAGAGCATCTCTGAATGCATAACATATTAAACCTTGAAGCAGAGGGAAAGAATATGAAAATATGGATCCATCCTGTCTTGTATCATTAGTGTCATGGTGTCAGGCAGTGGTTCTCAACCGGTGGATCAGGAAAGAATGTGGGTCGTGAAGCTTCCTCCAGTGGTTTGGGAAGGTGTGCTGAACAAATTGGATGACAAAGCTGTTTTTTTTCCTTTAGAAATTTCCTAATTTTGATTAGTGTCTTGAGGAAAAATGAGTAATTTAAATGTTTGCATGCTTGTCCTGTAATGCGGTGCTCTTGTTTTGTCATGTCTCTTTTGATCCATTTACAGTTCAAACAGTAACATTTCCTTCATTAGATAAATTTTAGTGGTTGAACATTTTGAAGAATTTGGATCGCGATTCTTTGTAAAGTCATGATGGTGGGTCCTTAGGCCCAACCAGTTGAGAACCACTGGTGAAGAGTATATTTTCTTGGTGCACTTCCGGCACTCTAGTACCAACTGATTATTGTTTAAATGCAACAGCCTGCCTCCGTCTACAGTGTGCCCATCTTCTGATGTCTACTGTCAACTGGACAACACCCCATGTTACTAAGCTCAAATCGTTTCAAACTGCTGTTTTGAACATGATGACAGGCTCCCTTTACTCAAATGGCCTCTACAATTATCAGATCTCACTCTAGCAGAGCGCCTTTGAGAATTTGTGTTGAAATGGGGGATTCACATTATGGATGTGCTGCAAGTATATCTGCAGTAATTGCATGATGTTATCTTATCCTTATGGACCAAAATCTCCAAGGAATCTTTCTTGGAACTTACTCAATCTCTGCCACGGAGAACTGAAGCAGGTCTAAAGGCAAAAAGGGGTCCAGCTCAGCACAGAAAGGTGTATCTAATAAAGTGGACGGAGGCTGAATTCACTGTATTCAAATTCTCAGGAGTTTAACATCATTGCTTTGGCACCAAAGGATGGTTGGATTAGATTTGAGTTTGAGTTCAAATCAGTGATATAACTAAATGGTATTTAAAACTTATACTGACCTTTCTGAGCTTCCGTAGAAGTTTTCCATAGCAGAAGAATATTAGACTGAGAGGCAGAATGAAGCAGGTGGTGAAGAAGGTGATGATGTAGCTGTGGTCCCTCGCATTGGTCGAATACCTGTCAAAGGTGGACAACAACAGAGTCAAATCAGTCAAGCTTGGTAAACGTATGAACCAAACATATAACTGCTCCAACCCTGACCATTAGAAACAGTAATCAGCGCGATCATTGATCAACAACACTTGTGTTTGCCTTGAAGAACGGACTGGTTAATAATACCATAATTTCAGCTATGAGCTGTCGTGAAATGTTATTTTGACATTTGCAGGCTTTTATCTTGCTGGAGAAAAGGATGAAAGTGTTACTCATCATTTGAGCTTCAGTTAAAAGGAAAATTTCACAGCTGAGACAAATCTCTGTGACACAATAAGGAACCTCCAGGCTCCTAAATTAGTCTCATTTAGTCATTTCCATGAGAATAACTTCCACCGCTAAATAAAACAAACTTCTCATTAATGTGTAAGGAAACACCTGGCAGACACAACAAATATTTATATTCATGAATTTTAAAGCTCACACGTGTGGCTGAACACATATTTGATACAGGCCATCACACCTTGCTCTTCATGTATTTATTGACATGTGACAAACATGTAAACTAGAAATTCATAATGCATGAAGATTTGCCTGGTTTGTTTGGATGGCCTTATTGCAGCTGTGGCTACCATATAGTGGTTAGAAGGAAACAAAGCTAGGAGGCTGAGGTTTACGTGCACTAAATCACTAAAATTCTCACAGAAGCCTATCTCAGATCATAACATGGTATAGAAAGCATAAATAAAACTTTCTCCCTGATTGGAAGTCAAATCAGGCAAAGAACTGGACATAACTTTATTTATTTATGCATCTTTGATACAATCATGCAGCTGACAGTGCAGACAACAAGGGAAGGACAATGATAAGTTTATTTTTTCTTCTTCTCTTTTTTATAAACAAACCTGCACCTCCAACTGAGATGGATGAAGCATCTCTAACATCAGCCAGTCACATCACTTTGAGGCATCTAGTTTGGCATTTAGGCTGCTGCAAAATTGTCCCTGGCGCCAAAAGTGACCATATTTAGACAACAGGGTGGCCCTGCAAGCTCTGTTGTCAGTGTGTCCACTAATTCTCCTGTACCTGGGATTTTAATTGGGAAGCTAATTTTGGAGAGCAAGAGCAAGGGTTCTAACTACATTTGATTTGCCAAAAAAAAAAAAATCCATCCAATAAATATCAGTGTAGCAAAGCAGCAAACCAAGAATTCTCAACTCAGTTGCTGACTGCTTGAAATTGTTGCAACACAGTACACAGATTATATTTGGCCCCTGGGAGCTTAAATTGTCTTTCAATAATGAACAATAGAGAGAAATGAAAAATGGAAATCCATTTATGGCTAAAATGTGGGTTTCAAACTGCTGTAAAAGAACAAACTGCCCCCTGTTTTGTGCTGACAGCTGAGGCCAGCCCTACAAATGGCTCTGTATGTGTCTGACTGAGTGAGTGGCTACTTTCAGAGCTATACATACAGAGTTTCGCTATGGGCGTGGTTTTGTTGTAAAGAAAGCTGTCAGCAATGGCTGCCTCCACTGCGGTGATTACCTCGGATATAGCTTTACCTTTGACCAGAACTGGACGATGTTTCTGTTCGAAATAAAGAATAAAAACAACACCAAAAAGGTTTCATGTTGGGAAAGATGTTTTCGCTCTTCTGCCAACTTGCAGAATATATAGATACAGTGCTTAACAAATTTATTAGACCACCTGTCATATTTGTCTCAGAGACCATCCAGCATCATGAAGTGCTTTAATGCGAACTCTTTCATTTTCAGTGACCTCTCCACGTTTTACCATTTTAACCAGGAATGAGGGATTTCAAACTGAATTCACCTTTTTATACCCAAATTTGAGCCGGCTCACATTTCATCTCTGAGAAGTCAGAAATGAATCAAGCATAACATTCAACCTCTAAAACTCATTTTTCTCTTCAGGAATGCAAGTAAATAACTTTAATTTGACATATTAATCAAGAAATATTAATGTGCTTTACTATTTTTTCAGTTTTTTTTGTAAATGAGTAAATTTGAAAATTCATGGATAACAATAATAATTATATTTTAGCATTAAGAATATCATGCTAAAGAGCTTCTACATATTGGAGTATTAACCATTACAGAAACATAAAAAATGATTTTGGTAATTACCAATGCTGTTAATTTAGGGCAGCTGTGGCATAAACCTTACTTTGGATGGTGGTCTAATAAATTTGTTAAGCACTGTATATAATCTTAAAAAGAAATAATTGGAATTTCTCCTTGTGGGACTAATAAGGGAATATCTTATCTTATCTTGATATTAGCCAATACCAATGTTAAACCAATGTACCTCTGCTTCCATATACATTGATGGAAATTGTGCCTTTTACGTCAGGGATGCCGTGGCACCCTGGGGTGCCTTCTGGCATAATCAGGGGTGCCTTCAAAGTGCTTTAAATGTCACAAAGAATTATCAAGAATATGCAGATCATTATCTTTCCCTGCACAAATAATCAAAAGTGCCTCACATGCTCCTGACATCACATCTATGTAGGGAGGGGTCTTGAATTCTTTCTCAGTTTTGGCAGGTGTGTAAAATGCATTAACATGTCAGTTTAAAGTCTGCACAGCCACAATGCATTTCATTCAAGGCATTTAAATAATGGCACAGGTGTTCTGTAGCGATCTATCTCATTGATTCTGTTATTGCATCAATCTCATGACAGTCATTGTGATGTTCATTTTACTCAAGACTTGTCAACATTTTTAATGGTGCCATGACAGAAAAAGTGTTGAGAAAGGCTGATCTAGGGTGAGATCTAGTGATGTTGCTGTCTGACAGGATGACTTTGACTCTATGGGGATCATTGTAGGAGTGGGATATCTTGAACCAACCTCAGGATAGAGAGCCTACCTTTAATCAGCACCAAAAATCTTGATAAAATTCAACTAACATAAAAGCATAATACTCCAGTCCTAACAAAAACCCTTCACCTCATTTTATTTTACAGTGACCATATGCTCAAACACCAATCTTGATGCCATAATAAATTAGGTCAGGTTTTTAACCACATCAAAAATGTTTTTTTTTTTAAAGAATATAAAAGTTGACTGGAGAGCAGTCTTATCTTTGCACATGCCAGCCTCCCAAACATTAATAATGATGATGTTTTAATGAGTTCATGTCAGCAGGTACTCTTTCTGCTGTATGTGTGCCCATTTCCCCAGCAAGGCAGAGGATTTGAGCAGAGATCCTCCATCTGCATGTCTCTGTGATGACACAATACTTGAACACTGAAAGGGATTTGAAAGACAGCATATAAGCAGGAGATTATATCCGAACCCTCACCAAGGTTATAGGCACCTGCAGACAATCTACAGACATAGACCTCTCCTCCTGACCTTTGTCTGCATGCTACTTTACATTCAGAAAGTCCCGGAGTTGAATATCTGCATACATCCAGAGATGAAAAGATGCACATAAATGAGGCTTTTAAGATGCATCCGGCTGTACGTGTGGCAGCATTCTGCACCTGGAGCACCTGCGCTGCTTCAGCTCCCACTGTTCACCAAATGTTTCCTGACAGATCTCACACTGTGTGCAGTTAGAGGAGGAGCGGGTCATCTATGCGCCGGTTATTTCCATAAGGTGATGTCTTAATTGTATTGTCTGAATCATTCATTCCCCCCACGCTTCATCTGAGTGCAGGTTCCCACACATGGCTCAAGGCAAGCACTCCTATCTGCACGCCTTTGATCAAAGCAGCTAAATAACATTACCCATACGGCACCCTGAGGGCCAAGGTCAGAGCCGTCATGCTTTCAGCCTCTCTCCATGAGGCATATTTACACAGTGTGAGACTACAGAGCTGAAGCTGCAATATAGATCTGAGCCACAGGGCTGAAAGTAGACTGTCTGTAACGTTTATCTGTTTGTTTGTGAGATGTGTGATAAGATATACAATAATACAGAGATCTTTGTGGGCTTAATGATGAGTGTAGAACTGTATTTGACACAAGGCAAGAGTCTGCAGGGGCTAGGAAAGAGTTATTTTAAGGCCTGAGATATACTTGCTATTCAAGCTTTCATTTATGTACACAACAGGCTGCGTGACAACACACATTTCTATGCCTGGTGTTTTACTGGGGGATACCTCTAGAGGGCACAACAGAGAGTTCGGGCTGTATATAGTGGTGGGTTGTACACTGCTATAAATACTGTCACTGATATGACTTCTGCCACAAAATTGATTTATGCAACGCTGTCATCAATGGTGCATTGTGTTGTTGTGCACATAGGAGGTAAAACCATTGCCACTGATTGCTCAAACTACCACTCATGATCATGGAGAGTTAAAAGAAGAGTAGCAAAGTGATATGTGACAGACAACAGCACAATCTGAGTTAAGTCATCGGCATGTTTCGCTCAGATACTAAAGAGCAGCCAGGTAACTAACCCAACATCACACCAGTTTAATTAATCTGCAGCACAGCTCGACAAATCAGGTTCAACATGGGTTCTTTCCTCTCCATATTTGTGCTGTAACAACAGCAACATGAAGCAAGTGTTGGAAATACGTCTGATACTTTTAATCCAATTATGATGATTTATTGCTGCTTGCTTGAATACTAACTGTCATATTGTTTACCTTCTGTGAGCATGTGTCAAGCAATGTCACGTCTTTCCGTAATCAGGTCATGCTGTCTGAAGAGAGCATAAAGGAAAAATAATAATCAATAATAACTATACTTTCTGATTCTATTGGTTGAGCCATGTTCTGAGTCAAATATAGGTCTTAAATAATTTGCTAAGCTGTACAGTCAGCCCAGAAAGTTCACACTGGTATATTATTATTATTATTATAGGATTGGTACTCGGTATCGGCTGATAGCACTGCAGTTACAGAGGTTTGCTGAACACATTAAAAGTCCTTTTAAATACATTTTTTGAAAGCCCTGCAATTTGGTGTGAACCAAAACAGAGTTAAAAGGACAGTAATGGTTGGGTGTGCACAAAGTAGCACAACTAGATAATGCAGCTGGGGACTGACTTTCTCTTGGATACGTACACCTCAATTGAACTAGAATTTACTTGAATGTCCATGTATGCTCCATAGCTTTTGCACCATGAAATGTGTGGCATAATGCTGTTCACAGCAGTACTAATGTTGTCATTGTCCTTCAGATTTACCATATGGCAGAGTTATGCATGGAAGTCCATTTCCAAAACTTAAACAAGAAAAATGGAAGAGAAAGAAAAAAAAAAGAATCCTAAGTCATGACTATGAGATTAAAAAGTCTAAATTATGAGACAAAAACTTGAAATTCTGAGATAAAACTTTATCTCATATTTTGACTTATTATCTCATAATTCTAAATTTTATCTAAGAATTTTGACTTTTTATACCATAATTGTGATATATACTCTCATAATTCTGACTTTCTGTCTCATAATTTTGTTTTATTATCTCATAATTCTGACTTTTATCTAAGAATTTTGACTTTATATCTAACAAAAAAAGACTTTTTTCCTCATAATTTTGACTTTTTTCTTATTACCATGACTTTCATCTCATAATTTCAATGTACTATTTCATAATTTTGACTTTTTTCTTATTACCATGACTTTCATCTCATAATTTCAATGTACTATTTCATAATTTTGACTTTTTATCTTATAATCTCATATGTATCAAAATTATAAACCCTCTTATTGGGCTCCTATTTTGGGCCCCAGGGTTTTCTGTATGATTTTCAACTTTAAACTCAGAGCTATAAAAAAAACAAAAAAAACCCCATCAAAATTCAAAAAGTTGGGATTGAATGAGCTTTCTTGGATGAATTTGTCTCTGTTGAAAGAGCTTAACACCAACAGTTCACACTGAGATAGTAAATTAGCTTTTCTCTCACCAGTCTGGCTCACAGGTGGTCCCAATCTTGCTGACAGTGTATCTGTTCCAGCCCAGAACTGGAGGGAAGGTCCAGATGAAGGAGAAGCTCCATACAAACAGCAGACCCAGGATGGCGTGCTTCGCCTGCAGTCGGATGTTTCCCAGAGGTCGGCAGATCACGAAAAATCGTTCAAAGGAGAGAACGGCGAGCGACCACAGAGCTACGATCCCTGAAAGGAACAGCAGGAGGTCAGAAACACAAGACCCCAAGTCCTGAGATTTGTTTTAATATGTATAAAAAATCCAAGATCTGTGGCTACCACTGATTATTAAACACAGCATGTTGACAATGTTTCTACATGTTTTCATTCATATCATGACAGTCTTTTGAATAGTCCAATGGAAATAAAACACTGTGTTTAATCTGGCTTATACAGGGCATTATATTTCAACTTTATTCATTTCTGTTTTTTGTTTCTCTGGTTCTTATTTGATCATGTTTTACTATGTGTTTCTTTTAGTTATGATAGTTACTGTTTTTTTCTGTAATTTTTTATTTTTATGACTTTATCTAATGACTATTATCCTTTCTGATATGCTCTATACTTTTTTTGAAATTTCCTTCTTGACAGACTGTTAAAAACTTTAAGACTTTCCATTTACAAAATGGCTGAAGCTGCAACTCCCACCTCAAGAAAAATAAAGCTGTAAGAAAAACAACTCAGTTGATAATATTTTGCATGAGAGTTTACACAAAAAAGGATTCTTGACTCAGTTTTTTTAAGCAAAATCAACATAGGCCTACAATAAAGGAGGAAAGGCTAAAGAAAGCAATATTCCTTTTAACAGAGAACTTAAATAGAATCAGAAATTTTAGGTGTAGAAATACTTAACAACTTAATTCACACAAGTGTAGCTTTTGCACTCACTAAACTGGAAAAACATGACAAGAAGATACTGTCTAATTAATAAAAACACACAAACAGGGTTAGATGTTCCCCTAACTGTGCTGCAGAGCAAACAGAGTCTCTGTGTACTACTACTGTACACAGAATTTTTTTTAAGTCTCTGGGTTTACTTCTGTCTAACTGCCCTCCAAGTTTCACATTTCATCTCTATCCTGCTGAGGTGTGTTAAGCTCCTTATAATTCGAGCACAATTCCTGATGAAGGCGTTCACAATAAAAGCGTTAGTTTACAGCTACTTTACAGCTGCTTTTCTGACCCCATTTAACATTGCAGCCTGGATCTTTGACTCACTGTGGACTTAGAAAAGAAAGTCATAGGTTAAAACAAACCTTTTAACGGTTGTTTAAGCCCCTGAAAGAAGAACAGCTGCAGCGCTGGGCTCTACACAAACTGAGACCAGCCAAAGCAGCACTTAGCTTGTGTTAAAGCCCCAGGCAGGCTGACTTTGTTGCGGTACAGTGACCAAACTGTGAGAGGAAAGAACACGTTTTGCTGTTAACCGTGCTTAGTTACAAGGGCAAGGGGGGCGGTTTTTGGTTTGTTACCTGACTAAACGTAACGCTAGTGCTAAACATGCTAATGACTGGACTGAGCCTGAGCTGTCTGTCACAAATCTCTCACTCCATCAGCTGTGGGAGCGGATATGCCTCGTGTATGCAATACAGCACAGCATAGAAATTAAACCAGTCATGTTGCAAAAATCTATTCCGTGGTAAAAATTTTACAGGTGATGGTATTAATACCAGTTTACTGCCCACTAGGTTGTATATAAATGAGATGTCGTATTCAAGCTTTCGAGTATTCAGGAAAACAATTCCACCTCAGTTTGACTCTAAAAGAAATGTATACCAAGTCTGGAAATATGACTTTGACATAGTCATTCTTCATATGAGGTTCACCTTCTAGGGCTGTCAGCAACTATATATATACTTAAAAGGAACCTGACATGATCAGGCAAATTCACCTAATTGGATAGATATTTGTATCTCTCATATTCATCCCATTTTGAGTTGATCTGAGTTCATATTCATCAGGAGGCCGCATTTCAGCAGTCTGTTTTATTGCTTGAAGCTGCTGCGCGTGTCTGATCCGGCATGCACCATCACAGCTTTAATACCAGGCATGAGTTTGTTGCGTGTTGACTTTGTCTCCAGTCTATGTTGATCAATAATTGCTCGGGGTGCATGGAATAATAAAGGAGACCTCAAATATCAAAACTGTCCGTGCGTGAAACATACAGATGCAGCCCTCACACTGGCTGCCAGTCTAAACGGGTAGTTCAGGTGTAGTACACTGAGGAGCGCTCTGGCCAAGTGACATCACACTGCCAGTGCAGAGCAAAACATGGCAGCCTCCTGGTCAGTTCGTCAGTTCAAATTTATTCAAAATGCAGATATCTAGTGAGTTGTTTGGTCAAAATACACACGAGAGACACAAATATCTATCCAATAAGGTGAACTTGCCTGCTCATTCAGGGTTCCTTCAAAACCTTGTGTAGTAAGGATGTGCAAGATTACCCAGCTAAACATCCAGTCCCTCTGCAGCACAATTACTAGTCAGTTGACCTAATTCATAATATTTTTTATTAGTACAGACCCATAATCCCAATCAAATAGTCTGTGTTAACTGTAACACAGCCACCCATCCCCACTAGCCACTGTAGCTAGAGCCCTGTCATCGTTATGCTCTGTAACATGACTGTAAACAACAGTCGATAGCATTGCTAGCATCTTGTAGAAATAGCCCTGATCAGCACCATTTTGATCTTGAAAATGGGGGTAAAGTTGCACGTAATCCATGTCAGGTTATACTCACAAATGAGCAAAGCAATTAGAGATAACATTCATCCCAGGAATGTGAACATTAACCTGCTGAGAAGATCAAAGTCTGGCAGTGTTAACACTGCTAAGGTTAGACACATTCAGCAAACTAACTTCACATTATTTAACAAATGCTGCTGTGATCCTGTCTGACAGTTAGTGCTCAATTTTGACTGTAAACAGTGAGTTTTGTTGATATTAGACAAGTTGACTAAGGGTGCTCTCACACTAGGCCCGATTGTTTTGAACACAGGATGAGAACTTTATGGGCATGTTTCAGCCTGAATATCAGGAGTACTATATGTTTTGTGAATTAGACCTTGAGACAGAGCAGACAGGGAGCAAATGATGGTGTGTTTTTGGAGCTATTAGTGGTCACAGGTCAGAGTTATTGAATCAGACCCACAGTATGCAGTGTAAACAGGAAATACTCAATCCCAGTGTGCTTTAATGTAACACATGTGGTCTGATTTGGCCTTAAAGATGTAATGTTATGTGACTCAGGAGCTGGATGACAGTCTGTCATGTGTGGGTTGGGGTTTAGAGCCAGAGCATTGCAAACATAAGAACTGCCTTAATGCCTAAATGCCTCAAAAACAAGGCTGTTTTTCTTTCTGTTGCTGCACTGCCTAATCAGAAGTCTCAGACTAACCATCAACCAGGATAATACAGGCAAAAGAGATTCATTGTTGTGAAGTGTCACTTAATATTCTGAATACGTGGAGCAAGGAAGAATCTGATGGTGGGGAAGTTTCAGGACTAAGCAATCAGTCCAGGGAGGATTTTACACGTGACGGGTCATATCCAACAGTGATCCAGTTCTCTTTCTGTGGCTGATCAGTTGTTCATTATCAGGGGTTAAATAATTGCTCTTGAACGGTGCTCTTTATACAAATCAATGCAATCCTCATCAGTTTTACCCACTCGCAGTTTTAGCTATATAAAGACCCCAGTGGTTCTAGTGTTGAAATCAATGATTTGTTGGGTGACTCTGGGGCATGACAACAATTAGTGACATATCGGAGCTGGAGGCTGAGCCAGTGCATTATAAATAGTGCTCTGTTGAGAGGGGTCAACAACAATTTACCCCCACACCTTAGGGTCCTGATGGTGTATTGGTCTTAATGATTGTCCATCAATTATTTCTTGTAGATCTTCTGTGCAAATGTGATAGGTAAGATTTTTTTCACAGTGCATTTCCACTACATCACAGTACAAAAAAAAACTGCCATCATTACGTTTACATTGATTTCTCTATGCCACTGAATATGGTGCCCATATAAAGTGCATATCTTTGCAGAAGCAGGGACAGGGAGACTGGTCCAGGTCAAGGGAAAACTGAATGGAGTGAAGTACAGAAGACCTTAGACTGGGCCGAAGATTCACCCTTCAACATGACAATGACCCTAAGCACATAACCAAGACAATACAGGAGGCTTACCTCCAATTTCCACATACAACGTCCATGTTGAAATCGGCAGGATAGACGTTGATTAGCATACTTGACAAGCTAACTTGCGGTTGTATGATGATGTGTTCACGATGGCTGGGAAATTTAGTGTTTAAAGAATGAGTACAAATATGTCAATATATCAATTAAAATAACCTAGTAATTCAAAAATGTATTTATTAATATTTTTATTAATTGAGGACCTTATGGAAGGAGGTTGCAGCATTATTAATAATTCAAATGTAATTTATTCAGCCTATTTATTTTGATTAAAAAAAAAAAATTTAATCAGTTTATTTGCTTTAATTACCATACCAAAAATGTACCAATTCGTGACTTTAAAACTGAGGTACGTACCGAACTGAAATTTTGACACCCCTACACCCCTACAGTTAACATATTATTCCTGTGTGAACACGCAGTTCTCCCGTGATCGCTAACCACTGATCAGGGCTGCGCACCATGGGGCGGCGCTCTAGACATGCTTCCAGTGAGTAAGGACACCCACATTATGTAATAACACCGAATTATGTAATAAATTTTCAATTCATTATGTAATAACGCCGCATTTTGTGAGCCACTAAGCGGTTAGGGTTAAAGCAAGGTAGTAGGATATACCCTGGAGCCCACCTTAAGTCCTAGGGTTAAGGTTAGGTGTTTAGTCTAGAGCCCTGAAGGGGGGTTAGGTTTAGGCATAAGTCACTAAGCTGTTAGAGTTAGGGCAAGGTAGTTGGGTAGGGCATACCTTAGAGCCCACACTAAGTCCTGTGGTTAGGGTTATTACATAATGCGACGTTATTACATAATGTGGCACTAAACACCTTCGTTCAGAGCAAACCAGCGGCATTTTGGTGCACGGTGCGATTGTCCTATGTGAAAATTGCAGGTTAGGGACAGCTCTGTAAATGTCTGGAGAGACCTGAAAATGACTGTTCCCTGACAGTCTTCATCCAAACTGTCAAAGGTTGCGAGGATTTGCAAAGAAGAATGGCAGAAAATCCTCCAATCAAGGCGTGCAAAGCTTCAAAAAGGCTCAAGGCTGTAACTGTTGCCAGAGGTGCTACAACTAAGTACTGAGTAAAGACTCTGAAAACTTCTACCAATGGGATATGTCAGTCTCCTCTTTTTAATCAATTTGCAAAAATTTCAAAAATTATCTTTTCAGTTTATCAGTGTGGGCTGCTGAGTGTTGATTAATGAGGGAAAATAAGGATTTCAAACAACTGTAACATCAGGCTGCACCATACCAAAACTGAAATGAATGAAGAGAGTCTGAATACCTTCTGAACGCACCGTGTGCTGAGTGCATGGCACAGATGGAGCACCCAACTCATTTCAGCTGAGGTTGGGTTCTGCCTAAAATTGAGCAAACTTATTCGTACATACATTGGATATTTACAGCCAGTATAGGCCAAGATTTACAGCCAATTTATCAGTTTTAGATATCAGCAAAATTTTCTTTTCAGCAGGTTCAGATAATTAACTCTTTAAGCTTAATAACCTGCAATACTGATATCAGGGCAATAATATTGTGCATCCCTAACACAAAACAAGACATGCAAAGATAGGTCTGCTCTCACTGCTCTGATCCTCTGTATGCCTCTGTTACTACCTGCAAAGCTGGCACAATGGGGATCACTTCAATTCCTCACGACGCCTCTGTGACATTCAAAGTGAAGGCGAAACATCACAGGGTAGTCAGCATCACTCCTTTAAACAGCACTCTGAGTGGGAATGTAGTCTTGTTATTTTGAAACCATCTGAGCTTCCTTTGTTAAAAAGGTGTTATAAAAATAAAGCTAAGGTGTGAATCTATGTTTCTTTATGTCCAGCAGGGGGCTCATCTGTTGACTACATCTCCCTCTAGTGTGATTATGTTTTTCAGTTCCTGACAAAGCATCCCAGCTCTGCACTGTCCAGAGGTAAAAGTGGAGACACTGCTGCTAGAAATTGTTTAATGATCATGGGTAGGTGCATGAGGCTGCCTCCTAATGGGCTAAAAAAAGCCAACTTTAATTATGGTAATAAGTCACTCTCACAGACCGGTTAATTACCTATCTCTCCACAGCTAGCTCTGCAGCCAGCTCACAGGAGAGGACAAAAGAGAGAGGAGAAAACCGCGCTGTACAATTATGTCACACTCATCTGAAACAAGAGTCTGTGAAAAGGTTCACTGAAACTATTAACACCCAGACTGCAACGCTCTTTAGTAACTGACCATCAAAGAGTGTGTTTTTCTAGAAAACATCCACTCAGTTCAGTAAGTTTTTGTGTATTTATCTGTACAGCACAGGTGTGGCTTAAAATAGAAACAGAAAAAAATCTCTACTAGGATAGAAAATTAAGTGGAGCATCCATCCTGGTCACTGAGAGGACCAGCTCAGCTAAATCAGCCTCTAATTCACACACATACACACGAATATGCAGGGGGCTCCGCTGCAACACATCTGTCAATCACTGAAACTGCTGTCAAGGATAAACTAGACTGGCGCCTTCAAGATGGATGCAACACTTTAGTGTGTTATTGATTCAACATCCGCATAGCGTCACCAGGACAATTCGGTTTAATATAAAAATAGTTCCTTTTTTTGGTCACTCCTATCTGGCTTTGTCCTCTCCTCCAGACTTTACACCGAGTCTCATCCATGTGTGGTTGTTCAGCACATCACTAGATAATAAGGTTGTCAACAATTTTTGATACTTTTCATTAACGTGTTTTAAAAATTAATTTATCTCAGATCTGTTATGAGTCAAAACTATCCAAAAAGCACATACACTCTAATGCACACACTAATGCCGGCCTTACACCAGAGGACTTTGATAAAACTTTTAAAAGACTCTAAAAAGACTGACATCTGAGACTCTCTCACGTTTAAACAAGTTTTTAGTCTCAGACTAAAGCTGGGCTTACACCAAAAGATTTTCACAGTCACAGACTAAAAACTGAACGTCTTTAGTAAATTTTAGGAGTCTTACTGGAGTCATGGCGTGCTCCCATCATCTCTATTGTTAAGTTTAAGGTGGTAATCAGCGCTGTTTTATATCAGTCTTTTCCTATTCTTTGACTTGCGATCATATCAAACATGTTTGATACTATCGCAAGTCGCAGTGACGTAACACTATCAACAACCAGTAGATGAGCTCTGACAAACCAGAAACAGGAAACCTGCCGGTCAAAACAAACACAAAAGCAGCAGAGTGGCATGGACGAACAAGAAACACCGGCAGTGAAACGTCGAAGGTAGAGCAGCTGTAGCCAAAAGCTGCTTCTCCTCCATTTTGTAAGTTTCTACCAAGAGCATGATGGGGGAAAAAATGCATGGTGGGGAAAAATTGCTCAAAGACTCTGGTAGTAGTCTTGTAAATAGTGACCCTGCAAGATTCACAGTCTTTGTAAAATCTCAGTCTGAGACTAGGCTGTGACTAAAAACGCTAAAAACTTGTCTTTAGATGTGAGCAGGTGTGAGCTGATAGTTTTCCAAGAGTCTTTTCCAAATCTTATCAAAGTCTTCTGATGTATGGTAGCATAAGATTTTGCAAAGACTGGTGGTCGCTAACTACGAGAGTAGAATACGATTCCTTTTGATATTATTTCCCATCATGCATCCTGTGGAAATTCACAATAACAACATTTAGGCAGAGAACAAGACGTAGAAGGAGACTGAGATTGCATTTGAGTTAAAATCTCTTATAATCCAATGTTTTTAAATCATTTACACCAAGTAGAAACAAAAGGAAAATTAAACACCAAAACAACCTTGCACAAACTGACCGGGCTTTTACTTTGAAAATCCCAGTGGCGGTTTACCGTATTTGTCATGTCAGCCTGGAATAAATTGACAGAAAGGGACACAAACACACAGGAGCAGAGATCTGACTGCAGCTCTGAGCAGAGAAGTTTTTCAATCTCTTGAGTTCTGAGCGGACATTCAGCAGCTCCAGACTGATATACCTATACGTTTAAAATAAAGTGATTTATTGTGCTGAGAGACACAAAACATGACCAGATTTAAGACTTACGACAATATCAAACCTGTTTGATATTATCGTAACACTGGATGGTGGTAGGTTTGAAAATATTGGCTGAAACTAGAGGAGAAAGGCGGGTTAATGTTGGACTGGTGCTGTTCTTCATGCTAGAGATCTCTCTGTGACAACAGGAGCTGTAGTCCGTCTGCCTGTCAAAAGCTTTTTCACACATTCACTAACTTATTAACCACATCGTGTTCAGATCCAACACACATAAGGTATGTGATGTTGGTTTATGAGATCTCCAATCACAAGATGGAACTGTTTGTCCAGTTTGACGGAGGGAGCCCGAACACACCCTTGTCTACATCTATAATTTCATTTTGTACTGGTGTGATGTAAGCATTTTTCATAAAAGGTCTACGTTATATCTTTATCTCACTGGCCATTAGATTTTGCTCCCAGTAACCGGTTAGCTGTACTTTTTCATATTTTAAGCTTTTAAATCCCTCATGACCCAAACGTTCCCACTGACTGCTGTTTGTTTTTAAGGACCTTTTCCCTCAGAAAGGGGCGGGGCTGAAATTGTCTGAGCAAATTACCCAGATGGGTTGCTCTGGTCTATCCAGTGACACTAGTGAGGGGCTAAGAAACTAGCTTTGTTCCTCTTAAGAAACCATCTTTTTCCCAAAACATTTTAACACAGATAAGTTAAATGATCTGTTTGACTTAGTATTGTAGAGAGAGCTTGTTCATTAAAGTGAGCATAAAATGATGCTAAAACTGTTAAATGCATCGATCCATCTCCAGGAATCCACCAATTTTCTGTTACTGTCAGTAACACTTGAATAGTAGATTTCCTGGAAATGCACACACCTAGCCTCTTACAAATACAGTCTGACTGTGCATGCAATGTGTGCATGAGCATTAGAGCATCCAGAAAGGTGTAATCCTGCACCTTTAGTTGAGCTATTTTGTGAAAATGATTCAATAACAGAATCATTAGAGGCTGATGATTTTCCCCTCCGCTTCATTCTTACTGACTCTTTTCTGATGGAGACATTCTGTGACTTTATGTGCTTCCTCTCTCTGAGCTGCCAAAATAAGACCTAACAAACATTATTACTGAATCTAATAAGCAGTTTTTGCCTAAATTAGCCCGGTATTTCCTACACTCTCGTTTCTAGTTCAGCAGACACCAGAGGACCCACTACACCATCACTGACTTAGTTAAATGTTATTGGTGGTCACGGTACTGCTAACCTACTTATGAGGAGTCATGCACTGCAGTGTGTGAGCAGGACAGTGAGCATGGCTTTGAATTTTCTCTACTAGACACTCAGAAACATGATTTTCTACTGTTTTACAGTCTTTTTGTTTACATATCACAGCAGAACTGGGAAGATCATGTTTTATTTCTTGGTAACCCTGCCCTGAACATAGCACCCAATAAGTTTCTGTTTTTAACTAAATCCTAAAGGTGCATAAATGTGTTTTCTTGTCAACTTTACCGTGTTTACATCTTGATTTTTATCCTGATGTTCGTTAATTTTGCCCGGCTATGTCTGGTTCACTTCAGCCTCCTGTCTTTGAACTGTATGTATGATTACAGAAGACCTTCCACACCCACTCCACCACTCCTTCCATGCACTGACACCACCAAGTCCCTCTGACCCACAAAAACATCTTAAATAACCTCCAATAACAATCTTAAAAAGGCACTACACAAACAAAGATGCACAATATTTGATTTTGTTGTTTTCCACTCAGCCAATACAGATATTAATATACACACTTATTCTCCATGGTAAAGAACACCAAGTCTCCCCTATATGGGAATTGAACATCTACCTGCGAGCTTCATCAGCCTTTTAGAGAGCTACAAACAGCACAGTTACAATGTGCTGACTGACAATGAGCTCTGAAGCACACTTAAGGAAAATGCACCTCTTTTATGGAGCTTAAACTTTCTAATGAAGACTAATTACCCTGAATAAACATGAGGTTTAATAGCAGGGTGGTTCACTGAGACAATCCTGACAAAGTTCTCCAAATAACCCAAAAATCCCTTCATTCTTAAGTGCCAAAAATTGCACCTAATCTGCAGATCAGACTAAAACCACAGTCTTTGGAGCACACTTTAGTGATAATAGGTCTATTGGCTGTGCTTTAAACTGCATGCCACACCTTATAATGTGAACACTACATTTTCATTTTATAAGGATATGTACATCCGATATCAGCTTTAAATACTGCTACAGATTTTCTTGTGGGACGATAAACTTTTAAAGCTATAATATGCAGATGCTGGTATTAGGCAGATGTGGTGCATCGTCACAAGACTTTCAACAGCCATTTCTTCATTCATGTACTTTATTTTAAATGTGTTTAAATGTAAGTTGTCTTTATTGTCTGAGCCCTTTCAAAGGAGCACATCTGTCACGGTTAGTCTCATGGTGTGTGAGACTCCTCGCACTCGCTCTGTCTTTGGTCGAAGAGCTTTTAATGTTTTTGCTCCATCGTCTTGGTCAGAGTTACAGCGTCATCTTAAACTTGAGCGTTGTGTTAGTTTAGGAGATTACAAAGCTAGAATTAGGGAACATTTGACCAGCGTGTGCACGTGTTTTTCTGCTGAAAGCTGCTGATTTGTTGATTGATGTAACCTCTGTTCTCTGTCCTGTTCTAATGTCATATATGTGAAACTTGTCATGCTGCTGTCTTGGCCAGGACTCCCTTGTAAAAGAGATTTTTGTATCTCAATGGTAATAAATCCTGGTTAAATAAAGATTAAATAAATAATAAAACAAAGTCTGTCTGTCTCAGTATGTAGCATATGTGCTCTTGCTTTACTTTGTTGTTAACTAGAGTTATAGAATTGATTGGGTTTTTTTTTTTTGTTATTTGTTTTGTTTTTTGTCAATGTGGAAAACTATTTTCTAATCAGTTCCAGAATCTCGGAAGTTACTTTCGCGATGTCAAATTATGTCTTTCATGCTGTCTGATCATTAAAAATCAATGTTTTCAACTCAGAATTTACCAAAACCAGTACTAGTAACAGGTGCCAAGCCCAAGATACTCATCAAACATTACCAATAATGCACTTCATACCATTTTAAAGCATGATGCTCTTCTCTAAATATCCAAACACGCAGGCATAGTTAAAGCCATGTCTGCAGACTGATGATATCTTAGGGTAAATGAGTATAATAAAAGTAGAGCACGTTGCACACTGTGCAGTAGTAAATTATCCAGAAAGGGTATTGAATGAAAATAAAACACATATTGGGTATCAGTGCGATATCTTGTATTTGTACTTGGTCTGAAAAAAATAGTATCAGTGCACCCCTACTGTAAACCTTAACTTTATTACCTCCCTATCACAGAAAGTGCTTATTTCACACGTGTACCCAAAGATCTAAAAACAAGTTTCCAGCACTGTGATCTTCCTTTTCACTTTGGGTGTAGCTTTTAGTGGCACTGATTTGTCTTCTTCATTTCACCTTCCTCCCAGATGCTCTAATTTACGAACAGATGTTGAAGGGAGCGCTGAGGATGCGCCATGTGGAGCTGTTTGATACACATCCCTGCAACATGTGCGTAAAAAGCTCCAGTACTGACACCTATAGTTCTTAGAGAAGTTGTCTCAACCAGAATCATGTTAGAAAAAAAACAAAGAGAGGGGGAACCTACCGAAAAAAGTCACAGCAAACCCCTCCAGGACGCACGCCCACCTCCCCAGGAAGAAGTAACCCCTCGCGTTCGTGAGGAAACTTATTACTCCGCCGGTAAGCGAGACCAGAAAGTCCGCGATGGCCAGGTTCACTATGATGTAGTTCAGCGGCTGCCTGAGCTGTTTGAACTTGAAAGTGACAAACATGACGAGAAAGTTTTCACTAAGAGACAGAGATGTGACCACGAACATGAGCACGGCCAGGACGGTGAAGTTCCACGGTGCGATGCCATCAATTGGTCCACTGAAGGGGTCATCAGTGGGGGAGAGATCAGCCGCCACAGTGTAGGAAACCGCGTTCACTGACAAGCTGAGAGTATCCATTGTCCATGCCCGGAGTGCGCGCTGCTTGATAGTAAAGAAAAAAAATAGTTCTTCCCAAAACTTTACGTGGAGTGATTCCTAGAAAGTCGCGCTCACTGCTATGCGCTGTGGAGCATCCTGCGCGCGCCGCCACTCTTCTTTGACTAAGTTTCTCGGTTGAAGTATTGTGCCTACGTGCATGTTTGGAGCAAGGCGAAGAAAAATCCGACAGAAATGCGGCGTGAAGTCTTGGGGCAGCGTGGCTCTAAGTGTTACTGAGCGGAGCTTTGGTGGAGCACGCGCTGCACGGTGCGCGGGGAGGTGACGTCCTAGAGAGCGCAAGCAGCGAGAGCATGAATGACCGATCAGTGGCATCTTGGAGACTCTTATATAGGCGCTCCGACATCACTGCTGCCCTGCAGGAGACGCGACAGGACCTACACGTGCGCTCCTCTTGCGCGCTGCGGACACTCATGAGCGTTCAGACGCATATGCTTCCACTCTGTCCTCTCCACAAACCCACACTAAATACACACACACCCTCTCTCTGACACCCAGGATTAATGAAACAAGCGAGTCTTTGTTCTTAGCCCTGGAATTACACATCGGGCTCAGCGGCGTTCCTGTGCGTAATTCATTAACCATGCGCAATTAGGCACCGAGCAGGCTGATTGTGGACTTTGAGTCATAATTAAACTCACGTGACCCTGTTTTACACTTCATGTGTCACACTAACAAATTCTGGATTCAGACAGCTTTGAGTGGTATATTTCTAACACCTTGATGGTCACTTCACACGGATCGATCCCATCAAGCTTCCTAATCAACTTGTGTGCACTTCTGTGATGCTTTAGTTATGAAACGCCTCCTGCTCCTACTGCATGATAATTACAATCAATAGCACTCTTTGCTGCAGCTAAATGTGGCATCAGGAGGTCAACTCACACAACAGGCTGGGCTGTGATTAGGTTAGACTGACCTCTCCATCAGAACCACCTGCTCACTGAACATGTCATGAGATTTAAGACACTGTGTCATTCTTCTATTCCTGTCCTCTTTCCTAAAATATAAAATGTTGACTAGTTAATATGACTAAACTGTCCCACCCTTCAGAAAGCACACATGAGCACTGAAACGTCTGAGTAATACCACTACACACTCCATAGTGACAAAATCATCACTGTGCTGATTTTATACTGATGTGTTTGATAGTGCTGCTCTTTTAAAAAAGTTCTGCTGCTAAATAGTGAAATCTGTGTGTAAAGGAGATTATTGCAATTAACTACAGAAATTCTGAGATTTATCGCAACTTTCAAAATTAATCGTTTGACCCCTGTTGTTTTCAACAGGAAGAGGCGGAATAAATCAGCTTTCCATTTAAAACATCTGATCTTTCTAGATGCTCTTTAACAGAGAGGACATTAAGAATGGGCAGCAAGCCAAGCTTCCTAGTACTGTCAAAGCTAGAACAGGTCTCTCTGGGATAATACCAAATCACCAGGCTGTTGTTTAAAATCTCACCATGGGCAAAAAAGTTGGTTCATCCTCCTGTATGACAATTTCCATTTTATTCAGCTAAGTCCACAGCATACAGTTTCTGTGCAGCTATGTCACTTGTCCTTAGTTACATTAGCTAAGTAGCTATATTATCTACATATCTAAGGCAGCTAATGCAACATTAAGAATGTTTTCACAGAGGATGAGCTGCTTTTCCTGTAAGCAGACTTGTTACTCAGCTTTTATAAATGTTTTGTAATCAGGTTTTGCAGGGCATGTTTTTAACCCTTAAAGGGATACTTCAACATTTTGGTAAAATCACCCATTGCCATAATCCCTATAGTCTTAGTAATAGGTTCGTTGCCTTTAGTTGTCGGTGCAAGCTGTTTATAGATCGGCGGGCCTGAGATTACAGCTGCTCTACCTATTCTATGAAGTCTTATGGTATTCCGGCTTTCCCTCATCAAACTCATCAAATACACAATCCAACAACTCCAAAACGCTCTCGTGGACAAGTTGTGACCTTCACGTTCACCAGGCTATGAATTAATAACGTATAATTATGTAACATTATGACACATGTAGCATATACTCGGTTACTTTGTTGTTCCGGCTTTGCATTTAACTTTTAAACATCTCCGTCTTGTAATGTTCCATGATTATTTCATAGCGTAGGAGTGTGTTTATGGGAATTTTTGACCATTCTTCCAGAAGCGCATTTGTGAGGTCATACACTGATGTTGGACAAGAAGGCCTGGCTCTCAGTCTCCGCTCTAATTCATCCCAAAGGTGTTCTATCAGGTTGAGGTCAGGACTCTGTGCAGGCCAGTCAAGTTCGTCCACACCAAACTCTCTCATCCATGTCTTTATGGACCTTGCTTTGTGCTCTGGTGCACAGTCATGTTGGAACAGGAAGGGGGCATCCCCAAACTGTTCCCACAAAGTTGGGAGCATAGAATTGTCCAAAATCTCTTGGTATGCTGAAGCATTCAGAGTTCCTTTCACTGGAAGGGGCCAAGCCCAGCTCCTGAAAAACAACCCCACACCATAATCCCCCCTCCACCAAACTTTACACTTGGCACAATGCAGTCAGACAAGTACCATTCTCCTGGCAACCACCAAACCCAGACTCGTCCATCAGATTGCCAGATGGAGAAGCACGATTCATCACTCCAGAGAACGTGTCTCCACTGCTCTAGAGTCCAGTGGCGGTGTGCTTTACACCACTGTATCCAACGCTTCGCATTGCACTTGGTGATGTATGGCTTGGATGCAGCTGCTCAGCCATGGAAACCCATTCCATGAAGCTCTCTATGCACTGTTCTTGAGCTAATCTGAAGGCCACATGAAGTTTGGAGGTCTGTAGCGATTGACTCTGCAGAAAGTTGCCGACCTATGCGCCTCAGCATCTCCCAACCCCGCTCCATCATTTTACGTGGCCTATCATTTTGTGGCTGAGATGCTGTTGTTCCCAATCGCTTCCATTTTGTCATAATACCACTGACAGTTGACTGTGGAATATTTAGGAGCGAGGAAGTTTCACGACTGAACTTGCTGCATAGGTGGCATCCCATCACAGTACCACAGTCTGCATGCCTAGGTGCTTGATTTTATAAACCTGTGGCCATGGAAGTGATTGAAACACCTGATTTCAATTATTTGGATGGGTGAGTGAATACTTTTGGCAATATAGTGTATTTAAAGGTGTTTTAAAAGAAAAAAATCAAAATTCAGAGGAAGAAATTATCAATTAGCAGAAGGGGGTGCTGTGACATAGTGATGAAATTGATGCAGTAATGTTTTAAGAGTCAAAATGTGATCATCCCTGTTAAGTTTGCTGATGACTGACATAAGCGCTGTAGATTGTATAGAATCAAAATAGTTGGCACACTTAAAAAAAGATGGAAAAGTGGCTTTCCAACTTAAGGCCCCGTTCAAAGCTTCGCCCTATGTTGAAAACTCACAGTTTGTCCAACTTTAGATCTTCATCTTGTCTAGAATAAGCACTGAAAATTTTGAGAAAATCTAATGAAATCCTTCAGATGTGACAACTGTGATGCTATCCAAAACAGCCAAAATATGACCTTTAATTGTTGGTAGTGTGTTTCCTGTACATATTGGAGGATGTTCCCAGGTGATTGTATTTTGTCTAGATCTGTACTGATTTTCATGCATTTTGCCTTTACCCAGTTCCCTATGCCACACTTGGAGCCCGTGGGGCCCATGTGCAATGGACTTACACGATTCCACCAAAACACAACAATTTGTGGATTTCAGTGGGTTGTTTTTTTTCTCAGTACTTGATGCTTTTTATATGTAATTAAGTAAAATACTTAACTCATACTTGTAAAAGTAAATGTTGGGATTTTAAAAACTACTCAAAAAGTACAAGTACACAAAAAGCTACTCAATTACAGTAATTTAAGTAAATGTAACTAGTTACTTTCCATCCCTGTTTATTAGCATGTATTTTCATTCTAACAGAGACGGTATCTCTTATGAACAGTCTGCAAGGGAGGCCGTCGGAGATGTACGGTCTGTCCTCTCAAAAAATGTGATCCGGGTCACTTTAGCCTGTAATGTGACTGCAGCCTTAGAGAACTCGAAGGTCGTGTCCACATGTACCCAGAACTCCTTCTCTAAGGTGACTTACCTTCCTGCTGTCCCCTCTTTGATGTGAACTAGGCCACGGTTTCACAGCTCACTGATCAACATGTAAATGAGGATTTATTACCTGTGCTCACAGTCTACACCTGTGGATCCCAGCTCTTTGGTTTGGCTGCTGTTTCCAAACACGACTGCCTGGTTGTGCTGTGCCCAATAAGAGCCACAAAAGAGATTACTTTTAGCCCAAACTTTTTTTTTTCCATCAACAAACTTCCTTCTGCAACATCCTCAGTAGGCGAAAGAAGGTAATCAGCAAGGACAAAGGAGGATTTTAAAAGAAATACAAAATGACATAAGTATATAAACACATTTGTGGAATAACTAAAAAAAAAAAGCCAAGCTTAGAGAATCTGTCTGGGGCCATGTCTGAATCAGCCAGTTGCATTCTGACCAAAGAAATCTCTATCCCATTTTTTATATTCCATTTTAATCCGTATTAAATTTGACACAGCCAACAAAGTCACTTCTTTGAAGTTTCATGTGTATCCACTTGTCCATATTTCTCATGTTAAGTTTTTAGAAACTTTCTTTTGTCTCTAGCTACAAACTAGTGCTTTCTTGGAAGCAGCACTAACATACTACCAGTTATTTTTTCTACATCTGTTTTAGTACCTTTACTTACAGGACATTTAAAATCGTATGACTTAGGTAGGTGAAAGTCAGCCAGCTCACCTGAACTGGAACCCACTAAATGTAAGGACACAATGTCAGGCCAAAAAGGATAAACCACATGGATCATACATGACTGAGGGTGCATGTCAGCTACATTTGATGGAGCTGGGATACTTTTTGGTGTACCTCCCTGGGAGGATCAGTCTTAAGAGGCACTCCTCAAAGAATGAATCCCACCTTCTGTCTCACTTTGCCCTCTCTAGACTTACCTGTCCCCTCATTAACCCTGTGTATCTTCTCTCTCATTTATTGTATGTTTTATTTCATGTTGCAATGTTTGTTCAATCATTTTTCCTAGCAAGTATTTTCCTTTTTTCTGTGTTGACAATATTTGCTAATTTGGTTTTGCCTTTTTGCCCGCTCCACTTCGACTGATTGCATCTTTGATTACCTGTGACCTTGAGTGAGTCATGTCTTTTTTCAGTCTGCCACCTGTCATTTCTTCTTTTGTGTTAGAAATCACACTCACATCTCCCATGCACACAGCCTCATCTTCCTCCTTACCATTTACTTGCTGTGGATTTCTATAATTTTTTGTTACCAGGCTTTCAACAGCCAGGGCTGGAGTCGTTATGTTTTCAAGTTGTCCATTTGAACAGCCGTGCAAACAAACACACATTCACCCACTTGTGAACACAGTTAATCTCAAGAATGTGTTTAGGGATTTTCTTTAAACTTTAATTAATGTCCACTCCGAATCAAAGATTAACTACAGTAAATGCAGTTTAACGGCATAAGGTCAAAGGTCACTGCGACCTCAAATCTTGTGAGTATAATATTTCTAGAAAACATTTTTATCCAAACTGGTGCAATCCTATGCTTGGTTTAGAGGGTGAGCTGATTAGATTTTGGAGGTCAAAGGTCACTGCTACCTGCATTTATCAAAAGAGCAAAGGGTACCTTTGGACAGTAGAGTTAAAAGGAAGTATTTGAAGAAGTTAATTGTCAATATTAACCAGGGTGCCAACTGCCGGCAGGTGGGGGGGCGGGTCCGGTTCTGAAATTGCTCTCTGATGATAAAGTTTCATCTATCTCCAAAGGGGTATGTTTTATTCCTACCCCTGTTCAGACTGAATGCATCCTTTTCTGCTGGTTTAATCTCAGCATCTCAGCATTGATTGTGCAAGTGAAGAGTTGATGATACTCATCCTACGCTCATACTATGGTCTGATAGTCACACATGGCAACAGAGTTCTCAAACTGAAGAGTAAAGTCAGGATGAACCAGATTTCAGCACAAGAATTACAACTTTGTCTGGGCGTACTGATATCACAGGATTATACAGGTTTATTTATTTTAAATAAAATGTTGGAGATGTTTGAAACAGCCTATGTTAGAGATGGTCTTTTGTTTATGTAACAGCTAACAAGTCATATTAATTTAATGGCTCTTGTAAAACAATAATTTCTTACTTCCCAATACAAAAATATTATTCTGTTCATTTCTTGCTATCCTAAAGACCTATAAATAAATCACCAGAAGACTACTCTTTAACTTCTATGTAGGACAATTGTCTGTTTTTGATGATAAGCATGAATTATTGTTTGTTTACTGATTGCAGAAAGAGAAAGCGAGAGAGAGAGAGTCAGTGTGAAGAGCGGCGCGCTGTGCTGTCAGTCTAAACTTGGATTAGAAACAGTTTATTTTTGCTTTGAGACAATATAAAGACGATCAGATCAGACAGAAACATTCAGCTCTAACTCCTGTCTTTCTTGTTTTGACAGTTTTTGTTGTTTCATAAAGAAACGTTAATCCAGTGGTGAAATCACGTGACTCTAAGCAGGTGCAGTATCAGTGACTGTGAATGAGATCTATGGGGGAAAGGTGGTGATAAAACCTTGAGAAGTTTTCAGACTTTTACCTGTTGAGACTTGAGTTTCACCCCTCCACTTGTAGCTCTCTCTCTGTCCTCACGAATCATCTGCTGCTCAGCTGAGAATAAGGCTCCGACACATGGAAAGTTGCTTGTGGCTCTGCTCTCATTCTGCAATGTTTCCATCAAAAATGTATGCACATCGTGAGTAGCTAATTAAGCCAAGGTCGGCCATTGTGTACCCACAAACTACACACTGCAGCTGCACGACTCAAAAATCATCAGGTGAGAATAGGCTTGAAAGCGCACCTTGCAAGATGCAGTAGTTTGTTTGTTTTGTTTTTTTTTTTAAGAAAATGTCCCCCTCCCTGTGGTTTTTCAACAGTTTGTACCCTGATATAAACTGAATTAAACTGTAGGAAAAGCCCAAAAAATAGACCTTGAACTTGGTTTAGAATATCCTACAGTGGATTGTTCTCAATTTATGGAGACATTTTCTGATGATTGCAGGATGATTGAACTCCAAACTCAGGAAAGGGCTGATTTGTGCTGTGACATATATGCATAATATGACAAGCATTCATGTTGACATAACATCAAAGTAAAAGTAATAACTTAATGGAAAAGGCAGAAAATCTAACAGGTAAAAAATCAGAACCACTTTGACATAAAACTACCACAGGTTGAAGTTGATATTTAGGACTACTTTATGCATAACACTGTGTTTGCTATGGGTGTTCCTCCAGTGGTCTACAAAGGGGTCTATACTTAAACACACACAAAAAGAGAAACTAAAAGTACCCTACTTGGCCCGGCTTTGTAGTGTATTGTGACTGGATATCTCAGTGACAAACCATAACCGGGCGGTAGTTGTAGCTATCTTTTATTGCTTTGGTCATTGTCTCTTAGTGTTATGCTTTATATAAGGCCTCATGTTAATTCATTTGCACCGTAACTGAAAAGCAAATTATGGTCATAAAACTAAATGCTTCTTTTAAAGGTGAAAGGGTGATCAAGCTTTTGCTGTGATTGAACCTTAGCTGTGGAGACTCTTCTGCTTTTTATTAGGCACTGATTAAAGGTCTTTAAGCTGACACTTGACTATATCAAAATGTTTCTTGTGTCATTGTTTTTACCCACATTTGTGATTGCCTTATCTAACTTGTTTTCTTCACGAGTATGCCTGCATTAAATGTCATTGTCTTCATTATTGTCCTTCTGTAAAGCTCCTGTATATCATTCTAATTTACACATGACCTCCTTTGATCTGCAGTACTGTTGCATGATTTTACATGAACACAAACCAGTCAAGTCTGTGCAATGATAGCAACCAACCTGCATCCAGGATGAGCTAAAATGACATTGATGATAACATAACATCACTGTGCACCTACAGTTTCGCTGTCCTGATGTCTTCATCCTTGTTGTGTTGACTGACAACACCATCCCATCTCATCCCATCCATCTATTACAGGCACATCAGGCTTCCCGGGGCACTGACCTGTGGAATTGGCTGCTGTGGTTGATCCAGTGAGGCTCGAGATTGAACAGGAGTACTAACCCATGAGGGAAATCTAGAAGAGCAGGAGAGGGGCCTGGAATGGGAGAGTTAGTGCTCGTTGCTTCTGCTCTCTATCACCTTGTGGTAGTGATCAAGATCGGTGAAACCATTTTAAGTTAGTAGTCCAGTGAATAAATACTACCAAATGACTGCTCTGGCATTGTGTTAAGAGAAGATACAGTATATTTCATCCCCTGAGGGGGAATATGTCTTGGGCAGTAGTACACTGAACACAGTGTATTTGAGACTGGTTAATCAACCAACACTGAATCTGTCAAGTTTTTTCTTCTAATATCTACAACCCACCAACAACCATGGCACATTCAAAGTCAATTCATCAACTTTCTTTCCTACTCTGAAGAAAGGGCAAGACATAATCATTGCTGTTTTCAGTCAGCGCTGGGATTTGTGTGGCCATTTTTCTATGTGTACACATGCGTTGTCTTGCATACGTATAAAGCTCAGTTAAAACCCAATCTTGCAGATTCAAAACCTTGAACAGTAAAAAGAAAAAAAATGCTAATGCCTCCTCAAAACATCAAATATTTGAAAGATATAAAATCTTCAAACATTTCAAGTATTTGACGGCAGGAAATAAGAAGCCCAATGAACAACGAAACCGTTGACATGAACCACCATGGTTGGATTTTATATTTCTTAGCGAACTGCAGCTGTAGCTGATTTCTTCAGCTTATGAAGAATAAGACAGTAAGACCCTAGTTTTCTTGAAATGCTGAGTTTTAATGTGGTGTCTGATGAGAACTTACAGTTGGTTAGCTATTAGCTGTAATAGATTGTTGGTGTTTTCTCTGGAGGGTCTTATCTGGCTGTTGTATGGTAGTAGCTGACAGGCTAACGTGAAGCTAAGTGGTGTATGTGATTAATGCAGCAGTGTGTGTGTGTTGTAACGGATTGTATATATGTAAGAAACAGCTGATCACGTTTTTCATCATGTTTGTTCAAACAACCAACATACAGATAGATGAAATAATGATTTTAATAGTCATTTTCATGGTCTGATCATGTGTATCGCTAACTAAACTAAATCGCTGCTGCTGTTCATGTGGTCTCAGTCTCCCACACTGTTTTATTCATATCTGATATCTCACCTCTTGGTCTTTTGTCTTTGTGAAAGAGAAAAATTCAACACCCCACAGTAAAGATTTGGAGGTCCCGTAAACTCACTGCTTTGGTACACTAGCGTCTGCTGAAAGCAGGGCTCCCAGGTCTGGGTGACATATCTAACCCAGCAGCTGATAAAAAGAACTAGCCCAAAACCAAACCCAACTCTGAAATTCAACAAAAGCCAGTAAAACCTCTGCCATACCACATATATTATCAGCCCAAATCCCAAGAATGAATAAACATGACCATGTGAATGAAATGGAGTTGCTCTGCCATGAAAATGATTTTAACATTTCTTCATTTGGGTCATAAAAAGTCTTTAAAAGACTTGCATTTGACTTTCTGAAACCCTGAACAAAACTTTTTTTTTCGTTTTCTGTTAGACATCAACAGTTCTGCAGCAGAGGGAGTATTTATTAAAGGCGTGAACTGTAAGAAGAGGAAAGGCATATGGTGAACTTCCAAATCAAATACTTTGTTCCATAATCAACAATGATAAATATTGATTTCACACGACAACTTTGAATTAATGTCATGTCTCTATGGAGGCATTTGTTATTTGTTTGAGTAAAGCTCTCAGATAATTGCTAACTGAATAAGTTCAAACACACATGTTCTAAAGGAAATGTTAAAGTTATTATCACCCCACCAATGGTAAACACACATGATCATCATGAGTGTTAATTCATTATCTAGCAGTTTCTTTATATGACTGATGCCTCTGTATGACCTACTTAAAGACAAAAACATTCATTTTTGATGGCTCTGATTTTTATATTTTCTCTTTTTATCTGATTATTCTAGATTTTTATGTTTTATCTCTCTGGCTTTGTGCTGCTGGGCTTCGTGGCATCAACAAAATTTTGTTATATTGCATACAATGACAAAAAGTATCTTGTCTTAGCATTTGGCATCCCTCGATAGAATGCCTGATAAAACAAACAAAAATAAAATACATTTTTTATTAAAAAAAAAAGTAAAATAAAAATAAACTAATAACCACTTTAAAAGACAAAACTTTAGATCAGTGGTTCTGCACTGGTGGGTTTGGACCCAAAAGTGGTTATTATTTTGTCATGGTTTGTACTATCTGTGGTCCAAGTACAGAATATTTTCTTTAAATATATCTGGTTTAAAAATAGTTTGGGGGACAGGTTCAAGAGAGTCTGGTTGCAGACATCATAAAGGCATGCACATTGCCTACTTAGTTGTTTTTTGTTTTGTTTTTTTAATCATTGAGGATTCTTTTTATTCAGACCAAACTCCATAAGGTTTATGTACTGTGCAGTAAACCAATGTTTTAGTTCACATTTTTAGAGAGGAAGTTTGTTTAAAAATGCAGACGTATTCCGGCCTTGTGTATGTGGCTCCCGTCCACCGCAAGTACGTGCTGGAATACATCAGCATTTGAAGACAGGTTTTCTCTATTAATACACGAAATTCATCCACCAAAATGAACCGCTGTTTTACTGTTTAGCAGATTCACCTTATGGACTTCAGTTTTCAATGAAAGGAAATCTCAGTCAAAAAAAGACAGCAGCGCAACACGGGCAGAGCACAACACCCTGTAGGATCACTACTTGTACATTGTCACTCGGGCATGTTCAGATTTCAGATTGATTTCATAAATAAAGATTACAGATGTCCAAGTGAACATGTCGTCATGGATGTCTGCAGCCAGGTGCCTCTCGGTTGTGATTGTTCACGAAACAGTTGGTGGTGGGTCCTGAGGCTATACCAGTTGAGAACCACTGTCTGAAGAAAGTACAGCTCCTAAGAAGCTACAGTATGGAAAAAGGTTGACGCAGTCTCACAGTATGTAAGGTCACGGTGACCTTTGACCTCCAAAATATAATCAGTTCACCTTCGAGTCCAATTGTAGGTTTGCACTAAAAGAGGCAAAAATCCCTCTGTGCTTTCTTGAATCATTTTGCTCATGATTTGTAGTCATAGTGGCTGTTTATCTTTTACCTCTACAATCAAGTTCATCCTTAGGTCGGCATGGACATTTGTGTGGAGACTGAAGAAAATCCCTTAAAGAAAATTCTTCTGATGTCACATTTACAAAAGTGGCCAGGACAGACAGACAGATAGACAACCCAAAATCCTAATCCCTCAGGCCCTACCTATCCCAAGGGCTAAGGCAAAAAAGGAAGAACCGAAAGATTTAAACTAGAAGATATTCAAGAAATGCATGTAGAGGTCAGGATCAGCAGAGACATGAAAGAGAATCAAACACAGTTGAAATCAAAAGCCAACAGATTCATGAATAGGTACTACTTTGTTAAACCTGGCTGAGTGCAGGTTCTACCTCACTTTGAAAAAGTGGAGCTTTTTTTGTCTCTGCAGCATCAGGGGCTGAGGGCGTTATGTTTACAGGCTGTTCGTCTTTATGAGCAATTATTGTGACAGCAATATCTCAAACACTTGGAGGGATTTTCTTCAAATTTCACAAATGAGAATTTGGAAGTCATAGTTCAAATGTCACTGAGTCCTTTGTCCATCCCTTGCTTTCAATGTGAGTATGTCAAGAGCATCTTAAAGGGGTTTCAGCTCGAACTTTGCCCAAAAGGCCACTCTGACTCAAGGATGAACTGATTCGATTTTAGGGGTTGAAGCTCAGTGGGCCTCATGTTTATTCCCTGCTTGTGAATGTGATTTCTGAAGAACACGACCCACACTGACCCAAGGGTGAACTGAATACTTTTTAGATGTTAAAGGTCAAAAACCACCTCAGTTTTTCTGCTTGACTCTCTCAGGTTGTATGTATGTATTTTTTTAGTTTCCTATGTGTATTTATATGTTTCCTGGTGAGCTAACTGATTTCTACAGATGTCCCCTCCTCCAGATCATCTTCTATGAATAAATGTCTTTTTTTATTGTGTCTGACTTTTCCAGGGTTGTCCTAACTTTGTGATGCAGTGACATATACACAGCAGCTTGAAAAAGCGATTGTTAACAGTGTTTCTAAAGCTCAGAAATCCACTGTCAGACTCACTGTTGATGCGTCTCATCCTGGGATTTGAGATGAGATATTACACTATAAACAGAAACACAAAAAACTACACCTTGTTTCTGAGAAATGTGTATTCAAGAGGCATGGACGTTGTATTTAGAGTTCTCCAAAAGACCTGTCTGGATATCAGACCTCAAATTAAAAATAAAATCAGGATTTTCTGTTCTGTGATTTGATAAAGATTCTGGGTTATATGTCTTAATGTTTAAGAAAACAAACATTTCAGGCTCCACCCTGTACAAACAATCATAAGAAAACTCACCTGAACAGACCAGGAGACTGTGTGTCACAGCATCAGACAGTTGATATTGTGGGGATGGTAAACATTTGAACCAGCATTGCAACAACTGTATGTCAGTAATGCCTCTGCCTAGGGGCCTGTGGCGGACAGAGCCTGGACAGATCAGACCCTCCATGTTGAGTCGTCCTTCAATGCAAGCAAAATTCAAATTTCCTATTCTTGACATGTAATACAACACAACTTGTGTGTTGTGTGATGCCTGTTGAAATGCCTGACTCCACAGCTATAGACAGAGCTACCCTGACATGCCAGATAAACTGTTCCATGTATCTACAGCATGGATTTATTTCACATTCACCTGGGAAAGCTCCCGTAGAAAGTGTCTGGGAAAGGCAGGACTTCTCAAAAAGATTCTCTAACGGTGATTGGAGGAGCATTCTGTCTGTCACAATTGTAATGGGACGATCAGAGCAACAAGACAAAGTAAGGTTCTAGAAATGTGCTCCTCCTGAGCAGACAGGCTACCGCTGCCGTAGCTGTGAATGGTGAAGCTCAAGACATTTATGCCAAGGCCAAGGAGATGTGCAAAAACATCTTCTCTGCCAAGGCAAGCTTTTTTATGTGACTCTTAGTTCTTGTGTGTAAGGGAAATTTGGTCCATTTCCGATTAAACTGACGCTTTCCTACAGCCTCATCTGAGCTAAAAGCTACCGCTAATGGCTATCAGCCATTGGATACACCAGCAGACCCCATCCATAATGATCGCAAACCTGTGCTGAAGCAGAGTGAAAACCTCTTGTCCGTCATGCAAAGCCTTAAATGTCTCTTGTTTTAAAAAATTATAGTCAGTCAGTCAGGCTGTCACATACAGACCCATGTGCAGGGCCGACCCGGCAGTCAGCCAAAATATACCCTGTGAGCCGTTTTCCTCATGGTGTAACTACTTCACTTAATTCAGTTACTTAATAAATAACAATACCATTACTTTTTAAATGTACATACGGTGCTTAACAAATTTATTAGACCACCCTAACCCGAGCCAAAGTAAGGTTTATGCCACAGCTGCCCTAAATTAACAGCATTGGTAATTACCAAAATCATTTTTTTATGTTTCTGCAATGGTTAATACACCAATACGTAGAAGCTCTTTAACTGAAATGATATTTTTAATGCTAAAATATAATTATTATTGTTATCCATGAATTTTCAAATATACTGATTTACAAAAAACTGAAAAAATAGTAAAGCACATAAATATTTCTTGATAAATATGTTATTTACTTGCATTCCTGAACAGAAAAATTAGTTTTAGTGCTTGAATGTTATGTTAGATTAATTTCTGACTTCTCAGAGAAGCCCAGTGAGCCGGCTCAAATTTGGGCGAATTCAGTTTGAAATCCCTCATTCCTGTTCAAAATGGTAAAACGTGGAGAGCTCACTGAAGATGAAAGAGTCCACATTAAAGCACTTCATGATGCTGGATGGTCTCTGAGGCAAATATGACAGGTGGTCTAATAAATTTGTTAAGCACTGTATATATATATATATATATATTTAACTTGGCGGCTTAAAGACATGCTTTGACTTGTGAATGTTTGATATTACCATATCTTATGAATGCAAGCACATTAAATGCAAACACACATGTACAAGGCTCGTTGTTTTAAATCCACTTGTGGTAAGAATGAATATAAAATGGTCTCAATTAAGAAGTCTCTTAATGTTGTTGTCTTTTCTTATTTCAAAGCACAGCATCTTTACGTACCCCTAACTCACTTTTCAAAAGTGTTTCTGAAACTCGTCAGACTTTTCTGTGTGTGTCTGAAGCTGCAGACTGTTCTCACACCTGTGGTCTTCACTAGCCATACCTCATCTCGGTGAAGAATCTTATTGGCTTAGTAGCATCACATGTAATTACCGTACAGACAGAAGAAGCTGTCAGGTCGGTCAAGTATGGGGGCCATATGCATTAAACTTGGTCCAATACTGCTCTGGCCTTTTGATGGCCAATCGTCCAGGCCTGTGCCAGGCCCATTCCCCATCTCAGCAGGTATCCACCAAACTGCCCCCTCCACGCTACATGCAGATGCCCACTGTGTCCTGCACTCCCAGCTGGATTAGTCCCAGGAAAACCAGCAAGTTGCCTGTTATAGTGTAGCCGCGGCTCCTGTATCAAGCGGCTGACCCTTCCCATCCCCACTCTTCTGAGCACATCAGCATTAGACACGCCATCTTGCCAACAATACCGAAAAATGTCTGAGAAGTTTTCACAAAGGAATCTAGCTGATGTCTCTGGCCATCAGTCAACAACCAGGCATCACAAGAGTATAGTAGGACCAGGGGGACCAAGGACCGAAATACTCTGCCTTTCATCCGCATGCTCAGGTACCAGGAACGGTATGGTACCCACTGTACTGTCTTGCACTGTCTTGCTCATCGAACCCATTGCCCCATGCGCGAGTCCAAGACTGCTGTTGCTTTCAGCCTCACAGTCAGCGGATCAATGGATTACACTGCTGAGAAGAGGGAAGAAAAGCTGTGCATATCAAAAATGTTTATCATTAATGTCAAAAGCTGCACATGTCAAAACAGAAGTGCTTGTTGCAATGAAATAACAGGTGTACTGGTCTGGATAAGATTGCACCTGCAGGATTCAGACTATGGTAATTAGTGACCTCAGCTTTTGGTGAAAGATTCAACATCACTGCAGGTATATCTGTATGAAAACATCTCTAAAGCTAAGTTGTAGCTCTGGCTTTTCTGATTTTAATGATTTAAATAATGTCCCTGTGTTGTGGAAGACTCCAACAGGATATAAACTTATAGTGCAAAGAAATATTTCAGTTTTTCTGCATTTGTCTGCATGTGTCTCTTTTAGAAGCTGCAGATTTATAATGCATTGTGCCACAGCCCCATGCTGGGTTCAGCGGTAGCTGCTACTGCCCTAAGCTGTCTTTGCACTCCAGCCCTACCTGTCTTACCATGGCTGAAAGCTATGAGCTCATTGGTTGGTGTCTGGGTCCCTGAGCAGTTAAGTGCATCACAGGTAAGTGAGCTAAGAAGATACCTTAAGAGATGGGCATGAGCCTCACCCAGGCTCAGACTAGCCATCAGGAGATTCAAGCAGTAAAGGGACAAGGTTGACGCAGTGAAGTGCCACATCAGCATATACTCCCATACATGACCTGACCTGCCTATAGCCCTATTGTAATTGCATAAAGTTGATATTTATAATACTGGTTAATCTTAGCTTCAATAAATTGTTAATGGAATTGACTGATAAACTGACGTCAAAGGTAATATCCCTGCTAACAGATCAATAATTGGTTAAGAAAGGTCTTTTTGTTTTAACTCTGCCTACCTCTGACAGTATTCATGGATGCCACCAGTTCTGCTTGTTTTTCCTTGTAAATGTTGCTAGTTTTGCTGATGCTGGATTAAATTTGGTCTCTGTAGATTATTTTATAAAGCGTAGTCTTAATGTGTAGTGTAAACTGTTCTGACTGAGAACATCACTATTAATAATTGGATAACTGATTGATTTATGTTCTTTTCTTTGACATATAGCTATCAATCGAAGGTCACAACATTCATTCCTGGTGTAATCAAAGTCAGGCGGATCAATAGTTCCCACCAGCCATCATGGACTCTGAGAGGTGACCTCTGTCATTCTCCTCACAGCTCTGTGCTTTCCAAGAAAGCAGCTTGAAATCGAGTTTTGAGTAATGACTTACTGAAAGGTCCTGTGTTGATTAGTATCGAAGCTCTGCTGGATGGTCTGCAGGGCTGATATTACACCAAAGACACAAAAACATACACTGACTGACACAAATCCCTGAAGAAATCCCTCCTGGGTTACCTGTTATCTTTAGACACAAATGTCATTATGGGACACTGTTAGAAGAAGGAAGATCCAGGCAGTCCCCCATGTTTGATTGTGAGTGTTTACCCATCAAACCTCATAAATATGTGTTTACCTGAGAGCTGTTAAATGCAACTATAACAATCAATTACAGGCCTGCAATGAAAGAGTCAAAGTAAAGCTCTATATAATTAACGGTCACCTACAGCTATTGATTGGTAGATTAGGTCTACAGACTTGAAAAGGGTGCAGACTAATACTATAATGACCACTTGTGAGTTAAATGTGTCCTTTAAGGTACTATTGTGTAACTAGGCTTTCTCCCTATGTTGAAAGAGATATGGAGGAAGAATGCTGCAGAAGATCTGAGGCTAGAAACAGAGATAAGAGCCTCAGTATTTACATTTCATACATGTGAAATATCCGTGAAATATTCTTGTTTCCATATAACTGCTTTTACTGACTCTCAAACAAGTCTAAGATCTCCAGTGAGTGTGAAACATTCAACCAGGAATCCCAAAAAAGCTTGATGAAACCATAAAGTGTCCAAGACTCGCTGCAGAGGATTTATGTTCCTCCTCTCTGCCCTTCTATTTTTAAAAGTGAACATTGTCCCCAAAAGGAAGCTGCTGCAAAATATCGTTTCGGTAAGATTAATGATGTACAATAAATAAAAATGTGAGAAAATGCTGAAAGATGAAAAGTTACATGACTAATGTTTGGCTTACCTTGACCTGAAAGGCTCAGCAGAAACTTACCTGAATTTATCTACTCTGTCATCGTCTAACAGTCCCCGTGTATTGATTTGTGTGGACACTAAAGTCATGTCTTCATGTTATATTGTGTCTGAAAATTTGGGGATCCAAGTTACAGTTTAAGACCCTTTAAAGCCAAATCAAAACTAGTCTCTAGATTAAATTGCTGTATACTTCTACTTAAAAAGGCTGAGAGCTACACTACATGTGGAAAAGCATTTGGCCCACCTGTTAATTATTGAACCCAGGTGTTTCAATCAGACCCGTTACCACAGGTGTTTAATTAATGGGAAATGGAAGCATTTAGGAACAACAACAACGCAGACAAAAAGCAGGAGATCCACAGAGTGGGATCAACAACTACTAAGGCACATGGTATGTAAAAGTCTGCTGATTCCATAGCTGAAGAGTTTAGAGCCTTTACTGGCATTTGTGTAATGACAAAAACTGTTCTGTAGGAGTCCATTTCCTAGCATCACTGGAAGGTGCAAAGAATACAACACAAGACTGCGGAGCAGTGGAAACATGTCCTCTGGAGTGACAAATCAAGCTTCTCTGTTTGGCAGTCAGGTGGGTGAGTCTGGGTTTGGCTGACACAGAGAGAACTCTACCTGCCTGACTGCATTGTGCCAACTGTGAGTTTGGTGGAGGGATAATGGTAATAGGTTGTTTTTCAGGTTTTGGCTAGGCCCCTTATCTGCCCTTACCAAGACATTTTGGACAATGCTATGCTTCCAACTTTGTGGCAACAGTTTGCGGAAGCCCCTTTGCTACTCCAACACGGCGATGCACCAGTGCACAAAGAGAGGATGACAAAGGCAGGGTTTGAAAAACTTGACTAGCCTGCACATAGCCTTGACTGTAACCCCATCAAGCATGTTTGGGATGCTGGATCAGATATTGCGAGCCACACCTTCTTGTCCATCATAAGTGCCTGACCTCATAAATACTCTACACAATGAATGGGCAAAAATTCCCATATAAACCCTCCAAAATCTTGTGAAACAGATTTCCCCAATACAGTCTGTTGTTTGCTGGTGTCTATTCTTTTATAGGAAAGTAGTAGCCAGCTTAATACAATGCATTATTTAGTGGGGGGTACATCTCCCCAAACTACCAAATATGGTGGCTTGTGGGTCATTACAAACTAACATGACAGACTAATCCCAGACTTCTGTCCCACCTACTCTGACACAGAACCAGGCAGCAGCACTCGTACCAAAGTTCACCATAATGTCAGGGTACAGGATCATTTCTAGTTGCCTACAGAGCTTAACAGTACCCATCCACTTTTTGGCAGCTCTGGTTAAGGAAGTACATTTCACCCTCAAAAATCTAAATAAATTCAAAAGCAAATTTTTGCTAATTTGTTAAAAATAAGAAACAGAAATATCACACTGACGTAAGCCTGACCCTTTACTCAGTACTTAGTTGAAGCACCTTTGGCAGCAAGTATAGACTTGAGTCTTGGGCTTTCCCTCAACCCTAGTTCTGCTGAAAAACACCCCCAACAGCATGATGCTGCCATTGCCATGCTTTACTGTTGGGATGGTATTGGCCAGGGGATAGGAGGGTAAGTAGGGAGGTAGGTACGTAGGTACTTTATTAATTCTGATGGAAATTCAAGTTGCATGAGCAGTGCCTCGTTTCCTCCAAACATAACGTTTAAATTGAGGCCAAGCAGTTTAGTCTTGGTTTCATCAGAGCAGAGAGTCTTGTTTCTCACAGTCTAAGAGTCCTTCTGTTGCTTATTTGTAAACTCCAAGTGGGCTTTCATGTGTTTTGCACTGAGGAGAAGCTTATGTCTAGCAACTCTGCCATAAAGTCCAGATCAGTGTAGGGCTGCAGCGATGGTTTTTCCTTCTGGAACTTTGTCCCAGCACCACACAGGACCTCTGGATCTCAGTCAAAGTGACCACCAAGTTCTTGGTCACCTTTCTTACTAAGGTCCTTCTCTCCTGGTTGCTCAGTTTGGCAAGATGACCAGCTCTTGGAGGACTCCTTGTTGTGCCAGAGTTCTTTCATCTGAGAGTTATGGAAGCCACTGTGCTCTTGGGAACCTTCAGTAGAATTTTGTAGCCTTCCTCAGATCTGTGCCTTGCAACAATCCTGTCTCTGGGCTCTGCAGGCAGGTCTTTTGACCTCATGGCTTGTGTTTTTTCTCTGATATATGACTGTAAGGCCTTCTATAGAGAAGTGTGTGCCTTTGCACATCATGTCCGATCAATTTAATTATCACAGGTGGACTCCAGTCAAGGTGTAGAAACACCATCAAAGATCCAAAGAAATTGGAGGAAATTTCAAGATTTGTTGCACAGGGTCTGAATACGTATGTAAATGCAGCATTTTCATTTTTTTGGCAACAAATTCTGTTTTTACATTGCCTTGATGGTACTGAGTCTAGATGAATGAGAGAAAAATGAATTAAAACAATTGTAGCAGGCTGCAACATAAAAAATTTTAAAAAGTGAAGGGGGTGTGAATATTTCCTGAATGCTCTGTATGTGCAGACGGAATTCCCCAAAATACAATTTAATAAATATGATAAAACTGTCTTCTTTGGGTTCTATTCTGATTATATTATACAGTTTTTGCTGAATTATTTCATTTTTCAACAGAGCCGTCAGCAATCTATTCTGCTGGAGGTGAAGAAAATCTGCAATGCCACGTACTAAACTGTGTTTTGGCATTTTAGACCTCCTTTTGGTCTTCATTCTTCCCCACAGTGAGCTCAGTACAAACTACACCCTTTGATTTTATGCCTCACATATAAAGTTGTAAAGTTTGAGTTCTTAGAGAGACTTCAATCAGGCTCAGCCAATGCACGTCAACCAATGAGAGTCATTCAAATCAAATTTACTTTGTACTCCTCGCTCTGATTTCTCTCCCTTTGAATGCACACCAATTGACTTTGCGGGCCTCCGGTGTGTGAAGCAGAGATGACCTATGACAGAGTGTCAATATCATTTCTGCTCCTTCAGCCTCAGCCAGTTTATTCCCTTTCAGAGATCAAACAGTGGCCGCCCTGACTGCGTGAGCGGCTGCTCTGTGGAGGGTGGGGGGGGCTGAATAAGGTTTGGGTGACTTGTTTTTTTATGACACTGATCCTGGGACCTTTCTTCATATGCCAGCCGGCCAAATGGCATTACACGTTGTATTCGCCCAGTTTATTTGCCTTCCCTCTTATCTGCCACATGAGAAGCCCAGACAACCCCCCATCAGGAGGCAGATGATAATTGTCTGCGCTTTTCCAGGAAGATGCAGGTAAAGGGAAATGGACTGGCATTTATCTCCTCATTAGTGTGTTGGTCAAGCCAGAGAAGATGGAATCGAGGCAGCTGGAAACAATCTGATTGTCCCTTTCCTGCAAACCTAAGTGTAAATCACAACCCCAGCAACTACATTTCTCTCATGAATAAGAAATGAAAACCTGTGAAAGTTCAAGTTCTTTCATCAAATTTTCATCCTGAACATCCAGTGTCATGTTCACTAACATATGTTAATTGGTCAGTGGGGGGAAGAGGGATAATGGCAAAGTGGGACATAATTGAATGCTCTCATTAAGTCACATAAGGATGATCAGACCTGAGCCTCTACTCCCCCTGTAGTTATCTTAATCATGTTCCCTCTGCCACACATGGAACCTATATAAATGCTAATTGCTTCTTTGTAATTGTACACAAAGCCAGATGTTCTCTGCACATGTTAATAATGTGCAGCAGTCCCATGAAGCTGCAGCAACCTTTGCAATAGCACAGATAAATGACTCTGCTGTTAAGCTGTTCATTTGTTCTAACCTTTTAATGCCGTGCTGAATCAGAGAGCACGGCATTACACTGTTCATTTGCTGTAATGTGACACTCACACAGGCCACCCGCCGCTGGTGTTGCAGTGGCTTGACCTTTCCAAACTACTCTCCCAGGGCATGTTTGTAAATGTCGAATCACTTCCTATTATGACACAAAAGTTACCGGCTTCTAACATCTTGTTATGCAGCTTTTGAATGCAAAATGCAATGATCTGGAAGAATTATGTGCCCCAAAATTTTAAATATTCTTTAAGAGGTTAGTGTTTGGAGGCTGTTTCCCTGTAGCAAAAGTAAAAAGACACAGTGAGGGCCTGATTCACAGAGATTGGACAGCTTCTGTAAACTCTAACCCTACGTAAATGAGTCAAAAAGATGCTCACAAAACATGAACATTGCTAAATGCACTCCTAACTGTGCTGCAGAGCAGGTGATGTTAGTGTGCATTTCTGTCTACCATTAGGAGCTCTTTGGAAAATAATGGAATAATGGTTCCTTTTTAAACAAAAGCATTTAAAATCCTGGTGACTGCTCTGTTCCAAATACAAACCAAGTCTTTATTCAACAAAGCCACTCCTTAAAGCACAAATAAGACTGATCTAAGGTCATAGAAGTTAAAAAACAGTCTTCTGATGACTGATTTATGGGTATTTAGGATAGCAGAAAATGAACACAATCCTGTTTTCGGACTGGGTTATAAGAACTGCATGCTTTACCCTTAAAATACACCAGATACGTCTCCGTTCAATCACGGCTGCGATGCGGTTTGACACCGCCGTCTGTCAACACCCACTGATTGCGTTTGCAGTACAGCACGGAGCAGCATTTAACTGTATATTTTAATTTGTTTTTGGTGACACTTGCTGGATTTATGTGCAGAGATGCCCAACAATTTCAGTGTTGATTTTTTTTTTTTTATGTTAATAGGCACAGACAAAGTTGTAATCCTGTTGCTTCGCCTGGCCTGTCCTGTCATTAATGTGTTGGACACACAGTGAATGCTGAGATTAGACCACCACAGTTAAAGAGTAGGATGCAGTCAGTCCAAGCAAAGGCAGGGAGAAGGCTTTTCATTGTAAAGGATTAGAGGAGCTGTTTACAGCTCCTACGACCCAGCGGCTGAATAACCTTAGAGACAGTGTTAATTTGGCTGCTGTTTTAAGATTTAGTCTTAGTTTTAGTCTTTAGACAAAAATACATTTAGTTTTAGTCACATTTTAGTCCTGGTCTAGTTTAGTCCATTTTTACTCCGTGAAAAGTCCTTACATGTTAGTTTTCACTTTTGGTCACAACATTTTTTCTCTCTAGAAAAACTTAATCAGGCAAATTATTAAAATAAAATGAACACTTATTTTGTACAATCAAAAGTGTACTTGTACTAACATGAAATAAAATGATGAAAGTACTTACACACACTGGATAACAGACTTTACGGATAAGGATCACTGATTTTATTACCTCTGCCAAGGAGGTTACGCGATCCGTTGGGTTTGTTAGTTTGTTAGTTTGTTTGTTAGCAGCATAACTCAAAAAGTTGAAGACAGATTTTGATGAAATTTTCAGGAAATGTCAGAAATGGCATAAGTAAGAACTGATTAGATTTTGGGACTGATCCACATCCCCGTCTGGATTCAGGAATTTTTTTAAGGATTCTGTACTATTTGGGGATAGGGCTAATGGCGGAGGTCTGCGCTGTTACCACTTTACACCAGGAGATGGCAGACATGAGTAACTGAAATCCCAGCAGCATTTGTGGGTGTGTTCTATTCAAAGTTTTGGAGTTTATAGAGTTTGAAAGACGCATGCCCGGTTGAGGAGACCAGTCGGAGCGTAACAGAGAGACAGACAGCGAATTGTAGCGAGAATACTCACAATGCTGGGAGGAATAGAGGAATATTCAACCTCTGCCATGATTTCCAGTCACCCAGTGAGACCATGGGTGAGACTGTCAGTACATCTGTTGGCACCAGCACGCAATGCTTCCACCATGACAGTCTACCCATAACAAAGACAGTGTTTTACCTCACCATATTTCCACCCCCCCCGGGGAGGGAGTAATCAGTGAATGCTGTGGTGGGGGGCACATGGGGATGGGTCCAGGAAATTTTTAAAGGATTCTTCACTATTGGGAGATAGGGCTAATAGAGGAGGTCTGTGCTTTCCAAGTGCTTTTCTAGTTAATATTGGTACTCTAATTAATTCTCCTTAATGCTCACACTCTTCATCAATAATATTAGTTATATTAACGGGAATATTTGTGTATTTAGGTTGGAAAATGAGACATCAATATGTTTGAAGTGAACTCGTGCTTTACATCTTAAAATTCTAAATTCCGATTTTCACCATGTGGCATTTGAACACATCGTGAAAAGTTTTTTTTTTTTTTTTCATCCCCCTTTACTGGTCAAAAGTCTGAGCTGTCATTAAACACATCATAATTTGACCGTATTCCACCTTGTTTAGGTCACTAATTAGCGTCTCAGTTTTAACATGGATTTCAACTTTGGATTAATATTTTTAACTAAAATGATTTTCTACAAGGTTTAAAAGTTTTTATCACTCTCTCTAAGACTGAAGAGGATTACTGTACAGCAACTAATGGAGATTTTTCAATGATTCAAAGGTAGGCTGACCACATTTTATATTACTTTCTTGTAAAGACTACAGCTGGAATAACCTATCAGCTGCTCTCTCTGTCACGCTGCTTCACACACCCAGACACGCCCACTCCAAACTCTCTCCCCTCTGGTTATTTTAACAGACAGCAGGCTAGACACACAGTGGAGAAATGAACATGGTGGTTTTTTTTTCTACATATTGAACGTGTTGCACTGCTCTTGCTTGCATTTGCAGTAAAATCTTTGAAAGCAAAACGTGTGACTTGTAGCACATCCTTGGGCATCCTGGCAGACACTCTTGTTGAGCAAGATGGCAAATGTACACGCATGCAGGTGAACACACATGCCGGGTTCTGTATGATCATTCAATAGCGGTTATAAAATATTACAGAATGAAACAGTGTTATAAAACAAGACTAGGTTAAAACCTAGTATATGGCTGACCACATCTATCAGGGATGCCTGTAGAAATGCCTGACTGAATTGTGTGTTCTGGCAGAGTGGTTTTGTAGAGGTGTGTAACTGTGTTGGCCCTAATGTCTGTGGTTGAGAATTGAAGGGTCCCAAATCCTGATCAGTTCAGGGTGTCATGATCCAGGTTCTGATTTATTATGTTCCTGAGTTCTCTCATGTTTTCCTTTGTTTATTCTGTGACTTCCATGCCTCTAGTTTTACATTGTATTTAGGTTTTCCAAGTTTGTATATTTCTGGTGTTTAGTTTCTTAGGTGTTTCTTGCAGTCCTTGTGTTTCGGTGTATTTTGTGCTTTATGTTAGATCATGTTCTAGTGTTTAGTTTGACTCTCTGTGTTTCATGTTTAGTTTGACTCTCTGTGTTTCATGTTTAGTTTGACTCTCTGTGTTTCATGTTTAGTGTTACTCCCTGTGTTTCTATTTAATTCCTTGCTCCCTCCTAGTGTCTTATGTTTGATTCTCCTCCTGGTCCAGTGTTTTTGTGTACTGGAAAGTGTTCCATGTTTCCTGTTTGTAACATTTTGTGTGCGCCTCGACTCCATGACAGTGTGGTCCAGGTGACGCCACAGTTTGTTGCCTGAGAAGAATATACAGATCATGATGGTGAATGTTTAAATAATCAAAGTTGGCCTCAAAATCAAAAATAATAAATTACCTGGGGTTACAGGCTGAACATCCTGTGATGTTGTTACCTGATTGCATTGTTCAGGGGCTGCTGACCTTATTACAGCCACACACACTGCAGTTAGCCTTTTAACTGCTTCACTCGCCTTTGTTGGACTAAAAAGTCCTATGGTCTTGAACCGGGGAACCAACAGTGTCGCTAATGACATTATGCACATAGATTGCAGGGTGTGGAGCCTCTCCCTCAGCATCCTGATGAGGTGGTCACCCATTTCACCTGCCACTGCAACTGTTGTAGCTGTCAAATCTTCTTGTAGAGATTGCTCAAGCATTTTTAACAGTGGCACAACCTTAGAGCCTGAAACAGTCTGCTCTGCTGAGAGCTCCACCGTAGCATCATTGAAGGGAGACAACAAAGTCAGGCACCCACTGACAACGCTGAACTCCTCCAAGGTCAGGATAGGAGTATCAGTTGGAAGGCTTGCCAAAGCCGCCCTGAGCTCCACCAAGCGTTGGAGCATTTGCTAAGTGCTGTTCCAATGTGTCTCCACTTCCTGAATCAGCTTCACCTTTGGCCTTCCCAGATGCTGCTGAACCTGTGCAAGCTCCTCCTTTAAAAAAATACAGATGAGAAGTTAATTCAATCACTGCAGCATTAACAAAACAAAATATTAGCATTTTGAAAAACTGGAATAAGTCAAAGAATGTACCATAGCAGTGATGCTGCTTCTAAAGTAGCCAGCCAGCTTCCTTGCCTTGGCCTGGATGTCACTAAGCACAGGGGTCTGATCAAGAGCCTTCTTGACCATCAGATTGAGTATGTGCGCAACACAAATATTGTGACAAAGCCTCAGCTCTCCACAGGCAAGCATACTGGCAGTACCATCAGTAACCAGGCATGTTACCTTATTTGTTTCCCAATTCCTCCATTAGGGAGGCTTTCACACTAGCTAAATTCTCCGCAGTGTGTGATTTAGGAAATTTCAGCACTCCTTAAAGCACTGAATCAAGCCTGGTGTTGTCATCTACAAAATGACACGTCACAGCCAGGTAGGCGTCCATGTTAATGGATGTCCACATGTCTGAACTAAGGCTAACTGCAGCCACCTTCTACACTTTAGCCTTTGCCTTCTCTTTAGCTGTGGTGTATCTGGTCTCCACCATGGCCTTTACAGCCTAAAGGAAAGAAAATAAAACAGGGCTGAATTGTCAGATGTACAATTAAAGTACTCATTATCTTTATGCATACACCCATACACACCTGCCTTGTTGGTAGAACGTAGGTGGGATCTAGTTTGGACACAAATGCCCTAAATCCCACATCCTCCACAACACTGAAGAGCTGGGTGTCCTTCACTATCATGGATATCAAGGTCTCATCCAGCTCCTGTTTTCTGGTGGCTGGATAAAAGAACATACATGTAAATATAGTTTCTGTTACTCGTCTTTCATATGCAAAATAAACAAAAGTCAACATGATGAAATTGTGATATCATTGTTATATTGTAATGACTTACCTTGGCTGGGTGCACCTCCAGTTCCCTCCTTGTTCTCATGCAAGGCACGGTAATGCCTTAGCATGGATGAGGTGTTGTTGTTGTATCCCAGCTCCTTGGAACACAATAAACACCTCATCTTTGAATAAAAGAAGAAACAGTGAAAAATACTGTTCTTGATAAGCAAACTCAATGCATTTGTAATAATGTTAGAATTAGCTTACCTTATTGGGAGTAATCAAATCAAAGTGTTCCCACACAGGGAAGTCCTCCTCTTCCTTCTTTGTCAAAATATTTCCCCAAAAATCAAACTCTAAATGGAGCATGGGATAAATAAACCACATAACTGAAAGAACGACTACATTTACATTACATTTACATTTTACATAATGTTTACAACATATTTAAGTTATTGTTACTGGTGACTTAAATGTATATATGGCTACATTTTCTCCTCTCTCTCTCTCTCTCTCTCTCTGTGGAGACTCAGTGGAACACAGAGCCCTGAGCAATGTTATCCCCCTCTCCTCCTGATTTTCTTTAATTGCATCTGATTGCTTACACAGAAACATGTGGCCAGAACACAGAGACGTCTAGTCAACAGCAGCGCTAATGTTGGCAGAACAGTGAGGAGGAGATATCCTCCCTTTATTCTTTGCTGTTTTGTGCAGAGAGGGGACACGTCACTACAGGAGAAGCGCAAAAACATCTTCTCTGCCATGACAAGTGTGGCTCTCTGCTCTGGTTTTAACAAGAATAGTGGTCCAGGTGTTCCTTCAGCGACATCCAAGCTAACCACTAACGGGCTACGAGGCCCTGAATATACAGGACAAGCCAACTGAAATCTTCAGAAACCTATACCAAAGCAGACCAGGAGTAGAGGGAAAACATCTTTTCTGTAATGGAAAGCTTTCAGTGTTGCTCTCTGCGCGTGTCTTAATAAAGAGACATTGTCCAGTTCAGACAAAAGAGCTGCTGCAGCTAAGTCCAAGCTAATCACTCCACTAGCAGGTCTTTCACACAGCCAGTCACAACAACCAACCTTTCCCCATAAGTATTATGTACTCAGGCCAAAGCAGGTCGGCGACAACATAATTTTCTGCCGCTGAAAGCTATCCATGTTTAACTGTTCCTCGGGCCGTATTTAGTCCATGGAAAAATTTTGACTTCTCATATAATATTTTGAGGTTTAAGATTCATAATTCTAGTTTTTAAGTGATATTTTGACATTTTTAATCAATTATTTTGTATTTTATCTCATATTTCAACTCCTAACTTTGACATCATAATCCCATAGTTTGACCTTCTAGACTCACAATTTAAAATTTTGAATCATATTTTGACTTTTAATTTCATGATTACAAATTTTATTTGTAATCATGAAATTAAAATGTGTAATTATATTTTATTTCATTTTCATAAACATTATTTTTCCATTTCAATGTCATGTTTTGACCTTTTTGAACTACTAAATGTACTTTTCTCAGATTGTGAGCCTTTAAACTTTTCTTTTTAACTTTTAAATGTCAAAATCGTTTATCATCAGTACTTTTTTTTTTCTTTTTTTCAGATTTTATTACCAGTGAAACAAGGTTGACAGTTTATGCTTAAAAAGGTGACCATGTTAGGCCCTCTGGTTAGTCCTGAATCCAGAATCTGGCCCCTGCTGTGATTGAGTTTGACACCCCTGCCCTATGCAGTTAAACCTTGACTCCAATCGAGTCACAAGTCCTCCAAATCAGTACTTGGGTCAGACTCATGTGACCAGGAAAACAGTTCCATCTCTTTATGACTTAAGAATAAGTTAGCTGTGAATAATGTCTGTAATTTTTTTGTTTGAAATTAATATAAAGATAGCCACAGATTAAATCAGCCCAGGGCTGCAAGCAGCTCCACACTCAACCTATGAGTGAAAACATGCATGAAAAAGTTTCCTCTCCACTCCTGATTCATCATCTCTGTGCAGCGAAGGTGCAAATAGCCTCTCTCCACAGTCAGACATTAAAACTGGAGCAAAATACACAAAGGATTTATGGGTATTTCCACTTGATTATTATTAGATACCTGTGCTTATTGAGGTGCATCAAGAAGTCAATGAAATCAATGTACAGTGCTTAACAAATGTATTAGACCACCTGTCATATTTGCCTCAGAGACCATCCAGCATCATGAAGTGTTCATGCGGACTCTTTCATTTTCAGTGAGCTCTCCACATTTTACCATTTTGAACAGGAATGAGGGATTGCAAACTAAATTCACCCAAATTTGAGCCAGCTCACTGGGCTTCTCTGAGAAGTCAGAAATGAATCAAGCATAACATTCAAGCACTAAAACTCATTTCTCTGTTCAGGAATGCCAGTAAATAACTATAATCTGACATATTAATCAAGAAATATTAATGTGCTTTACTATTTTTTCAGTTTTTTGTAAATCAGTAAATTTTAAAGTTCATGGATAACAATAATAATTATATTTTAGCATTAAAAATATCATTTGGGTTAAAGAGCTTCTACATATTGGTGTATTAACCATTGCAGAAACATAAAAAATGATTTTGGTAATTACCATGCTGTTAATTTAGGGCAGCTGTGGCATAAACCTTACTTTGGTTAGGGTTAGGGTGGTCTAATAAATTTTTAAGCCTTGCATATTAAGCAAATACTTTGAGGTTTCAGTCCTTAATATCTGATTTCTTAATCAAGTTAGACTTTTTTCACAAAGCAATTTGGTATCTTGATGGACATTTTAAAACATTTAGAAGGAGAAGAAACAAAATGACAAAGTTTGGCTTCATATCTTGACTCTGTAAAATTTGAACAACAGGTTTGTTAGTGGAGTTTTAGTGAAGGTAAGATGTAACAACCCTGACAAGTTGGAGGAAGAAGGCGCTGACTGGAGTAGCACTGGCGCCCCTTGTGGCTGTTTTGGAGGATGTCGGCGTTAATGAATAAGCGTGGCCTGAGGTGTGGAGCTTGATGGAGCAGCTGGCCGTCTGTTGAGATCCTCTGCGCCTCCAGAAATGACCTGATACTCCTCATGTATGTTTAGGGCTACAGACATTTCTAAGAAAGTAGGCCAGATTTATCTGTCCCCCCTTCTCTTGATCCGTGTGTGAGCCCATGTGCTGATTGATGCGACATCAAAGCTGAAGTATGCCAGATTCCTGATGTTGAAGCGGCTTGAATTGAAAGAGATGTTGTGGAGATTTTTTCTCATTTCTTCCTCAAATATGTTGTCAGGTTCCATATCTGCCAGACATCTGTCAATATAACAAGAGAGGAGGCTGGCAGGACAGAGTCTGGGTGAAAAACTCATCTGTTTGTGTTCATACATTGCTCGCTTCAAAAGTATAACAGTTTTGTATATAAGCTTTAAACTTAATTAACAATAATTTACCCAAGAGGTCCCTTTGAGATTTAAAGTTTCTCCAATCAAAGACACCTGGCAGGTCAATGTAACAGCCATACAAAATCACAGAAGCACATAGAATAACAACTTAAAACAGTGGAGGTCAGCCATGTTGCCATGAACACAAGTCTCACGAGACAGTGCGAGATTGAAGATGCAGATATCTTGCTGCTAGAGCCAAAAGAAAAGTTTCTCTTTGGACATTCAAGCATTTTTCTTAGTAATTACTTAGTAATTTCTACAAACCTTGATTTTTCTCTCTTGGAATGGCCTACAATGCCAACAACTGGACTCAGAGGATTGTGTGAAAGTCTTCTACAACAGGCTCTGCATCATGAGGACTGCCTCCTCATGATGCTCATCCAAACACAAGAAATCAAGCTTCTCTCCAGATTATAGACGGCCCTCTGAAGAATCACTGTCCAGCACAGGTCCATCTTCATCCCCACATTCCCTCTGCTATACAGAGGTAAGTGACATTCTCATAGCCATCGAAAATAAACTCACCAGACTCAATGCCAGAATTAAACTTGTTGGAGTTTAACACAGAGAATGGAGTCTCTCACAAAAGGAAATTAAACACTGTCAATGCCATCACAGGTCATCTCTGTCATGTCCGGCTCAACTCGCTCACTGCCGATAACAATCAATACAGGCAGTCTCTACTTGGTCAAATGATTTGGCCATTATAATAAAGGCTTTTTACATATTTCCATCCTAGCATTCCATGTTTGGAGAGCCTGGTTTCCTCTTCTTACATTGAACATTATTCCCCCCTATTCTCCAAGAGCACACAACTATTCAACCTTAAAAACGTCAATCTTAGCCATAATCTGCTCATTTCTCATAAATGCACAGATTTAGCTTTGGGTACTCATTTATTAATTGGATTGATTCTTTCTCATCAAAGTGAGCGCTCCTTACATAAAATATTTGTCATGGGACAAATTAGATGGCACATTACAGAGAAGTTTAAAGGGGCTCTATGCAAGATTTAGAAAAATATCAGGCGAACTACAACAACATTGTGTTGCTCATCCAGGACGGCACGCTCATGAACAAGCTGATAAGTGAGGTTTATCAGCTGATACACACACAGACCAAGGTGATTTACCGGCATCATGTATACAGAGGAGGTAAGTGAAGTAACACTTAAAAGTTCCACGGACTAAAAGTGAAAATAAATAAAGCATATATGAACCTCTAGTGAGGACACGGCACAAAATTAAATATTGGTTCATATGAGGCAATTTTAAAAGGTCCTATTTTCGCAAGCATTTCTATGAATGAACAACTTCGCTACTTAGTGCAGCATTGACCAATTTTATTGTCTTTTTATGTGTGCAATGCGTATTGAATGGGACGCATTTTAGAGCAGAAGCAACAGGGCAAACGTTGCTTAGCTCTGATAATGGTGCCTCGACCGCGGATATCAGATAGCTGACATTATGTGTTGAAGATATTTTATGAACTATCGAAAAATAAATTCAGTAAGTTGAGTCCAGAGCCAGGAAGCAAGAAAAAGATGCAGTATTATCCGGAAAACACTAAATGAGCAACGTGACATTCTTGTTGTTTGGATAGCATCTTCGTAAGCAAGCTAACGTGATGTAGCGTATGGTTTATACAGCATAAAACACTACATTGTATTTCACGGTCAGGAGTGATGCCTTACCTTTTCAACAGAGAGACGGCCATCTCTGGATCGGTATTTATCCTGAGCGCAGAGCGAAGCTCCATCCATTTCTCAAATGCTCCACCGATATTTATCCTCCATTTCCCCCTGCATCAGTCACACTCTCTTTTAGCTTGACGGGCTTCAGCAGATAAAACTATCTTAGTTTTTTTTATGTTTTCGCGGAGTTTGTGTGGGTGTTTGGGCTGAGCTAGCTGGTCGTTTACTCACAAAAGCAGCCTTCTCCATTCAACACGCCGTTGTCAGGTATAAACAGAGCAAGGGGGTGCACGCATTACGTAGTACCCGACGTCACTTCTTTTGAGATTTCGCGGAAAATTCGGCCCGAATCCTTCACAGAGAAACAACTCCACAGGCTTATACAGGCAAACAAGGAAGACATAAAGAGCCTCATTCTTCACATCGAGATAAAGTGCACACCATTATATATTCAAAAGTGGGAAGTTTTAAAGCAAAAATCTTACATAGAGCTCCTTTAACATTTTGTTGTAAGAGGCTTTTGCATATTTTAGTCATCTGTCCATGAAGGCGATGAAATTCTTCCCTGGTCTGATCTTTTTGAGCCGTATCATTTTGGCCATTTCACTCTTCAAAGCAACATATTTGACAACAAGACCCCAATTATGGAAATTATTTTTATGTTTGTAGAACAATGATTTTTAAGTTAATTAATATAGTAGATTAGTTTAATGTGCTATTTTAAATTTGTAATTGAAAATATTTAATCAGATGTTTTTAACACACTGAAATCAAATAATAAAACAGACAGGTTCACTTCCTCTCCCTTCAGCTGAATTCTTCCTAATTCCTGAAAAAGTTATCTATGACAGACTATTGTCTGCCTCAGTTTTTCACTGTCGTTGTGAATGCTATTCCAAGTGCCCTAGTTTTTACTTTTTTTGGTTAATCTATCATATTTCCACAACGTGACAGGCATTTAATGTTTTCATTGTGTTTTGTTGATGAGCTTACATGCTAAGGTCATATGATTCAGATTCCCCTCCATGAATAAATAAATAAATTTAGAGATAATTAATTAGATGTTATTTAAACATTCTGCAACCTGTTGAGCTGAGAGAGACAGAAAATGCGGCCTTGTCATGTCCTCAGATGGGTGGCATGGAAAAAGATTGCTGGTCCAACTCAGTCCCAATGACAGAAAAATCAATCAATTGACCGGTCTGAATCAATATGAGGAAATATCCTGGTCATTGACATACAGGCTCCCTCTTCAGGGTCTCACGTGGGTGGTCAAGGAACCAGGCTCAGTCCCTGTCTTTAAGGACCGTCCTTGGAGACAGAGTCTAAGACCATGTCTTTAAAGTCTTTAAGGATCTTGACTACTGTCAAAATGTAAATCAGCCAATAAATCCCAATCAATAGTAGGGCAATCTCTATTGCTCATAGACAGCCTCCCTTCTCATGGCCTGGTGTCTGTTTGTCAAGGGACCAGGCTCTGTCTTCAAATAAATCAATAATAGTTTAAAAACTCTTAAGTAAATACAAATTTGAGATAGATTTCTTCATAAATTTTAGCACATAATTCATGTTAAGCATCAGGATTCTTGGAAATATATATTTTTTTAATTTATGTCAGAGTATTCCACTTTATTCACATGTTTTTTCCCCACATTTCTGGATTTATTGAGTAGTTTCAAATGTCCAGTGAAGGTCTAACATATAAACCTGAATGAAAATATTCTTTAAGGGTTTAGCCAATCCTAAAACTCCTTTAAAAAGTCACCTGGGATTCAGTTAGAGAATTTTACTTCCGAGGTCAGAAGTTTGCTCAGATGAGTCGCTGAAAATTTGAGATCAAACGTAAATCAGGTCAGAGAGGGCAGTAAGGAAGAGGAGGGTGAGGCAGACGAAGACGAAGCTTCAGTCTCAGCTGTTCGCCTGGAGACGCATCCCACTGAGAGCACATGGGGACCGCAGACGTGATCTTCACTTCCTCATCATTATTACACAACATGACCCACTTTTAGTTTGATGTACAGGAGGTCAGACCCCAGACGGATGAGGTTCTTAAAGGTAAAACTGCAACTAAAAAGTTTTTAAAAAATCTGTTTACATTTATAACTCTTCTACTTTAGTGGGTCAGATAAACTATTGATGGTATAAATTGTCTCATCTCAGCATTAATTGATTTTAGCATTAGATTTTTTTTCAACTTGTCTCCTTGTACAGTTCAATTACATTTCAGGTAGAAGTAAAAGCCAGGTTTAGCATTTCTGTGGAAAAACTCGCCCTGTTTGCTTTTATTAAAATTTTTTCCACCCACTCAGGCTATCAATGAGTTAGATTTCTTCAGTTTAATTCATAGATTCATACATTATCATTATTATTATTGTGTTGGTTTTTTCACCACCTTATTTCTCTTTTGTTGTGTTAAAGCTATGCCAGAGTTTCCCCTCAGAGATGCAGAGTGAGAGTGAGATTCAGAGAATACGCAGCATTCATGCATCTGTTATGAAAGCTGCGACAGCATGAGTTGGAGCAAACCTACCCAGTCTGAAACCGGTGTAATACTGTACCATGCTGAAGCACCACTAATAGCTTGCATCACCTATAGTTTTCCTTTCTTAGTAACAGTCAATAAAATGTTTTAATTCAATGTTTCCTTTAATAAAAATAAGTGGCGAGTATGACTTGCACAGATTAAATGAGCACACCCCAGCTTGAACAACCTGCACTGTTGGTTCAAAGGCACTTAATAATTGAAAGAGTGATCATTTGCACTTGGTTATTAAATTCTTCCCCTACTATGTACTGCGCTGAATGATGTTTCTGCAGGCACTACACTCCTTTAATGATGCCACCAACACAAGTCAAGTCTTTTCAAACCAAGTTTTGCACGTTTTAAAGGGGGAACATGATGAGTGTTTGCTCCAGCAACCACAGGTAAAATAAAGCATGTAACAACTACATGAGGAGGGACGGAGGAAGTGAGGTAATAATTTATAAAACAGTGCAGGATTCAGATAGAAAGTGTGCATGTGAAAAAATAATTCAGGTTTGTACTTCCATGCATTCGCATACCTGCTTGCACTGTTCTCTTTATGAAGCATGTTAAAGCCATCTGTAAGGCTGTGGGGCTTCAGCAAACCATGATGAATTATAGCATATATATCCACAAATGGAGAAAATCTGAAACAGTGGTGAACATTCCCAGGAGTGGCCGGCCTACCAAAATTACTCCAAGGGCGAATCAACAACTCATCCAGGAGGTCCCAAAAGAACCCAGAACAATATCAAAAGACCTGCAGACCTCCCTTGACTCAGTTAAGGTCAGAGTTCATGATTAAATAAGGAGAAAGAGATCGTTTCCTTGTTTCTCACTGGCAAATCCATCTTGCAAAGCTCCTATCTGAACCATTTGGGCCCAGTTAGAAAGTGACAGGACCAATCAGCATCGAGGGGCAGTACTTTCAGGCGCAGCAGAGTCGTGGTGTAAGCAATCAGCAAGAAGAGGCCGGTGCAATTATGGCGGAAGAGATTAGCGTGGATGCTGCAATAGCGTCAGTTCCATCAGACCTTGACATTTCTTCATTAAAAGAAGAACAAAGAACAGCAGTGAGTTGTTTTCTTTCAAAAACGACAAAAGTCGTGTACTGACATATCTACAGTAAGCATGGTTCGCGCAGCTTTTTATGCAGTTTACTCTTTCGGTGGGGGTGCAGGCGCAGATCGTTAGCAGCTACGCCACATGTTTTGTTGCTCTGATTGGCCTGCAAGGATGTGACAGAATGTTCATCCAATCACCCTTTCAGTTTTTTTTTAATCCTCCACCTTTTCCCAAATGCTGTCTATCGAAGGTTTCCCAGATGGGTTTGTGAAACAAATCCATCTGGCTTACTAGGTTAGGTCTAGTGTGTTTGTTTAGAAATTAAATTACAAATTAATTGAAACCGTGCTTATGTCAGCATGTTTCAAAATTTGTTAAGATTTTGAAAATCACCTATATTACCTTGTGTATAGCCAGCATCAAGCACTGTTTAAAAATATTTTTAAAAAAAAGTCTGTTAGGCTATTGCAATGTTAGCTTTTTGTTATTAGCTAAAATAACAAAACACAAGAGGAAGGGAAAAACTACCCTCATCCCAGGATTCTTCAGGTAGCTTCAAGAAAAAGTTGGTCTGTTTCAATTCAACTGGGAAACCTCCGTCGGAGAAAACAGACACATCAGCAGCCGAACAGATCCGTGATACAGGCGAGTGTCCAAGTTAGGAGCCACAGAGAACAGCTTGAAGGCTAATGAGCCAGTCAAGTGAAGATCCTGTAGAAAAATCTGTCAGGAGCTGCTCTCGTCTCGCTGATGTGCTCAGCTGAACTCTGGCTTAATTCCTCTTCAGGCACATGAACCCTTCTTGGAATCTTTAACCTAACCAAGCAGAATAAACCTATTAACCTGTTGGACAACATGTGAAAAATACCACATCACAACGTTCAGCAGATATCAAACTGAAGAGAATTCACAAAAAAAACAGAGAAAGGAGTGATCCGTGTGTAAAAGTTAGCATAAAAAGTAAAATATCTGAAAGCTGTTGGCTAGATAAAAATGGATTACTTGGTCATTGTAACCCTGAAGTGCAGCTCCATGTTATACCCAACACTTTAAAAGGATTAATAAATGTACCCTGAAGGCTCTGTCTTGCAGATAAATGAACAGGAGAGATTTAAACTACCCATAGTTCCTTGTGATCCCTTGGACCATTGTGTGTGCACTCAGCAGAGGTTGTAACCTGCTCTGGAGATGACAACAGGAAGTCTACTGATTTGACTGGCAGTCTCTCGGACACACTCAAGTCCATTAATACAGGGAGTGTTTATGCTCCTACATGTCTATATGTGCACTGTTGTGTGTTAAAAGCTGCTGAGAGAGTTTCTATCTGGTTGTGAAACAGGCTGAAAGTAATAGTGATGCCTCTTTACCACAGTTGAAACCAAACCAGACCTTCAGCAACAACTTATTTATTAGGATGCCTTAAAGACTGTTAAGTGAAAACCAAATCTACATGAGATCTATATGTGACTGAATTCTGGAAATCCTGAGTGGGCGTGGCTTCAGCTCATTCAACAGACACGCCCACACCATCCTGGAGCAGATATTACTGCCCCATTTTTCATGATTTTGAAGCTTAATTTTGTAAACCTAGAGATGTTTTTCATGATTAAAATTTAAACTGGGGTGTCATAACACAGTTGCCCTTTCATAAAACAAACCTAAAATAAAAATGTATTTTCACTTTACAGGGTCTTTAAGTCACTGCAAGAGGGTCAGTGTCAGACAAAGCATTAATACCAGATTAAAAGCAGATTATGTTCAAATTTTCCATGGAAAGGATTTCTAGTGAAAGATAATTTGACTGTCAAGGTGGTTAAATAAACTGTTTATTCATGGGGCACAGGACAAAGTCAGCAAAGTGATAAGGGGTATCCCTTTGACCACAAGGAGCACCAAAACTGATGCATACCAGAAGATCCTCATTTGAGTTTTCAATGCATGAAAAATCTCAAGTATTACGGGCAGCATTCAAGCCTCAGATATCACTTTTGGATTTATGTCTACACTGTCTCCATTAGATACACTTTATAGACAAAAGTATTTGGCTGCCTGGCCATTACACAAATAGAAACCAAAGAAATTGTATTCAAATACATTTACTTTAATATTGAGCCCCCCGCCACCACCACCTTTTTGCAGCTATAACAGTCTCAACTCTTCTTGGAAGGCTTTCCACAACATTTTGGGAGTTTTTTTGTGGGAATTTATTTATGTGCCCATTCTGAATGGCATTTATGAGCTCAGGCACTGATGTTGGACGAGAAGGCCTGGCTCACAATCTCCGTTCCAGTTCATCCCCAAAGGCGCTTGATGGGGTTGAGGTCAGGGCCCTGTGTGGGCCAGTCAAGTTGACTGGCCCGCACAGAGCCCTGACCTGTGTGAGCCCTGTGTGGGCCAGTCAAGTTGATTTCATCAAACCATGTCCTCATAGTCCTTGCTTTGTGCACCAGGGCACAGTCATGTTGGAACAGAAAAGGGCCGTCCCCAAACTGTTGCCAGAAAGTTGGAAGCTTAGCATTGTCCAAAATGTCTAGTTATGGGACAATTCAGTCAGGCACGTTCTCCCAGCATCCACCAAACCCAGACTCACCAACCTGACTGCCAGAGAAGTGTGATCCGTCGTTCAACAGAACACGTTGCCACTGCTCAGTAGTCCAGCATCGGTGTGCCTTACACCACTACATCCCATGTTTGGACTTTGTGATGTGAGGCTTACATGCAGTGTGCAAACAGAGGGCAGCACCTCTGCTCACCTTGCTGGAAAGATCTGAACAACACTACAATGTCATTGAATGCTGAGGTCGTGTGATGGAGGTACCTGGGACAGTTAACACTTTATGAAAAATGTAGACAGGACCTCCAGATACACTATGCTGCCAAAGGTATTCGCTCACCTGCCTTGACCTGCATATGAACTTAAGTGACATCCCATTCTTAATCCATAGGGTTAAATATGACGTCAGTCCACCCTTTGCAGCTATACAGACAGAAGTTTACCTGGATAATATAGCATTTTTTTATTTGCACTTAACTTCATGTCTGTGTCTCATGTTTGTTCCCTGTTATAAAACTGGCAGGATATACGATATGTAGACTGACCTCAGTTTCACCATATTTGTGCAGGAACAGCTGTCTAACTCCATTCTGTCATGCAAAGTAAACAGGGGTGCTCTGTTGTTTTGCACCTCCAGCAAATAATCACGCCCCAAAACACCCCAATGTGTCTGAAAGAATTCCTGAAAGAATTCCACAACACTCCCACCAAATCAGAGAGGACTCATCCACAGAGCTACTCCTTTTGTCCTCTTTTCTACGCTAGAAATACTTCAGGAAGGGACACTTTATACTGAAATACCAACAGCGGTTCAGCATCGTTGAAGTTATTACACATTATTGTTATCATGAACCAATTGATCAACTCTAACTGCATGATTCCCTCCATGTTCAGCCCTTTGCTGAGTCGGTCATGTTTACAGTGGGAGTAGACTTCTCCTCAGACTGCTGACTCTCTGATCAGAGTTTCTCCAGCAGACTCCACCAGCTTCATGTGAATTCATGAGGCAGGGAGAGAGATGGGAGCGACCCCCCTCTTCATGGTGACAGCTCTCCTGGAGTGAATCACTAAATGAGCCGTGAGCTCCCCGGGGAGAGAGGAGCTGCTGATACCCATCCACGACTCCCAGCGGAGGGTCACCTGCAGCAGGAAATTCAATCTAAATCCTGACATTGTTTTGTAGTAAAGTGGGGATAACAGGCAGTAAACTCTGCTTCTCAGTATCAACACACAGAGATACACTGGTAAAGAAAGACCTCAGGAGGCAGTGGGAGAGGGGTTAATGGGTGCTCTGCTTCAGAGGCTGGTATGACTCTGAGTTTGCTGCTGAAGACCAAGACGGAGGTAACAGAAGGCTCTTAAGTAGAGATGGGGAACATTTATTTTGATCTTATTGATACCTTTATCGAAACTTTTCAATCATTTGGTGGAAAGACAAAATGAAGGCATTTATTTAAACTACAAGTGGTCCTAGCTGAGTAGTGATTGAGTTAAAAAGCTAGGATTCAGTCCGTCACACCTATTTTATATCCCTAAAACACATTCTTTATATTTTTCATATTTCTTGTCAAAAACAAAACTTTCCCATTTTTATATGACATATGAACATATAACATATAGAATACAGAAAAAGGTGATTGTAGTGGTCTTTTATTTAAAATAAGAAATAATTATGGATTGGATTATGGATAGCAGTTATGAGTGGGTCAAGAGGAGAACAATATGGACTGGCTCTTCTTCAGATAGGACTTCAGGTATGCATGTAATAGTGTAAATGTAATAAAACTTACACATTAGTTTTATGGAATAAATGGGGATAAACAGTGGTTTATCTTGAAAATGATGATGCAAAGATAAGGAGCAAACACTCCTGTTGGTAGATGTCAGGATTCACGTCGTTGACCCGGGTCAGGGTGTTGAACTAGACGACAATGTAAGAAAAATTCTGACACGCTAGTCTTGTTGAATCGTGGTCGTGGGGCATCTTGGACGCGTCATTAATTATGACACACTACAAGACCATTTGTCATTCCCAACACTCTAAATCAGGCCTGAGTTTTGACGATGAGCTGCGACGTTGCAGTCGGGCTTAAATCTGGCTGAATTCATGTAGTCTGAGCCGGCCTTAATTGTGCTGTCCCTTATGTCTGTTGGGTTAAGAAACCGAAGGACCCTAAAGTTTAAAACATAAAGCCCTGTCAGCAGGAAATGGCTAACCTGGCACGCCAGATCATGTCATATGAATATATTTGACATTTATCTGGGAAAGCTCCCATAGGGGGCTTTTTCCATTACATGGTGGGGCTCAGCTCTACTTGACTCAGCACGGCAGCCCAATGCGGCAGGGGGTTTGCCTTTTCACCACAAACGAGCTATCTGTTTGAGGGCTGATGACCCAGTATTTTGAGCCCTCCTCGATCTCTCTACACTGTCTGATCTGTTGACTTTGCATCGCTTAAAAGCAAAAACAAACTGTTAACTGACAGCGCTGCATGCTGCTCTTTTCAAATTCTCTCTCTTCCTTGCTCTCTTTCCCCGATCAATAAACAATAATTTACACTAATCATCAAAAGGAGAGCATTTCCTGCATATAAGTTAAAGAACAGTCTTCTGATGATTGATTTATGGGTCTCTAGATATCAGAAAATGAATATAACCATATTTTTGGGTTTAGCAGTGAGAATGGCATGCCTTACTAGCGCCATAGAAAACGCTTGGGAAGGGCAGGACTTTTCAAAAATTATTTAGAAGGTGACTTCATGACGGACCAATCAGAGCAGAGCTAAGAAACGGAGCACACATCATCCCATCTCCTCTCCCCCTGCTTTTCTTTTATCATATCTGGTTGGTTAACAGTCGTACACACATAAACATGCACCTACAAACACGCGTCCTCCCTTTATTCTGTGCTCTTCGTGTGGGGAGGGGACACATCACTACAGGAGAAGTGATTGGTCATTCGTGATTGAGCCAGTTAAAGAGCCGGCTCTTTTATGTGAAGACGCTTGAGAGCTGTTTTATATCTTTATAACTATCACTTTTACTATTTATTAGTATGTTGTTTGTGTGTTATTTGATTGATTATCAGGAAGGGTCTTTTCTACATACACTTCCGCAGTCACATCTCACATTAGGGACACAAGCTTGATGGTATAACATTAATGTTTTATATCAGGTGTGTCAAATAGCCCAGCCAGTGAGCAGATTTCATTTGACCCACAAGGTGTTTTGGGGGGGGTAAAGTATATTTTAAAAAATAAAAGCACTATATTTTCATCAGTTCAAAAAATTCAGCATAGTAGGACTAAAATACTAGCATAAATATCTATCATATGTTATGATACTGCTAAATCTGGCGGTCAAATGAACATAACTGGTACCTGAATGAAGAGCCGTTGGGGAGCTGAAAGAGCCGGCTGAGCCAAAGCAAATGAGCCGGATCATTAAAAAGAGCTGAAAACACCTTTTCTGACCTGAAAGCTTGGTGTCCCTAAAGCATTCGGCAAGCCCTGCCCCCCGTTTCATTCTTCATATTTTATTTGTGTGTTGCATTTAGTGAACAAATTTAAAAAAAAAAAAAAAGGATTTTGAAGAGTTTGTGAATGAGGATTTCTGCATACAGTTCCCTGATAGTATAAATTCCCCTAACCCTCTCAAATTAGTTCCTCAGATACAAAGACAAATCTTTATGGTTGTTTGGTTTGTTCTGGAGTATTATGCAGGTTTCTTTATTCATTAATTAAAGAAAAAAAGCACAAAGTTTTTCAATAAATTGAGCCTTGTCTGAACACAACATACACATTAGTTATCATTAAAGGTCATTTCAGATGATGGAGATTTCCATGTAATGCTTTGTTGTTGTCTTTTTCTTCAGTGGGTACCGTAGTCTACTCTCTAATGGAAGCAGCAACACAATGATATACTTTATTGTCATATTAAGTTTGGATTTTTATGAATCCATTAGGCAGAAACGTCAGACATACTTATTGTTAGGCTTCAGTGCTCCCGCAGACTTTCATTTTCTATCTTCTGATATAATTGCACTTTTCTAGTAAACCCAAAATGATTCAGACTGACTTTAGATTGGACACTTACATTAAAAATGTAAGTTCTGATAGAGCCTTCTGTTTGAAGTCTGGGGTCTTTAATGTGCAGACTGTGATCTGTGGTCCAAGTATGACTCAATATGAAGTCAGTGAGTACATTCCTTTTTCTGAAAATATGGTGTTTTATTTTGACTTAATGGTCTCCACAGCTGCATACAATCCATCTGTTTGTCAGGTAATACTGTGGACTGTATGTCATACATCTTGCGGCTGTTCTTTTGTCCTTGCAGATGCGTTTTCTGCACAGAGCAGCCACCAGTGCATTTGTTGTTTGGTATTCATCTTTACCTGATAAGGACACAAAAGATTTTTTCTTTCTAGGACAAAAAAAAGTCATGTGGGAACAAAAGAATTACACACAATAAACCCCCAAAATTGTAACCAATCATAGTGGTTTAACTTAGCAAAATATGTAATTCAAAAATCCTGATATTTCACCATCATATGTGGTGTACTGTTACCTGATTCCTTTTTGTCTCATCATCCCAGTTCTATTGTCACTGCTGATCCACTTCCTTCCACAGTAAGTCTGCTTTCTGACCTTAATTTTGACGTAAACAGTGCCTCTCTAAACAATTTAATTTTCAAGCTCGTCTGCCCTCTCATTTCCTTCAATACCTCAATGTGTCACTTCCCACATGAACTAAAAACTTTGTTGGTTGTTCTTGAAAGTCCTCTATGAGGATCCTCAGAATTTTTCCAAGGATCCTCCTCTTCTCTCTTCTCTTCATTCTCTACATAACATAACATAAATAAATAGTGCAATATCAGAAGGAACCCAGGTCCTCAAGCACCTAATAAGATTCTGTATGTCCCGATTCCACCGTAAATGTTATCATCAAGTTGAAGCTGGACGGGTAAAAGTAGCATCATAGAATATGATTATATTAGCCTTTATGATTATATTGTATGCTGAATATGATTATATCCATCCAACCATTTTCTATGCCGCCTATCCCGTTGGGGGTCACAGGGGATGCTGGAGCCTATCACAGCTGTCATTGGGCGAGAGGCAGAGTACACCCTGGACTGGTCGCCAGTCAATCACAGGGCTGATGTATGGAGACAAACAATCAGGCAAACTCACATTCACACCTTCGGCAAGTTTAGAGTCACCGATTAACCTGATGAGCATGTTTTTGGTGGTGAGAGGAAGCCAGAGTACCCGGGGAGAACCCACGCATGCACAGGGAGAACATTCAAACTCCTCAAAGGCCCTGACCAGGAAGCAAACTAGTGACCTTCTTGCTGTGAGGTAACAATGCTAACCCCTGCACAGCCATGCAGCCCTGAATATGATTATATGATCATATAATTATGTTATGATTCTATGATGATGTAACAGAGTATTAGAGGGCGCTGGTTAAAAGTTGTCTGTTAGCGCGCCTCCCATATAGATTTCTGCCACCGTCGTGTATGGGTGCGAGCATTCCTATAGTGTAATCATGCACACTCACTAGCCTGTTCTGAATGTATTCAAGAGCTGCCAGGGAGGACTCCGGCCTCACCTCTGAGGGACCTGACTCAGGAGGACCCTGTAAAGTAAAATCCAAAATTTGTGTCTTCACTTACTAAATATGTTGGAATATGGTCTCTGTAAACATGTGGAAACCCTGAGATCTACATGTGAGCATGTGTGTGCATGTCACCTCTTTGATGGCTGGGTTTAATTTGGGTGGTGCAAACATGTGGACTAATGATGTCCCAACAGTGGGGAATGACCCCGCCCCTCTAACGCTACAATATAAAATCACGGAGCAGTTCATCTCAGTACAGTCTGTTGTTAGCTGATGTCACTGCTTTTATAGACAGAGAACAGTCAGTTAAATGCTGTTTTATTGTTCATTGTGAGGTAAATTTGCCAAATCTATCAACCACAGCGGTCTACGGATCATTTAAAGCAACATAAGAGAGATTTGAGCCAGAAAACAGATTTTGTCTCTTCTTCTAAGGTCAACGTAAGCTCAAGGGGCAGGCTAATAAGTGCTTTCCTCAATTCTGATTTTTTTTTTTAATTTGAGAGGATCATATTTCTCCTGAGTGGGCGTGGCCTCAGCTCATTCAACAGACACAACTTACTGCCTCAATTTTCATGTATTTGAAGCTTCATTTTATAAACCTTGAGATGTTTTATCCGACTGAAATTTGACCCGGGAGTTCATAACACAGTGGCCTATCATGCAGCAAACCTAAATACATATTTACTTTCACTTTATAGGTCTTTTAAGAAGAAGGATCTTGAGCTTTGTGAAACAGCTATTGAGTTTGGTGAGGTAATCATTCAGTGCAGTGTCAGGTGTGTGTGACTAATTGTCCCTGATTAGGACCAGGTGTGTGAAGTTTATACAGTTTTTTGGGTTCTACCACTGTGTGTGACTCATTGGCCCAGTCTTAGGGCTGTCCCACTGTCAAATTGTTAAGTGTACGAGGGATCTCGCAGACTTTTTGAGCCCTTTATGCAGCCTTAGCGGGAGTGGGCATATCTGCAGACTACCCCTAAAATACACCAGGTACGTTTCTGCTTCAGCACGGCTGTGCTGCAGTTTCACCGTGTGCCCCGCCATCCATCAACATCCACTTACTGCATTTGCAGTGCAGCATGGAGCCGCACCACTGGACACAAAACCGAGGTGTTTCTCTGTATTTACAGAACCACACCTGGTCGTGCGAGTACAAACCAGGGCTGCCAACTTTTGAGGAAACCTTGGAGTGAGACTTTGTGGCGTGCGGGGCAAATGTATGGTTGGCCCAGTCGGGGTTACCACCACACACCCAATATATTTATCTATATTAATTAATTCCTAGTCAAACCTACCAATGTATGCTCTGTGTTTGTGTCCCATAAAAATGGGGTCCTGGTATTAACAGTAAGAACCACTACTCTGTAGGCATTACAGTACACAGTCTGTGTACATGTTTACGGACAGTCAAGTGGCCATTGGAGAATTTAACACATCTGAAATGCTACATTTTTTTGGAACAATTTAACATGTAGAAAAACATAAATTGGCATTTAAGCACATAAAAAAATTACATAATAAATAAAATAATAAAAAATAAAGTGCAATTAGGATTTGTGTGCCATGTTGTAAGTGCTTGTGGCCTTCTTTGAAGCCTTGATGAGGTTTGGAGAGGGCTCCCACTTGAAGCAGGGCTCCAGGTCAGCCATTTTTATGGCCATAATGGATGACAGGGTTCCATCCAGGGCCAAGCTGTTCCTTGTCAGAGGCTACGTTCACACTGCAGGCGTTAATGCTTAATTCTGATCTTTTCTCAGATCTGATTTTTTTGTTTTCCTGTTCACACTGCAGCTGACTTCCAAAAGATCAGATATGTATCTGATTCAGAACCACATACGAAAGTGGCCTGAATCTGATTCGAAAAGGTGAAAAGTTGCTTGCAAGACCATGGGGAGGGGTAGAGGGAGAGGGCAATAAACTATGATGAGGTGGGGGGTGAATTTTGTGTCCCTTCTTCAGCCAACAAATTTAGCATAGCAATTTTGACTACTGCCTCCTGGGTTCTTCCATTTTTGCCAGTTTGGGGACCATGCTTAAGGCAAAATAATAACATTGATCAATGTGTGTCTCTGGTTTGGGAAGGGGCTCCTGCAAAATGGACTGAAGGTGGTCTTCCAGAAGAGAAGCATGTTGTCTTGTTTCCCTCCTCATCTCTGTTGCGCCACATCTAAGTGATGTTGTTGTCCACTCCCTCAAAGGTTTCTCTGTCACCCCAGAAGTGGAATGTCCCAACACAGATGGGGGTCCCTGCCTCTCATGGCTTACTGATGCACTGCCACTGGGCTGATCATCAGATCCACTCAGACACAGTGGCACTGATGACCTCTCCTCCTCCAGATGAAGAGCAGACAGATTTGTTTTTAAATACAAATGGAAAAAACACAAAAGAAAAGCCAACTTAGTTCTTCATTTTTAATAGGATGCATTTTCTTACTGTAAATCTTTATAATGCAGTTCAGTTTGTCATCTAAGCACTTATAAGACTGTGGGTTAGATAATTTCATGCGTCCTGCTGATGCGCTGGTTGACACCTTTCTGTTTTTAATGAAGCCATCTCTCAGTATCCTCCATTTAGCTGTGCAAAGTTTGGCTGAAAAGAAGAAGAAGGGAAGAGGGTTAATTGAGTAAGATCTAATCTAACTTATTCTCTTTTTGTGTGTGTATTCCCTCGCAGGTTGGCTTTAGGGGACTCCATGATGAGTCTAGCATTCAACTACTGCCTGGGTCACACAACAGTCACAACTCTGTCCACATGGTGTGTGCAGCCATTGAAAAGGTCCTGATGGGGAAATTCCTACCCAGGCCAACAGTGGACACATGGAAGGAGGTGGTACAGCACTTCCGGGACAAGTGGAACTTCCCAAATTGCCTGGGGGCAATTGATGGGAAGCACATCCTCATCTAAGCACCACCACTGTCTGGGAGCCAGTATTGTAACTACAAAAAGAGCTTTTCTAGTGTGCTTTTAGCTCTGGTGGATGCAGAGTGCAGATTCAGGTGCATTCAGGTTGGATACTTCGGGAAAACGAGTGATGCTGGTGTTTATGCTGCATCTGATTTAGGCAGAGGAATGGAGAACAAAACACTACATATGCCACAAAATGCACCTCTGTCTGATGCTGCTCACCTTGGGGATGTGCCCCATGCCATGGTAGGTGATGCAGCATTTCCTCTAAATCCCTACCTATTGAGACCCGACCCTATTTATCCACTACAGGCTCTCTAGAACAAGGATGATGGCTGAAAATGCCTTAGCATTCTGGCATCCAGGTGGAGGATTTTCCATTGAAAAATTAACCTGCATCCCAGAAATGTGGACACACTTGTGGTGGCAGCCTGCATTTTGCACAATTTCCTCCTTGCCCCTTTGGATAATGTGAGGCTGCTGGAAGAGCCTGAAGAACAGGGGAGACGCACGGCACCTGTCACAAACATGGGGAGTAACAAGGCGTCTGGAGAGGACTATGCAGTCAGAGAGAGTTTTGCTACTTTCTCCACATCCCCTGAAGGCAGAGTGTCCTGGCAGGACAGGATGGTATGATGAGTTCACTACAGCGGGTAACTATGAAGATTTGTGAATATGTTGATTTCACATTGTTGGTGGTTGTAAAAAAAACATGTTGAATAAACATTTGTATAACCAGTTCTTGTAAACCCACTAACAACATTTACAGGAGTGAAAGCCACCATCTCCTCTGTGAGAGGTCACAGTTAAAAGCAAGGTGTGGACAAAATATCCTTTCCCCCTTTTGATGACTGTAGTTGTACAGTCCCCTTTTAAAACTAAGAGCCCTTTTCACGTTATTTTCATCAGTTTTAAGACGGTAGTATCGTGAAAATGTGCTTGAAGACGATATGAAGAAAGTGTGAACTACAATATTGAACTCTTTAACTTTGCAACTTAGTTTGGATGAAAATCACTTTATCCTGACCATCCATGCAATTCAACATAAGGTATCTTTAAATTATACATAAGCTTTTTACATAGATCACACATATACATTTCCATTTAATCATTATGACTTTATATGAAGATTTGAGAAGTTCCTTAGCAACTCTCCATGTACTCCCATGACTCCAGCTATAGTGTTCCACGCCAATAGTTATCCTTGTACAAAGGATGGGTGGTGTCATAAATAATTTTGTGGTTTTCCACCTTTTCCTCGTCCATCTCGGGGTTGTCGTGGCCTCTGACCCTTTGACTCCGTGCCCACCTGCACCCCATTGTGATGTTTTGTCAACGTAGTAAAGTTAAACACAATCAGGCATTTACACCGAGTATTTTATCTAGTATTTAGTGCAGCAGAGCAGGTGTAAGCACTCTCATTGACTTAAAGTAAAACCTATCTGCTTCATCACCATGCTGGAGCGGAGACGGACTGAACACGTACAGGAAATGGGCCAACCGTTCCAATATTTTTTGTCATGAAAAAACTCAAAAGGGGGACCCAAATGCAGAGAACTCAAAATGATTTAATGAAACAAACTAAAGTCCAATACTAAGAAAAAAAAACAACTTAGGATCCACTAGGAAAATCTACTGAACAAAAACTTACTTAAAAAAGGCCATCAGAAGCAAAAAAGAACATAAGGCATGAGGAGCAACCAGGGGAAGACATTCCATGATCTGACAAAGGACAGGGAGAAACAGAGCCTAAATACACAGGGAGTGCACAAGGAGAGACAGGTGTGGTTAACGAGACTCAGGTGAAACTGTGAGGGTAATTACAGTGGAGGGGAAACTGAAGCAGGAAGAAAAACTGCAATCAAACACGAGGGAAGGCAAAATAAAACAGGAAACATGGAACTTCACAAGAAGCACACAATGACTGAAAGACAACAAAACAGTACACTAGAAGCTTAACTAAGGAAACACTGAAAACACAGGAGGATACAAAGACAACAACCAAAGGGAACACAAAGAACACAACACAAGGAGGGAAACTCAAACACAGGGAGGGAAAAGGATTTACAAAACACACTAGAACTTTACAAGAAATAATGAAACACAAATGGTAATCAACTTAACACTAGAAACATGAAGTACACAAAATAAACATATGAAAACACTAGAGAACTCAAACATAAATCAAAACCTGGACCATGACACATTTGGAGGGGACTGTAGTTATCCTTGTAGAAAGGATGGGTGGTGTCATAAATATCTTTGTTGTTTTCCACCTCCAATATGAGTCTTTCCTCATCCATCTCAGGGTTGTTGTGGCCTCTGATCCTCTTACCCTTTGACTCCAAGCCTGGCTGCAAAACCTTTTTGTTTTGTTAATGTAGTGAAGTTAAATACAATCAGTATTTAGTATTTAGTATTTTATTCTGGAATTCAACTGGATAAATTATTTTTGTTTTGGCAGGACTTTCGGCCTCACTCAATCTCATGGTGAATTGATGTGCAGGTCTCCTGGCAGAAATAGAAGTCCAGCGTATCTGCTGCTGAGGGCTCCACACTGCCAGAGCTCTGACGGAGCAGAGATGTAGTGCAGCAGAGCTGGTGTAAGCACTCTCACTGACTAAAAGTAAAACCTATCTGCTCCGTTACCGTGCTGGAGTGGGGCCGGACCGAACATGTATCTGGTGTATTTTAGGGGTTAGTGTGAGGGAATTACCCATAGTTCATAGCATTGTGGCATATGACAGGGATTCTCTAAAAGATGCTACTCAGGCATGGGATAGGAAAAATAAGCAGTTTGACATCTCGAGGCAAAAACTCAGTCGATATCCATGCACTGGTGCTACGTCAGAGACAAATCAAAATAAATACACACGCGAGCAGAGCAGAGGCATTGCTCTGCAGCAGCGAATTGGATAAGAAATTCATGCTCTACTGAGATGAAACAAGTAGACTACATGAATTGCATTAAGTCTAAGGTATTTTGTGCCTTTTATTAGGACTGCTTGCGGGGTTGCGTTTGAGTGGAACGGCTCTGAAATGTGACTCTGAAAAATGTGTCTTGATTTGGTTTGATAGGCATCAGATGTGTTGGCACCAGTGTCATGTTGGTTTGGTACTCATCCCTATTAATAGGGTTGGAAATTTTTACCCACAGCTTCATACAAGACTGACTGTAGTAGTTGTGCTCTGTCTACAGTTTGGCACACACTTGCACGAATAACCTAAACAAAGTCTGTCAGGATGGATGGATGCTGCGTTATCTAATCCCTTTCTTCATGAAGTAAAAGAACAACCAAATCCCTTTTTTTAGCACTATGACAGCACAGCACTGTCTCACACTACAATTTTTCCAAAATGAACACAAATATAAACACATAAGACCTGGTACACAAAGTTTAAGTGCATAACATTTTTTTAATGTATTACGCATCTGACAGAGTGTTTATAACACTCATGTTGTTTAAAACACAAACTGACAGAGAAGTTGGACTGACCTCCAACTCCAATGCGTGTAATAAATAGAAAACTAGCCAAATTTATCTTTTTTGGCTCTAATATCACATTTGATCATGTGGGATTTTGAGTTTTGAGAGCAGAGTCTCTGGTTGTCTAGTGTGTGGTGTGCTGTATTGGTCACCTTGTTACACACCACACAGCATAAGAAAACTATACTCTGCCACTATTTTTTGTGTGGGGGGTATTTCACATTTTTGAAAACAATTGAGATTTTTAAAATCTTTAAATGTGTGCCTTTAACAGAATGAATATGAAGGTGAGGAAAACATCCTCATATGAGGCACTGAGAAACTGTCAGGGTCACAGAAGGATACAGAGTCATCTCCAGGAAGAATATTGTCAAGGAACAGTGTCGTGTTCCTATTATTCTCTCTTATTGCTTTAATATAAAAATGTAATTGTAAATGAGCAAAGATTTTGTTGTCATATTGAGTCATGTTTATTCTCTTCAGGTCTTGTTCCTCACTACAGGTCTATAGGATTGTCTCCTGCCTGCACTGCTTGACTCGTAGGCTTATTGTAGATTCCACTTTATTACACGGATAATCTGAAACAAAATGAGTTGCTGACATTATCTGTTGTGTTTTCCTACATTTCCAGGAAGCATATTGGGTTAAAGGGTCACACTGTGATATTGCTTATGCAGCTTTAATGTTACTTTATCAGGGTTTATGTAAGTCACTTGCATAAACTTGACCAATGAGATCGTTTGTATTTAATTTCAAAGATCACAATAATGTTACTGTTAAATAGATGAAGTTTTGTTGTTTATGTAAATCACAAAAATGGAAATCCTCACACCAACCTGAAGTCCTGCTGTTGTAAGATCATGTGGCAATGTGCTAAGTTACTGACTACTCAGTGTATGTAAGAAGAGTTGGATGTGGCCTTTTGATTACAGAGAGTGGAAGTGCTCAAAATCTGCACAGCTCATGGACCAGAGTTGTAAACATTTTAACATTTCCCTATCGAGTTTGTGATCTTAATATCTGAAACCAAGCTCAAATGTCCTTACTTTTTGTGCTTGGTCAGTCATTTCTTTGTTGTAACAATATTTCTTGGCATTTAATCTCCTACCATTGAAAAGCCACTTTATTTTCCTTTTAAATGGTGCCACATTTGTAAGGAACATGCATTTGTATGATGAGCAGTAGAGCTGAGTATCTGGGTTGCCCCCATGAAAAATATGCTATATCTTCTCTGCCTTAGGGCACCAGAAGCTCACAATAAGGGTCAATGGCAAGAGCGAAATAAGCTGATGACCAGGTGCCTGAGTGGCAGCACCTGTGAGCTTGGGCCGTGCTACTGTGGTCAATAAGTGTCCAATCCAAGGATGTGCCTGCTCCTTTGACTGACTGACTCATGTGGCAGGGCAACTTCAAGCTAGTGTTCCACAAAACCAATTTGCAGCTTTATTTGGAGTGAGCCCTAGTACCATCTCCAAACTGAAGGCCAAGTTCCACATGGGGGGGGGTCTTAGACAGGCTGCTAAGTAGACATCCGATGAAGGCAACAACCCAAGAAGACTGTCAGCACTTAGGAACCGTAAGCTGTCTTATACAGATTTGCAGTTAAAGTTTGCAGGACAATATGGCTGACGGCTCTCTACCCACACAATCTGGAACAGACTGCATGCAGCAAATCTTTGGTCTCAATGAGCTGCTAGGAGGCCTGCTGTGACTGCCCTCCACCATCAGGCCCATTTGCACTTGTGTTGGCAACACATGCATTGCGACCTGAATATGTGGAAGGACATGGTGTTAAGTGAAAAGTCCTGATTCTGCCTATGGCAGTTGGATCATAGGGTCAGCGAGTGCAGAAGGCATGGGGACCGTTATGCTGATTGGCAGAGTAAAATCTTTTGGAGGTAGAGTGATGATGTTGGGCAGCATCTCCTTCACTGGAAAAATGAGGCTTGTTATCTTTAGGGGCTATCTAAATGCAGAGAGACATCAAGATGAGATTTTGCAACCAGTGGCAATCCCTTTTCTCCACAGTCTGGGACTAACTCCATCCTACTCTATCCTCTATTTGGATGGGGGTGAGTGAGCGAAAGAGAGTAAAGTAACAGGCGCTGATCTGAATCATCAATCACCCATCTATCTGTTATATTTCCATGGTTTATATCCGCATAATAATGAGCAAACTCTGGTGTTTAAAGTGAGGTTTCAGGGCGAGAGAGAGGGAGAGAGAGAGGGAGGAGGGGTCCAGTGGGGGTGAGCAAGTGAGGAGGAAGTGGCGGGCACTGTTCTGAATCATCACTCACCCATTGAAATGACTTGGACTGATGCAAAATTTCACATAAAATCGAGCCTGTTCCTGGAAAAAAAAGTGACGGACGAAAATTTCATAACCCAACGCTGAATGTACCTACCCAGGGGTTTCTGGCTGATTCCAGCACCAGTGAATGAAACTTAAGTTCCACTAAGAACCATGGACCAACAGAGGATGGCACTGAACTATCCACAGTGGACACTTTCTCAGTCTTCACAACTACTAAAAAAGCTCAAGTGCGAAAGTTGTTCTTTTTGATTCTGGCCAAAAAAGTCTAGCGTAAACTTATCACTGTTATACAACTCAGCATTCAAAGAAAGGACTTGGTGAAAAGTGAAACTGAGCTGCTGGATGTTTAGTTGCTCACTCTCTGTTGAGTTCAATCATTTTGATCTAGAACCTCCAAATCTTAGAGGACACACTCATTTTCTGCTGAAGACTGGGCCCAGTGCTCTTTGACAAATTGACCTTGAATTGTTTGAAGCTGACAGAGCTGCAGGGAGTAAAGGCAATATTATGGATCAGTTGTCATTGGTGTCACACACCCTACTGTGGTCATTACAGTGATTACTTAACAAAGCCACAGGAGTGCAAGAAGACACAAGAACCGTTAACAGAGGATTATCCTCCCCAGTAATGAGGACAGTGCTCAGGAAACAGATATATCAGCATTTTCCATTCTGAGGGAAAAAATGTCATCATCTAGGGTAGGTAGAAGTAAAAGGTATCTTTAGATATAATGCATTTAGAAAGTATTCAGAGCCCCTTCTCTTCTTTCAGTTTTGTTATGCCGCAGCCTGATGATACAACTATTTTAATTCCTTTTTTCCCACAGTAATCTACACCCATCAAAGTGAAAACAATTTCATAAGAATTTCTGCAATTTATCAAAAACAAAAATCTGAAATATCAAACATACAAAAGTTTTCAGACCCTTATTCAGTACTTAGTTGAAGAATGCTTGGCAGCAGTTACAGTCTTGAGTCTTTTTGAATATGACGCCACACACTTTGCATGCCTGGATTGGGGGATCTTCTGACATTCTTCTTTGCAAATCCTCTCAAGCTCTGTCAGGTTGGATTAGCACCGTCAGTGACAGCCATTTTTAGGTCTCTTCAGAGACGTTTGATACAAGTCAGGGTTCAAGTCAGGGCTCTGGCTGGTCCACTATAGCACATCCACAGAGTATTTCTTCAACCCTGTCTGAGATCCTGAGCCCTGCAGAACAGATTTTCATTGAGTATATCTCTGTTCGTTGCTCCATACAGTTTTCCTTCAACCATGATAAGTCTCCCAGCCTCGCTACTGAAAAAAAAAACACCCCCACAGCATGATGCTGCCACCACCATCCTTCACTGTTGGGATGATATTGGGCAGCATTTCAGCTGATGGCCTTCATCAGGGTCACCAAGAAACAGATTACAAACATATTTTACTAGTGTGGACGCACATATTTGCTACAACAAGGTAAATATGGCTGTCTGTCATTTTCCTGTGTAATTTGGCTGTTGACCATGTGTAAAAAAGCAGAAGAGATGTCAATTCTCCAGATTCTCCATGCATGAGATGTGCGTATCAGGCATTTGAGATGGGGCACTCACACATACAGTATTGCTCATTCAAATGTCTCTGTTTGTCCCCTCTGGTAATCAGCTGGTATAGGTGTCTTCTCACTTAAATTCTAAACCAGTCCCATTTGGTTGCGATCTGTCTTGACCCAATAATCCTGCTGCTGTCATATTTTAAAATCTGTTCTCCTCTCCTCCGCAGTCAGTCTGTTGTTTCAGTGCGACCGCTGCAACCCTCCTCCACCCCAGCCACCTCAATTACATCTCATCTGTATCCAGGTCCAGGTCCTTAGAGGTCCAACCCAGGTCCTGCTTCTCTGTGCCATTTAGCATCCTTAATCATCACTTCATCAGTGGTCCAGGTCAAGCCCCTGAAAACTGGTCCACTCCTTCTCATGCTACGTCCTTCCATCACTACCACCCATGGGTGTAGCACAGGGAGGAAAAGGATACTGATTACCCAGGCCCACAGCAGGGAGGGGCCCATGAGAAGCCTGCAATGAAAATTGTGTTTTAATTTATTTTTTCTTAGTAATTATTGTCATTATTGAACTAAAAGCGATTAAATGAATCTACAGACTGAAACTTGTATCAAATAGAGTAAAATACAATACTGGGGGGGGGGCTGCTTCTCCCTTAAAAATGTCCAAATGGTGTAAATAATGCGAGTGAAAGTAATTTAACCATAGTAAAAATAATGCTCATAAATGGGGAAATTGTGGTTCAAAAATACATTAAAATGCATTGATTTTTGTAAAAAGGATGCAACATTTGTGGCATGGATTACCGGCTAAGGGGGGCCATGTGTAAACTTCTTTCCAGGGGCCCAAAATCTCTAGATACACCCCTGCTACCACCAAAGCCTGGTCTCCATAAAGGGGCTATCCTATCCTGCTGTCAGCCCCGTCAAGTACATGAAGACATCTGGATGTCTATTCGCCAAACACGTCACATTTCCAAACTTCTAAAAAAAAAAAAAAAATCTCTCCTTTGTTAAGTCTCACCTGACTGAAATGTTTTTTTCAAAGACTGATGGCTTTCAAGAGAGAAAAAACATTTTCATCTTCTTCTTTGACAAAAATGTCTCTGTATAATCTGTGCAGGTCCTCATTCATCCAGGTCATGGTTATCCAAATCTTCTTCAACAGGGCAGCTGGTCTTAATTGAGGTTTATGAAGACGATTTACCACTCCTCCAAAAGGCTTGTTCAGTTTTAATGGGACTGAGGCCAAAGTTGTATAGTCTCTGTTGACCATCCACATGTTAATGAGCTAGGCTGTCACCTGAGAGTCATTCACGGCTGAGTCACTGGTGGTGAAAGCAGCACAAGGCTGCATTGAAATGTAGCAGATAAGCCCTTTTTATTTTCTCACTGCCTTGGATTCCTTTTGACAGCAATCTAAATGCTTTCACGCTGGATCACAGTCACCAACATCATGCAGATATGACAACCTGTCTCACTGGAACTGAACAGGGATGTTCCGATACCATTTGTTCCCTCCCGATACCGATACCGAGGTGTTGGGTATCAGTCGATACCAAGTACCAATCTGATACCAGTGTGAACCTTCTGGACTGACTGTGCAGACTAGCGAATTATTTTAGACCTATATTTGACTCAACAAATAGAAACATAATGATCAGCATCTCTGTGACCCTAAAGTTGTTTTTCTGCTGATTATTGAGTTTTATTCCTAAATATTAAAATAACAAAAATACAGGGGGCTGCATCACAGGCTCTCTCTCCATTGTGCTCTATTTGGGCAGAATGACGTGATTATGAAACAGCCTGCAACTGGCTGACAAACCCTCACAAAGAATAAACAACATGGCGGTTAGCATTCCAGTTAGCATTCAAGCTAGCACTAGTAAATGATCGTACTACGATTAAACTGGATAATAAATACATTCAGTGTCGGGATCACTGGTGTGGATTTAATCATTCAAGTCCCCAAAAGTCACACGAGTTCCAGGCTCACTGAAAATGCTTCCATAAAGGATTCAAAGGCATCAATAGTATCAATGGGAAGGTACAATGGCTAGCTTCAACAGGGAAAACAAGTAAGCAATGACTAATGGATCAAAAGTTATATCTCCTTTGACGAACTTTGTCACTTTTTGATCACATGCAGAGAAAAAAAATGCCTCGCAGACACCATTCTTTGCTGCTGCAGTGGGTCCTCTGGTTCTTCCCTGCTCTAAAAACAAAAGCCCATGCATGCAGCACTTCCTGGCAGCAAAGAAGAATTGATTTCTGGTTTGTAGTTAACTTTTAGCATGGCTAAACGAAGCAAAATATAAAACTAAACCAAACAGAATCGGATTGGTGCATAAATTCGTGTACTCGGTGATACCAATACCTGCATTTTAAGCAGTATGGTACGTATTTCTGACACTGGTATTGGAATCAAAACAACCCTAGAACTGAACAAGCCTTTTAGAGGAGAGGCGAAATATCTTCAACAACCTCATTCAAGTCCAGTTGCCCTTTAGACGAAGACTTGTATACTCTGTCCATATCCTTTCTGTAAAATACAGACACATTCAGAATAACAATCTCAGCCTGTCAGATTAACTTTTAGCGGTTCTTTGATTTATTTGGCAGCACATGTGGCAGCTGCTTAAATTTTCTACCAGAGAAATTCCACATCTTTCACTACCTGTTTTTGGTTTAGAGCCCAAATTTTGCAAACAATGACTTTTTGGCATGACAATGACTTTAAAAGTCCTCTTTAAGAAAGCTTAAGTTTCTATTTTATGAGTGGAAGTGCAGATCTTATTAAGTATATATCACCTGAAAAGGATTATATCAGACTGTGTAGCTGACAGCACTGGTCTGAGTGGTTCTTTTGCAGTCATATACTGAGAAAGCAAGTCTTTCAGAGCCAAACTCAATGAAAAATAATGGATTCAGCAGGGACTAAAAGGCAGGCGGGTCACTGTTTGGTTAAAATCTAATCCTGATTTAGTTGTAAAAATCAGGTCTGAGGCTATTAATTGGTCTGAATGGCTGTGCAGTCAGTGTATGTGAACAATGCTTCTATTTGTTCTCCCTCTGAGCGGAAGGATGTTTACCTGTCTGATAATATGGGCATGGATGTGGTCTAATTACAGTCCCCATTTACACACAATCAAGCCAATCTCAGATTATACAATGAGCTGTCCGTCTGGGCTCAATGGTAATGAGAACATGGAGAAAGAGCCCCCCCTATGAGGGGACTCCATCATCTATCAGCTTTTATCCTGCATAACACTGACGTCTTTCAGGCCGGCTCCTATAATCAGCCATGACAGAGTATGAAAGCTCATCACATTACCCAGAAAACAATTAGCACTAATGGCACACTTACATGATATTGATTTGTGTGTTTTATGCACAGCTACCCGCTCAGTGTTTACACAGCAGCACACAGATATTGGACGTGGATGGAGATGGAAGAGTTGAGAGCGTTTTTTTACACCCTACCAGCTAATACGTCTTCATTTAAAGGCTGACACGGACACGCTATCGAAGCAGCAGTTTTATCCAGTGCTGTACGCTGCTGCAACACAACGTGATGAATGTAATCAATTACAGTGGTGATGGTAGCCAACCTGCAGCAGTACTCCTCCTCCTGCCGGCAGAAAAACAGCATCTCTCTCCTGGACAATCCCCACCAGTTCATCTCTATTAGCGATCAAATGAGCTGTCGAGCACCCACAGAGGCACTCAGTCAGACAAAGAATGGGACCCAGCTCTCTGGAGGGGCCGCTGTCACCCCCACTATGGACATCCAGCTTCCACTGTGCACACTGAAGCTACTGATTGATCAATAACCCAGACACTAATTGCTTCTTTAAACAGAAAGTAAGCCCTTATAAGCCACTTAGAAACAATGATTTCAAATGTAGTTCTGCAAACTTGCTCATTAGAGAGGACTTTGCTAACAGTATTGGGCACTGCCTGTGAAATATCTTCCATTTTCTGACCCAGAAATAACAGCCCAGAACAGAAAACGCAGCAACACTCGTTTGTCTTGATCCAGATGAACTCCTCATCCTTCATCTGCCTTTAATTCTCTCACTTCTCATTTGGTCTGACATCAATACCTGCAGCAGCCGGTGCTGAGCAGGACGGCCGGCCGCCAAGGAGAGCAGACATTAACGCTCTGTCCCCGTCAAATGTCCCCGAGAACAACTAATGCTAAATATTTACAGAAAAAGTGAGGAAATTCAAACAGGCCTTCGTGGTGAGTCACAGGCAGAAGGACCCTGACCTTTGGGTGTTGGAGCGATCAATCAGTCTGACCCTGTAGGCGCTCTGTCCTCCGAAACAGCTCAGTCTGCACCCTTGATATCTGCCCAACAGGAGACATTACATTAATCTAACTGCTGACAGCGGGTACAAGAGCAGCAGATACTGTGGAGCTGAACTTAACTCTCTAGATTCACTCTCCTGGTCACTGACAAAAAAGGACTTTAGAGCCTAGTGATGTCTCTCCTAACAGCCCATCTCTCATCAAAACAGCCGTTTGGTGGCTGCTTCAGTACTTGAATATAGCTTGCTGCTGTCATGATCTCAGGTCAGGGGTGTCACCTCAAGGCCCAGGGGCCAAATCTGGCAAGTGGTGCAGTTATATCCGACAGATCATATCATGTTTTTAGTACAAATGGTCCATCGTTATGAGGTCTGCAGATTTCCTCCAGTGTAAAAATGTAAACTTAAATTTGATGATTTAAAATATCCTTGTCAAGTCATAAAAATGTAAACATTTAAAATATTTATTTTTTAAAAGTGACAAAAATTGGAAAAAAAATATTTTATTTTCATTTCATATTTTCAATTTGGCATCTCACAACTTAAACTTATGATTTTGACTTTTTATTTTATATTTTGGCCTTTTGAATTCATAATCATTGACATTTTAGCTCAAATTTTGACCTTTAAGATTCAAAATTTTAAATTTTAAGCCATACTTTGACCTTTTTAACTCATTATTTGGAATTTTATCATACATTTTGACCTTTTAGACCTTCAGTTAAGTTTTGTAACTCTTTTGACCTAAACTCACATTTTCAACTTTATTTCATATTTTGACCTTAAGAACTTGTGATTTCATATTTTATCTGATATTTTGACATTAAAATTTACACTTTCAATCACATATATTTGCCTTTTAAACACATTATTTTGACTTTAAACTTTGTGTTTTTATCTTTTAAACTGTAAGCTGAACATTTTTTAACTCAGATTTTGAGCCTTAACTTGCTGTTATGACTTAAAAAAACTCAAGATCATTTATCTTTTTATTTAGATTTTTGTCTCCATAATTCATCACTGGTGAAAATAAGCCCTGTGAGGTTTGGGCTGTTGGGCTCCCAGGTGAGACCAAAATTTAGGATTGCCCCTGTTGTGAATGAGTTTGACACCCCTTGCTCTACACCGTAAACCCAGATTTTGTTTCTACTTAAACTTTTTAGTAATCATAACTTATTCTTCCATGTTTTGTCACAAACCATTGACATTACTAAATCAGATTAGTCGTTTGTACTATTCAGCTGAAAGATGCAATGCAATGATCATGTTAAGCTGAGAGAATTTAATATGTTTAGTTCTGGAAGGGGAGGGGCTACTTCAAAATTTTCAAGAAACCATGGGTGAGACTGTCAGTGCATCTGTTGGGACCAGCAGGCAGCACTTCCATCATGACTTCCACACATAGGGAAGCCAGTGCTTTGCCTCACCGTGTCTCTACCCCACCAGGGAGGGAGTAATCAGCTGATCCAGATCACTGTCTGGATCCAGAAAGGTTTTTGAAGGACTCTTCACTATCGGGGGTTAGGGCTAATGGTGGTAGTCTGTGTTTTCAGAGTGCTTTTCTAGTTTCATATTGTGGGCAATCAGTGATGAGGGATGGCTCCCAGACAAGTTGAATGAGTTTGACAAGTTCTCACACAGGAAGTAGAAGCAGCTCTTATTTATTCTGAACCAAATATACAGTCACATACAGGGTGATCTGCAATATTGACCCCCTCACTCATGGTGTCACACTTCAAAAAACACTTCTCACTGAAAACACAAACTAATAAACTAAATGCAATGAACATGAACATTATAAAAACAGTAGAACAAATTCTTACACACAAAGCACTCCCAGAAGTCCCTGCTCCAGGCGACTGTTTCCTGGATCGCCACAATATATTTTTATGTAAGTTAAACTTAGCATTGTTATTTCATACAACTTAGACTTCATTTATGTGAACTAATGATTTTTAGTAAAGACTACTAATATACACTTAATATGCCTACTGCATAAAATTAAGGTTCTGCGTTAATACAACTTAACTTCTTTAGTTTTAGCTTGTGTAAAAACTAAAGTGGTATAAGGCAATCGGTTTACTCGTGCTTATAGTAAAGTCAACTAATTCGGGTTTAGAGTGTGGGTAGTCCTGTACCCTTCAGTCATTAGAAATTTTTCTTTCATACGTTTGGGATCATCTTTCTTGTTTTTCACGACTTGAACCGCTGACTCAGCTGTAAACCTCACAAAACTTTGGGATTTGATATCACTTCTATATGAGGAATTCCCTTGCTGACCCTGTCTTGAGTTCTTCTCTGGTGTGACATCATCTGCAAACAACCTAAAAATACAGCTGTTGTTGTTGCGTTTATAAGCCTTGCTTTTTCTCCTAATCACTTAGGATAATCAGAACTTTCTTGTCAAGAGTGGGATCACTTCATCAAGGTCATCAGGGGACACTCTTTTAATGGAGTTCAGTGATGGGTCCACAGTTTCTCTAGAGAGCTCCGTGTGCCCCCTCCACTTTACACCTCTTGTGCAGCCCAGCCTCAAAGCCCTTTGCTGCTTAGAAAACCATCATCAACCAAACCTTCATGCTTTTAAAGAACCTGATTGTTGATTTGGCTACCAAAAACTTCCCACACATTGTCTGACTTGCAAAAGAAAAGGCAAAGTTTTGGTTGTGGACCTTCATCAGAACAGCCGCTTATTGAAAGGGCAGGACATCTTGCATGACATTATCATGATGTCTGATCTAAACCAGCAAACTAACGACAAACATCAACGTCCTGACTGAGAAAGTAAGGCCTTCTCTACATGGAGACGGCAACCATCTATTTTTTTGTTTTAAAGTTTTCTGTTAACACGGTATCGCTTCAAGAAATGTCTGTGAAAGCAAGAAACCACTGAAAAAGCTGTAGTATACGTGCTAGGCATGTAGGTGGCGCTGTAACGCTGCCACAGAAATACACCACCAACTGAGAGGATTGTGGAGCAAGTGCACCTAAAACTTTTCTCTTATCCAAAACTTTCTCCTGGCTGCCGTTCTGGTTGCTCTCCATGGTAGATCTTAGAACATGTCCCATACACTTCTCCATGGTCATCTGTTGCACACACTGGTAGAGGAGCAGAAGATTTTACTGTTGGAGCCGTAAAAGCTCAGCAGCTTCTGCTGCACAAATAGAATCATGAAATCTGCCATTGCTGTTATTGGTGGTGGGGGGGTTAGCCAGGTCGGTCAAGGGGGCTGTGTTGTGATCCTTTCAGAAAAGATGCACTTGGGTCGGTGTGACCTACGTTCAAAAAGTTGCATTTTCAGACTCCAAAAACACCTGCTCCATATGGATGAAACAACAATACCATAAAAAAAAACTTTAGCTGATACTCCTAAACTTGTCCCCATGTGGATGGCCCCGAAATAAACCTTTCATATTCATAATTTTAAATAAAAAAGTCACAAAATATTACCTTGCAATCTAAGGGAGAAAAACTGAAACACTACAACAGAACAAATGAATCCAGAGAAAGTGTGTAGTCACTTCCTATATAACATGTCCTGCCCCTTTTAATGGAAATTGCTGTCAAGAGATGAAAATTTTTTAATTGCAAGTCAATGTGCTATTAACGCTGTATCACTCCCAGTGTCATTGTCACATTTGGCAGCTTAAGGCGGCCTTCCACCCAACAACTTTTTTGCAGTCAAATTCGCAGTCAAAATTCCAGTCGAAGTAAGTCTAGCTAAAGTCGTAGCTCGCTCCCGTCGTCTCAATTGTTAGGTGTAAGGTGGTCTTAAGACTCAATTTTTGCAGTTTTAAGGCGGTCTTTCTTCAGTCTTGGTATTACGATGATATCAAATGTGTTTGATATTGTCGTAAGTCTTTAAGTCTGGTTGTATGCAAATTGTGTTTCTCAGTGACCATCGTCCATGACCAGTGGGAGCGGATGTTGTGCGTGAACACATTGATTCACCTCATTCTACAAAATACGAACGTGAGCGTAGATCATTCTAGAGTCGCTGAATGTCCGCTCAGAACACAAGAGACTGAAAAACTGTCACTTCATTCCAGGCTGACCTGACAGGAACAATAAACCGCCACTGGGCTTTTCAAAGTAAATGCCCGATCCATTTGTTTCTATGGTGAGATGACTTTGGTTTTCATGTGGTACTTTTATTCTGAAGTGTTTCCAAGATAGTGCCTTGGTTGTTGCAGTAACATGCAAAGTTGCTTTGGTATTTAACTTCCTTCCAGTTTCTACTGGATGTAAAAACATCGGATTATATGAGACATTTACTCAAATGCGTTCTCCATCTCCTTCTGCATCTTGTTCACTGCTGTTCAAAGATTGCTGTTTCGAATTTCCACCAGATGCATGATGGGAAATAATCTCAAAAGGAATCGTATTATAGTCTTGCAGTTAGTTACCCACATTCTTTGCAAAATCTTAGTCTGAGACTAAAAACTTAATGGCTTGCTGACAAATTGTCTTTAGATGTGAGAGGGTCTCAGATGTCAGTCTTTTTAGAGTCTTTTTAAGAGTCCTCTGGTGTAAGGCGGGCCTTAACTGCATGCTGAAGTTACGTCACAGGTTGGCTTAGAAATAATACGTTTCCTCGATGTTGATCTTTAACTAAGCTTTACGTGTTTGTCCCACCAACCTAAACCGAGTACGGACATAGTAGGGGGAACAATTGTGTGTTTAAGTGTAAGCATGTTAAAAGTCCAGTTATCTAGTGACTTTAAACAGAGGAGAAACCGGGGTACAGTCTGGGGTCATGCTACCTCTGTGGTCACATCATGAGGCTTAGGCCTGACCAAGATATTTGACATATTGAAGAGAAGAATGTGTTTTCCTTCCTCACTGTGTTACCAATTAAAATTCTTGAAAAAGACTCAAGTCATCACATTGTTCAAATGTTTTCTGTTGTTCTGAGTTTGTCATAAAACCGTGACTCACCAAAAGGACACAGACATCATTTGTTGGAAATCACAAGTGAACTTTCAAAATACTCTAAACCAGGTTGTTGTCTCACTGCTTTAACATTTTAGGAAAAGGTTAGTGCTTCATGATTGACAGAAAATTCATCCATGAGCTCCACACCCCCAACAAGTGATCATTTTACTGCTCAGCCTGAATCAGAGATGAATAAATAATTGTATTTATGTGATTTTAGTGGCCGGCTGTCGTCCAAGTTTGTACTTAGATATATTCTTGGTCCCATCTTACTTTTGTTCCATCACAGCATTGTGAGAAAAAGAAACACAACTTTTCACATATTCAAACCTGATATTTTCCAAATAGTTTTAGAAAAATTACTTAACAAAACAAAGTTTGACTTGTTGGGATGGATCATGTTTTCCCACTCAGGCGGGTGCAGGTGGGGAAAGACTGAGCCCTTGTATTGCCTTCAGATCGTGTTCACTGTGTCGGCTCCCCTGTGAGAGTGAGAGCACGGCCTGGGTGTGTTTCTCATTGTTTAGTAGGTTTTATGAGAAACGGCTGCAGGTGCATGTGATCTTTGTCGCAGTGGCTCCCTCTGCAGGTGTAAACAGAATCTGGCAGCAGTGCACCAGAGCATCTATCCGTCCACTATACTGGTATATATACCACTTACCAGATACGGGGTCACGGGGGTCCTGAGCCAGTCCCTGCTACCGTGAGGTGAGAGGCTGGGTACATCCTAAACAACAGACCAACTAGTTTATTTAACCTTTGTTTAACCAGGAGTGTTCCCATTCCCATACAAAAATCTCTTTTACGAAGGAGTCTTGTTGAAGAACTTCCACACATAATAAACAACAGACCAAAAGAAATATAAAAGTTATATGTACCAACAAATCAGCAGAATTCAGCTGTAAAATCTGTGAATAGACAGGATCAAATATTTACACAGTGATGCTGCAAGGTCATATCATATTCTTATTATAAGTGGCTCACCAGTATGAGGTCTGCAGAGTTCCTCCAGTATAAAAAAACGTTAAGTTAACATTGATGATATCAAATATCCTTAAGTCATAAAAATGTAAGAAAAAAAAGAGAAAAAATAATTAGATAAAAAGAAATGTGGGAAAAGAAATTAATTTGTGTTTTTGTTTCATATTTTCAATTTTGCATTGCACAGTTATGAATTAAATCAATTTTGGGGGGCTTTTATCTCATATTTTGGCCTTTGACATTAATATTTTGACTTTTTATCTCATATTTGTCATTTCTAGCTTTAATTTTGACACTCTGTCTCAAATTTGGCCATTTACATTTATTATTTTGACTCTTTATCTCTTTGACCTTTTAGGTACAAAATTTTAAGTTTTTAGTCATATTTTTTCCTTCCAAACATGATTCATCTTCCAATTTCATATATTTGCAACTCAAAAGTATTATTTAACATCTAATATTGTAATATTTTGACCTTTAGAACTAATAAGTTTGACTTTTAATCTCAGATTTGGAGCCTTTTAAACTTGTCATTTTGACTTTCTAAATCCCAAAATTCATTTATCATCGTAATTTATCCCCCATAAATTAGAACAGGCGATGATTAGGGTGACAGTTTTGTTAAATGTTGACCGTGTTAGGCCCTCAGGTTAGATCTAAATTCAGAATCTGGCCTCTGCTGTGACTGAGTTTGACACCCCTGATGTAGAAGGACAGGAAATAAATGAGAAGGTGAATTTAAAGTTTTGATCTTTAGCTTTGTTATACATTTTATTATTACACATACAGCTGCTTATTGACAAAGCTTGACATTAGTAATCAGAAGTCATGTCTAAAGTTATACAAAGATTTCTAACTGCAGATCTGATCAGGTGAAACTAGCCAATAACTCTGATCCCCTGCTATTTAAAAGTGATTTTTAGGATGGTTAAGGTGAAAGAAATTCATCCATTACTCTGCCAATCTTGATTGTGTAGACTGAAAATGATAGTGAAGACACTTTAGACAAAAAGTAGGTCCAGCATAATCTTTGTTATTCTATTTACAAAGTCCCAACAATAATCATGCAATGAGAACAGCACAAATAAACATTTAGAAAAGATACAGTGCAGGGAAAAGTTTCCTTTTGTCCCAAAAAACTGCATAACGAGGATATTTTAAATTTGCAATACAGTCCTCTGCTATCTCACTAACTGAAATGATAAAGTCAGTCTAGTTTGCCGTAAAGATGCTGGTCCTGCCCCTACCTGGATGTAAACATCAGAACAAAGGTGGTAAATGGGAAAAACAGAGTCTTTAGTCATTTAAAACCTTACAACAGCTGTAGGGTTAAAAGTTATTAGCTGCAGTTTTACATAAAAATGACTTTTCTGAATAAAGATGAGCATTTTTAACATAAAAAATGAAGTAAAATTTCAGCACTGAATTATCTATGTTAATTTAAAACTTTTTAATTGAGGTCTTACAGTATCTCAAATGTTTCCTAAAAATCCAAAGACAGAGAAATTCTTAATTTTTATATTTGTAGTGGGACATGTCTTGTCATGGTGGCTTATAATGGAGCCGCCCATTCTCAGCATTTCCAGCGAGTTAAGACCAGCATGGCTGGCCAACGCCAAAGCCTCCTTCTCAGCAATACCTCTTGTTTTGAATTGAGGACTCTAATTCAGTGATTTTCACACTTTATTTAGCCCAAGGTACATCAAAATTCAAGCCAAAATCTCAAGAGACACCATGTTCATATCCATGAAAAAATAGTCTCTAAAACACACGTTACGGTATTGTAAAAAGGATGCTTCAAAAAGTACTTTCTCACAAGAAAATCCAAAGAAGAACCTGGAGCACACGAGTCACTTTCCTGCAGTTTGATCAGGTGTAGAGGACCATGAGTCCAGGGTCTCTGATGAAGACGTCGTGCATGGTAGTCCTCTCCACCTGATTAAATTGCATGAAAGTGACTTGTGTGCTCCAGTTTATTCTTTGAATTTGCGTATGAGAAAGTATCCATCGAAACATCCTTTGTAGATTACTGGTCCTTTCTGAGAGCACCGACCTCCCCCTGTGGAAGGGCTATAGTGCAGGAAACGTCCTCTACACCAGTGGTTCTCAACCTTTTCAGCCTGCAACCCCCAAAATAAAGGTGCCAGAGACCAGGGACCCCCACTGTACCTGAAGATGTCTGAACAGAGCCATGCACAATTAAGAATAGTCATAATAGTCATAGACAAGGCCTTCCATAAGAGGGGTAAATGGGTGAGCTTTCAGGGGCCCAGCCAAACTGAGGGCCCATGGAGGTCAGCACAATCATGGTCCACTGTAAAATTAAGCTGTGATATCCATATTTTATATCTAACCTGAAAAATAACCACTCTTATCAAAGAAACAAATATCTTTTTTAATCATTTGTGTAGTACATAACCTTCATAAAAATGTTGTTAAAAAATAATTTAAATGGATTTAAAATTACAAAAATGGGTTAATAATTGTATAAAATGGTGAAAAAAGAGGTGAAAATATATTTTAAAAGTAGAAGAAATGAGTTAGAAGTGGCAAAAATGAGATTAAAATTGAAAAAAGTTAAAAAGACAAAAATCATCATAGTGATAAAAGGGAGTTAAAAAGTGGCTGAAAGCCTTAAAATCGGCAAAAATGGGAGGAAATTTGTTGAAATGGGATGGAAAATTGATATAAACTGGCAAAAAAGTGTTAACTGAGAAAGAAAAAAGGCAGATATTGGAAGAAATTTGTTAAACTGGCAAAAATGGGCATATTAGATCGTGAAATGGAATGATTTGGAATTTCCACTTGTGGGACTACTAAAGGAATATCTTATCTTGTCTTATTATATCTTAAATGTGGCTAAAATGGGAAAAATTGGGTGTAAAAAGTGGTAAAATGGGGTTAAAACTGGCAATAATGGGTCAACAGAAGTAACATTAGGCATAAGTGGCAAGAATTGGTTTAGAAGTGGCAAAAACAGGCAGAAAATATGCAAAAATAGGTTTTTAACTGGCAATAAAGTGTTAAAATTGGTGGGAAAAAAATTATGAAATGGGTTAAAATTTGGTTACATTTCTCTGAAGTGGCAACAGTGTAATTTATAAAATATTCCTATTTTTTTTCTAGGAAATCTGGAGATCCCCATTCAGTGTCTCATGACCCCATAGGGGTCCCGACCCCAAGGTTGAGAACCACTGCTCTACACGTTACAGAATCTTTAGCTATTCTGTTGTTGAAGTAATGTGTGTTGAAGAAATGTGGTTGTAGAAATTCCCATGGCACACCTAAAACTGCCCCGAGGCACACCAGTGTGCCTTGCCACACCATTATAGAACCACTGCTCTAATGAATAACACTGGCACCTCAGAAGACATATTTAAGAAAACCAGCTGTTCTGTTTTTAACATATTACCCCCAACACTGCTGTTCATAGTGTTTAATAAAAGGCTAAACAGGAGCTCAGCAAAAGGTCCACTCATTCATTAATCACCAATAGTTCATATCTCTCCTCTTCTCCATTCTTTCTCTCTTCCCTCTCTGGTGATCAGCTGATTATGGGCGTTCACTCTCTTAAGTACTAAGCTAATCACATTCTGCCACAGCCTCATTTAACCAATCATCATGCACCTCTTATATTTTAACATCCTCTCTTTCACAGTCAGCCTGTCGTTTCAGTGTGCAACCCTCCTCCACCCCAGCCACCTCCATTCAGGTCATCAGCATCTAGTCCAGATCCACACAGGTCTTCCACTCATCATATCCTGCATACCTCAGTCTCCTCCTCCTCCAAGCCACCTCATGGTCCAGCTTTTCAGAAGTCTACGTCTCATCTAATCCTGCATCCATCATCAACACCACCACAATGGGGTATTGTCACCAAAATCATTACACATTTCCTTCATTAAAATTTGCAAAATAAATTTTTGTTAAACTGGTATTAAGTCTCTCCGTATTGAAATGCTGTTAGCTGCTTGGCTCCAGGATTGTATTACATGTTTGTTCTCAGCAGGACTGTTTTCCTGGAGCCAAAGCCAGGTGAAATGCAAGAGGATCATTTTTTATGACGACAAACAAAAATCAGATCCCCCTTGATACGCAGTATCAAGTCATTTACCCACAGAGTTTGCATTTTATGCAGAGATAACACAAGTAAAAATGAAACCAGATCACAGCTGTGTCAGAGATGCCAACTCAGTTCTGGAAGTAAATAAATCCATACAGTTGTATTTAAGGGGTTTGGAGCATATTTGGGTTCTGAATAACATTCAGGATGAACTCCATTTGATGAGCTTCTTTAGACTCATGGCTTATTCTGCAGAACAGGCACATGTTTTTATTTACAGTATCAGTACAGTATTTTCTGTGTCCATAAGCCCCCACTGATTTAATCTCTATATAACCGGGGCTGCAGGAGGCCTGTGTGTGTTGTCTCAGCACCTCAATGTGGATTTAACATCATTTCACAGAAGAATCAAAAACAGATCAGACGGATCAGGCTCAACATCTCTATTAGTTTTGTGAAATGTAGGAATCAGAGCCCAAAGCAGCAACAAAAGTACTGAGTAAAGGCTCACAGACAGCCAGAATGTGACATCCAACACTAACAGATAGGCATGCAGCCAAGGAAGCCACATTTACTCATCAACATGATGGGTTAGGAAAGAAAATAAATCAATTTGTCTGATGTTTAAATTGTTTTCTGCTCATGTTGACTTGCTGAATTATGTTGTCAATTTTCTTGGCCAGGAAACTCACAAAAAAATATGTATTTATTTCATTTAAAGGGCTTCTCTTTCTGTTTCGATAAAGGCAAAATAAGACTAAAAAACAATATGCAACCAGTAAGAAAAAAACTTTATGTAACCAAGATTTAATAGAGGTCATAATGCTGATACAAAGGGACGCTCCGTCTCTTGTTAAAGCAGCATGCACTGAGCACATCTACCTTAAGTTTAAGGCATGATATTACAAAATCCTGAAGTCTCCATGAAGTCAGAGCTCTGTGCTGTCCAGGGAGGCTGCAGCAGAGTTTGAGCCAAAAACAACGCTCCAGTAAGCAGAGATGCACCACCCGGCTCTTTCATTTCCCCTGAGGCCTCCCAGATATTACTCCCTGATCCGCCATGTGATGCAGCTTTCACTCTCTGCTTTACAAACACAATAAATATGAAAGTGAAGTATTGACAGAAAATGACAATACAGAGGGGAGTCTGATGTGAGACAGCTGACACTCATCATTCAGCAGAGTTTACACAAGTTTTACCAGCCTCAATACAGCAAAAAGTCATATCTGAAGGAGGTAAACATCATAAATCAAGAGATTATGACTGTTTTTGACATAGCAGGTATTTCTTCACGACAGATGGTTTATGTTTGAGCATTTTACATTCACCATGACTCTTATAAAACACTGTTGGTTGTTACTGAGTTTTTATTTCTGGTTCAAACTAACAAAGTGCTCAGAACCAAGATTTGAAAAATCATGAACATGTTGGATGAGCTCTGACAACTTAGAGAGTGTGTTATTGATGTTGACATGTTAATGTGTCCATGTTTTCCCATGAAGTCAAACTTTTCACATCATAGGAGCAGATTATGACTAAAGCAAACTCAACACAGCACCCGTGTTCTCATACAGATGCACAACAGCAACACCACACTGTTTATACCCAGACAACTAATATCACCTAGGTCATTGGTTCCCAACCTAGGGCCTGGGACCCCCTGAGGGGGCCACCAGAATTTTCAGGGGGGGCAGTAGTATCTATTTGTTTTCAGGTTGTGAAAATTTGATTTTTTCATTCTAACTAAAATAATGATAAAACACAATAGTTCATGCAAAGGTCTCTGCTTTAGGTATGACAACCTTTGTGCAGGACCATCCATCCATCCAATATTCATCCATCCATCCATCCATCCATCCATCCATACATCCATCCAATATTCATCCATCCATCCATCCATCCATCCAATATTCATCCATCCATCCATCCATCCATCCATCCATCCATTATTCATCCATCCATCCATCCATCCATCCATCCAATATTCATCCATCCATCCATCCATCCAATATTCATCCATCCATCCATCCATCCATCCATTAACCAATCCATCCATCCATCCATCCATCCATCTAGCGATCCATTCACCAATCCATCATCCATCCATTCTCCAATCAATCCATCCATCCATCCATCCATTCACTAATCAATCCATCCATCCATCCATCCATCCATTCATCCATCCATCCATTCACTAATCAATCCATCCATCCATCCATCCATCCATCCATCCATCCATCCATCCATCTAGCGATCCATTCACCAATCCATCATCCATCCATTCACCAATCAATCCATCCATCCATCTATCCATTCACTAATCAATCCATCCATCCATCCATCCATTCATCCATCCATCCATTCACCAATCAATCCATCCATCCATCCATCCATCCATTAACCAATCAATCCATCCATCCATCCATCCATCCATTCACAAATCAATCCATCCATCCATCCATCCATCCATCCATCCATTCACCAATCAATCCAACCATCCATCCATCCATCCATCCATCCATCCATCCATTCACAATTCATCCATCCATCCATTCACCATCCATCCATCCATTCACAATTCATTCATCCATCCATCCATCCATTCACAATTCATCCATCCATCCATCCATCCATCCAACATCCATCAATCCATTCACCAATCCATCCATCCAACATCCATCCATCCATCCATTCACCTATCCATCCAACATCCATCCATCCATCTTTTTTCATCTATTTTCATTCTAACTTAAATAATGATAAAACACAACAGTTCATGCAAAGGTCTCTGCTTTGGGTATAACAACCTTTGTGCAGGACCATCCATCCATCCATCCATCCATCCAACATTCATCCATCCATCCATCCATCCATCCATCCATTCACCAATCCATCCATCCATCCATCCATCCATCTAGCGATCCATTCACCAATCCATCATCCATCCATTCTCCAATCAATCCATCCATCCATCCATCCATTCACTAATCAATCCATCCATCCATCCATCCATCCATTCATCCATCCATCCATTCACTAATCAATCCATCCATCCATCCATCCATCCATCCATCCATCTAGCGATCCATTCACCAATCCATCATCCATCCATTCACCAATCAATCCATCCATCCATCTATCCATTCACTAATCAATCCATCCATCCATCCATCCATTCATCCATCCATCCTTTTACCAATCAATCCATCCATCCATCCATCCATCCATTAACCAATCAATCCATCCATCCATCCATCCATCCATTCACAAATCAATCCATCCATCCATCCATCCATCCATCCATCCATCCATCCATTCACCAATCAATCCAACCATCCATCCATCCATCCATCCATCCATCCATCCATCCATCCATTCACAATTCATCCATCCATCCATTCACCATCCATCCATCCATTCACAATTCATTCATCCATCCATCCATCCATTCACAATTCATCCATCCATCCATCCATCCATCCATCCAACATCCATCAATCCATTCACCAATCCATCCATCCAACATCCATCCATCCATCCATTCACCTATCCATCCAACATCCATCCATCCATCTTTTTTCATCTATTTTCATTCTAACTTAAATAATGATAAAACACAACAGTTCATGCAAAGGTCTCTGCTTTGGGTATAACAACCTTTGTGCAGGACCATCCATCCATCCATCCATCCATCCAATATTCATCCATCCATCCATCCATCCAATATTCATCCATCCATCCATCCATCCATCCATTAACCAATCCATCCATCCATCCATCATCCATCCATTCATCCATCCATTAACCAATCCATCCATCCATCCATCCATCCATCCATCCATCCATCCATCCATTAACCAATCCATCCATCCATCCATCCATCCATTCACAATTCATCCATCCATCCATTCACCAATCCATCCATCCATTCACAATTCATTCATCCATCCATCCATCCATTCACAATTCATCCATCCATCCATCCATCCATCCATCCAACATCCATCAATCCATTCACCAATCCATCCATCCATCCATCCATCCATCCATTAACCAATCCGTCCATCCATCCATCCATCCATCCATTCACCAATCCATCATCCATCTATTCACCAATCAATCCATCCATCCATCCATCCATTCACTAATCAATCCATCCATCCATCCATCCATCCATCCATCCATTCATCCATGCATCCATTCACCAATCAATCCATCCATCCATTCACCAATCCATCCATCCATCCATCCATCCATCCATCCATTCACAATTCATCCACCTATCCATCCATCCATTCATAATTCATCCATCCATCCATCCATCCATTCACAATTCATCCATCCAACATCCATCAATCCATTCACCAATCCATCCATCCATCCATCATCCATCCATCCAACATCCATCCATCCATCCATTCACCAATCCATCCAACATCCATTCACCCACCCATCCATCCTAACCAAGACATCTCTCCAGCGACTTTTTCCAAATCCTTCTGGGGGATCCTAAGCTGTTCCCAGACCAGACAGGATATATCATCCCTCCATTGCATTCTGGGTCCACCCTGGTTCTCCCAACTAGACGTACCTGGAAGACCTCCACAGGGAGCCGCCCAGGAGGCATCCTGACCCGATGCCCAAACCACCTGAACTGACTCCTTTTGATGTGAAGGCAGAGCATCTGTGTCTGATGTCTGAAGTCATCAACCTATCTCTATGGCTGAGCCCAGACACCTTCCAGTGAAAATTCATTTCAGCCACTTGCATCCGCAATCTCATTATTTCAGTCATTACCCAGAGTTCATGTGTGAGGGTTGGGAGGTAGACTGGCAAAATAGAAAACTTTGCTTTCCTTTTGGCTCAGCTCCCTCTTCACCAAAGGAGTCAGCACAACCCCAGTAGTACTGCTGATGCTGCACCAATCTGCCTGTCAGTCACACACTCCCTTTTACCCTCACTTGAGAACAAGACCCTAAGATACTTAAACTCTTTTACCGGGGGCAGAGACTCACCCTCCATCCAAAGGGAGTTATCCACCATTTTCTGGCAGAGAACCATGGAAAAATATAATGCCTTGGCTGAACTTGAGATTTAAACAATAAAAACTATGAAATTTGATGTTAATTTTTGGCACTTGTGTATCACCTTTTGTTCGTGTGGGTTCTGACAGCACTGGTGTTGGACCAAAAGTGCCTATCTCCAAAATCCCCACTTTTCATGGAATGAAAAAAATGCTTTTCAAATAATTTGATAGTGAGTCTTCACAGTCAGCATCATTTTGACACTTTTATTTCTTTAAAATTTGTTAAAAACTCCCTGATGTAAAGGGTGATTAAAAGCACCGATTAATGAAAAAATCATGAAAAATATGATAAATATTTAATCTGTTTTGTTGATGCTATTTGAATTTTCAAAGTTTTATTTAAAAAAGAGCAGTTTTTCATTGTAATAAAGAGCCTTTTTGAGTGCTTTGCACAGCATTGAATGCGAAATTAATTTTTTTTTCCTCCAAATCAAGAAACTAATCTTAACTCATTTTCTTCATTAGATCGTTATCCTCATGTATAGACTAGACGCACCAATTTTACAATTTTCTGGCTCTTGAAAATCAGAATTTATTAAAAATAAACAGAAAAATCTAAGAAAGATATTTTCTTGAGGCAGATATTTTCGATGTATTCAGGTTTTATTTCCCTTATTTGAATTTTCTCTCATTCTTGGGTGATGATTTTTTCAATTTAACATATTATATAACTTTTTTTTTTTTTTTTATTATAACAAAATTCAGGTTTGTATTTAGACAACTTTATTTGTATCAAAGGGCATTTTAGTTTTTGCAGTCTATGGTGACCTTACATGCATGAGCAGACAAGCAGCAGACAGGAGGAGCTCAGAGACAATAATAGTCTGACTGAGATATTCACTCACACGTTGGCTCCCTCTTGTGGCACAAGTAGTGACACACACCAGGGTCATGCCAAGTTTAAAATTCACATTTCAAGAGAAACACTAGATTAAAATAAATAGACATGACATACTAATGTGCATTGTAGGTTACATTATAAGTCTACATTCAGAGAATGTATGAATGAACCACCAACATATGAATACAGCATAAACCACACAGAACAAGGCACAGAAAATAAAATGTTCCAGTGAGTTCTTTCAACAGTTACCAGCCTGGTGGCAGAAGGAATTAAAGACTTAGAATTAAACAAAATTCTCCTGAGAGACTGTAGAGCAGAAGTCTGAAGGCATTGAAGTGAACTCAGAGCAAGGGTTCACAAAGCAGCAGAACCCAACAAGAGATAAAGACAGCAAAACAACAACCAGAGAACACTCAAGGCAAGAGAACCTGAACAAGATCTAAATCCAGACTACAAGATCAGCCCAAACAACATTATTACAGAGACATTTTTAGAACTAAAAATCCAAATAAATCATAAGAGCTTAGACATCCCATGACATCACCAGAACTGAAACAACCTGACACTCATTTAGCATAGCAGAATGTTTAATGGAGCGTCACAAGCTAATTCAGCACCACTCAAACCCTGACATGTTCTACATAAGACAAAATAAATGTTTTAAAAATGATGTTTAAGTTCAATCTCCTGGCTTAACTTAATTTTAATTTCTAAAATTATATTTATGGGTTTTGTTTAAGGCGAAAGGCCTCTCACGGCCCACCTGAAGTACCGCCAGGGCCCACCAGGGGGAAGCACTGATCTACCTCGTTATACTTAACTTGATGTTCTGAAGGGGGGAATACTTTTGTCTACTAGTCTGCCTATTTGGGCTTAGGCTAAAAACACACAGTCAATACTCATTTAGCAAATCATTGCATCACCTTTTTGTCAGTTGAACGTGATATCCTGATGACGTGGAAAATGCACAAAACAAACTGCTTTAACATAAACACGTGGTTAGAAGACTTTTTTGATTATTATCAATGAACAGGCAGCTTCAGCCCTCTTTAAACTTGAGATAAAGGATCCTGGAACTTCATAAGAGAAAACAACACTTTGTATGACTGAATTCACTGTAAATGATATGAACTCTCCCCACCTCATTTTTGTTTTGTGTGTTAGATGGCATTAGTATGCGTTTTTCTTTTCAAAATAAGAAAAATTCCATAAATTTAGAGAAAAAAAGAACTTTACATGATATGCAGGACACTCCCAGGTATTTACATATTTATTTATTTTACATTCAGGCTTTGATGCCATGTTGTGCTCTCTAGGCACCTTATAACACTCTGAACTGAAATGATTTTTAATGTGTACCTCACATTTGATGCACAAAGTCTTAGTGCATGAAGCCTGAAGTGGTTGTTGACCTCTGCTAGATGATAAAACAACCTCTGGGTGCTCTGTACAGGAACATTAAGAGTTTAACCCCTTAAAGCCTGTTGTATCATATTTAATACATACATTTATGATACCTCTATCTCATCAACAGGATCAATAAATTACTTTAAAAAAAAAAAGATTGAATACAATCTCATAAATGATCAAAAAAATGCCCTTAAGTGGATTATCAGTTACCAAAAACACCTAATGTATCAAATGAGATACAAAAATATGTTAAATATTATGGAAATTTGAATTTTGGGGGATTTCATTAGAAAGTGAAATAAACATGTCAGTTCCAAAAAATTAGAATTTTCTGGCTGTAATTTGTGTACACAGGCTTTAAAGGGTTAAGGGACAATTTTCTTTTCAAACTTTGTTGGTCGATTTGTGTTTTCTCCAAGATGGTTGAGAAAAAATAGTTTGACGTTGGAAGTACAGAGTTCATTTCCATGTCGAAGGATTGCAGATTCATACTGATAAAAGTTCATCTGCCACAGTCAACCTTAATCATATACGATGTTATTTCCTACAAGAAAACTGTGGTTAGTCAAAATTTAGAATGACTGATGAGAAGAAAAGTTCATCTTTGTTTCTGCCGAGAACAATGATCTTTTTTTCCTTCTATCCTGCCGGATAAAACTTGTGTAACGGAGTTAAAAATGCACATAATTGTTTACTTTTGTTTACAGAAATATTTTAGAATTGTATTTAATTATATTTTATTCTGTAAAGTATTTGTGAATTTTAACTCAGTGAGTCATTTTTATTGACTGTTGTGGTTTCTGTACCTCTTGGCTTACCGTAGCTCCTGCTGTTGTTCCCTCACAGAGCGTTATGCTGTGGTTGGGGAAAGTTGTATGAGGAAATGCTGCTGTGCTATTCTGTTGTTAACTATGAAAAATACGCTGTTTCAGTTGAATTTTAAGAGTATATCGTTTCTTGCTCATTTTATGACCTTCACCAGTCAGTTGGATTTGTTTTTGATCGCAAAATATTACTTTAAAAGCTATTTTAACGGGATATGTCCACCATTGTCACGTGATAAGTGTAACATTTGCAGCAATGTCAAAGTGTAAACTTTATCATCCTTTATATTTAGGAGCAGAGGTGCAAAAACCAGAAGGCAATTTAAGTGTTTTCATTGTCTTCTGCAGGTTTTCTTTGAGAAATGTCATCAATGTTCAAAGTTTCTGGCTGTGTGCTTATTTATTTTGGCCACTAGGTGTCACTGTTTGACAATTTCTTGTGTTTTTTCTCATTGTTTAAGAGAAAAGTACAGTTAAGTTCGATAGAAAACAGATGTTTTTCAGTCTAATTCAGCAGCTCTTGGCTAGTAATGTGTACACTGAGTTTAATACAAGCAGAAATGTGATTTTAATGTGTTTTTATGTATGTAAAATGCAAATTTAGCACTGCACAGAGCTGTTATGCTGTGCTGAGGGAGCAGAAGTGCAGAAACCAGATACCAGAAGGCAATTTAAGTGTTTTTATTGTCTTCTACAGGAGCAAATAAATGCTGGAAAACAGTCCATGGTCTCCTCCTTCAACACCCCATACACACCTGTTACACTTTAAAGACAAGAATAATGCACAAAATATATTGAGTTTAGAGGAACCTAATTTGATAAAGACGGTTTTTGGTATGCCAGATATAACCCACAGGGACTCAGTGTTTTATGAAAATATCATAAATCTAAAGGGGGTAAAGTGTGAGAGCATGAGATTAGTTTGGCAAAAAGATGTAGGAAAGGCTATTAGTGAGAATGCGTGGCAAACCATAATATCCAATATCGGCTGTGCTTCAGGAGATATAAGGAGTAAATTTATTCACTCTAAAATTATACATAGGTACTATTATACTCCTTCAAAGTTATTTAGGATGGGTCTGATACAAGAGAGAAAATGCTGGAAATGTAAGGAGGAACTCGGCACATTCATACACACTGTTTGGGAGTGTCCTGTAGTTCTTCCCTTTTTGAAAAGATGATAGAAAAGCCCCTACCAGTAACCCCTCAACTGTCTTCTGGGAGATGAATCAGTTCTACCACTAGGGGTCACAAAAGCACAGAGTGGGTTACTGTTAAATGGCTTCATGGTTGCAGCAGGAATAGTGTTTGAAAAGCTACTGGCTAGAATTAATGATAAAAAAGGGAAGTTTGATGAAGTTTGGAACAAATTTATTTTTTCTTCAAGGGCCCAGCCTGTGGGACAGGTACAGTAGAGTAGGTAACTGTGATGGGGGGGTTAACTGGCTGTCTATACATATACATTTTTTTTCCTTTTCTTTTTTGTGGGTTTCTGTTTTGTTTTATATTAATTTATGTATTTATTTTTTGCCTTACTTGATATTATTTTGAGCATGTATCAGAAAATTGAAAAAAATGTGAGCACTCTGTGTATGTATATTGAATGATGGAAAAATTAATAAAAACTTAAATAATAACAACAACAAAATATATTGAATCGTCTTTATAATAATCTGAAATTGTTCTACAACATTCTCAGCTCCTCCTCTTGTAAGATATTTTAAATAAAGTTTGTTTTTTTTGGTCAATGATGCTTGAGGGAGTCTCCATATTTGATGTTGAGCGTGGATTGTGAATTTACAGAATGTGCCACCAGAGGGCGCTCCTGCACCAATAATACTAACTGTCCTGTCCCGTATCGAAGCAGAGACTAAACCCAGGGAGGGAAGCAGGGTCCTTTATATTTTTCTGTTTGAACCTTTTGACTTTACATCGTTAGAAATCAGAAATGTCTACATTTTTTTAGACTAAATGCTGGAAATGTTTTCACATTTCTGTCACTGATTAGTGGGAAACCATGCACAGTCACACATTTTTAGAACATTTTTAAGTATAATTTCCTGTTGAAAGGATTAAATCTGAGAGCATGATTCTACTTCTCTTTTACCTTATAACTCCACTGACAGCAGAGAGGTAGTGGGTGGCTTCTCTTCACCTGAACGCATCAGTGCCTCCGAGCAACAAGCGTCTTTTTGTGCGGACAGCTGCTTATCTCCTCTCTCTGTCTATTCCCATCAGTGTCGGAGGTTTCTCTCAGATAAGATTATCTGTGTGCGTTTATGAACTGATTTCTGCAGAACTGGGGGACAAAAGGCCTCTGCTGCGCGCGCCATCAGCAGGCCGACTGCCCATTCATAAAATCATCCGGAGATTTTACGCACGAATCTGATTAATGCGCACAGAGAGCAACAGGTTCATATTTTTACCCAAACAATACGATTATAGTTTTAAATGTTGTTCATGTTTTGTTTGGGTGACTCTGATTTAATTCGTCTTATAAGTCAAAGTCATTTAGTGGGATCATTCTCCCAATAATTATCAATCAGCTTTTTGCCGTATTAAAGTCCCCTACGTCTATTCCTTTAACATATTGGAGTTTAAACGTTTAAAGTTTAAATTACTCTTAAATTGATGCGATAATAAATGAAACCATTCATTATGTTAAATCGTCATTAGGTGTAGGTGTGATGGCTGTTTGGCACCCCTGCTGTCTGCTGAAAAAGAGCCAATGTCTGTGTCATTCGTGTGACTCCTTCTGCGTAATTTAAACCGCCTTTTTAATCAGAAACACGAGAGAAAAACACGACAGGACGGTGTTTGTTTTCCTCCTTTAGTGATCATTTTAGAAAGACTTTCAAACAAGGTGATAAAATCCCCTCGATGAGGGGAAATATCCGGATATAAATTAGAAAAAGAAGGCCATTTACAGAATTAGAAAGCTTGTGTGCTGCATCTTTCATCTGAAGAAATACAGTCCAAATTGTGAATCAGCTCGCGTTGAAAAGCCTTTTAAAATCCACAATCTCTCCCCGGTGAGCAAATGTGGCAGCAAGGTGCGTTTATAGTGAGTCCTTTCAGATGCTAACGGGGCCATATTTCACTGTAACAACCTGCTCACATCTCCATAAAATATTACTGCACTCTCTCAGATGACTGGAGGAGGCTGCTGCGCCTTTCGAGCCCACTTTCACTCTAATCACGCAGTTTGTCTCCAAAAGCCTGATCGTGTCTCTCAGATCAAACCCTGCTGCGTCCTTTAAACACCTCATTTGGTCTGAAAGGCCTCAGACTGCTCCGAGGATCCATGAAAAACAGCGAGCAGCAGCATGAGCTCATGTTAGAGTGGAGAGGAGCTGTTATCTTTGATGAAGGCAGATTTATCAGAGCTCATCCTCATGAGGAGCAGAGAGACTGAGAATCATTTCAGCAGAAAAATCAAACAGGAGGAAGAGTCCGAACCCAGCCTCCAAAGTAAAACATTCATTTAAAAGCTTTTTAATCAATTAACGTTCACTTTCCTCCAAATGTCATTTCCTCCCCCACAGTGTTAACCCCCTACAGATGCTGCTGTACGGTGGCCCTGACGGTCAAACACAAAAAACACTTGATTGAAAGAAAAGGGGGAAAGGAATTCTACTAAATGAGAAAATATTTCACCTAAAAAAGTTCACAAGAAATAAAAACTTTAACTTCAAACAGTGTTTGTGGTGACCGATTATTTTCGTTATAGTTTTCGTTAATAGCCTTTTCTCCCCTGAAAAAACACAAGACAGTAACCAATAAAAACAAGCGCACGTGGACAAAAACTAAAACCAAATTAATCGACACTTTAGTCAACAAATAAAAACAAGACAAAAACGTTTGACAGAGACTTGGGCATATATTGGAGAGAGATCCAATCAGTTGATTACATTTATTGTAAATTTCATCGACTAAATAGTTGGGAAGTTTCGTCAACTAAAACTAGATTAAAACTAAAACAATTTATATGACTAAATTATGATTAAAACTAAAAGATATTTTTTGGCAAAAGGCTATAACAAACTAAATTAAAAAGTGCTGCCAAAATTAACACTGACTTCAAAGAGAAAATAGAGCAGTCCACAAACTTCAAAAAATATTTCTAGAAACAGAACATTCATGAGACACAAAAATATCTTATGAGACAAAAAAATGGACACATTCTAATTTCATGAAACAATTTTTTTTTTTTTTAATTATTCAACCCAGATAAATTATGAAACCCAAAGAGATTTTTGGAATGCAATAAATAAATAAATAAATATTTCATAAAATTTTAATTCTGCAGCATATGTGTGGAACACAAACTTTTAATGAAACACACTTTTTATGAAACAACAAAATTAGGAAACAAAAAGGTCTGTGAAATACAAAAACATTTCATGAAAGAAAGAAAAGAAAAGAAAGAAAAAAGAAAGAAAGAAAAAGTGAACCACAAGAACAGAAATGCAAAAACATTTTGTGAAAGACAAAAAGATTTCATAAAACAGAAAACCACTGTGCAAAATAAAACAAGAAACAAAAACCTAGAAACAAAATGCAATAACAACATTGTGTTTTATAACAATGGTATTTTTGAGTTTAATTATATTTTTGCATTCTTTTTAATGCTCTGCAGTGGCTGTTCAAGGCCACCGTACTGCCTCTTCAGTTGTTAGCTCCCAGATGTGTGATGGTTTTTGATGAAACGGATTCACATCAGCAACCTCGATGGATGTCAGCGCGCCTCAGACACATGTACGATTTAAAAAACAACAAAAAACAAGTGTTGATTTTAATTTTGTATATTTTTTATTTAATCACTTTCTCAGGAGATTATAGACCATAGATTGGTGACTCTCTAAATTACAGACTTTGCTGTGTTTGAAAGTATTTAACCTTTTTTTTTTTTTTTTGTAAATAAACAGATTTAAATCTTTAATTGTTAAAATGTCAGTTTGATCATCATTATTTATCTTTTACAGAAGCAGCATTTAGTGTGAGCCATGTTTTTTTTTATGGAAAACACTTAATTCTTAATTTAAATCCATCCTCTATCATAAAACTCGATGTAACATTAAATGTCTTTTTCATTGTTTCTTAGATCAATCATGTTATTTGTGTTGATTCTTAATGTTTCCTAGAGCGTAGGAAAAGTAGTCCTCTGATAGTTGCTGATGGGGATCAGAATAGATAAATAAACCTCCACTGTTCTGTTCTCTCAGCATCCTGACAAAAACTAAGGAGAGAAGCTGATCTCATTATTTGAAGTATTCTACTATTAAAAAAAAAAAACTCACAAACTCAAAGATTAAGGGCCTTCAAAATTCTAATTTAAGAATTTTATTGATGCTCTTCACCCAAAAAGAAAAGCCAAATGTCTTATTTTTGACGGAGGCCCTAAACTCCCCAAAGTTAAAAACAGGCCGTCTATGTCCTCCTCTGAGCTCAAAGATCTGGTACCACTGACGACTTCACCGAGGCGTTGCATTGTGGTCACTCCATGTGGCTTTTCTGTGGCTTCGACAAAATTATGAACATTTTTATTTTTAACTAAAAAAATTAGCATCACTTCTTTTTTAGTTCAAAGAAAAAAAAAGGGATTTTTAAAAATACTATTTTCCTTTTAAAATAATGAATGCATGAAAGGGTTGATAAACCCATGCGGTTTGCAGGACAGCTCATCATGTAAATGTAAATGTCTTTGTCATATGTGGAAACAATGATTTCCGCGCAGTGAGACGCGTCATTAACAGCACCACTAAAGACCTTAATAGAGTGAGGCAGCTGCTGATGCCTTCACGACTCAACGTTTTTATAACGCTATCTAAGATAAACCGTTATTCTGGTCTGTTTTTTGTAGTTGAGCTCCGTTGCTTACTCTAACACGACGTTTTAACATTCAGAAAAATGAATGAATAAATGAGCAAAAATAAAACTCTGAAAATAATGATTCGTAGGCTAATTAACAAGTTTTTGCGATCGTTGGTCCGCTTTAAAAGGCCTGAAGTAGTAGGTGGCTGATATTTCTGACAGGACTTAAAGGCATCACCCGTCCAGCGAACACGCACAAGAGAAACCGCGAACCCTCCTTCTCCTCCAATCAGGACGCTCTCTCACTCAGACCCCTGTCCAATGGGAATAGCGCGCGTGCAGGTGGCTGCTCTATTATCAGCGGGTCCCTCTTCCCTCGCAGCTAAAGAGCAGAGAGTCAATTTATGGAGGAGAAGCAGAGCCTTTAATGGTTCCCATCAAAACCACTGAAACCAGCATCAGAGCCGCGCGGCTTCCTGCGGCGGCCACGTTCAGCCTTCAAACAGCTGACAGCACGAGAGCACGGCACGCGCGCGGAGACGTATCTGGAGTTTGGAGCTGTTCGCTTCCCCAGAGAGGAGAGAAGTTTCCCAACATTCCCACAGTCTTCCTCTCCTTCTCCAGGATACTCTAGGAGCGGCGGCAGAGGCGGCCTGGCTCCTGAAAGACAAACTTTATTTACTCTTGTTTTTTTATTTCCTGTTTTTATCGGCGCGCGCCCTGTGGTTCATGCTCACAAATGTTAGCGGTGGGGCAGATGGAGGCTAACCGGCAGAGTGCGTTCGTCCTGGGCAGCACCCCGCTGGCGGCGCTACACAACATGACCGAGATGAAGACGTCCCTGTTCCCGTACGCGCTGCAGCAGAGCCCGGCTGGCTTCAAGGCTCCGCAGCTCTCCAACCTCAACTCGCAGATCTCCATGGGCACCCCGCACGGAATAAGCGACATCCTGGGGAGACCCATCACCACGGCCGGGCAGCTGCTGTCCGGATTCCCCCGGATAAACGGCTTGACGACTACCGCTGCTGCAGCCGCCGCCGCGGGGATGTACTTCAGCCCGGCGGTGTCACGGTACCCGAAGCCGCTGGCCGAGCTGCCGGGAAGGGCGCCCATCTTCTGGCCCGGGGTGATGCAGGGTTCTCCCTGGAGGGACCCGCGGGTTCCCTGTCCAAGTAAGTCCTCTCTGTCTGCTTTCATGTTAAGAGTTTTATCATGTCTGTGCACACTTTTCCTCACTTCTGCTACTTTTATAACCATGCTTTCGTGCTCGTGGTGCATCAAAGGGTCATTATAGATGTTAGGACAAAAAGCATGATCCGGACATGATTTATTTATAAAGTACATGCAAGTAACATTGATCATTGATTGGCACTTTCTGATTTAAGTGTGATTTGGTTTATATATAAAGAAGCATTTCTACTATGCAGCGTGCTTCTTGTTTATTTTCTGGTCTTATAACTTCATCATTGTTGGTCTATAAAAGACACGTGACTACACAAATAAACACACACAATCAAACACACCAGACTGTATTTAACACAGATAAAAATGAACGTGTTCTACCAATTTTTACAGCTGAAACCAGAGCGATAAAACATAATTACGCACAGTGTAGTCGCCGTAAATTCAGGCTACTTAAACTGGAACTTCCTTATAGATAATTAAATTTTTATGTCTTCTTGGCAGGACGTTCAAACTTGTTAAATTAAGATATTAATATCAAAACTGTAAGTATCACAGGGAGGAGTGTGTCAGTGAGCTCATCGTGTAGCTCAGACACACTCTGGAGAGTCTGAGTCTAATTTGGATCATAAAATAAGAGTTAACCTGCAGGAGCATAACATTTTTAAGACTGTTCTTGATTAAATTAACCCTCTGTGTGTTTGTGTTGCAGCTCAGGCGAACATGATGGTGGACAAGGACGGGAAGAAGAAACACTCCAGACCTACATTTTCAGGACAGCAGATTTTTGCACTGGAGAAAACTTTCGAGCAGACGAAATACCTGGCCGGTCCGGAGAGAGCGCGCCTGGCGTACTCTTTAGGGATGACTGAGAGTCAAGTTAAGGTAAGAAAAGAAATCAAACACCTGTTCAAAAATATAGATAAATAAGGTGAATGTTGGGATGTCGATTTGAACTTTTACGCATCATGTGGAATCAAAGAAATGGAGTATTTTGGAGAAATTACGCAAATCTTCTCATATTACCCAACTAAAAAGAAATCTATTATGCTTTTATTTTTTCAATATTGTTTGGATTGCTACAGTTTGAATTATTTACACCTGCTGCCATGAAATATAAATGATGCACTGGATTCTGGACCTGTTGAGCATGTGTGCGCCTCCCTCTCTCCTCCTCAGGTTTGGTTTCAGAACAGAAGAACCAAATGGCGAAAGAGGCACGCGGCAGAGATGGCCACGGCCAAGAAGAAACACGACTCAGAAACGGAGAAGATGAAGGAGAGCTCTGAGAACGAGGACGACGACGAGTACAACAAACCGCTGGACCCAAACTCAGACGACGAGAAAATCACGAGACTGTTGAAAAAGCACAAGGCCACCAACCTGGCGCTGATCAGCCCCTGCAGTAATAGCTCGGACACCTTGTGATGCCCACACCCGTTGGGGGCAAAGTTTATGTGGGGGGGTCTAACAAAGAGAGACTTGCCGCACTCTTTCTGACCCCCTTTCCACCTGACATTACGAACATGCGCCTGAGGAGACGCGTTTTGCTCACAAGGAGCGAGAAATGCGGAGTGTGTGCCATGACGCACGGAGAACGCGCTCACCAATCCGTTTGGCTGCATCCAAACCCAAACTTTTACAGACTCTGTGTGCTCGGAGATGTCAGAACTGGACTTCACCAAGACTTAAAAGGTCATTCAGATGAAGGACAATAAAAAATAAATGGGAAAGGAAGACGTTTTGGCGACGCAAATCAGTTTTTACGCATAAAACTGGAATTTAACAGCAGGTGTAAATGCAACGAAATACTATTCACACACAATCCGGATCAGTGTTGGGCCTTTAAATGTGATTAATTACGTTTATTCCACTGAGAAAGCTGCTTTATTTTACTCATGAAGCCATGGCACTTGTTACATCATTGTGCGTAAAACATTCATCCAAATTAGCAACCAGTGTCGTCCATTAAGGTCTTATAGGACGCTCATTTTGCTCTGAATGAGACAAGTGATTGTTCTTTTTGATAAGGAGACTCTTTTGTTTATGCTCAAGGAAAATAAAAAATAATAATCTCATTTATTTAAGAAATCATGTGCCAGTTTTATAAATTCAAACTTTATTTAAAAATTGGCTCCATAAAAGGTAGCGACTTTTACGCAGGTGATTATCACATCTAAAATTGAGCAGCTGACACTGATCCGGATCCAGGACGCATGTTAAAGATGGCAGGTGTGAACGGGGCCTGTGATGCTTTTAAAGCTCAGATTAACCAGGGTATCCACTGTCCTAAAAGGCGAGAGAGCAGAGTGTAGTGAGGGGCACAGATTTAAGGTGCTGCAGCCTGAAGATGAAAAATGTTCGTGTGAAGATTGTATATATATTTTTTACTGGATAAGTTATGTTCGGACGCGCTTATTCCCCCTCAGATAGACCTGCTGCTTCCTTTTGATCCCTGCAGAGTAATGTCGTCTCTTTTTTTCAGCTCCGGAGCATCGATGTACAGACGCAGAATGCTGTAAATAATCACTGTAAAAAAAACAAAAACAAAAACAGCTTTTTAACATCACACACTTTTTCCTTGGGTTTCATTTGATAAAGTTTCTGTTTTTTTATTTTATTGCCTTCATCAGCTCGGAGCGAAGCAGCAAACTGTTGGAATTAAAGAGAATTATCACCTCTGGGAAGGTTAAAGGAAGAAAAAACACTTTGTATAATGAATAAATTATTTAACAAGCATTTTTTTGTTTCATTTGGGGTTTTTGTTTGAATGTATGGGCTTAATATAAATTAAAGAGGAACTCATGACTATCATAACGGAATTTTGTTATTGGCAAGAAGGATGATGGAGGATTAATTCTGATTTTAAACGGGTTTAGGGTTAGCTCTTAATAATTATAATAATTTTATTGTGTACGTTTTAATACTTTTTGATGAAGATTTTTGCACTGGTGAAATTTTGCAAGAAAAAAAAAGAGAACCTGAAAAATTGTAAATCTCATTGGGTTACGTTTAGTTTTTTTTTTTTTTTTTTTTAATTTATTACGTTTTTAAAAAGAAGAAACTAACAAGATTAAATAATAACGAAAGTTATAATTATAATAATTGCAAACGGGGCAGATATAACAACCATTTTTGTTATTACAATATAAAGTTATTGACTAATCTTTACCATGAAAGAGGCCGTTTCCCACAGACTGCTCTGTTTCAGATTCTTTTTTCTGCTGCAGTCACTTAATTCTCAAATTTGACATAAAATTAACTTCATCGTTTATACAGATTTAGTTTAATTTAGACAGTACATTTATTTATTAAAGTTTAGTATTTGCCCAACAGTTTCTTGATTTTGTGCACATCAAACTCGGTGCTGTACAGCTGTGTGACGGGCGCGCGCCACCTCTGTCTCCACGTGGTACTGCACCCTTTTGTTTTCTCTCTGTATAGCTTATTGGCGCTTTCAGCGCCGTCTCCTCCGGATTCAGCCAATCAGAAATCAGCAGTCAACTTAAATTAAATCTTTAATGCTTATTTGATAAACCGAGGCTGACGCAGACACCTGCTGCTGCGTGAAGAGGAGCTAACTGAAGGGGAAAACGACGAGTTTGATTTCTGACTGGGATCGACAGAAATGTAAGAAAATAGAGGATGATGAAGACATACATCGACATTTATTGGTACTATATTGTACCTTTAACCAACTCTGTTTTAAAAACCTTTCTTTAATGAACTGAAATGTGACACTGAGGTTATTTGGTGGCCGTAATTCCACCAAACTCGTCCTGAAGTCTTTTAAGGAAATTCAATCCAAAGAGTTTGATTTTGGAGAAGCTTTACGACATTAAAAACCACATATGTTTAAATGTGCAATCACTCTGCACACTTTTATTGCACCTAAATATAATTTGCTCGAAGTTAATTAATGGTTTAATTTCTTACGACTTATGGCACCTTTCAGTGTTGTGGAAATTTTGTTTTTCTTTCAATCTTTCACGATTTTAACGGATAATTTTTTCAGAAAAAAATCAACCATTTGTATATAATGTAACGTAGGATGTCCATCAAAGCATGTGGGGGCTATAAGGACAATTTGGAGGTATTAATAAAACTTTAAATATCACTGTTCTCCATAAACCCCGTAAGCCTCATATTTGGCTTTAGGCCTATCTTTACGCAGTTAACGTCGCCGTCACGCAGCATCTCCATATAGAAAACACCCTCACAGACATGTATAACATAATAATCTGATAATGTAGTGTGAGGATAATAGATTATGGTGCACCAAAGAGGTAAAATAATGATCAATAATGAGGACAAACAGGCGTTGAGCTCTAATGGTTTTTATTGCTTGAGAAGTGCATCACCTACAGTAGAGGCCAGGCCGTCAGAGGGGCTAAAGAATCAAATCTCTACCTGCTTTAATAAGATGGAGTGAAGAAGAAGAAGAAAAACTGCAGCTTAAACTCCTACAGAAAACTCACACAGAGCAGCAGGAACTCAAACAAGCAGGTGGAGATTTCTCTGGGTTTAACTTAACGAACCAAACACAGCAGAAGAAGAGAAACCCTGCAGCAGGCACTAAATCATTTCAGATGAAAAAAAAAAAATCAACAGATCAGTAGGATCCATGTGATGCTTTGACACAGTCTGAAATCTGTAGTGTAGGCAATTAAATCAATAAAAGGAAACGCTGGCGCCTTTGAGCTCCTTTAATGCTCAAATGATCCAATGAAGGCAACAAACAGATGAAGAAAAGCACCTCCTGCTGCTGCTGCTCTCTCCCATCTTTAGAGTTTCTCGCTAGTTTATTTTTTACATGTCATAATGAACACCTTTAACCTGTCTGACTTAAACATTTAAACTTTGACACACCTCATGTCTGTGTGGATACTTGGCACCAAAATGCAGTAACAAAAACTGACAAAATTACATTTTAAGGATACCCAAGCCTATCTAAAATATCACATTCAGAACCAGAATATTATAGAAATAAGTTAGAGTAATAATGAAATAATGTGAGAGTGCTATATAGGAAACATTATCTTATATACTTGCATGGTCTATGGCACTGCTTAAAACATTCTTGGATAGGCAATAAATCACACTCCTCGTTTCTCTCCTCGGTGCTGCAGGAACACCCACACAGTCGGCACAAACATTTGGTAAGAATTATAAATTATCTCTTTAAAAAGTACAGTATATAAAATGAGAGTCAACTGATGTGTCAGGCATGGCAGTGTGTTGTGCACACAACAACAAAAACAAAACAAAAAATATATATATAGAATTTGTTGAAATCTATTTTCCAACAAAAGGACCTCGAAGTTTGGTCAGAAAGAGAACGGCACTAAAACCATCAACAACTCTATGTTATACTGTCCAATGTACAAATAACCCTAACAATATAGATACACGACTTTTTTTGCATTGCACTTTTCTTTTTTTAAAACACCTTACACACTGTGTGGAGAGTAGCTTCTATACACAGAGGCAAACCTACGAATGGCGAGTACGGTGTCTACACATGTAGTCGACTGATTTCTTTTAGAGTTTTGGCAACGAGGCTGTGGCGTGGAGAAGAGTCGTCTGTCCGTCCGTCCTGTTTGTCTTCTTCTCTGGGGAATGGGGGTTGCATGGCAACAGTGAGGTCAGCGATGTGTGTGTTGTCTGGAGCCGGGCCCTCGGGTGCTCGTCCACGTCTCAACAAGTGTTTTATGGAGAGAAAACGGCTTCGTATGGATGAGGTGTCAGGACAACTGTGAGTGGTCAGCACTGCTGAGAAACTTTGTCTTCAGTGTACGCTTGTGTGAGTGTGTTTTTGTGTATTTTTGTGTGTTTTTGTGTTTGTGTATATGTGTCCTGTTTGTTTCTTCTCACAGAGGCGCTTCACGGAATATCTGCTCCCCCCTTTGGCAACACTTCCCTATGGAGAGAGAAAAAGGGAAAGTTTTACTCCCCAATAACAGGCTGACATTTCAATCAGAGAAAAAATGACCTGGGGCCTTTTATGTTAGATGCTGCTCTAGTTTGTGAGTGAAAGAGAGATTTCTGGATTTTAACCCTGGGTGACAGTTTGACATATTTTAGGGTCTGATGGCTTAAAAGGTACAAAACAAGTTCATGAACTGCTGCAGTTTTTAGTCACTAACGGCTCTAATTGTTGTTTTTAGTGTCTGACAACATAGGATCCCTACAGAAAGAGAGCTTTTTATCTCAAGAAAGATGTATAGATTTTTTAAACTCGAAAAAAAAAAAAAGAAGCTGCTATGATGCTCTCCATAAAGCCACCAGGCTAAATGAAACACAAAACAAAATGCTTTCTGGTCATGCCTGCCTCTATTTGTCATTTTATCACATTTAAAAAACATTTAGACTTGGGCTGTCAAGATTAATTGAATTAATGGCAATTAATTAAGGCCCACAATTAGTGCACTATCTATTTTTTTTAATTGCATTCTCTTTTGTCCCTTTCAGCACAATTTGGTGAGGGCACTGCAGGATCTCCCTGCAGCCACAGTGATGTAAAATAAGTCCACCACTGCTCCTAAATGTCTCATTTCACTTTAACAAACCCACAGACAGCTCAGTGGATGAATCAAAAGTCATCTGAACCTTGTGAATGTTCTCTTGTTTCATTTTCAATCTATAACAAATTCCTTTTTCTTTGTTAGTCCATGTTAAATTAAATGATCTACCTATAAAGGCAGGTCTGCATCCAAACAGTAGAGTCATTTACCCTTAGTTTAAGACAGAAAAATAAATAACACAAAAAACATCTGGAATGCAAAACACTGCAATATGGAACTGCAATAAAAATATGTGATTAATCACACTTAACTACAGAAATTCTGAGATTAATATCAGTTTTAATCTTTATTTCTTTTAACCATATCTGTCTTAACACTTGTCTTTTCAAAACAAACACTAATTTTATCTCTCTGGTTGAACTGCTGCTGTAATGAGGGTTGTAACAAAGACTTAAATGTTAAATATATAAATATTTTAAGGACATAACAGATCAACCAATACACCTGTTTTAAACCAAGTGCAAGTACCTCCACTTGGGTACCTGATTACTGAATGTTGAAATGAGTTGTTAATGATATCAATAGAGTTCTTCAAAGATTTCAGAGTTTTTTGAAGAGGGAGTTTTCTTGGAATTCTTTGATGGACACTTTCTCCTCCTTTGCACCAGCCTTGTGAAACCAGCCATTATCATCACAGTTATTGTGTGTTTTATGTTTAGATGTGCTTCAGTTTCTGACTGCAGCAAACTAGACCGTGTGATGTGGCTGCATCTGTTGCTGACATTTCAACAGTCAACAGTTTTTCCAGACAAACATGGCACTGTTTGCTGAATGCATCCATCTGTTGCTTGCTTTTTCAAACCGAGGACTCTCAATAAAAATGGAATTTAATAATGTGTATTTCCTTATTGTTAAACCACTGTTGTCATTTAATTGATAAATTTTACACACTGAAGGAGAAAACCTGTTTTAAAGTCTTCCTGCTTCACGACGCAAAGCTGGAAGGCGCTGCCACTTTTAAATATCTTTTCTCTCTCAGTTTGTGAAAATCATCCATGACACAAGAGTGCTGCTTTACTATTTAAGACATGTATCTTAATGAGTTTATTTTAAAAACATCTTTTTGAATTTTTAAAAGCTTTTTCTGCCTTTATTCTGATAGGACAGCTGAAACGTGGAGATGGAGGATGGGGGAAGACATGCACCAACAGCACCAAGACTGGGAATTGATCCTGTGGCCAGTGCATCAAGGACTACAGCCTCTGTCCATGTGTGCCTGCTCTACCAACTGAGCCAAAACAGCACCCATGAGTTTATTTTAGATCAGTCTCAATTAAAAAACTAGGTTGTATCGTAACCTCAAACATTAAGGTAGGACCAAAGATTTCAATAGCGTATAAAATTTGAAATGATGTGTTAACATGTTAATGGATTAAAATATTTATTAGTATATAAGTGTTTAATCCCTCCTCGTCTTGATGGTGCACAGTTTGCAGCCTGCTCTTCTTTTGTCATCCTTTTGTATGTTTAAATATCATGCAGGCTCCGCCTCTGTCTACCTACTTAACTAACGAGGCTAAAGCATGCTGTAAAGTGGAAGTTGTTTTGGAATAGATTTTTCATGGTAAAATGTTTTTGTCAGCGACGTCTGGTGCTTTAAGGAGAGCAACTAAGCAGCTCTCTGTGGTTAAAACAATCATCTTCCTCTTTAACAAAAAGCTCCATCTCTGTAGGGATCCTTTGTGTAATGTCAGAGACTTAGAAAACAATCTGAGCCTGACAGGGACAAAAACAGCTTTTAGTGGACACACTTTAAATTACTTTTTTACAGCCCATATCATGCTGTACTTCAAAACTTTTTTGTACCAATTCTTAATTTAGCCCCTAAAATATCTAAAAGTAATCCCCAGGTGTAAAATACTGAAATTCTCCTTGGATGTCTTAAAATGTCTGAAGCATTTTAATCACATTTTTCCAAAATTGAAGTTTAATTTTGGAATAAAAACCTTTAAACAGGCTCATTTGTCTTCAGACCCAACTTGTAGTGAAAATCAAGCAAATCAGAGCAAAAAATAGCAACAAGTGTGAGGAATATTAATGAAGAAAAGTTAATATTTACCACGACATCACTGCACCACACAACACTTGTGCTTATTTGCATTAGGTTTACCTGCCCCCGCTGTTATTCGGAAGGACAGGAAGACGGGCTGGAGGGGGACAGACAGAGACAGTCAGAGAAAAAGAACATGTTATTGATGCTCCCTCTCCCTCTGAGGACTCAGAGGTTAAACTCACACAGCGGTGCCGTGCATTTTTGGACCCGTGTGCTAACTACATCGGACATTTTTTAAACATAGCTGTGTGTGATTTTAGCAGCAGAGTGCGGTGGGGAGGTGAGCTGTGCTGCAGTATCTCTCTGTGTGCTCGGGTCACATCACACACATACACTACTGTCTGTGACACTCTGAGTATTGATGAAAGACCTGACTTGAGGCGCCTCACTCTCTTTCACAGCAAGACCTCTTGTCTGACACGGAGGAGACTGAAGCGACCATGTTAAACACTTTCTATACAGTCAGCTTTAAAGACATCCTGACTGTGCTGCAGCATCTCCCTTAGACTTTAATATCTCACAGAAAAAAACAACTGCAGAAATGACAATGATGTGAGAAAGAGCCTCTTTTCTATAAACATTCATTTTTATATTTCTTTGATATTTTGATATTTGAGCATCAAGGCAAGTTGATATGGAACCGCAGGACTCCTGCACACTTTAAGCATTCAAATTTAAGACTTTTAAAGACCAGAATAGAGAAAAATTAATAGAACTTCTGCAGCAAAAGGTGAAAAATGAAAGGCACACAAGATTTTTTGTTCAGCCAGGCCAGGGGTGAATCTGCTGATTTAAAACAATACATGTAAAATGTCCAATGGTAAAGGAAAATTAAATTTGCTTTTGTCATAATCACCCAAATTTTATGATTTTGGCACACTTAATATCTGTATTAACCAATATAGTGCATATCTATATTTTTCACCACACCATTTAGCAGCTTTGGTGAGCTAATACTAAACAAAGCAAAAAAGGATAATTAAAATCAAATACATTTAGCCGGAAAACAAAGATTAGACACAGACATGTCTCAGTCAAAGTGCCTTGTATAGTTAAAGACCTCTCACTGGTAAAAACAAGACTTTGAAGACTTTTCATTGCCTTAAATTTCAAAAACCCAAATAAAGACTTTGGAGAGTTTTCAAGGACCCAGGGGAACCTGGATTGGAAATATACTGATAAATTTTAGTTGAATGGTTAAACATGATAAATATCTTGTTTTTTTCTGTAAAGAGAAAACATATGATTACATAGCACCAGAATTATAACTTTTAAAATCATTTTAGTAAAAATCAAACTACATTCAAACCTGTTTTCAAACCACTGCAACAAAATTACAAGTCATAGACACCAATATTGGATTTTTTTGTTTTTTTTTTAGGTGTAAAAGGTTTATACACCGTCAAAATTGTACATAAACCCTTGTGTAAATTGAGGTTCTCAAATTTTTCTTTACTATTAAATACTATGTGCTTCAAAATGATCAATTTTCCATTATTTTAATAATCAATAGTATCAAAAGGTACTAAAACTTAACTGCCTTCAGTTGCATCTTTAACCCAAAGATTGTCTATACTGTACAAATATGTTAAAAATATTTAAAGTGGGTCAAAGTAGCTAAGAGAGATGGTCTTTTTATGCAATCGAAAGGGTATGCAGGAGTTTGGCACCAATTTTTGATTATTAAAAACGATTATCCAGTTCTGAGTGTCAGGGACTTCTGTTTTGTTGCTGTGGTATTACTATTGCTTCATTTTCATTACTCATATAAATGCTCTTAACTGAAATAAACAAAATGTTAATTCCCCTTTGATACTAAACATTTCAAACTGATTATCTTGTACTCGATGTGCACTGAACTGGAATTAGTTTGTACTTTTAACAATCTTTTTACCGGTCATCATGCTTGGTTTCTCCTTTATCTCTAAAACAAGTCATTCAACATAGCAGCCACCAATGGTCGGATCAAATCAGAAAAAAATGATATACTTTATCAAAATAAATCATACTGTCTCATCCATTCAGTCATTAGAAAATATATCAATATACATCTTGAAAACTTGATATATTGCCCAACTGTACTTAATATAAAGGCTAGAAATATATAACAACATCCTGTCTTGCTTGAAAATCCAAACACTCATTAACCAAACACTTTTCTTCTCAGTGTAAAAGAGGTGCTAAAAAAAGTGCATTAAGCCTTTTCTGAATGACAACAAGAGGTGAGATTTTACATATTATGTCAAGGATGAGGTTAGTCTTACAACCAAAAATCCACACAATTACAGGTGGATGTTTTTTGCAGATAATGAGTCTTATATTCAGATCAGTACAGTTATTTACATAAAACATAATACAACACTAAATATATACAATTTAAGTTATCAAAGCATTCTTTCAAAATGTTTGGAGATAATTTCAGGGAAATCTCAGTATTTCTAAAATCTCTATTATAGATCTGCTTCTCATTCTTTATTTGTGAAACAGAGCTGCTGAAAAAAGAAGACCATGACAGTTTGTAGAGGAAGGTTAGCGTGTAATCCCATCTACACTTCATGTGCATGCAGAAAGCTACAGACTGACCTGCTGTGGTTACATCTGTTGCTGTTGTATGACAGGCTATTAGATCTACACACAATGGTTTATTAATAACTCTGATTGATACAGTCATTAAGATTAAAATTTCACTGTGATGCCTTTCTGAGATCTTTTCATCCTTTGAACAGAACAAGTGTCATCTTAATCAAATTAAGGGACATTTTTAACCTCTGAATGCTCTTCTTTGACTCACAATTTCACATCACAAACAAACTGTTGTTACCTTGTGGTCCCCCATGCAGACATTGGGCCCGATGTTATCATAGACTATAGACTTCTCTTCATTTTCAGGCTGCAGAGACAAAAGAAATAACATTTGCAAAGGTATGAGAACTTGATAAATATCAGAGTTAATTTATCATAAGACACTCCTGATGCACAGATCAGTTTCTGTTACACAGGAAACACAAAGGATGCAGAGTCAGCAGATGCACAATGTTATAAAAACATCACAGCCTAAGATTAACAAGAATCAATCATAGATGGGCAATCAGTGTATGTGCTTCATTAAATACATTAAGCCGAGTTTTTTTTTACTGTAGTTAAAAGTGTTGTACAAGAGAGAAGAACAGTGACTGATAAAACAGGATGTTAAGGATTTAAAGACCAAGACGACACTGTAACACTACATTTTGATTATTAAATTTACTTGCAAAAAAATAAAAATAAATACATCTCTACGGACATCAAAATTCCTGCTTATTTTAGCCATGCAGTCACTTTAAATTGATAGTTTTTATATGCATCAGGCTTGTGCTTAATCTGACACTAATGAGTCTGCAAAATAAAAGAAGTGGATGATTATTTCCACATTAGATTAATAAATAATCTGTTTCTAAACAAAAACCTTAATTTTGTTGGTCAAAATGTCCAAAATAACTTTCATCATGTTCACTGATGGTAGATCATCAGTTTCAGTGTCCTGAAGGATAGAAATTAGGGATTTTTTCAGCACCATATCAGCAGATATAAAAGTTTCTGCAGATATTTACAACTGATATAATGGCTTTTAATTTGAGCCTATACTCACTTTAAATATCTGCCACATGTACGTCTTAGTTTGTGCAGTTTTAGGCGGGACCAACAGACCTATGCGAGCTGGAGTCTTTTTCTTTATTCATCCTCATTCCTTAAACTTTAAGGACTGAGGTTTGTTTAAATTTTCACTCTAAGAGTAATTTAAGAGCACAAATTCAGCAGGATTTCAGTACGAACATCGTTATTGGCTAAATAAATCTGTAAATACCAGCATGTTGCATTTTGCATCCCTTCTGATAATGTTTTTATGGTTCTGGACTGTTTCTAAAGAGTGATGTAACAGCTGTGTGTGGTTTTCAGACAGAATAAAAATATTTGCCTGGCAGGCTCCCAACCTGGGGTCTGGGACCCTCCAGGGGGGCACCAAAGATCTTAGGGGGGTGCAAGGCTTTATCTGTTCTGAGCCTGCCAAAATTAGATTTGCAAATATTGAATAAAACCACAATAAAGCTGTTATTAAGTAGTTTATACAAAGGTCTTTTTTATAAGAAAAGCAGGCATATGCTTATTTTAGGGTTTTATCAGCAAAACAAATAAAATTTATGTTGACTTTCGGCAACAGTGTCACTTTTTCTTCGCTCTGGAGTCCTTGGGGCGATCCGCTTTTCATAGGTACATGTAGTTGGGGGCTCCAAGGAAAAATTAGGAAACAGTGATCTAAAGGATTAAGTTGCAGCCATTACAGCTTGTTTGGTTCTACAAGAACATCTTCAATACTTAATGCACTGATTTGCTATTTGAATGACAATGAAAATTTTAAAATGGGCCTGTTTTTAAAAATCCAACTAAAATCCTCTTAGAGTTCTACTATTGACCTTAAAAGAATTGTGTTGAACAATTCTTTTTGCAAGAAGTCTGCACAGTTTTTACTTTGAATCAGCACCGCACAGTGCAGTGAGGAGGAATAGAAAGCAGGAGGGATTCACAAAGTGGACGTTTCCCTCCATCACAGATCCTCTGAGTGTAATCTGAGAGCCTATCAGAGGGAATCGTGTTTCAATATCTGCACACGCAGAAGCTGTTACCCTCTCACACATGGATCTCCAGACTGGAGAATAAATCACACTCGTCTGGTTGAACTAAAGACTTTTTAAACACAGAGTTGGCGGCTGGGTTGTGACTCTGTGAGCTGCTCTGACGCCTCAGAAGAAAGAGACAGAGAGCTCGAGAATGAACCATAAAGTGAAATCCAAATTAACTTCAGACCAATCCTGCAGCTGAACAGGGTCAGCACACCTCCACCTCTCTCCGCCTCCTGCAGCGGCCTCGCACCGCCACCTCTCCATTTGTCTGCTGCAGCCACAGATACATTCATCAAACACACACTTGATAATTCACAAAGGCAGCAGAAAATTGTGGATTTTCGGGCTGCATAATCTTTAGACAGATAAACAAATTACCCGGGGCCCTGCGGCAGAGAGGGAGCGCTCGCTCCGCTAAACATTCATTACCAGTGCTCCCGGAGCTGGTCCTGTGCCGCGCAGCCAGCGGGCAACCTTTGGCGTGTTAGGGCTCGGCAAGCAGAAAATAACATGATGGCGAGTTAACCGACCGTGCCATGATAGATGACGCCACACGCCGGGCTGTTTACGGGCCTATGTCTCAACAATCTGTAACGCTGGGAGCCGCAGAGTGTGTGCTCAGTGAATCATCAGCCAATCTGCGAACACACTAACTGTTCACTCCTTCCACGCATTACAAGCAATTAGCCGGAGCATGACGGGGGAGGAGGGCAAACACAAACCAGCTGTGTTAGTGTGTGAATCAGTCTTTCTATAATTCTGTCACACTGAGAGGCTGAATCAAAATGGGTGTTATCATTTTAAAATGTTTAACAGTCTTTGTTTTTTTATTGTTCCTGTGAAGCTGTAGTCAGGAGAAGAAGAAAGATCAGGAAGGAATTTCTCATTTGTGGCCGACAAAAGAAAGCCAAACTTCCTGAGTAGCCCCCTGTGGTGAGCAGTGACTGTACAATACACTTCTGCTTCTAGTTCACTCACATTAACAGATGAAAGCCACTGAACAGACTTTGACCTCCATAGTTAGAACCGAGGTTTTAGAAATTTCATAAAGTCCCACTAATTTTAAAGTTCCTAATCAAATAATGCTCTCGTAAAAGGAAATGTAACTGTTTATAAAGCCTGGGTTCATTTTTACACATTAGAATTGAATTTAGAATTGCTTCAGTAAATTTCTCAGCATGCAGCTGTGAAACATGCTGTTATCGCTACAACACAGTCCCTACATGCCCAGTTAAAGTGTTTTTTTGTTTTCTTGAGATTAAAAAAGGACACAGGGATCACTAAGATATTGATACCTCAATCAGCAAATTATTATTTTAAGATTTTTATCAGGGGGTTCTGTGCAAAAGCATCCTCCCTGCCAAGCTTTTGGTGTGTCTTTGCTCTTGTTTTAGTTGAGAAATGTGGTCCAGTTCTGTACAATTAAACCCCCACCTGCAACGATCGCAAACTCCTGCCAAGCAGGTTGAGAGAGGAGTGAAAACATCTTTTCCATCAAGAAGCTTTCACTGCTGTTCTTTGCTCTTTTTTCATAAAGAAATTGTGTCCAGCTCTGACAAAACTACTGCTATACTATACTGTAGCATCCAAGCTAATCCCTACACCAGTAGTCATTGCTATAGGATTCCAGTAAAACCAAACCATGCCCATGGCTACCGCCTCTGTCTTGTCAAATGATGCTGATCTGGCACACCTGTTTTTAGACCAGGCACAAACGTTATAGACTGGAGCTTTGTAAGATGGATTTGCCTAATGTCAGACAATCCATCTGCTTTAGTTATGAGTAACTAAAAAACTAAACAGATTACAAGGCCGGCTAAAATGCTGCTGCTCCATTGGCCCTGCAATGGAGTAGTTCACCTTACATTCATATGTGGACACACTAAGATTGATTCAAATTAAATGACTGTTCAGAACTGCATTGAAAATATCAGTAAGTTGATATTTATACCATGTTAAGCTATGAGTGATGTAGATGAAAACAGGTAGATCTATGTAAAATTGGAGGTTTAGCACCCCTATGGAATTATCCTTGTTTTATAAGCAGTTGTTAAACCGTAGGTGTTTTCAGTGCATTTATGTAAACTCACTCTAATGTTAGAAAACAGGGTTGTCTAAAGCAGTGGTTCTCAACCTTGGGGTCGCGACCCCCTTTGGGGTCACGAGACCGAAAGAGGGGGTCTCCAGATTCCCCTAAAAAAACTAAGAATATTTTTAGAATTCCACTGTTGTCACTTTACAACAAGTTTTGCAAAATTTGAGCCATTTTTAATTATTTTTTTCACAAAAATTTTAACACGTTTTTGCTATTTAACATTTATTTTAGCCATTTTAAACCCTTTCTACAACTTTTTTTTGCCTGTTTTTTCCACTTCTGAACCAATTCTTGTTACTTAAGCCTAATGTTGCCTCTGTTGACCTATAATTGCCACTATAAACCCCATTTTACCACTTTTTATGCCCAATTTTTCCCATTATAACCACATTTCACTATCTGATATGCCACTTTTTGCCAGTTTGACCAATGTCTGCCAATATCTGCCTATTCTTTCTTTCTCAGTTAGTACTTTTTTACCAGTTTATATTGAGTTTCTTCCTATTTCACCAGATTTCCAATCATTTTTGCCAATTTAAAGCCTTTCAGACACTTTTTAACTCCCTTTTACCGCTATTTATGACCATTTTTTGCCACTGTAACACATTTTTGCTACTTTTAGGATCCAACTTCACCACCTTTTCCACCATTTTTTGCCATTATTAACCCATTTTAGCTATTTTTAACCCATTTTAATTCTTTTTTTTTTTTTTTTTACAAAAATAGATTTACATTTTTAAGAAGGCTATATACTACACAAATGATTTAAAAAAGAGATTTCTTTAATTGATAAGAGTTTTTTTTTTTCAAGTTAAATATAAAATATGGATATCACAGCTTAACTTTACAGTAGACCATGGTTTTTCTGACCTTCATGGACCCCAAGGTTTGGCTAGCCCCCAGAAATCCTCCCCTTTATCCCCCCTTATAGATGGCCTTGTCTCCATATGACTATTCTTGAATTTGCATGGCTGTGTTCAACCACCTTCAGGTACAGTGGGGGTCCCTGCTCCCCGGCATCTTTATTTTGGGGGTCACAGGCTGAAAAGGTTGAGAACCCCTGGTCTAAAGGGCCAATCAGGCCCAAAATGAGTATCTTGTGATACTCTGCTTTAAATGAAAACCTGGTTACACAGTATATAGGAGCACTTGGCAGAACAGCACGGCGGATCTTGGTAATCTTGCAAACATTACAGAAGGAGAGGATGGAGGCGGCAGATTGGCTGCAGTTTACAGTGCTGGGACAGATTTGAAGCAGAGTGGAGGCCTGCCGGGTTTGACTCTCTGAGGAAGACGACAGATCTGTGGCTTAATGAAGAAGATTGGGGCCCGCTGGGGTGAAGTGCTGGGATATATATACTGTCTGGATGGACCTGAGGCTTAGCTCTCCAAATTAATATTCACAGAAGCCTCATCCCTCCATCTGTGAGGCGACGGAGAGCAGAGAGGGTGATGTGGATCAAGGACGATGGAGTTGTAGAAATAAAGGGACAGGGATGCCAATAAAGATGTTGCGTTTCAGTGGAGGGAGGGGGTTTGGACTTACCTTTAGGACCAGGTCTCTGGCAGAGGACGACAGGAGGATTCGGTCACACCAGGCAGGGCATCTGGTGTTCATGTACTGCTTCCCCTGACTGGAGTCTTCGCTGTACGGGTAACTGAAGAGACACACAAATAAAATACACAGTTATAATGTGTACTGAACAACAGAGAGACAGGGCTAAGCGGGTTAAGGATGTTGAGGGAAAGAAAAGGTGACAAATAGGAGAAATGCAGCAGGGCTGATCCAAAGCACTGTCCAGAACAAATAAATAACCCTTTGTCCTGTGTCCTGAATTCGTACAGAACATACCAGACAGGTGAAAGACTTTTTAATTCAAGTTTAAATCTCTATCTTTAAAACTAACAACTAATCTAAATCACATGCAGCTACAAAAAGAAAAGACATAAGAGATCAAAGTTTTTATAAGTCTCTCTGTGTTTACTTCTTTGTGACTGAACCTGTAGTTTTAAATGTTCTTCTTTGCTGAGGCATGTCAAGCTGCTACTGAAAACATCACACTTCCTGATATAGGCATTCACAATAAAAACAACAGACATTTTCTGTTAAGGATTTGCTGGTGGTACCATGTTTAGCATTGCTTGCATAAGCTTAGCTTAGCTCTGGTGCCAGCAAGTTTACACGAGTCCACAGATGGTTCTCTGACCGTTTTTATCGACACATCCCACTTCTTTGAATCATCGTGGATTTAAAACAAGTAAATCATAAGTTTAAACATATCTTTCAACAGTTGTTTAGGAAATTGTAATACAAGTCGCTGCAACAGCGCTAAAGACAAACCATCTTGAGCCCAGCTCGTATTAAAGCCCCAGACAGGCTGACGAAGACTGCTGTTATTACAGACACCTAGCTTCCCGAGCAGAGAACACACCTTTTAGCTCATTACTGTGCTTCACATTAACCACACAGATACAAGTAGTTGATGTTTGGCTTGTTACCTGGCTGCTCTTTAGTGTCAGAGCGAAACATGATGAAAACTGGACTGAGACTGAGCTGCAGCCTGTTACAAACACTTTTTTATGCTAAGGTTTGCAGGGTTATTACCTTGCATGTGCACTGTAACAAAACACAAGCATTTTAACCAGCGATGATGGACTTGCAAAAATCCATACCATGGCATGGCATAAATTTGACCAGTGACGGTGATGATGCCAGTTTACCACCCACCACTACATCAAACAGTAAATTCCTCTAAGGAGGAGAGGAAGGAGAAAAAATAATAGCCATAAAAAGGGTAGAAGAACTAGCACTTATAGAAGGAGAGGACAGAGGAATGGTAATACAAGGCAAAAAAATGTAGATGAGGAAAAATATCTCCAAGAAGAACTTATAAAATAGTTTAGGTAGTGGTAAGGTAGGTTGTCATTATTTTTAATTCTTTAATAATCTGCTTTTTCAAATGATACGATGTCAATTATTGTAGTTATTGAAAGCATCAAAAAGTAACAAATCTTTACAACGTAGTACTGTAACATCTAGTGAGTGAAACAAACATTTAATACCAATTTTCTTCTTCTTAAAAGTGCTGTGTCCTATTTTACAGTGTTAGCAATATACCACTGTAAATACTGAAATATGCTTCAGTCATGATCGTAAGTGAAGCAGCTAACGTCACACATTGCAGAGAATCTGCTGTGATTAAAGATCCACCTTGTTTTTTTGTTTTTTTTTTTTCCTCAAGTGTTCCCTTTGCTGTTAAAAGTATGATACCATAAACAATGAAGCACACCAGGCTGGGGCTGCCACTTTTTACCATCTTTTCTCTCTCATGTGTTCAGTTAATAACCTTGTAGAGTGCTGGTTTGGTTGAAAAAACTCCTCATTTAAAGACAACAAGGAGTCTGAGGAGGTAGTTAAAGCAACAAGCATGCTGTGGGCTTGTACATCCCAGCTATCACTGTCAGCTGACAGCTCAACTACTGTACTGTTAGCTGGCAGTATTATAGTCCACAGATAGTACTAAAAGAGCGACACAAAAGCATGGACTTGATGAACACAATGGAACTTTACTGAAAGACCCCCCAACAGAATGTTTCTGTGTACTGTTAAGACTTATACTCTGGATTTTACAATTACCCTTGGACTTTTATTTGTGATTCAATTGCATCAGACTGGCATAGATTAAAATAATGAGTTTATTGATTTTTCAAGAATTATATCCAAGTTAAAAACTGTGATGACAGCCAGTGACAGAGGAAGAGGAAGAATTGCAAAATCAAGAGGGACCAGCAGCCCATTCGTCCTTTCCCTGGATACAAGAACATTGCTCTGATAAGAAACATTTATGGTACTTTAAACTTGCTTAATCGGTATCTGAGTAACAATGAACTTTCTTCCTGCACAAAGAACAAAACATTTAAGGCAATCAGGGAAGTCATAAATATAATGTATGAATGAACAGAAGAGTAATAAACATGAGACATCAGACTTCAAAGACTTCAGATTGTGTTCCTGAGAAAACAGGAGGTCCATAAGTCTGAACGATGGTCGGAGTAATCTCCTGAATCAACACACATCGATGGCTCAATCTCAGCATCTCTCTGCCAACTGTACAGGCTGTGAGTGTCTGTGTTTGTGTGAGTAAAAATGAAAGAATGAGGGAGATTCAGCCGCCCGTATGCACGGCTACATCCCCACACGGTCATCAAAAACACATTAGGAGCTGCGGCAGCGCGAACGTATCTGAAAACAGCAGGAACAATCGCATGATTTAAGCGTCTGGAGTCGAGCTGATACAGATTTACATTGTTGAGAATTCAATTTGTCCCTTCAAACGCTTCAGATTTACACACCACACAATCCAATTTGTTTGTGGGCGCTCATCAGGATGTGGAACGGCTGTACATACTGTAACTCCAATCCAATTTACTCCTTGAGTGCAGCGCGTGCTAACTGTAGCAGAACATAAAGGGGAAGAAAACGTCTTCTGTGAGGATCTAATGAAAAAATAAACACACTCATCTGGACTCCCATTCATCACACATACAGTGCTGATTGTTTAATTAGACTTTATGCTAAAGCTGAATACATTTAATATGCATTTAGTGCGATTTGCTATGTATGTGAGTGTATTCTGCCGTGGATAATATGGCTCATAAATGCATATTTAAGTGTTTTTTTATGTCACTTCTGTGAATATCTTCAGATGCTTCATAGAACCTGTACAGTTCAAGCTTTATGGTCTTTTACAATAATCATAAAAAATTAAATATTAAAACAATTAAAATAATTCAAATAAAGCTTATCAAATTTTTCCATGAACAACTAAAAATGTTCATATAAAATTATGTCTGATGTGAAACATGAACAAGAGACTTCTTTGCATGTTCTTTTTAAACATGCAAACTTTTAGTTTTTAAAATAGAATTCTTTCAGTGAGTTCAAAAGAAATGCACTGCTACAATCGTATGTTTTTGTCATTCTGGTGCAATCCTTCTGAGTATCCTCAATGCTTTATTTGCCCACACAAAAAAAAATTACATTTTTTTTTCTTATTTTATATTGTTTACATTTTGATCATTTTAACATAATTATACAAACCAACAGCAAAAACACCGCAGCAAGACTGCAGAAGCTCCTGCCACCTGCTACAGTCATGGCCATAGCACAGGGGGGGAAAGGGTACTGATTACCTGGGCCCACAGTAGGGAGGGGCCCTAAAGTGAGTTTTTATTTATTTTTCTCTCAGTGATACTCCATGTGTGGCACTTTTATGTCTTAATTTGAAATATTATCCCAGAAAACCTTTAAAAAAGGGAAACTATTACCTCAGAAATTATCCATTGCAAGCCGCATTCATCAGTTTGAATCCTTATTTACAATTTTTTACCAATTTCTTTCCTTTTTTGCCACTTTTATTCCATTTTTACTGCTTTAAAGCCAATGTTTGCCATTTTTTTTGCCACTTTTTGCCCATTTTTACTACTTCTATCCCATTTTTGCCACCATTTCTGCCTCTTTTATTCTGCTTTTTGCCATTTGCATTTTTTCCTTGTCACTTTTTGCCCATTTAAGCTACTTTTTGCCATTAAATGCTATTGTTTTCAGCATTCTTGCCCATTTAAGTCACATTTACACTTATTTTTTGCCATGTTTTTGCTGTTTTAGGGCATTTTTTGCCACCTGTAACTCATTTTGGGGTAACTTCTCACCAATTTTTGCCACCTTCTGCCCTATTTTCCACTTTTTCTCCCCATTTTTCCACTTTTCACCCTATTTTTGCCATAATATGCAGACTCTGCCCCTTTTTTGCCACTGTTTGACCATTATTTGCTACTTTAACTTATTTTTTTGCCTCTTGCAAAGGCATTTTTCAACAATTTGGCTCTTTGGTTGAGCAGGGTTGAGTAACACTGATCTAAATGAATTGGTCAACAGACTGAAATTTATGTCAAATAGATTGAAATGAAATACTGAGGGGGCCCTGGTCCTCCTTTAGAAATGTCCAAATGGTATAGTCCAGCAACTCCAAATGATGCAAGTAAATTTATTTTGACCATAGTTAAAAAAAAAAAAAAAGAAGCTCTTAAATTGGGAAATTATGGTTCAGAATTACATTTAAATGTATAGATATTTGTAAAAACGACGCAACATTTCTTGCTTGGCTAGCCAGTTAAGGGGGGGTCTGTGTTATATTCTGTCTGGGGGCCCAAAATCCCTAGCCACACCCCTGGCTACAGTCAATTTCTTTTCAACTGCAAAGGAACATCATTTGCATTTCTTCAGCATGGCTGTGATGAGGCTCCATCCTCTATAAACCTTAGGACATTCATATACTAGTTTCCCTGTCTGTTAATTCTGTCCCTGTCTGTTTTACTGTGTTGCAGCGGTGAGAGAATGCTGAACACAGTGGAACTCTGTGAAACACAGTCAGACATGCACAGACAGAGCTGCGTTCCTCCTAGCTCTGCCGATTCCCTCTTGCATCTGTAACATCTTTGTGATGCTCAAAATGAAAATGAAACGTCACAGGGGTGTAAACATCCCACCATGACACCACAGTTTGAATTAGCCAAATGACATATAATTCAGTTTAGGAAGACGCTGCCAAATCTAAAAGTCTAGACTTCAGCTGTAAAGTTTCATTTTATAACTTTATTTTGAGAATTATGCAAAGACATTTATAAAGTGGAACAAAGTGATACCGATAGTAACTGATGTCTTTGATATTAGCTATAAAAGTAGTGAAGCATCTGTGCATTCCAGGTTTTATCAAGATTAATTTCAACACTAATGCTTTAGGATGAGGTTCTAGCTGCCACAGAAGTTAGGCCTAAGTTGCACATTTTTCACATCACAAAATGAAACAGTGCAACATGAGTTCATTATGCTAATTAGGGAATGATGTCAAAATTAAACTACTTGTAAAATTTTTGTGAAAAGAAAAATACAACTTGCCTAAAGGGAACACACAACAGGCAACCCCTACTTCGCTCCAGCATGCTTGAGCACAGAATCAAGCTCTGTTTGACTAGTGTGAGTGTGCCATACTGTGCTCAAGAAGATTACACCTCCTTGGCCCTGGTATGGACAGAATAGGCTTACTTTAGCATGGCACAGCATGGTCATGAAGTATATTCAGGACAACTATTTCTCTTGACGACCATTTTAAATAATGGGAACGAGTTAGAGGGCTGTATCTGACCAAAATGACTCAGATTAGACTTTGTACACAAAGTGAGTTCAGTTACTGTAGTGTTGTCTATATATTTCTCCATTGTGCTGTGAGACTCCACATCCTCTAAATTGCTTGTGTCATATTGCAATGTGATGATGTATCTGCCCTGAGAAATGGTTGGGCCTGGAGCAGTGATAGTGCAGGCCAGTGGAGGACAAGCATGCTTCAGCACAGTGCAGGAGCTTGCCTGCAAGTTTTGGTTAAAAAAAAAAAAAAAATGAGCCAATGATGAGTGCCTTGGACTTCTATTTTTGTTGAAGTTGTTGAAGTATCAATATAATTTGATTTTATCCAAACTCACATTAAAGTTTAAAATTCTGGTATCATGACCACCTTAGATTAAAGACATTTTGATGAGCTGCCTTAATGGCCCTGTATGTAAAGTGCAGATCATGACCTGCAACATACTAGGGAGTCCTGAACACCATTATAGACCAGTTTATCATCAGTAAAAAACGGTGAATATGAATGACCAAAGAAGAAGGGTCCCCATTTAATTGCCAAGTGAATTTTTAACAGTCGGAAATGTCGCAAAATATGTAAAATAGGGCCCAGGTTAAAATATAGTGGAATAACCCTTTAAGGAAGATGCTTGAATTGCCACACAAACTGTCACACAGACTTTCACAAACAGAGCCCCCCCCCCCCCCCGCCAGGTGAACAAACAGACCTGAATGAAGCTACTTAGAGAAGTTCCCTGCCTCCAATTAGCATTAATAGCACTTAAACAGTGGGGAAATGCATGGGGGGTTTTGGTATGCTAATCAAAGAGCTGAAGGAGTGATCCGGGATAAAAGAGAGCATGAAGAATAGGATGAGAGAAACAGAGATAGACAAGGAGGCAGAGGAGAGGGGATAAAGACGGATCAGACACAGAGAGAGGGTAAAAAAAGAGCAAAGTCTTCAAAGTCTTCAGGGTGGCCTGAATCCTTGGCTGCTTCCTGAGGAACAGCCTCAAACAATCCTCCTATCTGGGAGCCTCTGAGACCTTTATTGACTAACAAGCTCGGGGTCATTTTAGTGTTAAACTGATTGAGAGAAAATCAAGTTTCCCCCTCACCTCCTTCAAACAATGAACTCCCTCTCAGCTGATAACAAACTTCCCCGAGCACTTCAACAACAAACTCTGCCATCGTTCACTCACTCTGATGGCAAGCCAGCGTCGTAAAAGCTGATTAAAAATACTCAGCAATGGTCATTAAAGGGCCATTCGATGTGTGCAGGTAAAGGTTGTTCCCCTTTCTGTTTCACCGCGCCCTGCGCTCACTCGCACAAGATAACGTGTCTTAATGCGACTGCAAACAGTTCAACAGCCCAGAGTGATTAATGTGTCCGATTAGCAGCGAGTAAACTTATGGTTGAAGGTAAACGGTCTGAGAGGGCGTGTAGCCTCAGACCATCAGCTCATATCAGACTCCTACTGTCCACAGAAAGACTAATTACGCTAATTATAGAGGCCAAACTGATAACAGAAACTATTGTGTACTAGTAAAGGAGTAGAGCTGCAGAGTAACAGCTTTGACAACTGTACTCCCAGGTGTTACATGTCAGCAAGCAATAACATCTTTGTAGGATGTGGCATTCATGAGGGTTGTGCAAAAAAAAATAAATCTAACAGTTAATGGGACTTTGCATGCCTTCCTCCCATTGTCTTTTCAGCCACAGATTTGATGTTTTAGCAATAATATTATTCTTCATCATGTCATTCCTTGGTGTGCCTGATTTGGAAAAGTTTCATGTTTCAGCTTCACAAAAATCCCAAGCACAACACTGATGAACTGAAACCATATCTGGAGTGAAAACTGACAATCAAACACAACGGTCTTGAGCTGTTTTCTCACACACAAACAACCCATGAAAAAAACCTGAATTTCTGCAGCTGAGCTGCATGTTAACCTTATATAGACAACTTTTTCACTTTCGTGCTGAGTTACATTAAACTGATGTGAGAATACAACAACAACAAAAAAAAATCAGAATAATTTACTACAGGCAGGCTGATGTTTTACTAGAGTTGTTTTTTCTGTTATAGTCATATTTCTACCATTATTTTTGGCATAAAGCTGAATTATCTGTTATTTTTTCTAGCTGCGTGTAAACTCTGTGTCTCCTTCCTGTCTCTCTTTATTTTTCAGTTTATCCAGTCCCCACAGATGTCTGTTTTAGATGAGTCCTGATGACTTTTGTGTTATTTGAGGTATCTGCAGAAGCAATGAAGTTTGTTTGGCACAAGCTACCATCACTACAGCACATGTTTACTGTAAAATCTATTTAAGACACACTTTAAATACATATTTAATGTCTTAAAAGTTACCCGAGTCTTACATATACCATTTCAACAAGTATGATGTGCTTATACATCACGCAGTTGCCACTATCTCACATTGAGACCTAACACAATTGAAAATTCACCCCTTTAATTGTGCATTGCAAGCAGCTGCTTCATTGTTCAGAAGACACTGAATTACAGAACAACACTGACCAGACTGGAGGGAGCATACACCACTTCATAAACACTTTTCTATATCATTAGGTCATAATACTGCATGTAAAGAAAACAGGGAGTATACTGTTAAATAAATGAACCTTGTGTTGTTGAGACTGAAAAAATCCTCAGTTAAAGACAAAGAGAGACAAATGAATGGCATTCAACAGAGAGACTTTGGTCGTAAGTCCATCTCAGAGCAATCACTGTAGACTTCAAGCTGAATTACCGTATTAAAGTGAGTAGATGCACAAGTTCAACATGGCTAAAACTGATGGCACTGCATGTTGTGGACTTTTGATGAATCATATGAAATTTGTCTTGAGGCGGACAGATCAAAGCTTTTTTCCAGTGTATACAGTGTATATAAGAGGATTCCTTTTCTGAAATTTTACTGTACTTTCATGGGATTACTGGCATATAAAATTACCCATAAAAATAACTTCTAGTAAACTCTTTAATCAGCTCCTCTAAACATTTTCAACATTATTTTGGGGCATTTTTTTGCCTTTATTTGGGTAGGACAGCTGAAGAGGGACCAGGAAACCCAGGGAGAGAGTGGGAGTCGATCCCACAACAAGCACATCGAGGACCACAGCCTCTGCCCAGGGGTTCCAGCTCCACCAACCGAGCCAAACCAGCGCCCAACTCCTCTTTAAACCTATTACAAAAATACATCCAACAGAGATGATACTTCTGCTGTTTCGTAAGTTGAGAAGTTAAAGTGAATGTGACTGACTTTGCTGTATTTTTTATGTGCTTTAAGGTGTGTTTGTTGTCTACAGTTTCTACAGCAGCCACCTCTTGTGTAAAGTTGACATTAAATACAGTTTCCTCTCTGTGTTCTAACATGAACCGTGTGTGTGGTCATACACTGAGACCCTGACAACCCATCCAGGGCTTGTTCATTCATTCATGCTCTGTTAGTAGTTTAATGTTTGACTCGGCTGCTGACACATCACTCACAGGTGATGTGCTCGCTGTCAGTTTGTTTGTCCTGTGACAGTAAAAAACAGGTGAGAGGAGCATTGGTCCTACCTGCATGTGTCACCCAGCCTCACCCATGAAACAAAGTAACTCTACCTTTGATTTTTTACTCTAGGAGCTGAACATTATAACAAGGTTTATTTAACGTAAACACATTTAATCAATAAGCTTTTTAAAAACTTATTTCTGGATACGTGCAGTAGGACATAAAAACTGATCAAACATCTTTAATTTTTCAAGACTAATTGAATCACTAATGATTTTTTACATTATTTAATCAACAATAAAAGTCTTGTATACTGATATGATTAAACAATTAGTTTGTCACCACATGTAACATGATTGAATAAATAGATCAGAGTTAAACATGAATCCTCAGAAATATTGAAATGTTTTACAGGAACATTTTTGTATCTTAGTAAACAGGACATTTAAAAATGTATTGAGCGCACTAGGACCGTCGATGACGTAGTATCCTTCAAAAACTGCCGTTTGAGGATCCTTCCTTCCTAACATACGCACAGAAGTATGAGATGTAATGTTTAAAATGCAAAAATATACTTTGGTTCATTCATGGAGCATAAATGAGCCTTAAGCTGGCTAACTGCACACATCTCTGAAGTTGAATGTGATGTCAGAAATAGTAAAACACAGCCTTCTACTGCAAAGAGGATGAACACTCCCAACTGTTACAATGTGTATTCTAAATAAATAATAGTTTAAAAAAAGGTTTTCAGAGATTTATAGTTATTTTCCTAATTTCTGAATGGTTTCCCTTTGCATACAGAGACTAGTTGCATGGAGGTAGACTAGATGAATTGTCTGCACAGAATAAAGTGTTGCATTTGATTTATTAAAAATTATGACTTGATTCAATATTTTTATTGACCAGGCTGTACTCCTATTCCTGGAACAGACCACTCCTGTCCAGACTTCCTCGTCCCTCATCTCTTATCTTTCTGTCTGAATCTGTCACTCTTTTCAACATGATGATGAATAAGTGACAGGACAAACAGTGAGCTGTTTGGGTGCTCAGTATTTAATGAGGGCAATATAAACCTGTGAATATAGGTAGGGCAGGAAGCCAGAGATAACAGTCATAGGATCAGTGACACAAGGTTAAAGGTGGTGTAAAGCATCATAAGATGTTTGACGGCCATAGCTGGGCTGGGATTGGCTATAAAGATCAGACAGTGTGGGTCTGAAAAGACTCTGCAGATATGTTTGTTTGCTGTAGTCATAGGAGGCTAGAAAAACACTACACACACAGAGAGAGATTGAAAAAGATCAGCCAAATGTTATCAATAAAGCCGAATGTTTGCTTCAGTTTGCAGAGCGGGGAGAATCACAGGCACAACATTGGCAGAGTCAGTCCAAACACAGAGAAATGCCATCAGCAGAACTCAGCCTGTTAGCTTCAGCTCCGGCATGTTTCTGTCTTCAGAGGCTCTAAATGAAGATGAGGAGACACAGATGGCATCCATTTAATCCTCTGTGTGTAAGATTGTTTTTGACAAAGCCTGGCTCTCAGTGGCATCATCTCAGACAGCACAGAGGACAATCTGCAGCCATTATCGCCACAATGGACTCTCATCATTTTCACTGCGTTCTGCTAGTTAGAATGATGGATGTGTTGGTGATTGTACAACAATGTTCCTGTTCAGTGGATCAGCCTGTTTCACAGCACACACTTAGAGCAGCTTGGACCCAGTGCTTTAAGCAAACGTCCGAGCTGAAGTACATCTGTGCTGCTCCTTAAATGGAGTCACGCGCCTCTGCTGCACTATAGGCCATCTCAGAACAAGAGGCCTTGTTGGAGCAGGATGCAAACAGCTGAGCTATAGGACTAATGTATGCACAGTGAAATAAACACACAGGCTGACATCACTCCTGCAGGCCTTCAGAGCTGCTGTGTGAGGAGTTATTCACAGAACAAAGACAGCCAGTGTGGACAGGAGAGCCATCTGTGGCAGCTCTTCCTGTGAATTCTCCACTGCTCTGACAATCCTCTCATACACACTTATTAACAGTTATTGAAGAACTGGCAGGGAGCCATTAGAGACCGAAAACTCCCTCATCTGAAGGGCAAAGACACTGAGCCTGGCATCAGCACAACACCCCTCCTCCTCTTTTCACGAACCTGTGAATGTTGTCGCCCTCAGCAGCGGGAGCGTCACGTTTTGGCTAACAGAGCAGCAGTTTTGGAAAGTGTTTGCTAACGTGCCAGGGAGCTTCCCAAACAGTGAGAACCCAACTGTTTATCAGTTTCTGACCGTTCTCACCTCCTGACCTCTGTGTGAGACTGGTCAAACACAGACTGAAGGGACTGGAGCCAAGCTGCTGCCTCTAGAGCCTTCCCACCCTCTTTCTACATGTAATTTATGGATTTTTTTTCTGGTCATTGCACCAGTTGAACATCAAAATGTGGAAATCTGTAGCAGTTGGTCTGGATTTTTGTACAGGGGGACTTCTGGTTTCTCTTTGTTGTATGTTAGAAGTCCAACTACTATGAACCAATGATGAATCAGCAGGCTTTGGTGTCTGCAGGAGAAACAGCCTCTATGGAGGGCAAAAAAAGAAAGAGCATGTCCACCGTAATCACATCCAACAGCAGTGACCTGATGATTATTTGTCTTAATCTCCAGATATTTGCATGCAAGAGCAACATCCAGCACTTATACTAAAAGGTTGAACTGACTGCAATTAAACAAACAAAAGTCTTAACTGCTAGGAAATCACAAGAAAAGGATTTCTGTTTCAGGTTCATAATGCTGAAGGGATTGAAAGTGAAGCTGCTGTTTAAGACGTTATTTAGAGACCCAACAGAGACAGATTGATGGGAACTCCTCCAGGGGATTGGGTGAACCAAGAAATGATGGCAATTATTTTAAAGAAATATCTAGAGGAGCAAATTTTGCTTCACTTCAGGCATGCAAAGAGAAATCATTGTTTTTCCTTCTTTACAGTTTTTCCACAACACCTTATAGTCCATAATTCTCATTTTTGCTGAAGATGTGTTTTTCTGACTCAAGTATCAATGTTACACTCTTAAATGCCTAACTGAACATTTTAAATTAAATTAAAATTTAAATTAATTTAAATTAAATTTAAATTTGCTATCATGATCATTTATTTAGTCTTCTTTAACTGTTTGTATAGTCTTTATCCTGTCCATACCAGTTGGGTTTCCATGTTTTAGGAGTTACCAATGACATGCTTCTGCTTGGCCTATCACATCTCCAACTCCATGATCAGACTTCAACACTTTTCTTCACTGACACACTGTTCAGATGTTTGTGGTCCTTCTTTGAATCTTTCTCTCAGCAAACTCACTTTTTCTACGCCTGCATTTTCAAGCTGCAATGCTTTTTGTCTTGTTGGAGATTCTATCAGTAGTATTTATTTCAAGATAAAAAATGCTGTAATTCATTCCCTCACTGCCATAACTGAAGACAATTTAATTTCAACTTTGACCTGCATAAATGGTCACTTTTCAAGTTTCTAACTGTAAACAATGCAGCACATGGAGAAGGAAATCTTAGCAGAAAGTTGTTCAGAACTTACTACTGGTTACACTTGAACTGCCAAGAAAGTGGCCATTGTTTCCAGAGGTTTAAACCACATTGTTGTTAGATGATAGCATATGGTTTCAGAGAATGAAATGTAATCACACATGTAGAAGTTATTTTAAAAGATATTATTTATGCTCAGGTACTGCACAGCAGCGCAGGGGTTAGCATTGCTGCCTCACAGCAAGAAGGTTCCAGGTTCGCTACTGGTCAGGACCTATCTGTGTGGAGTTTGCAACAAAAACATGCTTATCAGGTTAATTGGGGACTCTAAATTGGCCGCAGGTGTCAGTGTGAGCGTGCCTGGTTGTCTGTCTCTATATGTCAGCCCTGGGATTGACTGGTGACCAGTCTAGGGTGTACCCTGCCTGTTACCCAATGACAGCTTGGATAGGCTCCAGCACCCTGCGAACCCCAACGGGATAAACGGTATAGGAAACGGATGGATGGATGGATAGATGGATGGATGGATGGATGGATGTTTATGCCCAAAAGCTCTGTTAGTTTCTGACCTTTTGACTTCAGATAATATATGCATAGAACCAGCACACGAGTAAACAGCCAAAACATGCAGCTTTTGTTTAAGGTACCATTTCCCTTTAACGGCCAAATCTTAGCCACAGTACTATATCATCATAACATTTTAACAAAGAAAGATGAAAAATGAAGTTGCATAGCATATCTGTATGCTTTACAGTTTTACTGTTGAAGTTCACACTGAGCATCGTAATAGGGAATAAGATGCTTTAAGGGACTTCAAACATGCCAGTGAAAAGTGCAAAACTGCACAATTGTTTTTAAGATTGAGGAATATTTATTCATAAAACCACGTTGGTCCTTAGTTGAGAGATGATAATACAACATTAGTATATAACTTTCACATTCTGGGCTGAAAGCGAACATTTAAACTATAAAAAGCAGCACTACAGGTTTTAGGTAACCACACCACACACCCACATGTTTTGTACTTTTATTCATCTGTGCTTGGCTCCTCTCTTTTTAAAACACAGAGCTATTGGATAGCTGCAGTGTTTCTTACTCCTGACTGTTCCATGATTCTCTCTCTCAGTTTCCTCACCATCTCCCTGCTGTAAAATCACTCATGATTTGCCCATTGATGGAGTTGTACCACTGCTCTGATGTCACTCAAAATCTCCCTCAAAGCTCATTCCCAGTAACCATGTTACGGCAGAATCCATTCTTCCACTGCTCCCTCATTGTCCACTGAATTTCCTCCCGAAGCCAGGGGTCCCGATTCAATTTTTGCATCGATCTTGTGCAAAAAAGGGCAAAGAAATCAGATCAAAGGAGTACTAAAAGCTTTCCCCTAAATCAATCAAAATACATGAATAAGTTACTGGTCCCTTTGTATGTTTTAGGGGATATTACCTTAGTTATGCCATTTCTAATATGAAATCAAAAGTACCATAATGTAGAGTAAAACTTACCATTATTTTCAGTCATTCTGGAAGCTAAGCTAAGATATTGATGTAATGGCTTGTTGCAGTCTTGTGCAATAAAGAGGAATATTTGTCTAGTCTTGTTACTTTCTTTTAACATATTTGGGATTTAAATTATGACTGGATACAAAAACTTTTCTAAAAGTTCTTGCTGATTTCTTAAGGTTGGAGCAGAAAAAAACATACTACATACAACATATCTTTTGCAAAAGAGCAGGATGATTTATCTGTTAAACCAGAAAAAGCTGCTTCTCACAGGGTCATGAGTTGACTTCAGCCTTAATTTGTCAGGTTTTTGTGTTAGTGCGTATTTTGGTGTTTTAATTTGTTAATTCAGATTCAACACAATATTGGGGTGATTCACAATCAGACACAAAAAACTGTCAAAACAATCTGGGAAGACCAGTTACCCCGAAGTTCTGCAGAGCTGAAGTACTGTTTTGGTCTGTTGGCCTTTAAGAAAGTGATGTGAAGGTTGTGTTTTATTGTGTTTTTACTGCTATTTACTATTGATTGTTTGGCACTTTAGTCAACTCTTGTTGTTTTCCAATGTGCTTCATAGACAAATTTAGACTGCGTTAGAAGATGATTTTTTTCTAAATAAATGGGTCTTCCTCTTTAACTAAAAGCTTTGTCTCTCCTTTCTGTATATTCATTACACACTTAAAATGACAATCTGAGCAAAAACAAGCACTTACATCAAATAAAGACACTGGAGCACTTTCAAAACCATACTAAATTAAGGTCTAGATTTTAAAATATATTTCCATTTATGTGTCTAAACAAATGACTGGTGTACAAAGAAGGAAATGATCTTTTCTCTTAAAATAGCTAACCCTACACGGCCTCCTCTGTATGAATTGTTCTGCAGCAGCCGACTGGCTCCAGGTCCAACTGTGACAAGGTCCGGACAAATTCCTCACCCCAGTGCCCAAGCATTTAGGCTTGTCACCGCCAACTTTGATGGACGACTTTTTGAAAGTAAAGATATATGCATTTTAAAACACGACACTTCTGTGGGGGGAAGAATTTAAGAGTGCATGAGTGAAGAAGCCCAATCCAAAAACAGTCCGTCTTTGACAGCTCATCTCATTTAGTGACGACTTCTTATCCACCGGCAGACAACGGGCAGAATTAACTTGCAGATTAAATGTTTGTGACTATTATTGATTTATAGATTTGAACTAAAGTGAGCCGTGTGCGCGCATGTGTGTCAAAGAGGGCGTGTTCTGATGGCCTGCATTAAAAAGAGTAATAACCTCACAGATGGTGAGGGGCTGGTCCGGAGCAGGCTATGTGATGGAGAACAATCGTTGAAGCTTGATTGCTCAAGGAGCACAAGGCAGACCTGACAGGAGGAGGGGGGGCCCGTGTATGTGAAGTGGGAGGAGGGGGTTGTTTAAGTTTAACTAGGCCACTGCTACCCATTACAAGGCTGACAATGATGTGGTTTGTCGCACGCACAGAGTAGATCAAATCAAATTTCATATGCTGCTCTCGGGTTTCATCTATTTGATTCATCATCACCTCAAGTATGAGAGAATCATTTGTATTCTCGTGCAGCGGCTCGTTCATGCCTCCCTGCGGGGAGATGATTCAGTGTTATATGGATAGGTGCAAAAGTCAGCCAGTGTAAAAGGACAATAAATCCACCTGTCACTTATGCAAAGTGATGTAAATGGGGTCCCTGATTAAGACACAGAGTCATTTAAAAAACAGGGACTGGCAGAACCCTGACACACACACACAGTCTCAAACTCGCACGCTTTGATAGCTCGATGTATCTCCAGTCCTCACACTCACACTAAAATCCCCCGCCGCCCTGCGCCTGCCACCAGAGCAGTTTATCAAGTAATTATTGTTTGATTACAGCGTTTCATTATCTGCACTGATTGAGTCATAACCGACGCCAAAGGTCAAGCGCCATTAACGCGCCGCTCCCGAAACATATTTCCACGCCGGCCTGCGTGTTTGCCCTCCCTCTCCTCTGAAAGGGCTAATTGCAAATGCATTTGTTTGAGGAAGAGGAGAGGAGACCACCCGCTCCGGTCTCCCACTCGTCCCACTGAGACAGAATATCAATGCAGGCGAAGTGTTCACACACATGAAGGAACACACACATGGGAGCAGTTTGGGATCATATCCAAGCATACTTAACAACTGATAGCCATCAAACACACATCCAGCAGCTTTTATTAAACCATTCTGCACAATAAGGAGGTGATTGACTCTCTGGTTTACATATTAATAATGAGTCCTTCTGTTCAGCTCAGTCAGTACACTCTCCAGCGTGTAGTACATTTTCAGAAGAAAATGTAAGCTTCAAGGATTTGTCTCATGTTTATTTTTAATCTTATTTTATTAATTTGTAATTTTCTTGCTGTTCCAGCAAATAGACTGTTTATATGAGGTGGATGCAGCCTCTAGAGTTGCCATGATACTAAAGTTTTAAACTTCCATGTATGGATGCACTATGTAGGGTATCCTTTATGCTATTATTTCCAAACTTACTTAAGCTGATACCAATATATACACATCTCATTTTATCGTAAAGAACACCAGTGCAAAGAGAGGCTGAGTCACGCAGAGCTGACAGAGGAGTAGGGAAGTAAATTACACAGTCTGGTAGTTGTTTTACATATGGGGCTTTATTCAAAATGTTCAAGGCTCACCATGAGCCTCATCTAGTTACTTCCAGACAACCACCTGTATCTGATGGTTCATTTGTATATTTTGCCAATATTTGAGGCTGATATACGATTTACGCTGCCGTTATGATCCTGTAAAGCTAATGTCGCCAATATCGTGCTGATGATACTGTGCATCCCTACTTACACAGGGTTCTCCTAAAATTCAAACAGTATAGATTCCTGTTTGATGTAACAAAAATAAGAGTCCTGGGCACCCAATATTGGGTAATTTCTTTAAAGTCAACAAAAATCACAGGACAACTCAGTTACACTGTCTAAAGTTAATAAAAACACTGATAGCTTCATAACTGGAAGTCAGAAAAGCCCCCATCATTTATATCTTGGGTAAAAGAAATGTTATCTCTAATTCCACTGGAAAAGCTTAGATATAATAGATCCAAGTCCAGACAGAAATGCATGAATACCTGGTCTCTGTTTCTAGAGTTCACTATATTTCTTTTCTATATGAATACTCAGTATTCATATAGTACTCTCTTTGCTGTTTGATTTTTCTATCATGATCTGTTGATACTTATGTGAGCCTGTATAAGCCTGTGCACAAACTTCAGTCGATGTACATTTACCATCCTCAGCATGTTGCTTTGGTGCAGTACATCTAGGTCTCTAATATAATGTGTTACATTCAGTGGTCAAGAAGTGGTAACTAGTGTGAAAAGTTGCCCCTCCCCTTATCAGCTGCATACATTTTTGGATATATTTTTTTTCCAACACAGGCTAAGTATTATTTGCTTGTCCCCCTTTTGTTTCTGTATTTTTGTACCTTATTCATTTACTTAATACTGTTGTCACTCAATACTATTGTTGTTATTATTACCTATTTATTTATTCACTTTAAGTATGTATAAGTTTCTTCTCTCCCATTTTCGTCGGGTGTCGTGATGTAGGGTGGGAGTGGCTGTTTTAAGTTTGTATGTTCTTATGCATCGTGTTTCTTTGTAAAATGTGAAAAATTGTAAATGACGTTGGAAAAAACACTGATAGCATTGAGAGTTTGCCTGCAATTTTGATGGATTTATTCCTGTAACACACACTTGTCTGATGAAACACAGTTTTATAAGTTTTAATACTTAAAATACTATCGTTCATTAAAATAAGAGGGGTTTTTATTTCAAACACATGGTATTGAAAAATTATTGTAATTCTGACAACCTCAGCAGCCTGCGAAGCTACGACTGCTTGAAAGACATTTTTTTTTTTTTTTTTTTTTTTTTAGAAGTGCTGAGTTTGGCATTCAGACAGTTACCATCTCTTTTAGTGACAGCCAGCAGCCATATTTGAACCAGAGGTTGAAGCTAAAGGGAAAAGGAGGAGTCAGCAAACTTATCAGCAAATTCTAGTGCTACTATAGCTGGTAAATTGCCTCCATAGTTTCAAGTGACTGATATAAATTAGGATGCAAATTATCGCTCAATAAATAGCATTTTGAAAAAAGATTCACAGAAAACAGCCAATTCCTAAGCTTTTTTTTTTGTTTCAATGCTGAACAAGATACCTTTAAGGTCAACTTTCAAAGACAATGTCAATCACAAGTTGGTACACCCTGAAACATTCACAGCCTGCTCTCTCAACTGTTTGATTTTGAATGAATATTTACTTCATTAACATCATGGTATATTCACAAAAACTTGAAAAAAGAGGTTGAGATCATTAACATAAAAGAAAAATACTTTAGAAAGGAATGAAACAACTGAGGAGGTGACTTGTTTTGGTGGTGATACAGGAAAAGTTAGGAAATCATATAATTTATTCATATATCTGAAAAAACTTCATCCAAATCAGTCAAATAGTTGTAACACTGCTGGTGTTTCCAAGACATCAAAAGATAAACAGGTGTCAAACAAAAAATGTAATGATATAAAAATGTTTTCCTACCTGGGAGGGAAAGAGATCTCCAGTTCGTGCAGCCGATCCTTGAACACAGACAGCTCTCTGTCGTACTCTAAAAGCTGTGGGGGGAAAAAACAACAGTATTTACAAACAGTCATGGGGAGTTTGTGATCCAACTGTTTTGATTTTAATCTGAATGCTCCTTTTCAGCTCAGCCCTACTTTATGTTCACTTACTGTAGCAGGTTTACAGGTTACAGGTCCAACTGAACAGTTTTACAAAAGCAACAAATAGTGAGTGTTCAATTCTAAAGTGTAGAATTTTTTTAAAGATTGATTTTGAGACAGTGGATAGAATGAGAAATCTGGTGAAGAGAAGGTTGGGGATGATGTGATAAGATGAGCCATATGTCAGACACAAATATGTGCTGCCTGCTTGGTCATCAAAAGATAAATAAATAAATAAAAGAACATTTCAAAAACAGGGGGCTGACTGCTGTACAGTTCCTAACAGCCTGTCAGTGACTAAAGCAACTTTTAGAAACACTTTATTCTTGCACTTCATTAACACTGCATCCTATTCACATGGAATAGCTGTAGCAAATTCAAAATAGTTCTTATAGTTTTAATATCATACCCAGAGATAATATAAATTAAGGCATTTGCATCCAGTTATTTGATCATAAAGTGCTAAAGGCTTAAAAAAAGATACTATTTCATGTTGTGTCAAACATGCTTGTAAACTGACTTAAAACTTTTATCTTTTTACTGCATTTTTCATATCCAGTAGGCCTTTTAGAGCGATGTTTCCCAAACTCTTCCTCTGGTGACCCACTTTTAACAAGGTCCAGGTAATCGTGACCCAACACCACTGAAGGCTGGTGCTAGCTTTGATGAAGTTAAGTCTGGACTCAACCTGGTCCTGGCCTGGCACTTTCTATTTTACAAGCTAGGGAGAGGCCACTTCACCTTCGTTGCATAGCCTTTCTTTAAATGCTTGATTTCTTGGGCCCTTAGTAGCTGTCTGGTTTGGAACAATATGTTTCTTTTTTACTAGCCAAGCATCAATAACTAGGACTTTAGTTCTTTTGCAATCCAGTGGCTGGTGGAGCCTTGTTTTGTGTTTTATTATGGTGGAGAGGGTTAGTGTAATACTGGTAGAGACCCCCATGTGGCTATAATGTGTACTGCAGAAATAAATGGAAAATTGAATACTGTAGCAAAGACATTATGAAATCTCCCGACCCAGACTTGGGGAATGAATGATTTAGAGCATCCCTTGACTATTGAGAGCTGTGGCTGTGGCTTTCTCTCTCTCAATTTCCTCCTGCACCAAAACTCGATTTTAAAAACTGTGTTGCGCCCTTTCTATGGATTTCAACCATGGAACGTGATAGACTGGGGCCAAAATCTGTACTTACAACTACACTAAGCAAGAAAGAATTAAATAAAAAGAATCAGTCTCTCCTTCAATGGGCTTTCATTGCATTGCACAGCACAATGACACACAAGCTTGTGCAAATAACCAAAACTTCTAATGGGCCCTTTAAGGAGGGGAAGGAACCAGAGTTTTTGTTCCCTACAAGAAACCAGAGAATCACAAAATCATCCTCACTGCTGGATGACTCCCTTTTTGTCTCATGCTGTGAATTTTCCTGTTAATAACTAAAAAAAAATTGAATAATGATAATAAAAAACCTCAGTGTAAAAGCACTATTTTGGGAATACAGATCTGAAAAACAAATCAGAAAAAAACAGACTTTTTAAAAAACACAAAACAACTGTTATTCTTTAACTTAATCTAAAGCCAACACTCTGCGGTCATCAGGCCTCAGTCTCAGTGAGCAGCAGTTTGGAATAAGGGCAGCGAGAGTGGAGGAGAAGGAGGCCATGGTTGAATTTCCCTGCTCCCAACAGTTGACCGGTTGTGTATGTGTACATGTGTGTGCTTTAGTGCGTTTACTGGCTCTGTCCTACTGAGGATCTCTCTCCCCACAGTGACAGTGCATCCACACACTCTTCATCAATCATGTCTCCTCACCCAGCTGTACTCACTCACCAGAGTGTACACACAAACGTCCCCCAATTTCCCCCCTTTCACAAAACCCATAAATCATTAGTGAGAAGTGCAATTAGTGGCTCCTTGTACACATTAATTATCTAAGAGATGAACAGGTAGCTTGGGCACCTGCATGACTGCGTCCCTGAGCGACTGACAGCGACGTCTCTCAGTAACCCCCCGAGGACCCTGCAATAGCCCCGCCCCTTCGCTTTCAGACATGATGCTGTGGAGATGATGTGGAGACATGCTTGTTTGGTGGTAAATTGGGCTATTGTACATGTTTCAGACAATTATGGCCAATGAAGAGCTCATACTAGACACTATGAGTCTGGCAGCTTAATGACATTACATTGTTGTTATACATGCAGGATATGCTGATGGAGACATGATGAAATATCTGCTGAGAACATGGGATGCATGCATTTATAAGGAGGAGAGTGGGCGTCTTATGAATATCATTAAATCAGTAACTACAGTAACTACAGTCTTCCATCTACACTGACATGTTTATGTTGTCCATGTCTGCCTGTTTGTCTTCCTGCTCTGAGTACGCTCCGCATGCAAGTGTGCGTGATTATATGTCGGTGGTGTAGAACAGTGGCCATTACTTGAAAAAAAATTGGGGGGTGGGGTTTGGATGGGGGCTTGCAGACAGAGTCTCAGAGGTTCAGGAGGGCAGATGTGCTGCATTCATCAAACTCACAGAGCCGGGGTCACAGGAGAGACTCGCACACTGTGGATGAGGGATGGCTGAGCAGGGGATGCAACCCCACGCTCCACTGTGCACCCCGTCTCACCATACACGCACTCACATCACCCTCCACTGTGTGTTTGTGTGTATGTGTGAGTGTTAAAGCCTGATACTGGATCTTACAAGCTAATGGGAAAACTGATCATTTTAAGTTTAAATGGATCTAATGCTTTAGTTTTAAATACAAACTACATAAAACATTTCTTATATTTTTTAAAAAATTCTAACTTAAGGTGTTTAATACAGTCATGGTGAATATAATTTTGCTTCTTTGATTCTTGATTTTGAATTCTTTAATGTCAAAGTGTAAACAGATTTGTACTAAGAAATGTCAATTATGGGGCTCACAGATAGCCTAGTGGTCTAAGGCGCCAACTCATGTACGCGGACCGCCCAGGTTCGATTCCGGCCTGTGGCCCTTCACAGCATCTCTCTCTTTCTCATTTCTGACTCTATCCACTGTCCTTCCTCTATGTAATAAAGGCATGAAAAAGTCAGAAAAAATCTTTAAAAAAAAGAAATGTCAGTTAGATAAAAATACATAAGGTAGAATAAGTGATTGCATAACTATTTACCACATTCAAGTCCGTATTTAGTATATGCACCCTTGGCTGCAATCACAGCACTGAGTCTGTGTGGATAGGTTAGATAAGATAGATCAGTCAGACTTGCACATCTGGAAACTTTAATTTTACTCCATTCTTCTTTATAAAACTGCCCAAGCTCTGTCAGGTTGCACAGGGTTGGGCATGAACAGACCATTTCAAGACCAGCTACAAATTCTCTTTTTTATTGAGGTCTAGTCTTTAATCCAGATCATTCACCTTGTTGTCTTTAAAACATTTCTGTGTATATCTCGCTGTATGCGTCGGGTCATTGTCTTGCTGGAAAAGAAATCTTCTTCCAAGTTCTCTTGCAGACTGAATAAGATTGTCCTCCATGATTTTTTCTATATTTTGCTGAATTAATTTTGTCCTCTACCTTTACAGGGCCAGCTGCCGAGAAGCATCCCCACAGCATGATGCTGCGACCACCGTGCTTCACAGTGGGGATGGGTTGTTTGTGGTGATGTGCAGTGTTTGGTGTCCACAAAACATAGCGTCTTGTCTGATGGCCAAAAAGCACCGTATTGGTCTCATGGGACAAAGATTTTTCTCCTTCTTGGCCATAGAGTCTCCCACATGCCTTTGGTGAACTCTATTCAAGATTTAATAAAATGCGTAAATCTATTTTTGTACATGTAAAGAGCATAAATGAGCTTTTTGTTTGCACAAGAGTAAAATTATAAGCTGTTCCACAGAATTGTGTTTATGGCTATCACTGAGAGGGGCACAGCAAGCAGAATTTCAGCACTTATTAAGTGAGTTTGGAATGCATTTTCCTCCATAAATAATTACACAAATAAAAAAATAAAGTTACCATTCATAGCCCACTTTTTAGTGATACTGGTAAAGTCTATGTGTGGGAAATGCTGAATGTTCATTACTTTTGCAATAATACTCATATAGACAGCAGCCTAGTGCACCATTGTTTCTGAAGGGCAACATGCCTTAAGCGCAGAATTGGCAGATACCAGTGGGACCCAGGTAAACCCTCCAACTGTGCAGAAAAATTAGGTCAGAAGTTGTCTTCATGGAAGAACTGTGGCCTAAAAGCCATACCTCTGACATGGAAACAAGGTCAAGCAACTCAACAATGCACGAAACACAGGAACTGGGGTGCAGAAAAATGACAGCAGGGTTTCTGGACTTATGACTCAACTTGAAATATCTGGCTGTAGCAGAGGGCAGTGGCAAGAGCTGCAGAGTAGTACAAGAACCATTGTCTGTAGGCAGCAGTGATGCATTTTAGACATTCCTTGCAAGAGAGTGCACCTCTGCAAAATGGAGTTGGGGATGTGGCAATGATGATTTCCTCTGAGAAGTACAAACAGATACTTTTCCATCAGGGTGTATCATCATGGATACATCTGATCAGATCCAAATTTTTTCTGCTGAAGGACAACAACTCGAAATACACAGCCAGCGTCATTAAGTAGTATCTTCAGCATGAAGAAAAACAAGGATGGCATGGTTGCTACAAACCCTGATCATGACATCATGGAGTGTGTCTGGGACATGAAGAGACAGAAGCATTTGAGGCTGTTGTGCACTGAGGAGAAGCTTCCATCTAGCTATTCTCTTACAAAACCGAGATTTGTGAAGGGCTGCAGTGATGGTTGTCCTTCTGGAACACTGTCCTGTCTCCACACAGGGTCTCTGGAGCTCAGAGTGACCACAGGGTTCTTGGTCACCTCTCTTTCTCCCCCTGTTGCTCAGTTTGGCTGGCAGTCAGATCTTGGAAGAGTCCTGGTTGTGCCAAACCTCTTTGGTTTGAGAACTACGGGGGCCACTGTGTTCTTGGGAACTCTCAGAGTAACATAAAATTTTTGTAGCCATCCCCAGATCTGTGCCTGGCAACAACCCTGTCTCTGAGCTCTGCAGACAGTTCCTTTGAGCTCATGGATTGGGTTAAAATATGAACATTTCTCTTTTTGGAATAATCTGTATTTTACTGTATGTTACAGTACAGTACATATTTGCATTTATACTATACTACTATATCCTACGACTATACTTTATATGTCTTTCATGCTGATCGGCCAACCAGTCTAGGTTAGCAGGAGAAAGACAAGGCCCAACAAATGATGCATAAAAATGTGTGTTAGAGTATACTTAGCAATACATATGGTGGGTCTTCAAATCAGTAATGGATAATTTCCTACTGGTGATCATGTGTAAGCTATTCACAGGTGTGAAGCTGTTTGTTTAAGTGTGTGACAGTTTAAACAGCAGAGATGAGCAACATATGGCTGTGTGTATCTAAGGAGTGTGTGTTCTTAACTGAGTGTTGAGTAATTCATCCAGGTGAGTGAAAAACCCCACAGCTACAGATTTCACACTACATCAGTTCTCAGGTCAGATACACATAATGCTCTACTGCTTGAGCCAGGTTGGTGCTTTGAGATAAACAGATTCTATTGGTTCAAGGCCTCACAACATCATAACACCAGGGGACGTTTGTCAGCTGGGAAGGAATAACCTTGGAGAGGAGGAGGCAGGGGAGTGATGCAGCTCCACTGAGGAGCATAGATGAAGAGGTGTCGGGGTAAAAACTACCCTGTCATGGGCTCACATTTCTGACTCTGCCTGGATGATCGGCACTCTCTTAAATCAGGGAGGGGGGGACTGGTTAAGAGGCAGGAAGTTAAGGGGGATAAAAAAAAAGTGAATATGAGGTCTTCACCCCCCTGACCAGCCTCCTCTCTGTGCTGGCGGCGTGTCCACCACCTGTAATTGTGCTTTGATTTACGCGTTGTCAAATATCCCCTGTGACAACACCTGCTGCTGTTAAAAACCATCAATAAATGTTGGGGTGAGAGGTCATTTAATTTGATTTTTACACCTAACACTTGGCTTTCATTGCAGGAGCCATATTTTTCCTGCTTTTATGAGATCTTCATTATTTTGTGTGGAAAAGCGATAAACTGTCACTGACAGGGGGGAGGGTCGATGGGTGAGAGAGGGGCGAACACCAAACAAAACACAACACTGACGTACGCTGCACTTCTGAACGCTCATTTCTTTGTCATTAATATTATTAAGAGATGACAGTCATGAGGCAAAGAATATAATTTCACACAATCATCAGAAGAAGTTGATGTCAGAGTCTGAAGACGGTAACTGACCTCTACTGTAACAATGCAATTTTGACTTTCTTTCAATGCAGCCTTTTTTTAAACATACACACTTGAAAATTATGCAAAAATGTCAGGCAGGCTGCCCCCAAATGTTCCTGTTGCCAGAATGTATTCATTTCAGATGATGAAAAAAAACTCCTGCAACAAAGTTGGCCATTAAAATAACCATTTTTGTCTTTACATCAATGCTGTATGTTGACGTAATCACAGAGAGATAGTGGCAAGAATTGGTTACCTTTAACAAAATCATCCCTGCCAGGATAATTCCTGAATATTTCCTGCTTTGTTCATCAGCTTCATGTGACATTTTGTGGAATTATTACTAGATGGCTGGCAGGAAAGAAATGGGTTGAATTAGGATGAAAGAGTCTGCTGTTTATGCTAACACGTGCAGTTCACTTCAAATATTTGGGGAAATCTTCAGGACTTTTATGCAAGTATAAAAGTATAAAAATAAAGCTAAAGGAGTTCATCAGTGACTTAGGAAGACAAGCTTATTATAATCATATAATAACATATTCTATACTGGTGTGGATTTTGAATGTGAAAAGATTTGTAGTCAGGTTTACAATAAGCCAGCCCTAACCCATATCTATATAGCCTCTACTCTACAAACAAAGCTAAGAGTACCCACTCGTATCACATTTAACAAAGCACACTAGGCATGTTGTGCAATTATTCTTGAAAGGCTAAATAGGAGGTCTATATACTTTTCTGAATAATTCAAAACAGAGAAGAGCTTAAAAAGAGATACAAATAGTGGCTCCATTCTCCATCAGTTTGTATAACAGTCAGATTTCATTCAGTTTAATGTCTTTGTTTCCTCTAGACGACATTTCTTCTTTATTCTTTAACGTCTGCTCATGTTTAAAACGTCTCTGTGCCTCTGAGAAATGCTGAGGACGACGCTGCTGGCATCACAACGAGCAGCGGGCCAGACAGGAAGGTTCATCACTGACTAAGGCGAGTACACAAACACACCTCCCCCCTCGCTCCCCCATCTGCCGACACCACACTGATAAAGTTACAATAAAGAGATACTGAAACAAAATCAATGTGGACGGAGGAGGGGGCCAGCCCCGTGGGTGAGTGTGCATCTACAGACACACAACACACGCTACGCATGCATTCACACACAAACACACATAAACACAGACATTATGCTCCTCCCATCTCTCTACTGGTGCAAGGCCCCGCTGTGCCCCTTGACGCCACGAGTGCCCGGAAAATTTAATCTTCCCAAATAGTCATCAGGGCTCTCCATCGTCCCGCCGTGACAGCACCGGGGATAATTAATTATACAATTTCGATGGGAATATCGACTAAACAAACCTATTAATCATAGCAAAAGTCAATAGGCATGGACACATTCAATCATGTCCCGGCCAATGATTACTCCTCTCAAAATACAATAATTATTTTCAAGAGCTGCCTCGAATTAAATTTCTGTCAAGCCGGTACAAGTCTTGCAGTTGATGAAGGATGCGATGGATTTTTTTCTCCCCTCTCTCCCGGTGGAGGAGGGTGAGGAGGGACATTTATCCTTTTGGAAAGGTAGTTTGTTTTATAAGGATCATAACATGGTGTGTTTAACTAGACCATGACCATCAGATTATCTCTGATGCCCCCATTATGTCATCCATCTTGTCTGGCTGGGTGACAAGGAGGAGGGGAAGGAGGGGAAGAGTAAAGGAGGAAATCTGGGGGGGGAACGCCAGCCTCTAAGAGCTCCTGTTACACAGTTTCACACATTCTGCTAGTCCAATTCTCCAAACAGAAAAGTGCAAAGAGGACGGTCAGCATCTTTAACATCTAGATCCGAGTGGTCTTACAAACTCTGACGCACACTGTAACACTCTTTGAGCCAGTCGAACTTCTGCTGTCTAACTATGGAAGGAAGTTTTGGACTCACATACCAACATAAGATCTACTGTGACTGAAAATCCATCCCTTTCATTGTGTATCACTAACAGCAGCTTTACAGCCCGGCAGGGGCTGGTGCCACTTTTAACCGCTTTTCTTCCTCGGTCATAATCATGCATAAAAGCAGATAGGATGCATACCATTAGTGTTACCATTGCTGTTAAGTGCTGGTGTGACTATAAGTGCTCTTCATCGAAGACAAGTGAGAGGCAGAGAAGAGCAGACTGAGTCATGTGTGGCGAGTCTGTCTCACAACAAGAGCTAACTCTGACTCAAGAGCTCAACTACTGCACAGCAGCCAGAACATGTGCAAACTCCAAACATGATAAAACAGATGGTCCTAACAGAGCGACCCAGCTGCAATGAAACTGCAAATTGTGGACTGAGCAGAACAAAATGGAAATTTTCATACAAGAGGACACACCTTTGTCCTTTTGAGAGACTCCCAAAAACAGACTGCAGCTTAAATAACAGAATGACTTATATTCCAGATTTCACGGTAACTGAAATCCACCAATCAGAATCTTTCGGTGTTCTCAGTGTATTCTGTGAGTTCAGAAGGAGAGAAGTTCATTGAGTCGGCTTGAGTCTGGTCTACTGAAGACATAACACTTGGAAAGATCAATACTCCAGCCTGCAGGTACAACTGGCCCTCAAAGGTACTGAGAGCTGTCTCTCAGATGGTTTGATTCACGTTAAGGCTAAATGAAATTTTAAAGAAAAAGACATAGGGATAGTTTTTCTCCCTGCGATAATTTTTTTTTTTTTTTTAAATAAGGAAATAAGATAAACCCGGATAAATGAAGTGCCTTTTATGTACAGTGCTTAACAAATTCATTAGACCACCCTAACCCTAACTAAAGTAAGGTTTATGCCACAGCTGTCCTAAATTAACAGCATTGGTAATTACCAAAATCATTTTTTATGTTTCTGCAATGGTTAATACACCAATATGTAGAAGCTCTTTAACCCAAATGATATTTTTAATGCTAAAATATAATTATTATTGTTATCCATGAATTTTCACATTTACTGATTTTACAAAAAAACTGAAAAAATAGTAAAGCACATTAATATTTCTTGATGAATATGTCAAATTATAGTTATTTACTTGCATTCCTGAAGAGAACAGTTAGTTTTAGTGGTTGAATGTTATGCTTGATTAATTTCTGACTTCTCAGAGAAGCCCAGTGAGCCGGCTCAAATTTGGGTGAATTCAGTTTGAAATTCCTCATTCCTGTTCAAAATGGTAAAACGTGGAGAGCTCACTGAAAATGAAAGAGTTTGCATTAAAGCACTTCATGATGCTGGATGGTCTCTGAGACAAATATTATGGGTGGTCTAATAAATTTGTTAAGCACTGTACATTTAACCAATTTTTTATAAGAATATTACAAATGTTTCTCTTATTGGGTCTTTGTCATTTTTGGATTAAAAATATCAATCTGGGCAGACTCTGACAGTGGAGGATGAGGATGAGCAGAGACAGAGCAGGTGGATGGAGAGACTCGTTTCTTCACGAACTTTAGAAATTAACTCGCCGCTACATTCCTTAAATATCATCAGCCATGAGACAAGAAGAAACCCAAGGGTGCACCTGATGGTTAAACATATCACAGAGTCGAGCTGCTCTGACTGTCACAGTGCAGCAGTGAAATAAACAGTCGCCATGTCTGTGCTGTGAACAGACTGTTTATTAGAGAGCGCTGGGACGAGGTGTTAATTGTAGCAGGAATCCATTCACCTACGAATGTCTTCGCATAACTTAGAATCTGTCTGAAGGGTCATATCGCTGTTAGTAAGCAAGTAAGAAAGTTAAGTTCATGTGATATAGAAGTGCTTTACAAAAACAACATAAAAAAGCATCAACAGCAACAACAAAAATTCATACAAAGAGCATGATATAACACTGAACTAGTACAAGTGTACAAAATTACATAAAGTGATGAAAAGACAGTTTAAAGAAATGTGTTTTCAGCTGCTTTTTAAAGACCTCAGTTGAAGCAGCAGAGCATAGGCTAAAAGGAAGAAATTCCAAAGAGTCGGGGTCACAACCTCAAAGGTTCAATCACCTTTGGTTTTAAGTCAGACCTGAGGAACAACAAGTACAGCCTGGTCTGAGGACCTGAGAGTTCTGCTGGGGGTGTAGGGATGGAGCAGGTCAGATGTAGTGACAGCAGCAGTGTTATCTGTAGCCTGACATAAGGAGGAGAGACACAAACTCCACTGCCAAGAGTTTACTTCTCTGGCTTCAGATGGTGATTCCAGGTAGACTTAAAGGCACATTTGCCACAGGAACAGGAAAAAAACATCATTTTGGCTAAAATCCAAAAACACAGAGTCGGTTGCATGAAATACACCAGGTCACCTGACTGTCACACGTTCCTGCTATGTGGCTGTTGTACATGCGCACACTGCAATAGAAATAAGAAATATCATACATCCCTAATTCATGCTATGCCCAAACATACTTATATGATCAAGCAACTTAATCCAACCTCTTGCTTTCTGCACCTGGCTTTGAGACCAGATTTTACACTGTGAGACTAGCAATATGGAGACTAGCATGCATTAGAAAAGTGCACTTTGCATCACTGAAATAGAGCCCATGATCTTACATTCATATTATGTTCACAGAAATGAAGGGTCCCTATTGTGAAGCCACAACATTCAGAATTCTTTGATATCTGAAACTGCATTCAGCACTCAATCATAAAGTAAAGCTGAATATTATATTAAAACATTGCAAGTTGAAGGTGGAATATTTATACACTGTAAGTCTTTTGGATGTGTAATGTCTAGAGGTTAAATGGTACACTAAAAAGGATCCCAGATCCTTCATAAGAGAAAGTAAAAGAGGAGCAACCATGCCAAAGCAATGTGTAACTGCATGGATAAGTGTATGTATGTATGTGTTTACACACTTTTTTCTGATTCTACAATACAGTACTGTAATGCATCATGAAACTACACACTGACACTAATATCAGGCTTCAGCTTTAAGCCTCCAGTCACTGTACTGTTTGCTAATGTGTTGGTGTGTGTGTTTTCATGGTTCATGAGGTTTTTAACAAGCTCTAACTTTGAACACCTTAATGTAATAAACAGCCTTATAAAAGCGTAAATGTGTTTATCTGCAGACATTTAGCACTCACATCATCCCCACTCAGTCTCATTTAAAAGTTATTTTAACGACATTTGGCCCCTTATCAGAGACTCAAACAGTGTGAGTGTGTGTATTAGGTTGTAGTGATGTAAATATACCATTTGAAGCAGCAACAGGACTTGGCTAGGAAAAGGCTTGATTTAAAAATGGCAGCCTTGTTGTACATCATGGTGAACAAGAAATTTAATATAGAATTTATTGTATATTGAATAAGAGGGAAAAGGTGTTGAAATAAGGAAGTAGATGGATGTGTAAAGGTTGAGTAAGTAGAAAGGAGACTTACTGAGGTCCCATTGTTTTCCCGGAAAACGTCCTGGTTGACGTAACTAAAAAGCTTCTTTTCAAGTTGAAGAATAACCTAAAAGACAAACAGTGCTTTGATTAATACCAACACTGATGTAAAGTGCCCTGTGTAATTAGACTTTTAATGAACAGCAGTGTAATAGGGTGGCAGACTGATCTCTTCCACACCACTTTACACCACATGTAACCACATCCTGAGAACAAGACATTTATGACAAAGATGAGTAAAAAAGGCTCTATTTATAGGTCTATGTCAAATGTTTAATAGATGTAAAGACAGCACAGTCCAAAGACAATAAACACCCTGACAATAGCTTTTATATCTTCCATTTTTGCTTGATGAAGTAACCATATGTCCAACCATGCATATAGTCTTTAGCAGAGTGTATTTTATTCAAATTAATTTTAACTCAACATCTTCGGTGTTTTACAGGGCATCCATCATTTTTAAACATGCTAATCTTTTTAAAATTGGGCTCAAAATGACTTGAAGAAGGTCTTGAATGAGTCACAGCAGACTGTTTCAGCTGCAGGTTACAGGTAAAGTCATGGGGGGCAAATACATCACATGAATTTCTGTCCACTTTAAATTGGTGTTTGTTGTTCCTGACTGACTCAGATGTTTTTTCAAGGTGCCTGAAAAAGTTACAGAAATGATTCCTACAGGAGTTATGCTTTTTGTGAGAGAGTTTTTTTTTTTCACAACCAAAAACTTCAGTGTCAAATAACTACTAACTGTCAGAGAGAATCATATTGTGTGTGTCAATGCAGATCTAAGTTTAAAGTTTAAAGAGTTAGGTCTTATAGTTATTTTCTGCAGTTTTAGTCCTTGACCAAGTATACAAGTGCAGTGGGAAGGTGGTCTATGTCAGCCCCCTTTCACACAATTTCTGTCACCAACCAAACAATCAGCTAAACAAGTTAGCAGCAACTGATCTGAATGTCCAAAAGTGACAAACTTGGAAACTTTACAGTGCTGTAAATCTCAGCTGACACAGCATGTCCTAAGTCTCTTCAATGGGCCTAAAAACACTTTTTTTTCTGTTAAAACCTCTGTCTTTTTTTCTATAAGCATCTATGCTGGTGTATGTCTGGTTCATAGTGATGCAAGACAATTGGAGCATGTTGACCTAATTTCTAAGTCAGCTTTTGTCCAATTTGAGGTGAATACATGCAACAGTAAAGTGACACCCAACAACATTGTCCAAGAGTCTTTGTCCAACTTTGTGAAATTCGGCTGGATAGTTTCAAGTCAGCTTAACAACAGCATGATTGTTAAAGATCAGTTTAATCATATTTAATATCAACCAAACAATGAATTGTTTTGTATAGCATCAATTCATAACCAAAGTTATCCCAAAACACTTAACAAAGAGGGAAGGTCTAAAGCATAGGCTGTACAGTCATGGATGAAAGTATTGGCACTACTGGAATTTTTCCAGAAAATACACCATTTCTCCCAGAAATTGTTGTAATTACAAATGTTTTTGGGATACACATGTTTATTTCATTAATGTGCATTGGAACAACACAAACAATGTGAAGAAAAGGGACAAAATTGACATAATTTTACACAAAACTCAAAAATGGGCAAGACAAAATTATTGGCACCCCTTTAAAACTGTGAGTAAATCATTTTATTTCAAGCATGTGATGCTCATTTAAACTCACCTGTGGCAGTAACAGGTGCTGGCAATCTAGAAATCACACCTGAAGCCAGTGAGAATGTCTAAAAGTTGACTCAACCTTTGTGTTGTGTGCCTGTGTGTGTCACACCAAGCATGGAGAAGAGAAAGAAGAGCCCAGAATTGTTTGAGGATTTAAGAAGCAAAATTGTGGAAAAATATGTACAATCTCAAGGTTACAAGACCATCTCCAGAGATCTAGAAATTCCTTTGTCCACTGTGCGTAATATAATCAAGCAGTTTACAACCCATGGAACTGTGACTAATCTCCCTGGACGTGAGAAAAACTGATAAAAGAATGCAACGCAGGATAGTTGGAAATTCCATGCAAATTCAGGCTGTCCTGCAGACTCAGGGTGCAAAAGTGTCAGCTGGGACCATACGTGGTCATCTGAATGAGATGAAGCGCTATGGCAGGAGGCCGAGGAGAACCCCACAGCTGACAAAGAGACATAAAAAAGCCAGACTGGAGTTTTCAAAAATGTACCTGAGTAAACCTCAATCCTTCTGGGAGAACATTTTGTGGACAGATGAGACTAAGGTAGAGCTTGTTGGAAAAGCACATCATTCTACTGTTTACAGAAAACAGAATGAGGCCTACAAAGAAAAGAACACAGTACCTACAGTCAAACATGATGGAGGTTCAAGGATGTTTGGGGTTATTTTGCTGCCTCTGGCACTGGGTGCCTTGACTGTGTGCAAGGAATCATGAAATCTGGAGACTATCAAAAAATTTTGGGCCGCAATGTAGGGCCTAGTGTCAGAAATCTGGGTTTGCATCAGAGGTCATGGGTGTTCCAGCAGGACAATGACCCCAAACATACCTCAAAAAGCACCAAGAAATGGAGACAAAGCGCTGGAGAGTTCTGAAGTGGACATCAATGAGTCCAGATCTAAATCCCATGGAACACCTACGGAGAGATCTCAAAATTGCTGTTGCAAGAAGGCATCCTTCAATCTGAGAGACCTGGAGCAGATTGCAAAAGAAAAGTGGTCCAAAATTCCAGCTTAGAGGTGTAAGAAGCTTGTTGATGGTTACAGGAAGCGATTGGTTTCAGTTATTTTTTCCCAAGGGTGTGCAACTAAATATTAAGTTGAGGGTGCCAACAATTTTGTCTTGCCCCATTTTTGAGTTTTGTGTAAAATTATGTAAATTTTATCTTTTTTCTTCTGCTTTGTTGTGTTGTTCCAATGCAAATAAAGGAAATAAACATGTGTATACCAAAAACATTTGTAATTGCAACAATTTCATGGAAATTGTGTATTTCCTGGAAAAATTCCAGGGGTGTCAATACTTTTGTCCATGACTGTAGATTCCACATTAATCCACCTTGAGCTCAGTGCTAAGCAACATTTAACAAAGTTGTAGTGGTAATGAAAAATTTCCCAAAAACCAGACTCCTGTTGGACAGCCACCCACCAAAGCTGTGTTGACATGCTCTAAATCCACTTTTTTGACATGTAAATGTGCTAATTGACACACAGAGCTGCAAGGACTACTACATGTTGAACTTATAGGCCATTTTTGTGTTTGTTAGCAGAATTGACGTAACTTGTAGGCAGAGCCACACTTGTGGAAGAATGTTAGCAAGCAATAGCATGCAGTCATTTAACATCATAAAGTTCTGGACCATCTGGATGCCTTTTCTAGTTATTTTATTTTGTCCTCAGAAGACATGTTGTCATACATTAACATGCTAGGACTTTGCAATGAGCCGAGTTTTCCTGAGCCATACTCAATGTTGGCTCAGTGGGTCAACCAGGATATTAAGGATATTGACTTGTGTGTAATTAGGGGCATGGCTGATGTGACTGCAAGCTGGCATGATGTAACTGTTCGTCAGGAGGCTTAAGACCAACTTAAACTCTGCCTCTTTGCCTGCTACAAGGATGCTATGGCTGATCTAAAGTTAGTTTGAGACATGAGTTGGCACTCATGCTTTATTATCTTATCTTCAACTGAATGTACCAGACATGGTCGATAATAAAATATCATAAAACGTCCAACAACTGCTGTACATACTGATGGTAAACTGCACTTCTTTGGCCGGGTCAGAATCATCTCTTTCTTCATCATATCCTTGATTGTTTGATGTATGTTTTAACACTGTAAATTACAGGAAGTACTGCTTCTCTTTGGTTCTCTCGTCTTTTATTTTTTGCTGTTTTTATGCCACCACCATGAGCACAAAACTGATGTGATGTAAGAGTGACATCTACTCCAAATTGGTCTGCCAGTCCTTAGGACTCCGGGACATGTAGGCTAAAGACCCAGGTTTAAAAAACAGATACTCCCCTTTAAGTCAAATTATTTCCCATTGAAAACTAACAAAAGATGTTGGGATAACAACATGACCTGCAATAAGAGCATTGCACTATACATACAACCAGCTTACCTTTCGGTCATTATCGCTTTCTCGGAATATTAGCTTGTCAACTTCGTTGGTGTCTGCGGCTCGAACCATCTGCATGGTGGCCGTGGAGCAAAGCGTCTGCATGAGAGAGAGGAAGAGGATAAGAGATCACAAAGATGCTAAAAAAAAGAAGTTAAAGAAACGAATGGAAACAAGTTTTTTTTTATTTTCCCCTGTTCACCCTGAACATCAAACACCCACAACCACACTTTTTACAATTGTTTAAAATGCTTTCATGTCAAGCTGTTACAGCAGCCTTTTTAACAAACAGCATGCACTACACTGTGCTGCATTTGAATGATTTTTAAAGCACTGTCTTTGCTCTTTATCTGCCTCTATGTACTGACCCCGTGGACTGTGTGCATGGTTAAATTCCCCTTTGTGGACTCTTTTAACAATTAGTTAAACATTCGACCATCTGTGTTTGAAGACAGTTGAATGAGGTAATCCCTCAGCCAGCGGTTCCCATCCCACACGGCAGAGAGCGGCTGAGCTGATTGAAATTCAAAGCACAGATTAGATAATCGGGTCAAGCCAATATAGCGAGCAGAAAAAGGCCCTTTAGACTGAAATGTCACAAATCAGTCCGAAGAAACGGCACAGCAGATTAGAACAAACACCAAGCCCTGAGAGAAAGTGGAACAACTCTCTGCTGCAGCGCCCCCCCACCTCTCTGTCTCACCCCCATTCCTTCATGCTCACCCCCCTCCCTTCCTCCAGGAGCAACTTTCTAAAGCCCTAACAAATCGCTCCATCTTTCACTCATTTAGGCCATCCAAATGCAGGGTCAATATGGTCCCCTGGCAGCCAAATGCTAATGCGCTTAAGTGCGCTTAAGCAGCTTTGTGCAATGAATAGGCCAAAGAAGGAGCTAGTGAGAAGGGCAAGAGATACTCTCCCTGTCAAAAAGTCATTGTAGCCACAACCACAGAAAGTCACTTTCTGCACTTTTGATTAATGAAAACAGCGACAGTCGTGGCCATATTTCTGATTCAAAGTATTTAAGAATAACAAGTAAACAAAACAAAAACTACAACCCTTTCAGACAGACTTGTGATGAATCAAAGGTCGAGAAATGTTTTCTTGTAATGTCACTTGATGATTTTGGAATTTAAAAACATGAAGGCTTGTAATATTTCCATTAGAGCCCCTTTCTTTGCAAAATACAAAACTCAGTGAAGCAGAAATCTCAGACTAGAGGCTCGCCCAGCTCACTGACACAAGCATCAATATCTCAAAGACAGAAGCACATCCAATCATGTTTAATAATTTATGATACAGGAAACTGACCTGTGACGTGTCCTCTACATCTAGAATTAGTACACATTCATAAGAGGGTGAACGCAGATGGATATGAGCAGACGGAAGAGTATGCAGCAGGCTGAGGATTGGGATGACTTCATTCTCAGTGAGATAATTGGACCACAGGTTTTCATGTTAACATTTATTTCAGTGCCAAGAGCGTGGCTGCAGGAGAGGTTCAATTACAGAAATAAAATGGCTAGTGTTCCCTACTCTTGTGGGAAAAATGTCTGTTCCCCTAACAATTACATTCTAGGTGAATTTAACTTTTTAGCTTTAGGGGAACTCCACCTGTAGATGTTATATTTGGCAAATTATTAGAGTGACAAAGATGCTAAAGATAACTTGTGAAAAAGTCTCATTTTCAGGGCAGCTGTCAGACATTGTTCTTTGCACATTTGCGTTTAAATTGATGAAAAATAAAAAACTTTAATAGCCCTCAAATTAAATTCTTGTTGCAACACAAAGTTTAGTTTCTTGTCATGATCCTTTAATCTTTTAACTTTTTGTTGTGTGCAACATAAGTTGTGCAGAGGTTAAGATTGGTCAGTTGTTAATTCATAGTTGATTTCATAATCAGACTCTAAATCTAAATATGAGCGGTCAAACATTTTAATCGCCATTTATTTCTGAATTTCTGTCATTTATGTGATCAATCTCTGCTTTTTGCATTTTGAAATCCCATTATTTTGCTTTTAAAACTGGCTTTGCTTTATTTTGAACTTTTGTTCTGTCTTGATCCAAGGCTCACTGACCTCCTGTTTGGATTAGACCTGCTTTAATTATGAAGAAAAATAAGGAACTCTGGGTAGATTGAACATTATGACATCAACATAATCACAGTAAAAAGAACTTGTTAGGGATTGAAAAGGAAAATACAGTAAAAAAAAAAAAAAGTAAGTGAAATAATTGGTAACACAAGGTGCAGATGACTTATGACTTTTCCACAGAGCTGTCTATGAGGTGTTTTTTTAAACAAAAATTAAGACTTAAAGGTGCAATGGTGGACTTATTTTACATCACCATGGCTGCAGGGAGACGCTGCAGTAACCTAACCAAATAATAACCGTACGATTATCAGGATTAAAAAAATAATAATATTAAATATGTACTTTAATTGCATCACGAATCACACATTAATACAGACAGCCCTGAAATAAGTAATAATCAACGTAACTAGTTCGAAAACCATGAGGTTTTACTGAATACAGGGATGTGATTCATTTAAAGGAATTCAAAGAAACTGAATTAGAGTAAGTGAAAATACTAGTGCAGTAGGGCTGCAGCAATAGATTCTTTTTGTAATCGAGTACTCTATCGATTCTTCTGGTTAATAATCGAGTACTCTAGTAAGAAATATTGCATGTTTTTAATCAGTCACTTTTGCTTTTTCAAGAGAAGTAGTACTAGACAATGAGAAAAGAAGCTGGGTCCCTTAAATGAACTACTTCTTCCGTTTTTCTCTACATTAAAAATTGGCGCGTAAACTCGGAGATCTGCGTAGGTTCACCAGCGCAGTTATAGTGCCATATCTGCCATGGCACTACGGCCAAGGATGCGAAAAATGCAGGACAAGAGCCTGTAAACTTCACTGCATTATCTCCTCTTCCCTCGAGATTTTCATGCCTCACGTCATGCATGTTACGTCATAGTAACAGTGAAAACAAGTACATATTGCCACACAAATAGCCATCTGTGAGGAACACAACATGCCGTGCAACACATGGCGCGATGTCCAAGCATGGGCGTATCTGGATACAGGACTGATTTAAGCGAAGCCTCCAGGCAGATGAGGATTTTTTTTTTAATACAATCACTCAAATAATCCGAGGAATCGTTTCCGCTCTATAGTGTAGACACTGTTTTCTATAGACGATGAGTCAATATGCCCTTTAATTAAGGCTGTCATGATCCATCGCATTCATCGTGATAAACAAAGATCCACAATTTATGCATCAAGTTTTTTAGTGCCAGTTATTCATCATTTGTTTGTACTTGTTTTCATTTTCATCATTTTTTGTTGATGTTTCCAGCATTTCTTATTTTTTGTCTCTTTTTTGCCAACATTTCCCTAATTTTTTTTGTTGATATTTCCATCTTTTCTTGTCTTCAGATTCATAACTTTTTTCATAGTAATTTCTGTCATTTTTTCCATCAATGTTTTCATCATTTTTTAGTAGTTGATTTTGTTGTCTTTTATTTTTCAACAATGTTTCAGTAGTTATTTTCATCACCTTTTTGTCAATGGTTCTGTAATTTTTTTATTAACATTTCCATCATTTTTTTGTCGTCAGTTTCATTATTTTTTATTGTCTTTTTTATGTTGTTGTCTATGGAGTAGTGAGAGTGCCAAATTACAAAAATAAATCTTTAAAAGAATAAGCAAATAAAAGTGGAAATATAAAGATGGATAAATGAAATAAAAAATAAATATTATTATGCTATATAAAGCAATATTAATCAAAAATGAATCCATAAAAGAAAAGGCTAATAAAAGTAGAAATATAAATATAAATTTATAAAATAATTTTAAAAAATAAGAAGAAATGTGCTTATAAATAAAATAAAAAATAATGTGGCTATATAAAGCAATATTAATCAAAAAAATCCATGAAAGAAAAGGCTGGTTAAAGTAGAAATATAAAGACAACTTAATAAAATAATTTTAAAAAATATGAAGAAATGTGCTTCTAAATAAAATTAAAAATAAATAATGTGGCTATATAAAGCAATATTAATCAAAAAAATCCATAAAGAAAAGGCTGATAAAAGTAGAAATATAAAGACAAATAAATAAAATAATTTTTAAAAATGTGCTTAATATGCTTTTTACTGCCCACATTAAACACCACATTGTCGTTGCTTTAACTGCTTACATTTTTTTTCCCGCTTACAAGGCACATTATAAAGTCACTTTAAAAGCAAAAGAAACATGCGCAGAAAAATGTGCGCAGAAGGAATGTCGTGCACAGCCGCAGAAGGAATCCCAATCGAGGAGAAACATGGCAGGGGCAAATTTGACGAGAGAACTTTTAAGACTTGCTGAAGTTACAGAACAAGATGAATATGATGGAGAATGTGTTCTGAGGACAGCAGAGGACATAATGGAGAGTGTTGGTACTATGTGTGTGCTGACCAACACAGACATCGTTGAGTTTGTGTTGCGAAAACTTGGGTCTGTGTGTCAGCCGGCATCACAGATTAACTGGTGTTGAATTAAGTGAGGCAGATGTTAGGGGTGTGGCTTTCGACAGTTTTGACTTTTGTGTTTACCTTCAAAATAGCGCTGAAAATGCAGTAATATCGCCTGAGTTTCTATGATAACAATTTATTGGTGCTTGTGGGGTTATTAACGTCACATGATCAGTGTTTGGGGCATCAAAAAGTACGTTTAAAGACTTAAATACCTGGAAAGAAAATATAGGCGCAGGTGCCTGTTAAAAACAACGCAAACAGAGGTGACATCCCGTGAAAACTTCTTGTTTTAAGTGGAATATTTTTGCACAGGATGGTTGTGGTTATGAATCAGATGCATTAAGAAATGTTTAGACTTATATGTAGTATAAATGGGACACAAACATTATAAGGGATTAGTTCAAATGCAGCAGGTAAGTTGAGTAGAAAGATGTGCTGTGTTAATCTGTGATAGCCCATTGACTAGTGATAAATTGCATGCTTGGTTATGTTTGATTAATGAAAATTTATAAATGTTCAGTCTGAGTTTGGAAAGTGTAAAAAGGCTACAGAAAAATTAAATATATCACTCGTTGTCTGTTTAGATAATGACAAAACATGTTGGCATGGCAGAAATTGATTAAAGTGGAAAAAAACGGCAAAAAGTAACAAAAATGTGTTAAAAGTAGAAAAAGTAATTTGTTGAATATGGAAAAACTGTGACAAATGTGGAAAAAATGTAGCACATATGTAGCAAAAATGGCTTTAACTGGAAAAAAATGGTGACGAAGGTAAGCAGAATTAGTAAGCAGGTTGCAAATATCTGGAAAAAAACAGTTTAAGTGGAAAAGAAGTAGGCCAAATTAGTAAAAAAAAGGTTGCAAAAATCAGGTAAAAGTGGCAAAAAAGGGTTAAGAGTGACAAAAACAATGTGGCAAAACTGGCCAAACAATGGCAAAAATGGGTTGAAAGTGCCCAAACAATGGGAAAAATGGGTAAAACTGGCAAAAAAGTGACAAAAATTGGTTTAAAGTGACAAGAACAGATGCGCAAATGGCTTAGGGGTTAAGGTGCTATGTACGCAAGCGGCCGGGTTGGAATCCGGCCTTTGGCCCTTTGCCGTATGTCTCTCCCTGCTGTCTTTCCCCTCTCTGAATCTATCCACTGTCCTCCTCTATCCAATAAAGGAACAAAATGCCCCAAAATAAATCACAGGACAAGAACAATATGGCAAAATTTGGGAAAACAATATGATGAAAATGGGTTAATAGTGACAAACGCAATGTGGGTTAAAAGTGATGAAAAAATAAAAATCGGGGCCAAAAAAACAAAGAAGAAAACGGGGTTGTTAGTGGCAGGGAGAAGAGGCTGAAATGGGCCACAGTTGGCAAAAAGAGGCAAAAATGAGTTAAAAGTAGCAAAAGAAGGGGTAAAAATTGCAAATAGCATCAAATATAGGTTAAGAGTGACAAAGGAAGGGGCAAAAATGGGTAGAAAATGTGGTTAAATTTGTTAACAGTAGCATAAATATAATAATAACTTGCCATGCTTTTCTGCTCAGAATGAGGTAACTGTTAGCCAGGATGCTAGCACCAATGCTACTGGTCCAACACACATGCACTGATATCTTCTATAAATCATGGCTGGAGAGGGCCCACTCTCTGGGATTTTGAAAGACGCACGTCCGGTCAAGGAGATGAGTCGGAGCGTAACAGAGAGAGAATGTAGTGAGAATACTCATAATGCTAGGGAATATTCACCCTCTGCCATGACTTCCTGTCGTCCAGTGAGACCATGGGTGCATCTGATGGCATCCGTAGCGAAGCCAATGCTTTGCCTCACCGTGTTTCCACCCCACCGGGGAGGGAGTGAGATTGCAGTATGATTGAGTACTGCATAAATTAATTAAGATTATGAATAAAGTAATTTTAAGATTGCATGGAATAGATGATATAATATGCTGTTATAATCAATTGGAATTACATAATATCTGTTTTTTTAAAAATCCATTCCATCATTACGTATCAAATAGGGGGAAGATGAAATGAGAATGAATCATAGAATCAAATCGTCTTTAATTGATTTAAACAACTTCAGCGTTGTGTGCTAGGCGTTGATGAGTTTCCACGCACCGATTATTGTGGGCCGGGCTGAGTCAAAGTCCAGGGCTGTTTTTTTAGTCCCAGTCCGTCCCTGGTTATACAGATTCTCAAGGCACACCTGGACTTGCCTCCATTGGAGAACCACTGCTACAGTGGATAGGGAGTAAGGGAATGAGTGTGTGGTTCTGCACACAACCATTGCTTTACGATGTATTCAAATCTTATTATTTTCAGGAACTTCGGAACTCAGTTCAAAGGAATGCTGCGTTCTGTTTACCTCGGAACTCGGATGTTGGAACTGGGGATTTCCGGAATGTTCAAGTTCAGAGTGAACTTGAAAACCCCAATGGAATGGAATGTTAACGCATCATCGAAGCCATCAGTCATCCAAGCCAATTTGACCTTAAATACAGAAGGACAGAGCGGCTCTCCCATTAAGTTGATTCTACTGAGACACGTGAATCTACCACTTTTAAAAGAGGCAGACGAGTTGCAGCCTGCATCTGTTAACCGCATTTAACTGTGGAATACCGGCTTTTACAATCAGTTACCTTGTCAAATTACTTTGTTGATCAAAATGCCGAAAAACAAAGGCAAAACCACACAAAAGTCGGACTACTCTGAAAGAGTAAGGGGCAAACGTCAGCAGGACTTGGTCAGCATAGACGAAGTCTTGAAAACTGAGACAAATAGCCCAGACACCAAGCAGAAAATCTGGCTTAGTGTAGAGGAGGAGGAAGAGACGTTGACCACTCCACTGAACAAAGAGAAGACCAAGGAAGACAAAAAGAGAAAAGTTTCAACAAAACAAATTAAGAAACAGGAGGAGTGTCAACCAGAGGGCCAAGAGAAAATCCCAGCCCCTGCTGAGGATGAAACCATGCAGCAAGCTCCATCTGCAAAAGAGAGGGATCTGCTGAAGGAGAAATCTCTTAAAAAACAGAGGAAGGAGCCCAACACATTTGCTGCTGATCTCGCTCTCGAAAAAGAGAAGAACGAGCGTCTCCAAGAAGAATTAGACATCGTCAAGAAAAGACGCGAAAAAGAGACAGCAACGTTCCAAAGACAAATCGACAGCCTTCAAAATAAGCTTGAAAATGAGGTCCAGTCTAACACAGACAGGACTTTGGAAGCTCAGAAGGTTATCGAGGACCTCAAGGCCAAGCAGAAAGCCCTCCAGAAAAAGATGGCAGAGGACATCAGTGCCATGCAGAGGAATTTTTCAGAGAAGGAGAAGGATCTGCTAAAGGAGGTGAAAGAGCTTAAAAATCAGCTCCACCTCCAAAAGCGTACTCGGAAACAGGATGAGGAGCAAAATGAGGATTCTGAGAAGTTAGCTGCAGAGGTCCAGAGAGAGCGAGAAAGGAACAAGTGTCTCCAACAGGAACGGGAGACGTTTGCTTCCGATCTCACACTGGAGCAACAGAAGACTCAGCGTCTCCTGAAAGAACAGGAGACATTTGCAACTGAGCTTCAGGAGGAGAGAGAGGAAAAAAAGCGTCTCCAACGAGAACGGGAGACGTTTGCTTCTGATCTCAAACTGGAGCGACAGAAGACTCAGCGTCTCCTGAAAGAACAGGAGACGTTTGTAGCTGAGCTTCAGGAGGGGAGAGAGGCAAACAAGCGTCTCCAGAAACAACAGGAGACGTTTGCGGCTGAGCTTCAGGAAGAGAGAAAGGAAAACAAGCGTCTCCAACGAGAACGAGAGACGTTTGCTTCCGATCTAGCACTGGAACGACAGAAGACTCAGCGTCTCCTAAAAGAACAGGAGACATTTGTAGCTGAGCTTCAGGAGGAGAGAGAGGAAAACAAGCGTCTCCTGATAAAACAGGAGACGTCTGCTTCCGATCTAGCAATGGAACGACAGAAGACTCAGCGTCTCCTGAAAGAACAGGAGACATTTGTAGCAGAGCTTCAGGAGGGGAGAGAGGCAAACAAGCGTCTCCAGAAACAACAGGAGACATTTGTAGCTGAGCTTCGGGAGGGGAGAGAGGAAAACAAGCGTCTCCAACGAGAACGGGAGACGTTTGCTTCTGATCTCGAACTGGAACGACGGAAGACTCAGCATCTCCAGAAACAACAGGAGACATTTGTAGCTGAGCTTCGGGAGGGGAGAGAGGAAAACAAGCGTCTCCAAAGAGAACAGGAGAGGTTTGCTTCCGATCTCACACTGGAGCGACAGAAGACTCAGCATCTCCAGAAAGAACAGGAGACGTTTGTAGCTGAGCTTCAGGAGGGGAGAGAGGAAAACAGGCGTCTCCAACAAGAACAGGAGAGGTTTGCTTCCGATCTCGCACTGGAGCGACAGAAGACTCAGCGTTTCCTAAAAGAACAGGAGACGTTTGCAGCTGAGCTTCAGAAGGAGAGAGAGGAAAACAAGCGTCTCCTGATAGAACAGGAGACGTTTGCTTCTGATCTCGCACTGGAGCGACAGAAGACCCTGCGATTCCTAAAAGAACGGGAGACTTTTGTAGCTGATCTTGCTTTGGAGAGGGAGAAGAACCTGCTTTTCCATCAAGAACAAGAGAGGTTTGCTGCCATCCTGGTCCTGGAGAATGAGAAGAACAACCGTGTCGAAGAGGAACAGCAGAACCTCCGCAGTTCGTTCAACGAATTCAGCTGGAAGTACGAGCAAGACATCGTGATTGTCCAACATCAGGTCGACATCCTTCAGAGGGAGCTTGAGAAGGTAGTCGAGACGAATGCGGACAGGGCGATGAGAGACCAAGGACTCATTGCAGACTTGACGGCTGATTGTAGCAGGATGGCAGTGGAGTTTGAAGTTCTGCAGGAGAGGTCATCAGAGAGGGAGAAACAATTCTCAAAGGTAGTGGTGGATCTGAAGGATCACGTTACAGCTTCCTTTGGGAAGATGGCTGAGGATGTGCAGGTACTGAAGGCCAGATTCCTGCAGGACCAGATTCACACCGATGAGACTGAAGAACCTCGAGCTCAGATCAGGCACCAGTCCTCGCTCAACCAAGTCACAGAGGAGCAGGAGCCTGAGCTGAGTGAGCAGGAGAATTCAGTCCCAGATTCTGGTGCGCAAGAGGTCCAGGAAGTGGCTGAGGTCCCTGTGGTTTCCAGCTGGTCTTTGAGGTTCAAAAGGTTCCGGCATTTCATTGGACTGAGGAAACCTGAGAGCTGGAAGAAGAAGAAGGAGCCTTCAAGTCCTCAGACCAGACCCTCTGAACCCTCCTTAACCACCCACTAATCCCCCCAGTACCTCCCTCCTCCTCATGGGTTTTCCCCGGGTGCTGCGGTTTGTCCCACAAAAAAATAAACAATAAAAAGAAAAAAAAAAAAAAAAAATTTTGTTGTCTGAATTGTCAATATTTTAAAAAAGAAATAAGTGAAAAACTCATAATAAAGATGCCCAGAGTTGTACATAAATGTTTATTTTGTGTCATTTGAATTTGTAAAGTAAATTTCTGCATTGAAATAACAATTAAACTAAATCAACCGAATCTAACAAAAACTGAACTAAAACACTTTTTTTAAACTTAACAAACCTGCTGCAATAATCAATTTCAATTAATTAAATTTCTGATGGGTTATTATCTGTTATTATGTGATCGATGTCTGTTAGGGCAGATAAACTGAGGAAGGGCTCAGTGTTTTTCTGCTGGGATAGTTAAACTGGTTCAGGCTGGATGAAAGCAGAAAGAGAGACTAAAGAGAATTTTTAAAAATTGTTTCCACTAATTTATCATCCAATTATCCTACAAATGTACTGCTAAATAATAAACATACTTCATAATCATGAAAACTAAATCCAGACAGTAAATAACAAAACATCTCAACAACTACTAAAAATTTTGAGATCTCACAACTTTTGAAGTGTCAGGTAATATTTTGTTTATAATATGGCAGGATTATTTTTTAATGTAAAATTTGATGTTGAGACATAAGATTTTATGTTCTAAAAATAAACACACCACATCTCGGCGATACTTGTTTAAGAGAAAAACATGTCAGATTATTGTATTCTTTCAAATAATCTCTAATTCTTTCATTGTGTCATACTAACTTATACAACTTTTTAGGTTAGATGTTGACATTTTAGACATGAAGCTATTAAAGATAATCCAAGAACTAACACGCCAAGACACCAAAATATTTATGTATGCACTAGCAGACCTTTTTATAAATTTTCAAGTCTTAGTATGGGTTTCATCTGTGTGTAAAGGTGTGAGGATGCAGCTTCCATCCTTATTTAGGTTCATGTGTGCTGCAGATCACCTCTCATGTGATCAGGCCTTTATGTATGTTGTTGCAGTGTTGGATGGTGACATGTGCTGATTGATCCATTCACAAGTTCATTGACCGACCAATCAGAGTAGTTGGAAGCGGCTGATTGCACCCGATTGATCACAGCTCATCCCCCTCATCCTACACACAAACCACACACACACATTCCTGGCTCATCCTCTGTCATAAGACCGGCAGCCCACCCAACACCAGCAGGAGTAAAATAAAGACCCCATGATGTCACTTAGACCACATCTCTGCACTGAAGAGTCCTTCACAACCAGCAGAGTCTAGATGTTGGAGCAGAATCTTTGCACAGATCTCTCCTTCAATACTCTGTCATCCTAAACACATTAAACACAGACACACAATCCTGCTGACTACCTTAAATGATTCCACCTTAACTCGTTTAAATCAGCTCCTTATCTAATACTCCATAATTGCTGAAAGGGAAGCAGCAAGGAAACATGAAGTGGGAGAACCAGAGGACAGTCAGGATGTCTTCACTTTAACTCATCTGCTGTGACTCTGCATCACATCTCTGCATTATGGGTCAAAAGTCATCACTGAGCGTTTGTGGAGGGCTGGGGGGTGGGAGTGGGGGGCTTGAGGAAGGCTCTGTCTTTGTGCATGAATGGAGGATAATCTCATGACTGTCGGAGGAGGAAGCGGCTGTTTAAAGGAGCTCTCTATTCCAGCTGCTCTCCTTAGAAGAGAGGTTAAAGCAATCTGTGCCACTTCAAAGACCAAACACACAGTCAGGCCTTCTGTCTCTGGTCCGTCCGACAGATGGAGGAGACCCTGTGTGACTTAAACAGTAAGAAACTCACAAACAAAAACCATGGATCTCTTTAGTGTGTGTTTAACTTGTTACCAGTTAGAAAGAACAAAGAGAAGAGGAGAGGACTATGAAATTAGAATTAGCTGACAGCACTTTAAAATACAAAAAAAAGTCAATTATATAATACTGTCTTTGTTGCTCCTTGTTAATACTGTTTTAAAGATTTTTAATCATCATTATAATCATCAAAGGTTTATTTGCAGTCTTTCATTGCATCATACAGTTATTAAAGAGAATGGTGTTTAGCTTTAGAAACCCCAGTCGTTGTAATTTTCATAAAATCAAATGCTTTTATGCCTTTGTTATTGACTCAGACAAAGACACAGATTTGCTGAAACAGTTCTGGTTATCTGATGTCAGTAAAGATCTGTTTCTGCACACTTAGAATCGCTATCTGCCAAAAACATGAGAAATAAGAACAACTGACAGCGCTAATTTAAACTGTGATATTAACACCCTGTTTCATCTTCACTACAAATGCTGCAGAGACATAAAGGGGAGGTGAGGTGATTCCGGGGTTGCTGCACATATTAAACTAAATTAAATCTGAGATTTTTAAAGGCCTCGTCAATATCCAGCCAGACAGTTAAAGACCATTTCTGCACCATGTAACATCCACACTTTTGGACTTTCCTGCCCACCAGCCCCAGTCATATTTATCTTGAAGTCAAATTCCCTTAAACATGAATTTCCGCCATCTTCTCCAGCTCTTATCCTTTCATGGTTTGTGTTTACAAGCTACCTTTAATGAGGTGATCTGTCACGTTAAGAGGCAAAGCCAAAAAAGAAAATAAATCTCAAATAATGCCAACAAGGCAGTGTGGATCACAAAGTTTTCAGGCATGTTTCAATCAAGAGCGCCACCTAAAATTTAAGGCCTCTTAAAAGTTAAAATGAGACTGTTCAAGAAAAATCAAGATCTTACATTTAAAAATCAAGTTTAAGACTCTTAAGCTGTGTTTCCATTACCATCAGAAATGTGCAGAATCTAAAAAAACTGGTAATGGAAACACTTGCATTTCGAAAAACCTCCCAAATATCGCTAAAAAGTCCTTACGCTCTCATGAGGGGGTTTTTCAGATGTTTTGATACAGAAATATATCAACAGTGCAATGGAAACACACACATCACAGGACATGATGCACCGTGTCACATGACCAGTTCACTCCAAGAAAACATGGCGCAGTACGTGTGGATAGAAGAAGAGACGAGACTTTTCTTAACATCATACTTGTACCCTTATACGTTTCTTTTGCCATACATACCGATTTGGCCTCTGAACTATCATCCGTTGCCTTCGTCTTTTGTCCAAATTGTCAAGACAACCACTGTAGATGTAATCATAACCGTACCAACATGCAACAGGTTTTGGCTGTCCAGCTTCCTTTCAGCAGAGTCTCGCAAGATAAGATATTACGAGAATTACAAGATTCATGCACAAAACTCCCTTCAGTGGAAACACATTCAAAGCACAGTTGTACGTCGTTGTAATTTAAGAAATATCACTGTTATTTTGGAAAAAAAAAACTGTAATGGAAACTCAGCTTATGTGCTGTGCTCTCTGGCTGTCCTGCAATGTCTAAAAGTGTGAACTGACATGTTGGGATATCCCATCATCACAGTACAAGTTTGAATATCACAAGGTGTAAAGATGACCGAGCTTTGTTATGTTTCTGTTGTGGAAATGTGCTGTAAAATCACCAAAGTAAAGACTGAACAGCTTATAGTTCAATTCCTCTTGAACAGTTCCAGTACTTTCAATCCAGCAGATTTTCTTCTTTGTAAATCTAAAATCAGGATTTGAAGTTTCTGAATTTACTGACTGACTCAGCAAGCAGCCGTAAAACTGGCAGCAATGGCTGCAAGAATCTGGATGGAGTTAGTGTCTGTCGGAAGAGACTTGTCCTTTCAGAAACAGCTGTTACCACAGTCAGATCAGAGCCACCAGACTTCATTGAAAACAGCAGTTACATCTTGCATGAGAGTTGTTGATCTACTACAACAGGTTAGTTTGTTTAGCATTCAAAAACACACAAAACCGAACCAATCTCACAGCAGAAAACCAGAAATTGTTGTGTTCTGTGAGGTAGAATGACTGCTTTGTCAGTGATTCCTTGTAGTTTTAATTGATTAGCATAAGTTTTGGTAAAAAAAAACATCGCACTCTAGAAAAAAAAGCTCTGTCTCTATAGGGATCCTTTCTGTAATGCTGTCAGATACTTAGAAGAACAATCTGAACCTATCAGTGAAAAATAACTTTCATGATGCACACAAAACCCAACATCACTCTGCAGTCATTGTTAAACATTCAGGTCTCTTGGTTGGTGCTTTCTGAAGGAGCAGTTTCAAAACTCCTGGCATTACAGACCCCAAAATATGTAAAAGAGGACCTAGGGTTAAAAGCACCACGACTCTTCTGTTATTTATATCCCTTGCCTTCCCTTAATCTCTTGCAGTAATTCTATCAGTCATTAAACATTTATTATTGCAATATAATAATCCTTTGAGTGCCTTTACAACTCGGTGATTAAATCTCGATTAGGTAGAGGGAGTGTGGGTGTGACTAGGGAGACAGAAGATGAGTGGACAATGAGCTAACTATTCATTCTTCATTACCATAGGCAGGAGACAGGGTCTCCCCTTTGTGTCAGCAGGGGTGGTGGCATTGTCAGAATGCGCCATTATTTTCTCTCTGCCACGCACAGCAGGAGCTGCCAGCTGAGTTAAGGTGTGCCAGCAGGGGCTGGCAGGTTCAGCATGAATTGCTCAACACTGCGATCACTTTTCTCCCTTACTCCACCGTTCATCACATCCATCCGGCATGCATGATTGCGACATCTGCCCGCGCTGGGTAAAAGGGGGCATCAAACAACAAACTCTGCCTCCTGCTTTCCTGAACAGCCAGTAAATCAGCTGTGACCCTCCCAACCCGATCTGACTGGACAGCAGCCAGAGTTATCCACTCCTCTCTCCATGTGGCGGTTAATTTAATGCCCCAAAACACGCTGGATTCATCACTGACACTCTCAGCAGGAAGACGATGAGGTAAGATTGGTGGACACATTATCAGAGTTAGCCTGTGAGTGACCCGCTGGTCAGTGAGTGACCCTAGTAAACCTGGCCTGTGTCAGACCCTCACCCCTTCCCATGAACCCTTGGGGCTGTGTGAGAGCTGATGGCAGTGTGTGCATCGTAGGAGGTCTGCAAACCTGCCCCGCCCTCGCCATAGCTCGCTGAGGTAAGAGGGCGTGCAAGGTGGCGATCATGTGCCCTATTTATCTTGTGCATTATAACATCTGGGAAACTTCTCTAAAAACAATGGTGTGCATTGAGAGCTGCCATTCTGCCTCTACCTCCAGAAACAGAACCAAAAGCATTTGTCCCCTCGCAATGGATAATGGACAGGCCACAAATCATTCAGGACAACAGGATGAAGGGGTGTGTGAGAGAGAAACTCAATGTATGTGTATGTTTTGTGTGTGTGTGTGTGTTCCCCCCTGGTATTTAACTCCTCTGCTGGCCCATTCTGCAGGGCCCCGCAGGACAAATTGCCCTGCATGGTTGTCTTTGAGAGGCAGTGCAGCGCGTAGAGAAAGGGACAGGCCTGAAACACAGGGAACAGGCCTATAAAAATTCATCACTTTGACCCCAGCGACCTCCCACTAACTGGGGGGTTGCTCACGCACACACTCACAGAAATGCACGAGCACGCACTTGCTCACCCAACAAACTCAGTGCAAGCTGTGAGCAAATATTCAGAAATCATCTCCAAACATTTTTTAGTAAAAATTCAAACTTATTAAAACTTAAACATGTGTGACAGAAATGTTCTAATCCAGCAGATCTCTTCTCTGTCTCTCAAACAAACACATGCTCAGCAGCACACACAATGGCTACAGAAAAGCCCTCCACACAGGAAAAGGCCACCAGATGCTTCATTGTGAGTGCGTCTGTGTGTAAAGTAGAGGCAGTAAAGGAGGGAGGGCTCTCCTGAGGCGTATTAGTCGAGTAAGAGGAGGACATTGTCTCAAGCCAGGGTTTTGACACATTACTGCCACCTGTACAAAGAAAACCTAATGAGAGATTTAATCTGAGAACCCTCCCCTGCCACTTTCAGTCAGCACTTTGAAACCAACTGCGGCAGATGTCTGCAAGACTGTTTAACGCAGCGGCTCCTCTTAACCTCTCAATAACACTGTGCATACTTAAATTACTCAACTCATTTGAATGTTGTTAGCTAGTGAGCTTTGTGATGTGGAGCAGCAGCCTGCAGAGAGCTGTGACCATTCAGGCTTTCTTTTTAACATCTCTGAGTTAAACGGCATTTATCCTGCTAATGAGGAAACAAACTCACATCCAACATCAAACTGTAAAACACGTTTAAACCTCTCCAGCAGAGCAGCTATTAAAACAGAGGATAACCTCTTACTAAGCACCTGAATCACTGCGCTCTCATTTAATTCACCTGCTCCACTGCAGGGAATCAATAAGAGGAAACAGGCACAGGGGTTATTTGTTGTTGCTGAGTCAATTACTGAATATCGAAGACCCAATCAGTGATAAGTGATTAGAGATGGCCCAATAGGAGCAAAGAGTCTGTGGAGTCCATTACTCTATTGTTCAATAAAGCCTGGTTAGCACCATAAACAAGACGGACCACAAACATGCAGCAGTCTTCTTAATGTTAGAAAAAAGGTCAAATAAAGCTGCACACAGACCGACTGGCTGGGTCCCTGTTTGATGACCTGTTAGCTAGGATTAGCACCAGAATGTTTCTGATGGAAACCAACAATTGATCTATTTCAGCAGTAGAGGTCCTGTCCATCTGTCTAGACTGAGTGACAGTTTCACAGTATCTATCAAGTCACTGTACATTTGGCTGATATCTGTCTTACTGTCACATTATAAACCCAAAACAGCCAAACTTTACTTTAAATTAATGATAAAACAGGCTGAATGATGCTGGGATAACTACATCATGATGAGGGTTTGCAAATAGTTAATTCTTGCTTTGTTAGCTCTGTGTGTAGAAAAACAAAAATGAATCACATTTAGAATGATTTTGTGCCTTAATTTATAGAGGAGGACAGTGGGCAGAGCCAGAAACAGGGATAAGAAAGTGAGGGACATGCAGGAAAGGAGCCACAGGCCAGACTTGAACCTGGGCCGCCTGCATACACGGTGTGTGATCCAACCACTAGGCCACCTGAGTGCCCCGGAGTGCTTGCTTTTTTAATACAGAGTTCAGATTTACGACTGGGAGTAGGCAGCAGAATCTCAATAATTGTTTTCACATTGAAGAGTCAGCCACATTTCTTTCTCAGATTTAAACAATTTAAGCTGCAAAAAATCCATTGCAGGACAAACTTGTCACAAATGATTTGAGCTGCCTGCTGTGGGTTTGCCTACAGTTTCATCTCTTACTCTTTATCAATTGTATTTATATTAAACAAGTAGACTTTTCTTCCCTTTTAGACTTAATACAACATGGCTCCAACTACAATTTAATCTGCAATCCAGTTGATCTAACTTCCATATACAAATTCTACACAAAAACGGGCACATGGAGGTTGTGATTTTCAGCATTAAGTGTTATGGTCTCAGTTTGTAGTGCCTTTGTGGTCAAAGTTGGATTGACTAATCATGTATCATCAGGCTCTGGTGTAGACCATAGACTTTAGAACAAACTGGACAAAGCCTGTGCGGCGTCAGCCGTCTGCTTACCCTCAAACAGCTTTTGAAGCCAATCCGTGGCGGGCTCCATAATGAAAATCACTGTCTCAACCGAACTTTGAAACAACCCAACAGCCTGCCGACTAAGCTCGACTTCCTGTTAGCTATCTTGCTAGCATTCTGTCAATCAAATAAGACTTGCTAATCAGTCTGCAGTGAGGTTTTTCCTAAATATAATCTAAATTATTGTGGTACAAAAATAATCACCCCTGTACAGTGAGAGCACAGAAAGACATTAGCTAATGAGACCCGTTTGGTTTTTGAACCAGGCTGTAAACCAGTTTATTTCTTGTATTTAAAACGGTGTTCAGACGGGACTTCTGGTGTTCCTGCAGCCAGTCTCAAGTGGACACTTGCTGTATCACAATTTTTTTGCACTTCCGCATTGGCTTCATTTTTCAGGACTGGAGGTTGCCGCTTGGTGTAGACAGTTAAAACAGTCACTGTGGACAGCACTAAACAGGCTGAATGCTATGCTAATGGCATAACAGCAGATGGTACTCTTTTAATATATATTTGTCACTGTAGAGTAATACTTAAGTAATAAGATAAAAGTTCAGCTAACAAACCACTTTAATTCAAACCTGAAATCAAATTTTGCTTGACTGTGTTGTTAAAGTCAATCAGCAAATAAATTTACTGACGACCTGAAATGCCTCAGAAATGATAAATCCAAGCATCATTTATGAAACATTTAAAAGGCTGTTTTGTGGGCACCAGTTTACCTCGAGTATAGAGCAGGCGCCTGTATGCAGAGGCATGAGTCCTCAACGGTCCTGGCACTGTTTGGGGAATGTCTTCCTCTATTCTCTATCCCTTTGTGTCTCTCTTTAGTTATCCTATCACAATAAAGTTGTTATAGTCATAATTTTATAGTTATTAAAATGGTATTTTTCTTTTGAGGACAGGCCCATAGGTTGACTTTTTACAACTTGGCATCACGATGTTTTTTTGGCAAACTTCTCCTTAATTGTGAGTAAATCGTATTGAATATTTGTTCCTTCTCAGACTCATACCACTGAAGTGAGCTGACTGCAGCCGCTGTATGATTTGCATTTTACTTTTCAACAGATCAACTGGATTCTACAGTTTCTCTGTCTAATGGACCAAGGGTTGACAACTTTTGCACCACATGGAAAAGGAAGTCTTGCCCGTATGTCACTCAATGCTAACCTCTGACTTCACCAGAATTAAGTAGAAATAAAAATCTAATCCAAAGGCATATATTGTCATTTAGATGGACTGCACTTAAATGAAGACATAAATATTTAACATTCACTCCTTACTGACAAAAAGGGCTGTCAGAAGGATATTTGACCTTTATTAGGCATTAAAAGCATCATTAATGCATTATTCTGCATGACAAAGAGTTTCTGTCCTCCTAATATGTTTTGGTCATAATGAGCCTTTAAAATCTCAGCACAATGAAATAAATGAAACACTGTCAACCTGCTATCATTAAGCAGTATTCAGCAGGAAAATCTCTTCTTTAATGCCCTGGTTGTGGCAGCCTATGGTCATGAAGAATAGCATTACAAAGTGCCTCAGAATGACAAATAACAAATCAATATGCTACAAATGCTCATGCAAATTCACACCTGCTAACTGCTAAATAAATACACTGTAATGTAGAATTTTATGAACAACTGATTTTATATGGACAACGTTTCTAAAAGAGCACTATATGGGAGATTTTTCCCCTTTTTTCTTTAGCTTCTATGCAGCAACAGTTGAGCTACTGAAGCAGTTAATGTCTTTTTTCTGTTAGGCAGGTGACCAGTATCTTCCTCCCAATGTGCACTGGGAGGAGAAGATCCCAGAGAGGCACAAAACCCTCGTCACTCACAAAGAACATTGATTCATCTGGAGCACCTCCCTTTAATTTGTTTGCACCATTTCATCCAAATGATGTGCTCGTCCAGCAGAGAAAGAGAGAGAAGGAGAGAGAGAGGTGTAATTCAGTCAAGGAACAGGGGAAGAGGAAGGTACAGGGGTGGGGTGGGGGGTCTTGAAAGCCCACCACAGGGTGCTAGGCAACCATCTTGTGGGTGGGCTTTGTGATACATTTTACCAATTTTTCATGCCCATCCCTCTTGATGTGACCCCACTCAGGGCCCTTTATGCCCCTGACAGCTCCTCGCAGGAAAACATGCTGCCGCTCTGATAGCATGAAATCGGGAACAAAGACCCCCGGGGAGAGGAGAAGGGGGCCGCCGGGGCACGCTGTGCTCTGGTCCCGCCTGGCTCTGGACACAAACAGATGTTAGGCCGGCCCCGGCTCTCTCTGCCCCCTGAAAGAGGAGGCCCTGCAGGAGGAACGGGCCTGAGATGCTTTGTTTTGGGCCTCCTCTAAGACAAAAAGTGGAGCCACTCCTTCTGAAAGGACCCGGCAATATGGTCATCACAGATAAATCACATGGGGCGGAGTGAGAGAAAGGCCCATGAATTCTCAATGTGGCTCTTAATGGGCCCTCTTAAATATGATGGGATATTTGTGTGAGGATGTGAATGGAGCCTGGCGACTTTTAATGTCAGAGGGCAGAGTTGTTTAAAAGCTCATGGTGCCAACAGTGAGTTTACAGCTAAGTTACAATGGGACGGTCTGAAGGAGCATCACTCTGCTGCTGACAGAAAGATTCACAATAAGAAACCTATTTAAATAATCCAAACGCTTCTACAGGCTCCCAGAACAACAGCAGAACCACTTATTATGTTGTTTTTTTAACCTGAGCTTTATTTTAACATATTTTGGGGTCTAAGTTACACATAGATGGTAGAAAATGCTGTGGCACAGGCATAAAAAACATTAAGGACTTTGAAGGTCTCATGTCTCACGGACGAATCAGGGGGAAGCAGAAGTCACCAATCAGCCATTACTGTGAATTTGTCTTCATATGACACCTGCAGGCTTGACTGAAAGTTGAAAAATAACCTTTATTTTTTTTCCTGAACATTACTCTGTATTAGGGGTGTAACTGTTCACGGGGTCAAGGTTCAGCCCATACCTCAGTTTGGGGTAATAGCAGTTAGCAAAAACTTGTGAGCATTACAGCCTCATGGACTGGCAGGTCAACACTGTCATATGCCTTTTATTCTCCATTCAGGCATATTCACTGTGCAACTTTGTGCACCAAACCACAGGATGAATGCAAAAACTGTTACTGCATGCAATTCTATTTTTTTAAAAAGTGCAATGGACATGAGAAGAAACCTGTGGAGTATTCAGATGGATCGGTCTATATAAGAAGCTTTCTTCCATAGTAAACGGGAAAATAAATTAAAGTTGCTCAGCCTACCTGGTCAAAAACACCTGTTACTTGATTTTTTCAGTACTTTTACTTTGAAGAAAATGGGTGAATATTTTTTTTTTTTTTTTGCTGATATTTCTAAACTCCGTTTCACTGAAACATATACACACTGTCACTTTTGCGAAAAGAGGTGGAGTCAAGTGGAGCTGAGAGAGAAGCTAGGAAGCAGTTTGGTAGTTTAATGTTCAGGGCTCACGGTGGGTCCTCTTGAGTGTGGGGTACACTTGTCACCCATCTATTCCTGATGGTACAGTTGTACATGTTGCCAGTACTGAAGGCAGATCTGATATACACTATCAATATGTATGGCCGATACATTGGTAATATCTGCTGATACTGAAATCGAGCTGTAAATATCGTGCATCCCCACTGAAGAACAAAGAAGTTGCTGGTCTACAGCCTTCTTTATGGAATAAGACACTTATCAATGTGTTTCAAATATAATGCTTTATTATATATCACTCAATTTAAAGACAACAGCCACATAATAACACAGCTTGTCTCAGTGATAGTGGTGCATCATCAACTTCTGGATCCTCTGTGGTGAATACACTGTTTTTGAGGGTGTCATGTGGTGTGTTTATAGATAATGATGTAACAGCTTATGTGGTTCAAAGTCATCCTTCTTTTAAGTCACCCGTAATGTTAGACACTTAAAATAACAATCCGAGCCTGTTAACATAGAAGCCCAGGTTTTTGTCCCTATCGGTTGTTAAGACTATCAAAATGTTCCCGGTCTAAAACTATAGAAATTCCCATTTAAAGTTTTGCCTTATTTGATATTATCCACTCTATCTTTCAGAGAGAGAGAGACAGAGAGCGAGAGAGAGAGAGAAATAAACATTTATTGTGCTCTGTTCTCCAAAGACTGAGGACTGCATTAGTCAAAAAATAGACTGACATCATACAAGTTGGACACTATGTACCAGGCACAAAGAGACGCCTATCCCTCACACTTTATGCCACATTTCATCTGGACTAAATAATAGCATCTCTGTTAGCTGCTGTTGTGATTTCAAAGGCAGCACTCCACTCTGACTAACAGACAACCAGACAAACCATCAATAACAGCAAAGATAAAGAAAGAGTGAGCTGGAAGCCAAAGTTGATTATTGATGATTTATAGAGAGATTAGACTGTTTGGAAGAAGTAATGGATAAAATAAAGTTAGACAAAGATGAAGTATTGAGTCCATTTGAATTTACAGGCTGATTGGATTATTCAAAAATAAGATTGAAAATATTTAATGTTTGTATTATCTTAAAAAGCCATGTATTGGTTTGCAATGAAAGCAAAATATGAAGAAACTCATCTTCATTAGTTTAAATTTACTTTAAATCTTTTGTATTGCATAAAGGATTGATATTCTGTACAAAAACTTTACTTCTTGATGTCCATGTATTTGCAACAAAGCAGAGTGTTCTGGAAAAACTAATAAATAACATTGTGCCTCTCAGAAACAATCTAGCAGATATTTATTCACAGAAAAGTTTTATTTATATGTGTTTGTTTTCTTTGGTAGACATTTTCATCATTTACAAGCAGTTTAAAAAGATATTTGTTGTTTACCTGAATAATTTCATCAGTCATTCAACCTGCAATTATCTCAATATTACATTTATTGTTTTAACTATTTTTACAAGAAAGAAAGTCAGACTATAACATGCTGATTTCAAATTTTCTTATGCATGCTAGGCAGACCTCCCATTTTTTTTAATAGTGAGGGGCAATTTTTCCACATTCCTGATCACATAATTTCAGATAATGACAATAATCATGAAGCACAGCTGTAATTTGGTCACAAATTCAGTGGAATTTCCATTGACAAGTTCAGATAATTTGTAAAATCTTGAGTTAAAGCCCGTGAAGGGAGGAGAACATGAGGAAAGACGGCATAACAAACAATGAGGATAGATTAATTAGGAAGAAAAGTAGAAAAGTTTTAGAAGCAGTTTGTGTGCAAGTTCATGAAGCAGGAAAGTGAAATCTTTAATAACAACTCAGATGAAGTCAAGGCAACAATGCTTTTCAGTTTTTCAACAGGTTCAACCTTTCTTATTTAGAGGCCTAATGTGTTAGAGCATTTATCCCTGCTTCATATCAGGACTATCATGGAAAATGTCACTTAATTAAGGGGTCATATTGGTCAGTTTCTAAATTAAATAAAACCATCTGGATGTATGTGTTGTATTTGTGTGCATTGTGTGTATATGTGTTGTCATGGTATTTGTTAAACAGGGGCTTCACAATATAAAGCATAAAGTATGACAGACATCTCTCCTCATGTATCACATGTTCAAGCACTGAAGAAAATTTTTATTGTTTCTTTAAAACATCCCGTTAGCTGACTGTTTCCTCTTCAGCGATGAAACTGATTCTTTGAGATATTGTGCAGCATCGATCCAGAGTGGGGGATAAAAATCTGGAGCCGGAGCACATGGCAATGGTGCATGATGGGGGGTAACTCAGGTTAAATCACTGACCGGGTCCGACCCCCAGGGGCCTCTAGGCCAGTGTGCCCTCCTCACCCTGTCAGTGCCAGGCTCTGCGCTCATCCTTGGCTTGGTTTGTCACACCACCCCACCGTTGGCATGGTGTTCCCAGCTGCCAGTCACAATAACCCCCCTCCTCAGAGTACACAATGGTAATAGCATGGCTGGCGCCGGGCTCAAACGGCCTGTTGTTAATGAGCAGCACCAACAGAAGCCTCTGCTTGTTCTTCATTTGCCAGAGTTTTAATGATATGGACAGAGCTGCCATCAAAGCTCAACGCTCACAGCTCCTCTCTCTCTCTCTCTGTCTTCAGAGCTGTTTTCATTAGCATCGAAGGCAAACAGACAGAGAGAACAGAGCTGTTGTCTGCTGGGAATAGTCTTCCTCTATATCCAGATGGTTATCTGTGATATAATGGGCCCTTATTGTGATAGGTTGGACTCTACTAGCCAGATAATATGCTTTCATTGTGTCAGAAGGAAACATCTCCATCCCAGGCTTCACCTGACAGCAGTGGGTCAACTATTGGCATCAATAATGTTGTTGTAACTTGCTTGGAGTGTCGTAAATGAGTGGGTGTGACCGCATCAGGATGGTAGATCAGTGTAGGAATTTGCAGTGATTTTTAGTACTACAACATGTCATTAAAAGGTTGCTGCCTTGAGATTTAGTTTAGGGGTAAAATATTCAAATACAATTTTTCAGACAACAATAACAATAATAAAGTTGTTAAAGTTGTTTTTCCTGACAATTATTGTGAGTTTTATTGCTAAATATTAAAATAACAATGATACTAATCTATCTCTCCTTCTCTATAATATTACCAAAATGATGTGTATGTTTAAGCATGTGCAGTTTGCCACAGCATGATGTGATGACAGAGTGGCCTGTGGGCTAGCTGCACTCAATGAATGAAAAACTGATAAAAATGAATAAAAAGATGTTTGATTTCAGATCTATTGGTGTGGATGTACTCTTTTAAGTCCCTGAAAAGCCACCAAAGTTCCAGGCTTTCTAGAAAAGCTTCCATAAGGGCTGTGAAAGCATGGATAGAATCATTGGAATGGCACAATTATTAGATGTAAAAAGTAAGAAACTACAATTTATCGTTCAGAAGTTATTTAACATGGCTGCACAGCGGCGCAGGGGTTAGCGCTGTTGCCTCGCAGCCAGAAGGTCCCTGGTTCGCTTCCTGGTCAGGGCCTTCCTGCGCGAAGTTTGCATGTTCTCCCTGTGCACACGTGGGTTCCCTCACGGTACTCCGGCTACCTCCCACCACCAAAAACATGCTCATGAGGTTCATTAGGTTAATTGGTGACTCTAAATTGCCCGCAGGTGTGAATGTGAGTGTGCCTGGTTGTTTGTCTCTATATGTCAGCTCTGTGAATGACTGGCGACCAGTCAAGGGTGTACCCCGCCTCTCACCCAATGACAGCTGGGATAGGCTCCAGCCCCCATAAAGGGAAAAGCGGCATAGAAAATAGATGGATGGAAGTTATTTAACATTTAAAAACCTGCATCACTTAATTCATAATATCAAAACACGGGTCTGAACGGGTTTTAAACAAAACCATACTGGATCAGTGCATAAAACGTGTACTAGCTGACATCAATACCTGCTTTTTCAGCAGTTTTGGACAAATTTCCCATACTAGTATCAGATTCCAAACTCTACAACACTTCACACTTTTTAATGCAATGTACTAAAATGGCTCATTAGGAAATAAACATCCCAAAAAAAATCCACTACAAAAACATTTATTTTTCAGCATTCGGACATAAACCCTGCTGCTTTAAACCATTTTATTAGGATAATTCTGCTTCAGTAAAGTAGCATAGTTGTCACCTCCATTCATCAAAATAGAGTCAGGTGTCATTGTATCCTAGTTTAATGCACACTGTCCTTCATTTACCACTTTGTTCTGAGAAAATATGAAATAAAACTTAAAGTTACTTCAGTGAAGTTTCCTTTTCAGACCAAATCTGATGGAGCACACCAGGACCACTGAGTATATGCACTGTGATTGTGTGCTAATGTGTATACATCTGGTTTAACTACATGTGTGTGTGGTAGCTGAATGCAGCTGAAGAGGGTGGTCACAGTCCCCTGTGTCAGGGGCTCCACAGAACAGAGGCCCAATCAGTGCTGGCCCGCTGGTTAATGGATGGATGGCCCCCAAAATTAATTAGCCTGACTAATGTAGTGTACACTTAATTACACTGGCCGTCTTTTGATTTATAGCCGAGCAGACACACACTTGCTAGTCAAAGTCAGGGCTAAAAAGGGAAAAATGTTTACTCTTAACTGCAGCAAATGATTTACCAGGAGGGGATTCAGTAGCTGGGAGAATGACCAGCAAATTGGAATAAAGCCTGATGGTAGCATGCAAGGAAATACAAATGGTTACCTTCAGTTTTTTAAAATTGTGACACCAAATGGAGATATTTAGACTCAGCTTATAAAAGTCATGTAAAGTTTAATCCCAGTATTCTTAGCCTTAGTCTTGGATTTTATGTCTAATAGTCAGCTAGTAAGAAAGTAAGCTGCCTGATCTGGAAGCCATAGATGCAGCAATTTGTTTCCGTCAAGGGTAAAGTTTTTGTTTTAGTCACTGACAGGCTCAGATTGTTATTCTAAGTGGCTGACATCGCCACAGAAATGATCCATGCAGGGAAAAACCTTTTTGATGGTGAGAAGGATGCTCTTTCAGTGGGCATAAATAGCCTGGTGGATATTTTTGGATGCCCCATGAGCAGGCCTAAACTGATATTGGTTTTTCAGGGCTGATACCAGTTTGGATTATTAGTGGTTTATGTGACTGAAAATAAAAAACACTCACTATGTCAGTGGCACCCAGGCTATAACTCATGTGACATCTAGCTACTCAGACTGTGTTGTGGGAGGGTCATTAGGTGAGACCTTGCTGAGTCAAAACAGAGCCAAAGGGGGAGACACACCACACAGTGGAGCCAAAGTACGACACTTTCTGATAAAATAATTTTACAAATGATAGGTTGATTGAAATGCCAATACAGATAATCAGCCAAATCCCAAATATCAGCTTCAATAACTGGTAAGGCCTCACTTTCTCCTCACTTTCTGACTCTCTCTGCTATCCTATCTTAACAAAGGCATAAAAAACTCTGGTAGGATGTAAGAGTAATGTATTTGCAGCTTAAAGTATTAATTTGTACTTAAAAGGCTAAAAAAGACAAAAAAAAAAAATCTTTCTCTGCAGGGATCCTTTCTGTAATGTTGTCAGACACTTTTAATAACAATCTGAGCCTCTCAGTGAGAAACACAACTTTTAGTGGTTGTATAATGGAAAACTCTGAATTGTTATAGACATTGCGATCATTTTCCCACACTTGCTTCTTATGTAAAATGGCAGCTATGGTTCATTAGCAGAAAAAAGTGTTGTTTAAACATTGTTGACACTGCAAGAGAGATGAATCATTCTTGGTTATGTTTATTACTGAGTGTTGCTGTTGTTGTAAGAGGTGTTCCTAATATTTTGACCCTCTGATGCATGTGAGTTGGGTTGGCAACAGATTACAGACTCCTTAGTATGATGCTCTTCACACCAACACCCACTACCACCTCAATAAGACGCATACAGAAGAATTATCAGTTTTCTGACAGTCAAATAATGTAAAAATATTAAAAAACTTTGATTGGCTGATATGTCTGTTATCTGAATTTTTATTCTCTAATATCTGCATCCGTTCCCGAAAATCCACAACGGTCAGGCCCTAGTTATTTCTTTCACAAAGACAATGCAGAATCTAGAAAGAGATGACCACATATTCAAAGGTATCAAATCACTCCTTCCAGATTCAAGCAAAAATAAAAAATAAAAGTGAAAAAAAGGGTGTATTCTTTACATGTTTTGTTCACATTAGTTGCTGTAATGGGCGCGTGTATGGTGTGAGTCCACAGTGTGAAGCATGACTGATCTATCACACGGCCTGTCATCACTGAGCATTTTACAGCATTCATTAGGAGAGGGGCTCGTCTTGGGCCCCACCTTTAATTTCATGCTGCTCAAGCCAGAGAAAGGACACGGGACAAAGGAGAAAGATTGATGCCCAGTCTGGCCTCCTGCACCTCCTGTAGACACAGACAGGGGGCGCTGATACAGACCACCTCCTCCTCCTCCTCCTAATGAAATGTGTCCATGTAGCAGCAGATCAGGCCCAATTAAAAACAGCCCCACACCATGTCACAGGGACAGTAGATCAAGTCAACAATTAACCTTTCTGCTGGCCTCTATCAATCTGAGATGTGAGCGGGCCGGCCAGCAGCACACCATCTCTGCAGATATTAAATTTACATTCTATTAAGTTTAATTAGGAGGGATTTTAAATATACTGGGAGAGCAGGCACGGAGCCCTGAGCCTGTCATCGACATCACTGATTCACGACCAACGGCCACCTCTGGGGACACACACACAGTCTGTCACACACACCACTGTACACCTCAGAGCACCTCCTGACTGAAACATGGAGCTAAAACTGTGTTTGCTGTGAGTGTCAACAAGGGTCGTGTGATCAGGAGCTGGCTCTGCCTGGCTGAACATGGCTTTCAGTGATACTAAATGTTAGAGGGTTAAAATAGAATTACTCCTTATCAGACTGTAAACATGACAGTGAATATTTGGACTGAACTGATAAAAAATGCTTAACATTAGTAAAACCAGTTAGTAGTAAGGAGCAGACACCATTCAATCATTTAGCTGGCTAACCGTACTCAATAATGTTTAACGATAATGTTCCAAAAGATTCTCTGCCTTCTGCCAATGCAGTTCTTATCAGAGCATCATTAGACATGATTTTTTCAGATGGGGCCTCCACAGACTCACTTTGTGGAAACTACAACTGTAAACATGAAAATGACTCACCATAATCTTATTAAGATAGTACAACTCCTCCATCTATGAGCCAAACACTCTATCTGGCTTTGGACTTACCATTAAAAGCCTTCAACCAGCTAATCATTTATCATTCATTTTAACTGTTTTTTTAAATAATACAAGTGTGTGATGCTGATGTGTAAATGGAGAGAGTGAATCCATTGTGCAACACTTAGTACAATACATTTATACACATTACTTTGTTTCGTCTAATCTACACTTTTTATGCATAGATCATTATTCAGTTCTCTATGCTTTCAGATATATAGCTTCATTTGTCATTTACATTTTTCATTTTGGTCACATTCATATCACATACAGTGCCTAACAAATTTATTAGACCACCACCCAAAGTAAGGTTTATGTCACAGCTGCCCTAAATTAACAGCATTGATAATTACCAAAATCATTTTTTATGTTTATGCAATGGTTAATACACCAATATGTAGAAGCTCTTTAACCCAAATGATATTTTTAATGCTACAATATAATTATTATTGTTATCCATGAATTTTCAAATTCACTGATTTATAAAAAAACTGAAAAAATAGTAAAGCACATTATTATTTCTTAATTAATATGTCAAATTATAGTTATTTACTTGCATTCCTGAAGAGAAAAATTAGTTTTAGTGGTTGAATGTTACGTTTGATTCATTTCTGACTTCTCAGAGAAGCCCAGTGAGCCGGCTTAAATTTGTGTATTAAAAGGTGAATTCAGTTTGAAATTCCTCATTCCTGTTCAAAATGGTAAAACGTGGAGAGCTCACTGAAAATGAAAGAGTCCACATTAAAGCACTTCATCAAAATATTTATGTTTTCTTGTTTTTATGACAGGTGGTCTAATAAATTTGTCAAGCACTGTATATGTTTATAAGCTGCAAGAATTTTTGACCAATCAGAGCATTTCTCTTGCACATCACACATTTTTGTCTGCCTGTAAATCTCCCCCTTGTAAACACAGATAGAAGTTGATGGGATTATTCAACAATGAGACAAATTGGTCCATGATTCACATCCATGAACAGTCTCAAGGAGTTAATCTGCAATTTTTAAAAGTTAAAAAAAAGAATTTGCCCTTTACTGGTTGTCTAAGACTTCTGTTTTTTGCTGCGGTCTCAAAAAATTATCATTCTTGTTTTCTTCTGTGGCTATTTTATTCTTAAAAAGCAAAATAAGTTCATGAAACATGGTTTCAATCAGAACTTAAAACTGCTTCAGACTTTCAAAGGTAGAGATTATTCATGTGTATTAAGTTCAAGTTTGTGGAGTACTGTTTAGGACAGAGGAATATAAATTAGTACAAGTCAGACTTTGTTTAATTCCCACAGCACACATGTGCATCCTCATAGTTACTAAATCCCTGGATTTCAGCTGAGGTGCATTTTGATTTTTTCTAAAAAGGGAGAAATAAAGCCTTAAAAATGTTCTGGACATGACACAGTGAGGAGGGATAAGACACTCCCTCTCTCATCTTTATGCCATCACCATCAGCTGCAACAGCATAAAGTTAATGCTGCTTTTGCAGATTTGATTTTCAGCTGTAATGTCTTAGTCATTAAAGTCAGACTTAATATGAAATACCTGAGTGTAAGACAAGGGTATACGCTCCTTCAGAAGACACAAGTTCTTATGATATCAACCTCATTTTAAGAAAGCCTGGTTTGTTCACATTCTCAGAAATGAACTACACTACCCACAATCCACAAGTGTCACAGTTAAATCTGATCTCTGGTGGAGCCTGTTGTTACTGTGAAATGATTAAATCGCACTGCAAACTTTGGCTTTTGGTTGCTCCCACTAAAGTTTAAAAGTAGCTTTTTAATGCTAGGATTTGAACTGGGAAATTTACTTTCAACCTCAGCCTCCAGGAAAGTGGGCGGTCACCGCTGAGCTCTGTGAGGACGAAAGCTGGCAACACAACCGCCACCTGCCTCAACATCCACAAATAGAAAAAAAAATCCATGCAATTGGCATATTTCTAACACAGCATGTAGTTTGTCATTGCTTTGTACTCTTGTGCCAAGATCTGGATTCTAGCAACACTTCTCAACACCCATACACACAGGTTCTTGGCTGGAAAAAGTGGGCTGGGGGTTGAGTTACTCTTTAAAACTTGAGAATGAGGTTTCGGATGCTCTGTGTTTGGGTCTCTGATCTGGTTTAACATGTTCTGCATCTTTAGTCAGTTAATCTCCACTGGATTAAAAGGAAATCACAGGCGGGATATCGACAAGTGGACTGTGAAGTATCTGATCCGCCAGACCAAATCTTCAAACCCCTTCCTCCTCAGTGTTCTGTTTTATCAGCACCGATGCAAAGCATGATCAAGCCGAGTCTGATCAGACCCCTGGGAGAGCAGAGGGGACATGGAGGGGACTGGACCACCTCCAGGCTGCTCAGCCCCAGCATTAGTCTCCACGTGGCTGTGTCCTTTGTCTGCCAGTCAAAGGGCCGCTGAATGGGGGTCAATTGAAACCAATTCCCTCTGTCGGACACAATTAATGGGGTTGCCCAGGCTGGGCAGGAGGGGGGCGACCGAAGGCCTTTGGTTACTGATCCTGCTGCACAAGCATGCCAGGAATTTGCCACCTGGAATTTACCCTGTGACAATAACAAACCACCCCCTTCCAAACCCATCTCCTTTTCTGTGCACACATGGATACATCAAAATGTCCCCCGGGCCCGCCACCCATCTACCCACCAGGCAGGATGGGTGACAGGGGAGTGGCAAGTGGTTGTCCACAGTCTAGTCACCCACAAAGGAGCAGGGACAGAGAAGAAGAGAAGTGGTGTAGCGTGCAGCTGGACAGAAATGTACTGCAGTATTTTCTGATCCAGTGGATCTCAAAGTGGGGCCTACAGATCCCAAAGGGGGGCTTCGGGGTAAAAGTATCCCTCAATAATGGTTTGTAAAAAATATCTTATAATATTTTAGGTGTAATACTAGAAAAGCAATCCTTGTTTATCCAAATATCAGCACTTTGTTGCTACTGTCTCATGTCTTCTGATTTGGATGACAGAGACCCCATTTCAAACATTTCAAATGTATTTCAGAGATCAAGACTGCAGGAGTTTATCTACAATTTATTACCATGTAATTTCAATCACTCTTTAAAAAAATATTTTTAATCTCAACAAAGTCTTCCTGGTTAAGTAAAAGTTGAATAAATGTATTAAGTGCCTAGGACTATTTTATTTACCATGGTATTGAAACAGATATCTGTATCATTTGTTTTTTATTACTATGGTATCAAAGTTTAAAATTCTGATACAACAACAACCCTAACCCTGAGTGTTCAGTATTTCTGACCTGGAGATAGTAAGCCTGTTTTGTCTCATGCAGGAACTTAACAGCCATCCAAATACCCCATGATTACGTGGATTTTATGAGAATTTTAGTGTATTACTTAATGTGGTTAAAACTACAACATTGGGGGGAAAAAACCTTCAACAAATCAGGTGTACATATTTTATTTTTTGGATTATTTAATCTACTAAACACAGAAAAAGCTCACATTATCTGTGGCTTTTTGGGGCCTTTTTCTATCGATTGAAACGGTGAGAAAACCAGAAAAATGAGCCTCTCAGACAGCGAGAACGAGGGCCGGCTGCTCTGTGTCTGAATCAATCTGTGGATAAGTATGGCCGATCGATCCCCCTGCAGCCCATCTACAGTTAAGCACTCCACTGGATGTGCACTAATTGTCCTGTTGACATTAATTGTCATTAAAGGGCTTCAAACGGCCTCCCGGCTGTGAGTTACACCCTGCGCCGAGGTTGCAACCCATTTGTTTATTGGTGACATCACGGCTCTGTACTGTTAAATCACACAGGTCGGCCACGGTGCAGGACGGCTTTATATGATGACATCATCAGGCTTTCTGTTGTCCCCATTAAAAGCTTGAAGTTTTTGAGGACCCCTCATTTAGCAGGGGGGATTAAATGTCTAGGTGTTTGCGTGTCACAGCCCACAGCTCTAACTTCCTGAAGGGGAGGTCTAAAAGGCCCTCCTGCTCTGCTGCCACACCCCTCTAAATGGGCCAAATCAATCAGATTCATGTGGCCTTACAAATTGGTTGTGTGTGTATTGGCGGTGGATGTGAATGGGGGCCAAGGTGCATAAGAAAGGAACCCTGTGTGAGTGGAAGGGAGAGGGGGCAGAGATGGACACACACCGATGCGAGCCTTACACATCCCTGGAAAAGGGGTCATGACCCCCTCCTGCACTCAAACAGCATTTCAGAGATGTAGGGACATGAAGAGGCTGAGTGCTGACCTACCACAGAGGAGTAGGGACTCAGGAGATGCAGGAAGAGTTATTGAAATGTGCTGCACTGGAAAAATACAAACTAATTTCACCACACTGAGTGGAAGCTTTCCTTAGTGCATGTTTTTAAATGTAGCTGTAAATTCTAGAAAAAAAATACAATTATCAATGCTAAAGCCAACATTTTTTTGCAGCCAAGGACTTTTGTATTTCCCATCATGCCATCATGCTTTAATTGCCAATTCTGATACCAATGTGTTAAACTCCCACCTTGTGGATGCTTTCTTTATGTCTGACCTGTGATGACACATTACAGTTTGCCCCACAGGTCACTTCTTCTGCCCCATAAAAACCTATTATCTAAATCAGCAGTTAGACATTCCATTTTGCCAGCATTAAATCAACACAACGGATAAACTTCGGATACCAGCATCCGTGAATACTACAGTATTTGACAATGGGCCAATGTCTGGCAACAGGGCAGGTATCAGCTGATACCAATGTTCAACCAATACAGCCCAAATAAAACAGAATTAAAAAAAAAAAACATAGACGGCTGCAAGGGCAAGAACAGAACTAGATGATCCTGTTTAATTCAATTTAAAACAAATTTCATGACAGCTAAAGACTTTGTAATGTTTGCAACAAAAATGAAGCTTGTTGTGTTTCACATTAGGAAAGCACAGTGGATAAGTGGTCAGCTGTTGCCTCACAGCAAGAAGAGTCCTGGTTTGAATCCCAGCCAGGCAGGGCCCTCCTGTGTGGAGTTTACAGTTCTCCTCCATGTGTGTGTGGGCTCTCTCTCAATCTTCTGTTTTCTCCCAAAGACCTAAAATATGCTTATTAGCTAATTGGGGGCTCTAAATTACCTGTAGGTGTGACTGCTTGATTTTCCCTATATGTCAGCCCTGTGATGGACTGACTGATTGACTGGTGACCAGTCACCTCTTAAGGCCGGCTCAGACTGCACGATTCTTTTGGTCGTTCACGATGGCACCATGTCAGCCTATACGACCAAAATCTTGTCCCAGCTTGGCCAACAGCCTGGCCACACTATAAGAGTGGTCAGGACCGCTCAGCGTATGCTGACGTCACCACTGTCTCCGCAACTGTGTGCGAGTTCACAGGTTGTCGGGGGGCGGGCCAAAGAGTGTCACTCACTCTACAACAGAAGCGCTCTATGTAATTGTAGCGGTCTTTTGCGCAAAAAAGAAACAAAAAAAAACTTGAGGGCATTACAGACAGTCCAGGTCAAAAAGCTCTAGCTTCATTACTAATGTCATTACTTTACATTGCATGGTTTGCAAAACAAGAAACATGTCAGCAGTGTGGGGCAGGCACAGTCTGAATCTTATAGTTTGCAAAGTCTTTATTAAAATGTAAAAAAAAAAAAAAAGATGACCCATAACAGCAAGGGGATATCTTAAAACTCAAACAAACTTTAGGTTGCAGGAATCTGATGGATATGAAGTGTTCAGGGAGAGTCAAAAATGAAAATCACATTCAGCTGAATTAATTATAATTAGTCCAAAAATTAAAACAAGTTCCTTCATAACAAAATGTTTTTTGTTTTTTTTTGTAGTTAGCTAGTTTTACAAAACTCAATGATGTGTCAAATTTGATCATTTCTTTCATGAGTGACATTCTTTGATTAATTATTAAAGTTTAGTTAAGTCTTCTAGAGTTTAGAGATATAAAGCAGATGAAGATACTCCACAGCAATGGTTGCGCGACTTGAGAATGTTTAAAGTCGAATTTCATGTGAAAAAAGTTGACTCAACTCCGACTACTCATTGATGAAATCATGAATGATTCTAGGAGAAGGGTATAGTTTAAAATGACCAACAATTTATATATTTTGATAATTAAAGTCCATATTCTCCCTAGAGTAGGCAGCTTACAAACATTTTTTGGTATAAGTGCAAACAACAGAAGGTTAATTTGGTACATAACATACCAGAATAAAGCAGTTCCTAAGACTGAATCTTGAGGAAAGTCAGAAGAAGAGGATCCAGCCATCTGAACACATTTCCCATCAAACAGTTGTCAAACCATGATGCTGCTTGGTATGACACGCCAATGTGATGAAGCACATTCATCAGTAAACAGTGGTCTACAGTGTCAAAAACCTTAGATAAATCAATTAAAAGGGCAGGATGTTAGGCATTGTAATTGCCTACTCTTGTGATGAGTGACTAGTCAACTTCAAGCAAAAAGAGTCCTCACACAGCAGTAAATTCAACTGGTCGACTCGTCGACTACTGTAGTCTATGCAGCCCCTACTCCAGAGATTACATCCCAATAAAAAAGAAATTCATGTGCAAACTGAATCAGTTGGCTTGAAGACTTTAACAAGTAAGTGGTGAAAAACATCTTCTTTCCTAGAAAAGTTCTTAATCTTAATCGGTGTTTTCATCCTAGCATTGCTGATAAGATATAAAAGATTATATTTATAGTATTAGCCCAAATGTGTGTCAGGTGAAGCTTAATTTCTCCTCTGAATGAATTCAGTGTTTGCACATCTGCTGTTATGTGTTCTTGGATTAATTATCTCCAAAGTAACTCATGCACACATGATCATCAGTTAATGTAATCTAATTCCACACTAAAATCTAATGTTCTGCACAAACTCTGAGGAAACAAATCAAAGCTTCTAATAAAAAACTGACAGGGTAGGGGTCATTACAATACAAGGATTTTAAACTTTTTTATGATACAAGCACAAATCAAAACATACACCTGATTAAACATCACATCAACAGAACAATAGAAGACTACAGTGACAAACACTTCAAAAATTGAAAACAAACTCCTGCACACTGTCTAGATCGAACAAAACAATGGCAAGACTTTGGGACTAAAACATGATTTCTTAAAAAGTATATGTGAAAACTATTAGATTAGTATCAAGGATTTGAAATATGGACAATTTCAATTGTACGCACAGTTAAGGCACCAAAACTTAGTTGTGAAAGTGTGTAGAAATTTCTTAAAATTTTGGATGAGTTCATTTCTTTTCATATCCTATGTAATAGATGAAGGAGACCTGAAGTCCTATTGGCACAGAGTTTTTGCAGATTACACTCCTCAAATGAAGTAAGGGAGAAGAATTTTGAGGAGCAAATGACAAAGAACGATCACTCAAATAAAACATCTCAGGCAGAATACTTACTGATGAGTATGTTTGTTTAGTGTTGACTGTAGTTTTACTGAATACAGAGTTGTCAGATTATAATGCATTATATAATTGGTTATATATCAGGCATCATATAGGAGTTTATCTGTAATATTTGATGGATTTATTCCTCTCTTAGAGACCTCTTTGATAAAACAGACTTGGTTCATAAAAGCTTTGGTACTTGTTGATACTTTTGATCATTAAAGATCTTTGACATCTTCAGTCATGATGGTGATTTACTGCCGCCCTAGTGGCAGGAGCTGCAAAATCTTGCCACTGAGTCCATCTTCCATTCAAGACAGCCACCCTCTCTTCTCCCCCATCCTCTAAATGAGGCTGAACAATACCCATACCTTGAACAGCCCACTGACTCAAGAGCTTATTGTGCTGCAGAGGAGAGAGAGCATCGACCAACAAGTGGCTCGCCTGCTCTGCTATCATAGGACACCACTGTCTGTCTGCCTGCAGTGGGCCTTTATGACTTGTTATGCTACTAACCCCCTCTCTTCACCCACCCCGCCCTCCAATCTCCTCATTAAGGATGCTGAATGACTGCGCTACCTTGGCTCTCACTGGCCTCATTTGCACCAAGAAAAGGAGCAGAGGAGGAGGAGGAAAAGGGGGGAGGGAGGGAGCAGGAGAGGAAGGGAGGGAGAAAGAGCCATGAATGGCACCATAACATAACAATGCACTTGGAGGCTCAGTTGGCAAACACAGCTGGGCCGCCAACAGTGAAGCGTTTAATGAGTCATAACTCTGAAGAGACAGTGGCCTCCTAAAACCTTTTATTATCCTGCAGTGTCTCTAATACACCCCAACACTTTATATTACTATGACTATGCAGTACCTAAAGGAAAATTCTTGTATTGGGCACTATTTCTTTAAAATATTTAAGCGTTAAACTACTAGAGGTACAGAACTACAAGATGTTCTCAGATGAAATGCTTCAACCAGAGGCAGCAAAATAGGCTGTGATGGCTGCAGTGTAATACTAAGAGGCAAAATATGCCCTGTAGATTTGTTGTTTTTGCCATTGGCTCAGATTGTTATTCTAAGTGTCAGATAATATTAGGGAAAAGATGCCTACATAAATAGGCCTTGTGGTAAAGAAGTATGTGTTTTTTAAGCAGAAAAAAAATATTACCAGTGCTTCCCACAAATAGATGATACTTGGACAGGCCACCATGGTATATTAACAGCCGCCAAAGTAAATGCCAAGACCATGGAAGAGCAGACACATGAGGCAAGTATCCCCAAACTTTTGGGACCACAAGACCTGGTGATGGATTTGATGCCATTCAGGGCTTATTGAAGCCAAACAGAATCACCTCTTGCAACATGTCCTCCTAGCAGTGCTGTCAAACGGCTCACAAAGAATGCTTTGGATCGAGTGTTGTCTGCCATTTCTAAAACCTGTCATCAAGTCACCTTTGCTGGAACCATGAGAGATGATAAGATCTTTCCTGAGGGAGAAGCTCAACAGCTTTGAAGCAGGGGTTCTCAACATCATCTCTGACGTTGCTGCAGAGCACATCCCTGTGCTGTTTGAGTCACAGGCTCACACCGACATGCAACTGATGAACCTCCTACTGTCACTGCCATCCATGGCTTGATCGGTGTCCTCCAGGCTACATGACAAGAAAGGCCAGAACAAGAACCTGCTGGAGTACCAGCTCCAAAACCTGCAGAAACCATGCCAGCTGAGGATGCAAATAAGGCTTCGGTCATGGAGGAGTCCAGGACTGAGGTACTCAGTCTTGACTCAGAACCTGCAGAGCTACCAGCTCTCCCATCAGCTGCCAGCTGAAGATTGTTCTCAACTTCCATACAGGAGGGTGAGGTTACGACTGAGGCACTGCATGCTGCAGGAAGTGATCTCAGTCTGCTGCTCTCTCTCTCTCTCTCCTACCTTTAAGTGTGCCGCAGACAAGTATGAGTGCCATACTGATGTCATCATTATCTGCCCATTAATACAATTTTCCTGACCCTGTTATGAATAAAAATCAAGATTACATAGAAAATAAAACAAGGTCAACTCTCCACTGCATGACCATGTGCCACAGAAGTTGTGTGTCTGTGTTCTGTTAATAAATTGCTCATGCTGTTTTTCTTACAAGCAGAAAAATCCCACATGAACAGATGCTAATTGTACAGAGCCGCAGCTGCAGGAATTCTGCTTGTGGTCCATGTTTTAAAATCAAAATAAAAAGTGCCTGATGAAGACTAAAATAGATCATGAAAGAGGAAACACAAGTAAATCCTGATTTTTATGTGGTGCAGAAAATACACAAATTGGTTCCATAAAACATATCATAATGCAGGGAAACAAATGTTTGATGCCTAGATATTAAGAGAAAAGACCTTTAGACTGCCTTCCCTGATGATATAAACTATGAAAAGACAAGTATTTCAATATTTCATGCACTGACCAACAGACTGTTGCAGAGGAAAAGATAAAATAAAATAAAAAAAATAGACCTGAATCTTAAACACAGTATTTAAACAACTGCACTGAAAATGCATTTGTCTGTTATTAGGAATACAAAATGTTTTCCATATTGCCAACCCCACTAAACAGTCACTTTTAGAGAAATATTTTAAGAAACACTCACCTCAATAACCTGCTTTGAGTCCAGCCTGAAGTTAAAATCCCCAAACACAAAATATGGCAACTTCTCGTATCTCTGGTCCGTAATCCTGAAAAACAGAAAAACATCATCCATCAGTGAGAAAGTTTCAGCAACTACTGTAACCTCTGCATGTTGTACTCTTAAGTATTTTATGTATCTATACATCATCATCTCAGCATTTTGAACAACACAAAAAAATGTCCCCTGAGGAAATTTAAAGAGCACACTGTATACTTGACAAACTTCACCTTTTTGAACTGCTGCCTTCTGGAAGGCATAAATGGGCAATTAAAGCATGGACATGTGCAATATGTGCATTTTCACTATGCAACATGCACAGTAAGCATTTGACAAGGTATGTGTTTTGCTATTTTGTGGTTTTAATAAAAATATTGTATCTACGCTTTTGTCCACACACCATTTTTTATGCTATCTGCACAAGTAAAGACAGCCATCTTTTTCAATGCACCGCATAAACAATAAAGGTCTATCCATCTTTCAATCAAACTCAAGTTTCTGAATATCTTTAAGCCTCTTCATGCTGTCACTGATACTCTGACCTCAGGGTATTTAGTTTACAGGGGCCACAGCACCACCTGCTGGCCTGACCTCCTTGAATCAGAGTGTGACCTTTACAGAGTAACTAAAAAGCTTTTTAACATCTCTTCATTGCCTGAACACATCTTCTTTCACATACAGTTAAAAGCACCATGGACTTAAGGGTGGGGTACATGGAGAAAATCATAGTCAAATGCATTTTCTGAGCATAAACAGCAGGCCTTTTTTGAGAGTTAGCAGTTGAGGTGGAAATATAAGGTTTTGAAAGCTGGAAAAAAATTATATAACCATCAATACTCTGGAAAAAGATTGGACAATTGTTATTTTACTTTTAAACCTAATATTCCTGTTACTAAATCAGTCAAAATTATTACAATTTACAAATCTAATCATACCTCTAACATGTTTGGGATTGCCAAAGTGCAGCCATGTCAAACAAAAATTAATGAAAGAGAGATTAAGGCATAAAAGAGAGCATATAGTTATTTTTGTCTCCATCATGTTTCTAGTTAAATGCACAGAGGGTTTCATGTAAATCATTTTTCAGCAGTTAATTTTCAGCTGACTCCTCTATTAGATTAAGAAATCATTTCCTTTGATGGCAGAGAAAATTCACTTTACTCAACTGATCAAAGGGAGAGTGAACCATCCAAACCTTGAAGTGTTCTGTCCTGAGGATATTCTCTGAGTCTGTCCTGCTCTGACATGAGGACGCCACCTTTAAACCCCAAAGATCTGAATCTGTTGAAGGACATTTATTTAGAAGCTACAAGGTCCTGAGAACTTTAATCAAAGTCACAATGTCTGATTAAAAAAACAGCTGGAAATTAGACTAATAAACAGCAACGTTTGTGTTTCATTAGCATTGCTGCAAAATACTGTTTTGTATTTTGCATATCTCTGTTCAATATAACTTATTGTTCTATTTATATGAATGTTTCTCTTTTTTTCCAGCTGTTCTTTGCCCTTTAATGCATCTGAAGAACACTCACACAAAAATTTTAGCCATGTACTTTTTATATAAACACGCTGTGCAGCATAAAGTCTGAGAAAATTCATATACTATACATCTTCTCTTTCATGGACTTCATCCAAATCCTGATCCATTTTAAAGCATCCCACTTCTTCAGAAAGGAACTTAAGTGAAATATAATGAACTCATCTTCCTCATCATCTACTAAAACAGGATCTTTGACAGAGCTCAGATAGGAGATTAAGGTGGACGCAGCACAGCCTCTTGTGTAATTAATGATTCAGGATGCTTGGCTCGCTGTCTCCACTAACCGCGTGGATAAATCTCACCGTGGACTTCCCAGGCCTGATAACAATATATTTATGAGGCTGTAAAGAGAGAAGGAGCCTCTTCTTAGTGGTGGGTCTGTCGTAAAGCATGTGAGCTGCTCCTCTGTGAGGGAGAGATGAGGGATAGGAGAGAGGAGGTGCTGGACTTGACTGTTATATTAAACAGAGAGTGTGTTTCTGAAATCTCATTAGATCAAACAGAAACTGGAGCAGATCAATACCACAGAGAGATTTTCTAATAGAAAGAATGTCACTTCCCTTTCAGGGGTTTGTTTAAGAAATTATACACCTTTACAGGAAATAAAAATGCATTAAACTGAAAGGAAGAAAGATTCGGGAAATAAAAAACTTCAGTGATAATGAATTTTAGAATATAAAGAACAAACAATTGTTCAAAACACTCACCACCAGTCAGTGCGACAGTTTAACTGCTTCGTATTTGTATTTCAACAGTTTACCTGTACTCTTAAAAGTTACATTAAAGAATTCTGTGACCTTCACAAAACATCTGTCAGTTTACCTTTATGTTTACATTAAAACAAATGGTAAGAAAAACTTTAAAACATAGGCTAGGTCATGTTCATATCTATTATATTTAAAATAATAAGGGCATTTAAACACTATCTCAATACTAAATTTAGCTTAATTCAAGATTTAATCTTCAAATGAGTCAAAATGAGTCACTGAACAGATACAATTGTTGAGCTAAATTTTTATTTACTTCTTAACCATATTAGTTATATGATACTTATCATGGGTAAATAAAATACTTGTCATGGGTAAGCTAGTGATTTGCATGATTTGCTTGCTAAACTTTTAAAGTTGGATCCCTCTGTTGGGCCCCTTACTAGTCATTTATACAAATTATTGATATTTTTTTTTCGCATCTAATTCAATCCTGATGAAGACCTCTGCCTAAACTGTAATGCAGCAGCATGCCACTACTGACCACTTCACATCCAGTTACAGCTACTGCCATACTGCCAGATGCTCTACGATCTAGATGTAAACAAGCACAGTGAATAAAGAGCACCAGGAGCATCGTGTAGGAAAAGGATCTTTGCAGATGATGTAACACACAGCATGGTCCATTTCCAGAAAGCAGTCCAGTTTGTTCAGTTCAGTTCATAAGTTTTACACTCTGGAAAAATACACTACAAACAAGAATGAGGTTGTCAGAGTTTTGACACTTCAGTACTTTCTGTATTTTTTAAAATAATTCAATCTCTGTTATTGTAATGATCACCAGTACTTTGAAGTACTGAAGCTTTACAAACACTGAAGATCTTCATATTTTTCACCTTAAAGCTTTAGAATGGTAGTAACTAAAGCAGAGGGCCTTATTTCCAGTCTATCATTGTCACTGATGTCATGATTGACCTGACACCTCGGTGCTAAGAGACTCAGCTCTATTCAAACAGGGTTAGTGTTCAGTTTATCCTGTGGGCTTTAATGGAGGGCAGTAAAATAGACGTATGCAAGCGTCACCACTGTTGTTAAAGGCGTGGGAACTCTCTGTGCCAACAGAAAATTTAGCTCATCTTCTGACTTAAATATGACCATAGGTAACCAGAAATATCTGAGCTAGGTTTTGCTCAGTGATCAAATATGAGAAAAAGAAACCAGAACCAGAAGTGAACAAAGGAAAACTAAAGGAGGGTGGAGGAGAGTCTTTAAAGACTGGAGGAAAGAAGTTAGAGGCATTTGGGTCTGGATTTAAATGAAGGTCCTGTAGTTGTCAAGGTGCACCATCTTGTGAATAAAGGTTTCTTTAACAATCTTTGTAGAAGGGTTGGGGTAAATGCCTAGTAAGTTAGGGCTGTCAATTTAACTTTATACAGTATTTGAAAACAGAGTAAGAGCACAGGTTATAATTAGCTGGAGTCTATGCTATATAATGAAGTGTGATCATTGTGATAACAGTTGTAATCCTGGGGCAAATGGATGGCACTTGTAAATGTGAGGAGACTCATTTGTCTCATTTTAACAGTTTTTAGATGTTTGTGGAACTAGAGAGGGGCCATAGTTTCTTGAAAAGTAGGTCTAGTTGTAAAGTTCTTGGTTCTCCGGGTGGTTTCTGAGTGTTTCAGCAGAGCCTGGAGGTCTTCCTCCTCTACGTCCTGCAGCTTTATCCTCTAACAGCCATGTCTAATACCCTCAGTGAGGCGTCTTTGTGTGCTGCTCTAAGGTATCAGCTCAGGTCAGAAGGTAACGCTCTGTTTACACGATCGTTTCCTAAAGCACTCGTGGTGACCCGCTGGTGTGAAAGTTGACTTTTTTCTTGGCCTTTGTCGGGGGAAACGAAGAATTGCAACATTAGCTGCAGCTACTGGGCGTGAAAAGAGCCTGAGGGTGGGGGGTCCTGAGTATGGGAGGCCCCCCCACGCTGACCCTCACCCTGGGCGGGGGCCCCATTAGCCTCGTCATCACAGTTCATTCAGGCAAACTGTAACAGTGTCAGTGACATTCTCCCACAAAGACTCACTCCTTTACACAGTCTATAAACATGCTTCTGCTGGCACATTCATCGCACACTGACACCCTGAAAGAGGCTCTTACAGGGGCCGTTCTCACTAAGGCAGGATCCGGGGCCTTCTTCAGGCCTTCCTCAGGGGCCACACAAAGACAGAGGTCAGACGCTAATTTATAACACTCTGCTCCCAGGCTCCTTAAACCGCCCGCACAAAGACACCACAGCACATTCCCTCTTCCTGATTTCTCCCACACAAACATTGCAAACAGTTCACCGGGATTTAAAAGAATGCATGCAACAAAGTGCTGATGATATTTACAGCAAATTCATTCCATTATGATGTCACATAGAACTTTTTACATGCAACCTGAATGTTACATTTACATGTTAGGTAAAAGAAAACCTGATGTGGAAATCAGCCTCCTGCAGCACATGAGCATCAGTGAGGCTTTTTTACACTTTTACCAGCAAGTTGTTAAATAATTATGTAATATTTGTCAGGGCATTTATGTGCAATTCTACAGTTAATAAATCGGCATTCATTTTATAGGTGTTAGAAGTTTTATCTTCCTACTGAAAATATGCAACATTCAAGGTTCAGGTAGTTTGCAAATTAGACCTGCAGACTGTTGGGACTCAATTTTTCTGCATCTCATATGGACATTTAAGAGCAACCAATATGCATGTATTGACATAAGATTACAGTTTATACATTTAACTTTGATTATAAATAGTTATATAATTGATCAATTTAAAAAAAAGGTCTAATCAGGGAGGACTCTGTGAACAGGAATTCTTCAGTATTGAAGGTGTTGCTTTGCTGTGTTGCTAACAGAAACATTGGTAAAATTTGCTGCAGAGATTTACAGGTATATATGAAACACTCATCTTCGTGAAATTAAATTGTCTGTATTTCCTCTACAATTCTCTTTGATTGGATGACCAAAAATGGATAAAACAGATATTTAATGGAAAAACAACAAGGTTTTTTTCCTAAACAAGACTTAAACAGCCTTATGAACCAGTGAGAATTTGCAGCTTAATATGGATTGTTAAAATACAAATTTTAGACAAAGTATGTGTCAAGAAAAAAGCAAGTCATTTGGAAAGTCACAGAGAAAAAAATGTGAAAATGTCTCAATTAGTAGGGGTAAACTGAAATAGGTCTTTGTCATACCTTTGCATTACTATTTTGTTGGAATGAAGGAACTTTAGTCAATAGTGTATTACAGACATGATTCAACCAAGAGTTTGAATTAGAAAAAATGGCAGAAGTCAGCATTTCAGTTCAGTTTAACCAACAAAAATGCCTCCTTTGCCACTTTATCACTCAGACAGAAACACCATCTCATACCCATAGAAAACACTCAAGCAACTGAGAAAACACCTGCCTTTTACCATAAGTTTCTCCCTCACAGCGGCCTCAATACCTCCCCGATTCCTCTCCAGATTACACAAAGTGATTGACAGCTAAACTGAGCCATAATAGACAGTTTATATGAGATTATGAGGGTGAAACGGGGGGCCATGTCATGATTATATTGACAAGATGACTTACCATAAGTTGACCGTTCAGACTGGACTCTGCGCACAATAGCCTGGCTGAGCGCAGTCATCCATTGTAAGTAAATGTTGAGAATTTGGGAGAATGTTAACATTGTGAAGAATGTGCTGGGTGACGTCTGAGTGAATAGGTGGGGGGTGGCCCCTGACAGGACCTTTGACACAGCAGGACAGCCTTCTCCTCGTCCCTCCGTTAGCACCGATCTCCTCAGTGACGCCCCCACTACCAAGAAAACCATGCAGGAAAGACGGGGCATTGAGGGGGAGCGAGGATGCTGCTGCGGTCACTCAGAGGTTAACGGATAAGTCAACTGCAGCCAACACAACTGGCAACTAAAGATGGGGAGGGGTCCACTTAATGAAGGTGGAGTCAATGTATGAGAAAATGTTTGGCATGTATAGGAAGAGTGGAATCTGTCGAGTTGTTACTCCATCAAACTCAATCTTCAATGTTTGTGCCTGGTATCATCATTGATCCTAGGTTATTGGATCACAAGTTTCAAGCTTTAACTATAGGAGCATTGAAAGTAACACGACAGTCATTGTTGCAGCAAAAATGAAATCTACTTAAAAATACTTGCTATTCTTGGTACCTACTTTCCCTGTTGTAACAATATGAGAGCTGATAAGAACATAGCGGCTAAACGAAAACATGCTGTGAATTTAAAACATCTATGTTTTTGCTGAATATCACCAGGAAGCTGGTGGGAAAAATTTCAGAGAAAGGTAGAGTGAAAAATTTGGCCCCTTGCATCCCACCCTGAAAGTTTTGTGCATATGTGAAAGCACTGTTACATAATAGACAAAATTCGGCATCCTATGAACTATCTTTACTGGTCCAGCCCAAAAATAGGTAAAATTCAACAGCAGGTAAGTAAAAAGCAATGTCTCTAATATTTAACAATTCAAGAATAACATTCAGCTAATACAATACATGACCATTCACAGAGTTCACTTCACAGGTCACAGGATGTTTAAAGTGGGTTTAGTACAATCTGACACATGCACACACTGCTCCCAAAACACACAGGACACCTACCTTTTCGCCCTCTGGCACTGTACACCTGTACAACACTTTTGGGCTGAAATCACCACTTCACTCAGCAATATTTTGGGCTGCCTCATCCCTCTGTCCCCCTCACTTTGCCTCCTAGGAGATCACTCAATGATCAATCTCAAAAAAGGTCTAGAAAAATGTAAATCGCTCCTCGTGGCGCTGACCATCGCCAAGAAAACAACCCTCATGAACTGGAAATAAAAACACACCATAACTATCACACACTGGAAAAGCCTTCTACTAGACAAACTCTTCTGCTCCACTAAACAGAAGTTAAAGTCTCAAGATTCAATGTGGTAACTATTAAAAAATTTAATAAACTCATCATAGCACTCCATCAGTGATTTATATTTGTCCTCTTTGCTCAAAATCAACCCATCCCCCAAACACAAAACACACACAAACACACACAAATAAACAATAACTCCTTTTGTTTGCTTATTTGATTGCTGTGTTTAATCATTTAATCATGACAATATTCTGTTTATTTACATCATGTTTTATAGGAAACATAAACAAATGTTTTCCTCTTTGTTCCGTATCTGCTGATTTTAAATCACATCATCACAGCTTCATTCACATGTTATTGTTTTATTTATTTTACAATTATGATTAATAGTTATCACAACTAATAACTATTATTATTATTAAGTATTATTTGTGTTTATGATTATTGTTTTTATTAGTATTTATTATTATTAATTTCTTTCTTATTGATTCATTTTTTATTATTTCATACTCTTTCATTACCTGTATGTTGTTGTGTTTATAATATTTTGGCTCCCTACAAACACAGTTTCAGACTTTCTTTAAATTATATATGTTTATGGATCCAGGCTGAAAAAACACTCCAGTATTGGATAATTGCATGTCTAAAAAAACCCTCTGTTTCAGCCCTACTCAGAATGAGCTGTTTCTGTGTCTGTGGCTTTAAATCTTACTGAACTGTCTGACTCCGCCCCTCACTCTACCCTTGACTCCGCCCCTCTCAAGAAATGGATGGCTTAATGGATGTGGCTCTCCTGATCCTCCTCTCAGCTAGATCAGGAGAGGAGGGTGGATGGAACTTTCTTCCAAGTGGGGAGGGCCAACTGAAAATGGGGGGGGGGGGGGTGCTAACTCCCCACATGACATCATGAGGGGAAACTCTGAGAACGGCTTGTTTCAGCACATATTGTCTGAAAGCTGGGGAAAGAGAAAGGAGGAGGGGATGGATTTTTCTGGTACTTGAGGGAATTGTGGATGGGCCACGGGCAGATATTTTTGTCAGAAAAGCCTGAAAAGTGATTTTTGCATAATATGTCCCCTTTAAAAAAATCTTTATGATAGTGTCTTGATTCATTGCGAGCTACAACTGAGCCAGGAGATTTTAGAATAACAGCATTACTGTATGTAAAGGGAGTTGAGTTTCTCCACATGTCTCACATGTCAAATGTGAAACGATGTATTGAGCCACAGCTATGTTGTTTCTTAAACTGGTGCCAGTACAGCTGGGATCTACTTGAGCTTCCTGACTGCAAATGTACCATTACTCAACAGTTTTTCATCCCACTTTATTCTTTTTATATAACCTTACGTTAGCAGACAATAATGTCAAATGTCAAGTCTTCTGTGTTGAATATGGTTAAAAGCATCTTTTTGTTGGTTCATCCTTTGACCTGATGACTAAACATAGTTAAACTATGGCAATAATTTCTTGCACTAAACATATTAGAGTTTCCTGTTAACAGTAACGGTGCAGAAATGTCCCAAAGCTGTTTCTGCTGATGTCATAGAGAGGAGGGAAATTACTGTAATGGATCTTAGACTACTGCTGTATCTTAGACCTCTGTAGGCCTAGGTGGTTGAAAAATGAAAGCATATTTAGGACACTTAAGTACTGTAAATATGAGGTATTGAATGGTACTTCATGGCATAAAACTACCAAAAGAAACTTGACTCACTGTGGGCTCTACTATCCCAGGTAAGAGGAAGTCTGACTCAGCACATATGCTGTGTGCTTAACAGAAGTATGTAGCCATCAGGGAATTGTTCATTTGCCAAAATCACATCATACATAAACATTCACCCACAGTAAAAAAATAAGTTGAATATCAGTCAGCAACTGCTTACGAACACAAAAAACCCCATAGGATCTATAGTCTGATTCAAAAGACCAGTGTTATGGTTCAGTGAGTGACCATGTTAATTGATGACAATAAGGCAAATGTGTCACAGTTAATAACAGCTACCAAAAACTTAAATAGACCCTTTGTTAAGATTTTCATTAAATTCATATCGTCTAAGCGTATCCTACTTAGACATAACAGACGACGTTCAGTGTTTCAACAATGTTGTAGCTAAGTACATTATCCACTGACACTGTCAGCTAAAAGCCCCCAGTTAGCACGGCCCCTTGTTAAAACGTAACACCTGCTCTCCTTCAGCATCAACAGTCAAGTTTTTAGATTTATATTTTTGATTGACAAGCTTCTTAAAACTGTATTTCCTGTCTAAGCTCATATATATTATTAATAAAATAATTTGCAAATTAAGCACAAATCACATTAAATAAGGCTTTTTGATGTCAAAAAATAATTTACAGCCCCTTAATGCACAGCAGACAGGAGCAAATGCTGAAATTAGAAATTAGAATCATGAGGTACTTAAAGATCCACAGCTCTTGTCTAAGTTATTTAGATGGCCATCTTCACTGCCCAGGTACGGCATAATGCTGTGGGAAACACTGGTGTCTGAGTGTGTGAATGTGCGCGTGCATGTGTGTGTGAGAGAAATAAACAGGCCCACTATGAGCAGAGGAACACTGGGGAAGATTAACCTCTGCTCCTGCAGGCCTCCCAGGGTGAGAAGGCAGTTCAGAGTCACACACATACATGCACACACAGAATTGTATGCAGATAAAAACAGCTACTGTAAGTTCAATAACCACTGTGTTTAAGATGCATTCAAAGATATGAACCCTGGGAGTTATAATTTGACACACATATTCACACGTCCAAACATACACACACGGCTGTGGTTAATAAATTCATTCTGGCATTATGGAGGATCTGCTGTGATTATCCAGTCCTCCCTCTTGCAGCTCAACATGTCTATTGGCTGGAAAGCGGCCGGCCTCTCTGCTCTCTTTCAGCCCGTTGTTCTGGGAAAAGCCTAAAGGGAAACATTTAGATTGCAGGGCTCTTTGAGACGCTCTGACAGTTGACTGATGACCGTCCATAAAATGACAAAGCATTGCTGTGTGGTGGCCAGTGCGGCCCACTGCCTCCCCATGGGAAACTAATTGCTTTGAATTGTTAACGGCAACATTATTTTTCTGCCAATCATTGCTTTTCAATGCCCCGAAAATGAGCATGAAACAAGTCTTTTCAGTGAACAAAACAGTTAAATGTCCCCAATGTTGATCAAATTAACTTCAGCACTCTGACAATGGACTATATTTGTGTGAAAATAATGGAGGGCCACAAAGGACGCCTTTATGCCAGGATTTCACAGTTGTAATGTAAAACTGTTCTCCCCTGAACCGGACCAGCCACTCTGAATGGAAGCAGGAAAAAAGAAACAAACTTGAGTGCACAAAAGGGATTTTTTTAAGAAAGAGGTAAAGAAAAAAGATGTTGATTTTATCTCATGCTATCATTTCACGGTCTCATTCAGTGGCCATGTTTCTGTCCTCTGAAAAGATCTTAAATGTCACATCACATCAGCTGTTCTGTTCAGAGGTAAAAAGGCTCAATTTTCACAGCATTAACTTTATAGCAGTTATTGGATGATGCTTTTTAAATATTTCTTGCTGAGGGAATTCCTGTAATTTTCAGTCTGAGCTTTAATTTAACAGTTTAAACGACTGAAATGGCTGCTACGCAGTCTTTAGGAGATAAATCTTTTGAGTAAAGACCTTTCTGTTTAAGGTTCAAATCTGAGAAATTATCTCTTCATGTTAAATCTCAATATCAACCAGACGCCCCTAACATAAATTTTAACTTTAAATAAGATTAAATTTAACACAGTGTCTTTGCTGAACCATCCAATCAAGGGCCACAACAGAGACCAACTCCCCGGTTCTGTGGGTGGAGAATGTTTTTTGTTGATGGAATTTGGTAGGGGTGTTGAAAAGGATCATTTTTAAGATGTGTCATGCTGACGTAGATAGAACTACACTGATGTAGTGACAGAACATAATCCATCATTGCATATGGACGTGGCTTGTAGATTGTCCTGCTGTGAATTAACTTATGCTGTTTATTTAATTTGGTTTACAATTGAAGGCTGCTCATGTTAACTTGATTTCTGAAGCACTGTCTAAATGCGTAACAAAAAAGGGAGTGGATATTAAAGACTGCTTGGTGGAAAAATGGCCATGTGCAGTAATTTAATCAAGTGTAACTGTCCTTATGCAATTTCAATGCAAACTTGACATCTCTACTGTTACCTTCTTTCATTTTCTAAAAGTCTAACTAGGGACGGGAGATGGAAACTAGCAAAAGCTATAATCTCTCTATGTTAAACATCAGTTACTTTTAGTTTGTTTGTAACAGGCTGAAGTTGCACTATGTAATTTCATTGTCCCTATCAAATAAACTTAATAATAATAAAAAAAAAAAGACGATTGTGGATGCGACCAATTATGATGCATCATGATATCAAATCCAACATCTGAGAGAATAACTGTATCAAATTGCACCAAATTGTGAGACCAGTGAATGTGCACATCTCTAGAGTTTGGTTTCTTTAAACAGGCTGATATAGAGTTTGATTCTGGTAAAAAAAAAAAAAAACAAACAAACAAAAAAACAAACAAACCTGGACCTAGATGACCTAGCAGGTCACACCCCGAGTAACTGAACGGAACCAGGTTCAACTCCAGCTTGTGTCACTTATTACACTCTCATCCAAGTTTCTGACTCTATCCACTTTCCTCTTCAATCAGTCAACGGAAATAAATCAAAATAAATACATCTTAAAAGATAAAAAAAAACAAAAACTAAAAATAATTATAATAAAATTAGATTGAAAACAAAATGAAATTAAGTAAAATTTCTCTTAAATACTAGTACTTTTTTGTCACAGAGTACACATTAAAAACTGTTCGTTGATGATAAAACATCAAACTTTACAGATATTGGTGGTGCTTACTTGACCCAATAATGTTGCAGCCATGTCAGCCTGTTTAACTACTGCAAGCTGAAATCTACTTAAAAAATTCTTAACTGTAACAATTAAGCAATTCGGTTTAAAAAAAAATCTGTATTTTAATGTTAATGACTTATAAATTAAACTCCAATTTTAACTAATTTAGAATAATTTTCATGATTAGAAGGTTAAAATGTTGGCATACCGTAACATTAATCCAAAAAAAGATTCGCCTCATCAGAATACTGCAGTAAAAGAAGGTAAATAATGCCGCATGCAGCCCTTTGCACATATGCACACTTTCAAAGCACAGGAGAACCAGCAAGGCATGCATTTCCAGCTGAGCTCTGTTTTCCTCTCATGTTAGCGGCCCACACGTCAGTGCGGCTACAGATCTGTGCTTTTTTGATGTGACTCAATAGTGAGGTCTGGCCAGCTAAACGCTGTTCCTTCTCAGCATTGTTCCCCTGAGGCCTTGAAGCACTTTGGAGATAAACACCGTTTAGCAGTTAAAAGGGCCACAGAGGAAAGGCTTATCAGATGTCTTCTCAATGGGCCGTAAGCTGCATTATGAGGCCTGGGATCAGATAAGGTGGAGGCTTGAAGCCTGGCTGCAGACCTCTGTCCTCAGCGCTCCTGTGTGATCCAGCTCCTGTGCCGGCTGCATCATGAAACTCAGCTGGCGGTGTGTTCAGTGGCCCCCTCCTCTCCTCTACCATCCAGCAATGAGAGATTAGAGCTCAGAGAGTGAGAGAGAGGAGAAGAGAGAGAGGACAGAAGGAGGGGGGTTTGGCTTTAGTTATTCCCCCTGTCCCCTTTTCCTGCTCTGCTTTCTGGGGGTAGGAGTCAGAGTCAGGACAATGGCCAAAAAGATGGTTCCCAACCAGCCGCTGAATGGGAACACTGTTGGTGGTAGTGCTTCATTCAAAGCGCGGCCCGGGCACATTGTCCTCCAGGATCGGCGGAGGAGAATGGAGTTTGCTGGTGGCTGCCAAAAGGTTAGCAGCCTCTGTGAAAGGAGCGACCCATTATTCACTGCCCTTTACAAAGCCCAAGCAGCCTTTGTGCTCCTCCTCTTTTTCCTCTGCACCGCCAGCTTTTTCTCACTCTGCTGCTCCGGATCTGCGCCCGACGGTTTCCCCCAAAGTGAGCGAGTGAGGCGCGATGCCACCCCTGTACCCCGAGCAGGGAATACCAGGAACATACAGGGACCACCCCACCACCACCACCTTGTCTCACATCCCCACCCCTGTCAAAAAAGGAACCTTTAAATGATATGGCCCAGAAGTAACAACAGGGTTAGCATTCACAACACAAGGGGATTTAGAAAGAAGGAGCGTGGAAACTGCCACTCAGCCAACACCAATTCTATTCAAACCCCCCAGACACCAACTAAATCTCTGCTATTTAGGTGTGTTTACAAGGGAACCTTTAAAAATAAATCAAGTGAAAGAGCATGATGGAAGAAGGGGAAACACAAAGAAAACACTTGAATGTAAGGCCCTTTAGAAACTTCATTATGCCAGTAAATCCAGGTAATAAAAAATGCAAAAGCTGCCATATTCTCTAAATGTCCATGTCCATTAAATGTGCTGCATTCTTTCATCAAATCAAGAATCAAGCACAAGTGAAATACGACCTCTTGGAGAACACTTTAGCCTCATATTTCATGCTCATGGTGGTAATGAATGCCACCCATATGTGCATGTACTTATTCAAAGTGGAGGGGGGAGAAGGTGGTGCATTCTGATGCTGTTTGAATGGGAGGTCACCTGCAGCGATGCTTTTATTCTGTGTTAGCTCGATCAGGTGAGGAGCAGAGGTTACGCTGTGCACTCTCTCTTTCTGCTCTGCTGTAAATGGATATCCCATAAATCATAATGTGGCCTGGCCTGTTTGTACAGAGGCTGGCTTTAGACAGAGCAAGGTGAAGAAATCTTTATGTAGATTTTTGAGGTCTAAGGGTAAATTTAAATGGCTACTTTATCAGTTCAGAGCAACCTGTATTGCAATCAGCTTATTCAATTTGAATTCATATAGCTATTTTGAATTTGAATAGTCACCTGATGATGCAGAAACACAGAATGGAAAAAATGTGTTGATCATCTGGAGACTATGAATTCCATATGACAAAGCTTTCTATTCTACTTAACCATAGAAACACTGTTTTACACATCCAAGGATCAGACTGAGATCATGAGGTGTCCAGAATTAAGAGGACTACTCTAAAACATGCAAATGCTCAGTAAATCAAAGCAATCAGATTCAAAAATGGTCTCAGCTTTTGGAACTAGCTTAAACCAATTCCCCATATTTTAAAATCATCTCTTACTAAAACATTTTCTAGAGGGTAACCTAATTTTTTTCTTTTTGTCAGCAGAAACAGGAATTAAATCACTAGAGTCAGTTTATTTGAAATAAGGACAATACTTTTGTAATATTCATAGAAAAAGCTTAACATAAAACCTCAAATTCAAAACAGTCTGGGCACTGTTTAAATGTAAATAACAACAGAATGTAATAATTTGCAGACTTTATAAACCCATATTTTATTCGCAATGGAACATAAACATATTAGATGTTGACCCTTTCATGTAAAATATTAGCTAATTTTCAATTTGACGGTGGCAAAAAAATATAAAAAAATAGGGACATTGGGCTGGAAAAGTAATTGGTGCTTAAAAGGATGCTACAACATTTCGGCAAATTCACCCATTGCCATAATTCCTATAGTCTTAGTAAAAGGTTTGTTTCCTTTAGTTGTGTGTGCAAGCTGTTTCTAGATCTGGGGGGACTAATATACCAGCTGCACAGCTAACGCTATGGAAGCAGATGGAATTTTTTGCTTTCCCTCATCAAACTCATCAAATACACAATCCAAAAACTCCAAAACGCTCTTGTGGACATGTTGTGACCTGCACATTCACCACGCTGTGAAATAATAACATATGATTATGTAACATTACGACACATGAAGCAAATACTCGGAACTATTTCTTGAGTAAACCACTGAGTGACACAGTGCAGCAGCCATGTCTGGAGTGTAGTTCCAGCTTTGCATTTAGCTTTGAAACATCTCCGTCTCGTATCGTCCTATGATTATTTCATAGCGTGGTGAATGTGCAGGAAATGAACCTATTACTAAGACTATAGGAATTATGGCAATGGGCGAATTTGCCAAAATGCTGAAGTATCCCTTTAAGAAAAACAGCTGGAGGAGCATTTTACAACTTATTATGTTAACTGGCAACAGGTCAGAGATTTGACTGGGTATAAAAGGAGCATTTTAGAGAGGCGGAGTTTCTCAAAAGTAGATATTGGCAGAGCTTCACTGATCTGTGAAAAAATGTGTCAAAAAATTGTTGAACAATTTCAGAAAAATGTTCCTCAACATGAAACTGCAAAGAGCTTGAATACCCCTTTACATACTACTCTCTTTCAGGGAAGGCCTTGCATATGTCAGCAAGAAAATGCTAAACCACATCCCATATCCACCACAACAGCATTTCTTCACAGTAGAAGAGAATAGATGTGGAACTGGCCAGAATACCCAGAACTGTTGAGCAGCAAGAATACTACATCATATAAGAATGAGACGATGTTCTCCCTGAAATTCCTGCAAGGTCTCCCAATCTAAGTCAAGGCTCTTAGCTTATAGTGGGTCTAAGAAGGAAGTGGCATGTCCTCTATTTATTCCATAATAAATCTCATGTAAAACAAACTCCCTTTGAGGCCTTTTCCTGAATGAAACATGAAGATTTCTGAGGTCACTTATTAGTGGTAGAGACTGTTGATACTAGTGCAAGTGTCAATTGAGATGTTTCAGTAAAAATGTATAAAACATGACCAAGATGGCAAGCCATCTAGTGCTCATCCTAAAGCTTACCAGCAGGGAGAAAAGCAAGGGCAAATGTAGGATTATAAAGAATAAAACAGAAAAAAATGCAACATTTCTAAGTAAGGCAGAGCTGGAGAATGGGACAGAAAAAGAACAGATTAAAGAGAGTTCACAGACCGTGTAGTGAGTAAGATCCTAACTTTACAGACAGATGTAATCCTGCTGAGCAACAACTAAAATCTGCTCTGCTTCTGTCTCACCCCAAACCTCCATTACAGTCACATCTTATTTTAGATGACTTCAGACACTTGTCTTAAAACTCAAGGGAAAGTTACGGCTTCATAATTTCCCACTGATGCTTATATCTTGAAAAACAAACTATTTTCATACAAAAAAACAGGGTCTTCCTTAGAACGTACAAAGATTGAAGTTTAGATGACAAAGAAAGAGATAGACTAAGGGGGTACCAGGTGTTTTACAGTACCTGTCTAAAACGTAGCCCAGGGCCTTCTGTCTGGTCCCAGAGTAGACAGACGGGCTCTTCTCCCAGGCCACCAGGTTGGAAGCATCGTGGAAAAGGTGGATGTTGACCAGATCAAAGGCACTGTGATGAAAGAAACGCAGTCTGAGTGACCCAAACAACCTGAATGTCCACTGCTTTCTAAATAAGTTAATTCATCAACTGATCTTATCTGTTAATACAGTTTTATCTGGAAACAGAAGGACTAATAAAAGCTCACTGTTTGTATTCTTAAAGAGGATTTAGAATCAAACAAACTTTCACTGGACCAAAGGATCAGTTTAGGTCAGTTCACAGGGTTCATTTATTTCCATAGAAGCCACTAACAAAATAAAAGAAGGGGTTTCAACATTACCTAATCATAATTCAATTTCTGTCAAAAAGCCCTGCTCATCAATAAGAAGTTAACATGGCAAACAAGCTGTTTGGCTGATGTTTTGATGAATCTGGTTCTAGTTTGATTCTGCTGCATGTGGATTATGAAAGTCAACATATTAGATGTTTTATGTTGTAGTCGTCAGCCACCTTTTATAGAAAGAACACCTTTTGTCTTGAGCAGCTCTAGATGTGTCTGTCTTTGCAAACAAAATAAAAAAATGAATAAAATTGAAACAAAACAAAAAAATCACAATTTCCAGAGCATATGAAGTAAACATAACATGAATCCTACTGAGATAATATATTTTGCTAGGCATATTTCCTTTATATTCCAAAGTGAATTGTCTGCACAAAGTCAGCAGGAAATATGAAAAAAAATCCCTGCAAGTTAGGGATTAAGTTATTTTATACCCCGTGGCAATCTCTTTGCATGAAATGAATTTATTACTTCATTACATCTTTTTACCAGGATTTTTTCTCCACATTTTTGCTAAAACTAAGAAGATATCAAACTTCATAAAGCTCTGATATGAAGGCAGAAACTGACATCAAAGACTCTGACTTGGTTGTTTTGTCAAATCCTATTGGTCATCTTGCATCGTGCCCTTCTCCTAGGAAATCCCCTCATCAATACGTAAATGGAGGGCATATATGACAACTTCTATTATTCAAAACCTTTCTGTCTGTTGCCAAACTTAAATCAATGTGGGTATATCACTGATATAAATCAGCTGTATCATAAGTCAATGTAAATATATTAGAGGCAGTTTTTTTTTTTACCAACCTGCATACTATTGGCCAATAACTATATGCCATTATTTAGCATAATCAGGCTTTGTTAAAGCGTTTAGGATCTGAAAATTGATCTTGCTTAAAATGACGTTCTATGATTCTAAACGGCAAATACCTGCAAGGTTTTGAATTTGTGCAAGTTTTGTTTTTTTGTCTTTCTTATTTATTTCTTCTATTATTTATTCATATATTTATGGAGTGTGTTTGGTAACCTAGGGCCCTATGAAATCCATTCTATTTTTTCACAAATTCCGTTTTTTCCATTTTAATTTTTTGGAATTCCGTTTTCCTTTACACTAATTTTACTGCCAGAGGGGGTGTCCTGTTTATGTAAGGGAATAAAATGTTCACTAATTAAATAGAAATAACCTTAAATTTATTACATTTATTGTATTACTATTGTATTGTATTGATGGGCTGCAGTAGGTCCTCAAGCCACAGTTTGGATAACCCTGATATAAAATATTGGTAATCAGTGTAACAGTCAAATACTTCCATTATTTTAAGACCTTCATTAAAAATTGGAAGGTTTTGAGTACTTCCATAATTACACTGGGTCCTGGCTGATGTTTTTAATGTAAGTGAAAAAATCCTGTAGTAACTCATAATGTAATAATGTAATAATGGCTGATAATGTAATAACTTAAATGTAATAAAAGTTCATAATGTAATAATCGTCTCACAATTTAATAAAATCATGAGCGTGTAACATAATAACGTCTTTGCGCATAATGTAATAATGTGACAATTTATTACATTATGGGCTGATAATTACATTATGAACTTTTATAAGACTAATAATGTAATAAGTTATTACATTATGTGCAAAGCTGTTTACATTATGTGTTCATGATTTTATTACATATTAATTTATGAGCTGTTATTACATTATGAGCTATTATTATATTATGAGCTGTTATTACTTTATAACCTTGCAAAGCTGATGGATATGCCCGTTTCCTTGTTTTTCACTGGCGAATCCATCTTGTTAAGCTCCCGTCTGAACCGCCAGTGACAGGACCAATCAGCGATGAGGGGCAGTACTTTCAGGCACGGCAGTGTTGTGACGTAAACAAGCAGCAGCTAGAGCTGGTGCAGTTATGGAGGAAGAGATTAGCATGGATGCTGCTAAAGCGCCAGTTTTATCAGAACTTGATGACATGTCTTCATGAAAAGAAGAACAAAGATCAGCAGTGAGTTGTTTTCTTTTCAAAAATGACAAAAGTCGAGTACTAACATGTCTATAGTCACTATGTTTCGCATTAATCCTTGGTAGCAGTACAAGTGCTGCTCGATAGCAGCTACGTCACGTGTTTTGTTGCTCTGTTTGGCCCGTGGAGATGTGACAGACAGAACGTTCACCCAATCACACTCTGAGTTTTTTTCAAATCCTCTGCCTTTTCTCAAACGTTTCCTATTGAAGCTTTCCCAGATGGATGTGTGAAACAAATCCATCTGGCATGTCAGGTTAATTACATTATGAGTTGCTACAAATCCTTCTGTTCTCTCAAACACAAAGTGATAACAATGTAATAAGAAGTTCATAGTTAAGTTAAATGGTTAAAAGTAAACCTGTTACCTAAACTTTTCTTTACTCTCACAATGCAATAGTCCATGCAGTGTGATGCTGCATTGTTCACCTCTGAACTGTAACGGTCGCCTCCCCATCTCCATCCTCACTGTTTGTCCATCTGCCTCATACTGGACCGGGACGTTAAAGAGGTGCATTTGCATGTTAACCAATCAAAATGAACTACAGTATTAATGGGAAGAATTATTCACCTAATTGATACTCATGTAACATTGTATAGCCCACAGGTGTTCCAACATTTTCAAGTTCAACGTTTGTATATGAAGCCTTTAAGGGGTTAGTAGGTTTTAAAGTTAGCCTGAAGTCACAGCTGTGTTCCTGTCACATAATAAAACTCACTCTCTCTAAGACTCTCTGGCGTGATGAGGAAAAAGCATTTGTAGTAAGGACCAGTTATCTTGTAGAAGTTGTGTTACGCATTAATGACCCCCCCCCCCCAATATTCTCCTCAAATAAACGTTCCTCTCTCTCACGGAAACAACAACATTTATGTCAAATTAAGTCAATTTCCGCAGAATTCCGCGTTTAATAGTAGATTCTGTTTTTATTGGCCAATTCTGCAATTCCGTCCACAATTCCATTAACGCCGAAATCATAGGGCCCTTAGTAACCTTCCAGTTCAGGCTAGGCCTCTTTCTTTTTTTTGTTTTTTGTAATAAATATTGATTTGAGAAGGAGATCTCTGAGTTGAGACATTCAGTACATCTATGATTAAGTAATTTACTGTAAAGAAAGGCCTTAACAACTTAAGACCGTTTTTGTTTGTCTTGGCTGACAACATTGTCTCATTTCACCTAATGTCAGAAAAAACTGCTCAGGACTGAGGTCTAAATTGATGCAGAAAGATTCCTCTAATTACTATCTCACCCTGAATATCACTGCACACAAACACTAATCTGCTTTCTGTCAGTTTGTTCTGTCACAGTGAAGAGAGAGATATCTCTTACAGAGTGATGAACAGCTCCCTGCTGATCCCATCAGTCTGAGCTGTTTGTTAGCACGCTGTTGTGCAGGAATTACTCTTATCTCCAGAGGTTTATTCTGCAGTGACATCCTGAACAAATGAAAACATGCATGAGTCTGACTATCTCTGATCTGATCGCCCTCCTCTACAACCCCCTCCTCTTTCTCTCTGCTTCTTTTCCTGTCAAACGTCATGCCCCTATTAAATGCTTACCGTTTCAGCTCTTTAGTTCTCATGTCATCCTTCTATTAGATTACACAACCCCCCCCCACCCCCCCGATCCCCTGCTCTGCACACTGGAAGCCAGCGTTTGTATTCATCCCACAGCTCTTCAATTGCATGTAATGTTTTCTGTCATCCGTCATATGGAACTGCTTGTCTAACGTGATTACGTCTAATCACATCCCTGCTGGTTTCTGCAGCAAACTGTCCACAGAGGGTTCAGACAGCCGGGACAGTCCAAGTAACTGACACGGTCTGATCTTCATCTCTGATCACACTGATACTGTTCGAATGATCCAGGGTTACCAAGTAAGAGAGGGTTGATCATGGCAATATAGAAGAACACTCACCAATCAGCCAGGGCCCATCGAGTTCTGATGAATCCCTTTCTGGACCACTTGCACTGCAAAACAGAGACCCAAATTGATCAATGAAAGAAAGAACATGATGTTATTTAAGCTGTATTCATGACTTTAGGGTAACCAATTACTGTCTTGCTTTAGGTTAGTTTGTATTTATTTGTGACTGTTAAAAAATCAGTTTGATAAGTTTGACAGAGTTAATCTAAGGACATCAGGAGTAACTCAACACTGAACAGCGTGAATGATGCAGATACAACAAGACTAGGTTAAAACCTAATATATGGCTGACCACAACTCTCTGGGATACCTGTTGAAATACCTGACTGAATTGTGTTTCCCAGCAGAGTGATTTTTTGGGGGGTGCGTCATTGTACTGTCCCTTACGTGTTTGGGTTGAGAACCAAAAGAGCCCTGTTGGCAGGAAATAGCAAACCTGACACCCACTGCATGAATATATTTGATATTCATCTGGGAAAGCTCCCACAGAAAACATCAGATCATTCAGCCCAGTTCAGCAAGAAGAGCCGGCTCTTTCGGCTCCCAAACGGCTCTTCATTCGGTACCACTTTGGCTTCTAAATTAGACAAATTAAGCTTCCTTTTTTTATTTACCCATGATTGATATAATTTCATGTTTTTCCACAAAACTGTTGGATTAAATCCTTTTATTCTCAGAATAGCAGAATATTTTTACATCATGCTCGATATAAAACTGTAAGTTTTTAGACAATCAAGCATTGATTGAAGAGTTCTTTAACTTTTTAATATGTTATATGCTGTAATTTGTTTTACATTTAACATGAAACACAGTGTGAGTAGACTTCTGTGATTTCCATTAAAATATAAATTAAAAATAGTAATAAAATAAATAACACTGCATTGTCAAAAAAATTCCCAATTAGATCAAACTTTAAATGGAGCATGGGGAAAGTAATTAGACCATAAAACTCAAAGAATGGCTACATTTGTCATAATGGTTTGTATAAAAGCTGTGTTACACAACCTGGTACCAGTCCTTATTTTTAAGGAATTTATTGTAACTGGTTACTTAAATTTATACCTTTATACCTTTAGGCCCCTCTCTCTCTGTGTGGAGACTGAGAAGCCATTGTACACAAGCATTCACGTAAGAACCACCACCCCCATCACATACTCATGCCAAAGCAGGTTGGCAGATGAGCGAAAACATTTTCCCAACATGAAAAGCATTTAGGGTTCTTTTTATTCTTTATTTCATACAGAAACATGGTGCAGTTCTAGTAAAATGGACACAATTCTAAAGCTATATCTGAGGTATTTACAGCAGTGGAGGCAGCCATTACTGACAGCTTTTAGTACAACTACACTGCAGCCATAGCTTAACTCTGTATGGTAGGACTCTGAAAGTGGAGTCACTCAGTCAGTCAGTCAGTCAGTCAGACAGATACAGATCCATGTGTAGGGCTGACCTCAGCAGTCAGTCAAAAATAAACTGAACAGGTGCATCATAGTCAAAATATTGTTCGAAAATGTATTTTGATTTCATAACTTAATCAGAGAGGGGATTTTACGCGATTGTACATCCGTTCCAATCACCCATTTCCATTCCAATCAACTTTTCATGAATACAGACAAGCAGCTCTATCAAAGCAACAAGCTTCTGTAACATCACAATAGTGCCAAAGTTTAATTGCCTGCATGCCACGTTGCACTGATGCATAATTTGTGCAAAAGGAGTCATGACCAAGTACTGATAGAATAAAAGAAAATCATGTAAGGTCGATATTTCTGTAATAACCTTTCTATTTTTGGTCTTAGATAATGTTCTAATATTTTGAGAAAGTGGATTTTTTATCTTTTGACATAGGCAGCGAGCCACGGCCATCAAGATTGAAACAAGAAAGTCTTGAAATAAATGAAATAAAAGACATGAAATAAAAATAACCTTGCAATGCTGAAGGATTGACCAGATCCCTTGTCTATCATCAAGCAGATCTGGTAGAGCTTCAATCTGAAAAACTAAGATAGACCTGAGTAGTAAGCATCATTTGAGGAGACCAAAACAGCAGCTACAGATATGGTTTAATTGAACTGTAACCTGGAAAGCAATATTAACTGGTAATTAGCCTGAATGTATCCATCATGGAAGTACTGGACCACATAACTTTTGGCGTATGTGCAAAAAATCTGAAATCAAATTCAACACTTTTTAGGACCTTTTTCTAAGACCCTCAAGTAACATTTTAAGACTTAAACACTGATGATCACTCAACAGTCACAGAGTTACTCTGATGACCACTCAACAGTCACAGAGTTACTCTGATGACCACTCAACAGTCAGAGTTACTCTGATAACCACTCAACAGTCAGAGAGTTACTCTGATAACCACTCAACAGTCACAGAGTTACTCTGATGACCACTCAACAGTAAGAGTTACTCTGATAACCACTCAACAGTCACAGAGTTACTCTGATGACCACTCAACAGTCACAGAGTTACTCTGACGACCACTCAACAGTCACAGAGTTACTCTGATGACCACTCAACAGTCAACAAAAGGATACCCATCAGGATACAAAGGTAACAATTATTATAATACAGAGACCATGACAGGAAAAGTATCATGATACACATTTGTTTTGTGTAATAAACATCTCTGAAAAAGAATTCTCCACTGTTAACTGTTCTTTGGGGTCAGTTACTGGTTGCTGTTTACTTTGTCAACTTTACAACTATCATTACAGGCTTAGACTTTAACTATGGTTTTATACATAGCGGAGGTGCAAACTTTTTTGGAAAAAACATATGGTACTGAAAGAGCTACACAGCTCAGAGCTACTACAGAAACTGCTTGATGTGGACTTTGTTAATTACAATGGAAATGATCATGCAGAAAAAGTTTTAACCCCTTTACCCCAGAGAGACCCCAAAAACACACATAACTTATAAACTAGTGTGACATATGATCTGGATTTTACAGCGTGTAGAAATGCAATAACAAAAACCTCCTCCCTGAGGACCTTACCTGTATAATTTGTAAATTTAATACTTTCCTGGGAACTTTTATTACTGCTGCTTTTTGGTCTCTTTTTAAACTATTTTTAAGCAGAGTATGATGGGGTTGTGACATTTGCTTTTACAATAGAAATACCTTTCTATTGTATTTTTTAGCAATTAAGATTTTCAGATTTAGGCCAGTTTAACCAGATTCTAATTACTGCCAGTTCCAACATGTCTGATAATAAACTTTACAGCCTGTTTTTTTTTTTTTCAGTACAAAGCACACAGCACTAAAACTCTCTGTGTGAGCCCTGTAGAAATCTATTGAGCTGCTGTTTGATCAGATCCCACCAGCCCTCAGTTTATTATCCAATCACAAGTCAAAGATGTTTCAGAAGCAGCACATGATTCACCGTGAAGCTGCTGATTAAATGAGACAAATTGATGCTGCGAGTGTTCTCATTCTGAATAATAAATACGTCTCTTTCCTCTCTGCTCTCTCTCTCTGATTCTCCTAATGGGGAGTTAACTGTGCTGATGAATAAACTAATTATGGACCAGGTCACATAATTACAAATTGACTAATTTTATTTAAAAAACTCAGATGCAAATTAAAAGGCTAAGAGGTATTTGATTGCGCCTCACATCCTTCAATCTGCATTAGTGCAAGATTAACTGTATCAAATTGAATTACATTAGCATACTTGAATTAATCCATACTGCCTGTGCAGGATGTATGGGCCCAATTATAACTCGCTGTCCCAATCTGAAGACTGTGAGAGGAGCAAATGAAAGAAGAGGTTGATGTCATACTGGAAAGTAACAGATCAATCTTAGAGACTATTGTTTATACAGAATGAAACAGAGGAGACAAATCTCAAACTTTAATTACTCGGATCCTATATTTATATGCTTAGTTTTACCGATTATTAGTAAAATGAATTAATGAAAATGTGTGCCTCGCTAGCTCAGTTGTGAGCTGTCACCCCCCACCCCCACCCCCCCATTTCGCGCTCCACAGTCTCTCTAATGTCCCACTCAAACAGGTATCCGATTGGCTCGATGTCATATATGCACAAGCAATGTTCATTTTTAGTAAATGGGGTGAGGTGGTCTAGTTATTTTGAGGAACACATTTATATCCTATCACATGTTATAAACCTAACATTTCTGAAAACTACTAATGGCATTTTCACTGTAAATACTACTGATCATGGCATTACTATGATCTACAGTTGCAAGAAAAAGTATGTGAACCCTTTGGGATTTCTTGGATTTCTGCATAAATTGGTTATAAAATGTGTTCTGATCTTCATCTAAGTCACAACAATAGACAAACACAGTCTGCTTAAATTAATAACACACAAAAATGATATGTTTTCATGTTTTTATTGAACAAAACATGTAAACATTCACAGTGCAGGGTGGAAAAAGTATGTGAACCTTTGGATTTGACCTGCCTTTGGCAGCAATAATCTCAACCAAACATTTCCTGTAGTTGCAGATCAGACCTGCAAAACGGTCAGGAGGAATTTTGGACCAGTCCTCTTTACAAAACTGTTTCAGTTCAATAATATTATTGGGATGTCTGGTGCGAACCGCTCTCTTGAGGTCATGCCACAGCATCTCAATCGAGTTGAGGTCAGGACTCTGACTGGGCCACTCCAGAAGGCGTATTTTCTTCTGTTGAAGCCATTCTGTTGTTGATTTACTTCTATGCTTTGGGTCGTTGTCCTGTTGCATCACCCATCCTCTGTTGAGCTTCAGTTGGCGGACAGATGGTCTTAAGTTTTCCTGCAAAATATCTTGATAAACATGGGAATTCATTTTTCCGTCAGTGACAGCAATCCGTCCAGGCCCTGAGGCAGCAAAGCAGCCCCAAACCATGATGGCCCCTCTACCATATTTCACAGTTGGGAGGTTTTGATGTTGGTGTGCTGTGCCTTTTTTTCTCCACACATAGCGTTGTGTGTTCCTTCCAAACAACTCAATTTTGGTTTCATCTGTCCACAGAATATTTTGCCAGTAGTGCTGTGGAACATCCAGGTGCTCTTTTGCAAACTTCAAATGTGCAGCAATGTTTTCTTTGGACAGCAGTGGCTTCCTCCGTGGTGTCCTCCCATGAACTCCATTCTTGTTTAATGTTTTACTTATAGTAGATTTGTCAACACAAATGTTAGCATGTACCAGAGACTTCTGTAAGTCTTTAGCTGACACTCTAGGATTCTTCTTCACCTCACTGAGCGTTCTGCGCTGTGCTCTTGCAGTCATCTTTACAGGATGACCACGCCTAGGGAGAGTAGCAGAGAGACTGAACTTTCTCCATTTGTAGACTGTCTTACCGTGGGCACATGAACATCAAGGCTTTTAGAGATACTTTTGTAACCCTTTCCAGCTTCATGCAAGTCAACAATTCTTGATCATAGGTCTTCTGAGAGCTCTTTTGTGCCAGGCATGGTTCACATCAGGAAATGCTTCTTGAGAAAAGCAATTCAAAACTAGTGTGTGTTTTTTATAGGGCAGGGCAGCTTTAACCAACACATCCAATCTCATCACATTGATTGGACTCCAGGTTGGCTGACTCCTGGCTCCAATTAGGTCTTGGAGAAGTCATTAGCCTAGGGGTTCACATACTTTTTCCACCCTGCACTGTGAATGTTTACATGGTTTGTTCAATAAAAACATAAAAACATATCATTTTTGTGCGGTATTAGTTTAAGCAGACCGTGTTTGTCTATTGTTGTGACTTAGATGAAGATCAGAACACATTTTATGACCAATTTATGCAGAAATCCAAGAAATCCCAAAGGGTTCACACACTTTTTCTTGCAACTGTACCTTTAGAGCTTCCTCTATTTTTCAAAGTTTGTCATTTTTTGGGGTCCAGGGTGCTGGAAAATCAACAAAATTCTGCACACATCCTAGTTATGCCAAAAAAAAAAAAAAAAAAAAAAAAAAAAAAAAAAAAATGAGCCTGTTTATACCGGCACTAAAGTCCTTAAAAAACCTTATGTAGGTGATCTGCACATGTGAATGTAAATAATCTCAATTTCCACCCTGGCTTTTTTTTGTCTGCAAAGTTTCAAGTAAAATGTCGAGAATAGGCTGGGGTGAGCAGATATGAGACTACAGCAAAAAAAATAAATAAAAAATAAAACATAAAAAAATTCAGTAAAAAATTCACCTAGAGCAAGCAAGCGGGGTTGGCAATGTTTACAACTATGAAACTAATGTGAAATAGATTCAGTCTTAAAGCACATCATTACATTGGTTCATGCTCTATTTCTGCTTGCCAGTATGTTCTTTTTGAGCCTGGTTTAGTAGGGTTAAGTAGTGAAAACCTCCACTATAATAGACTGTTTATCAGGGAAACTCTGAAAGTGTCAGGGGATAATTGTTGTAAAATTGTTCTTTAATTTTTAAAAATGCATGTGTTCAATAAATTCTACAGGTATTGTAAATGGGTGTTGAAAACTGGCTACACTGCAGCTCCTACAAAATTGAAGTATCCCTCTCAGATTTTAAAGGCACATAACTGTTCCATAAAATCATCTATCTATATTACAGAAAAAGGTGAAGCTAAATTCTGAACCCAAGTCAGCCACTTAGATTAACTCCTGATTATGTTAAGTATCACCGCGGTTCATGTGGGCTCAAATAAACACAATGATTTTAGGCATTTGGTCTGCTAAATCAAATGCTTGGTAAGTTCAAAGAAGACCTTAAGGATAAAACTGGAGAATGACCAAAGAAATTTTCCTCCTTTTTCTCCTGTCAAAACAGCACATTCAGTGAAATTTTCAAATTATTAGTGAAAAAAAAAACTTAACATGTCAATTACACATGACAATGTTTTTGCAAGAACTATAGGAGTTTGTTGATACAAAAATAAGGAAGGAAGTGTTGGGGTGAGGAATGAAGAGGGACTGAATGAAGGGGGGATGAACTTGCTTCACGCCCGCTCAAGCTCTGACTGCAGCCAGAGACGTTTAATCTCGATTTAATTTAAAGAGCCATTAACTACAATCACAGCATTAAAATCCATCATTTCCCTGACACCCGGTCCCAGATTGCCCCATTTCCTGCACCTATGACTGATTGACCCCCTGCTTCACCGCTTCCTTATAAACATGCTCACACACAGGCGTACACACACACTTTACAGTCATGAGGGATCACGGTTGTGTCTAATGTTTTTGTGTAATTTAAACAGGGAGAATCGACCAACACTGCTCCTTCCCGCGTCAGCTTTGGGTTAAAATTATGACTGAAGATTTACAGTTTTTTTAAAGCGTTGACACTTTTCATACTATTGATCAATAAAATAATGCCGGTTGTATTATTTTGAATCCCATGGTATTAAAAAGTTTTGAAGCACTGAATTTTTTGTCAACCTTTCAGAGAAATAAGCATCAGCACATCTGAAAACAAGACCCATTTTGCTACCTATTCCACCTGATTTATGTACTTCTATTTGGTAATAGGATGGTTATCACGCACGATAAATCAAAGTGAAGAAGAAAAGACTTGGTCTCTATTGGTTGACATGATGATGACATCGTGATTTGGTTGTTGTTGCAGTAAAGAGGATGACACAGATGCTGACCGGCTCCATTTAATCAGCTGCTGAAACATCCTCACCCCCCCCATCCTCCATCTCCTTACAAACACACACACACACACAATGGTTATCAAATTTTCCATTCTTCACTACTTTTTAATACTAAATGTTTTGAAAAAGACAAAATTTCTGATAATAGAATGGCTGAAAGTGGTGGAAAGTATTACATCCGTAGAAAAATTACCAATCTTCTGTCATTTGGTCATGTTCTTAATCAAAAAGCTGCCATTAGAGAAAGAAAGAAACACTGCCAATGAAAGACAGTGTGCTAGAGTTTGCCTCCCTTTATCTGTGATTAAAAGTTCATCCTACACTTGAAGATATTTTAAAGTTTAAGAGATGTTTAAAATGTGAGACAGCAAGCAAATACTGTCAATTAATGAAAGACTAAACAGATTCCTGGAATAAAAACAGGAAATCTCACTTTTAGTAATACTATAGGTCTACATTTCACTAACAAAATATAAAATAATAGAGCCAGTGTAAACATGGGCTGTAAACATTACAGACTGTGAGCTGGAGGTAAGTATTAAACCATGTGCAGAAATTTTTTTTTTTTTGTTTCTTTCTTCAGTCATCTCACTTCCCAACTGGCAATCATTCACTCATGTGGTTAACAACAGAGAAACAACAGAGCACCTAATCACAAAATATCTTAAAGGGGACATACAATGCAAAAATCACCTTTTAAGGCTTTCTAACAAAAAAAAGTGCCCCTAGACTGTCCACCATCCCCCCAAGAATCAGAAAAATCCATTCCCTCCCTTGTTCTCTTTTTCCATCTTTCAGAAAATGTGTGCAGAAACAAGCAGAGCCTGTTGATACCGGCACTAAAGTCCTTAAAAAACCTTATGTAGGTGATCTGCACATGTGAATGTAAATGTTCTCAATTTCCACCCTGACTTTTTTTTGTCTGCAAAGTTTCAAGTAAAATGTCCAGAATAGGCTGGGGTGAGCAGACATGAGACTACAGCAAAAAAAAAAAAAAAAATTAAAAATTCAGTAAAAAATTCACCTAGAGCAAGCAAGCGGGGTTGGCAGTGTTCTCTTTTTCCATCTTTCAGAAAATGTGTGCAGAAACAAGCTGCTCTCAGATTTTCCCCTCATGATGTCATGTGGGGAGTTAGCACCGCCCCTGGGTTCGGTTGGCCCTGCCCTGCCCTTCTCTCCTGATCTTCCTCTCTGAGTGGAGGAGAGTCACATCCATTTCCTGAGAGGGGCGGAGTCAAACAGCTCAGTAAGATTTAAAGCTCAAACAGAGGATTTTTTAAACATTTAAAATTCCAATACTGGAGTGTTTGTTCTTCTCAGGCATGTTTAGGGGACCTCTGAGACCAACTTGTCTTAAAAGGGTAAAATATGTTTCCTTTAACAAACAGTTAGGGTTTGGTATGGTTTGGGTTTTTCTGATACCGGTCGCTAAATTGATACTTTTTATGCAATGCCAGTGCTTAAACGGTGCCTAAATCGATACTTTTTAGTGAAAAAACTGTGTTGAAAGCCAGTGGGAGAATGAACGCTGTCTGGGTATCGTAAATGATGCATGGATCTTTATAAGATGCCAGTCAAACATGGGAAAAGAAAAAAAAAACAGTCTAACTTAACACATAAATCACACAAAATGCAAAATGCATTTCATGCCTTTCATTTGGGGTGTCAGAGTATTGAAATGAAGTACCAATATCTTAGTTGTAATCAGTACAGTGGGTATCTGATGTGTTGGTACCGGTACTATGTCAGTACTGGTTTTCGATACTCATCCCTGCATACAGTGCCTCAAACCACAGGTTAAAAAGATGAGATAGTTTTAAATAACCCTAAAAAAATCAGGACTTTGACAAGTACTGTTTGACCAGGGGCTCGGCTTCAAAAATTAGCTTTATGTCTTGTGGTGCACACAGCGCTTCGCAGAAAATAAGATGTATTTTCCGGAAATAAACATGTAATGTGTAATCAGAGTGTGCATCAGTGTAAAGTCTCAGGTGGGAGGAGGACAGAAGTGGGAGGAAGGGGGTGTGGGTGGGAGTCAAAGGGCGACGGTAAAAGGTCCGAGTCTTGGGGTGACATTGGCTGACCTTCCACAGGTCAGCGATGGCGTCTCCGCCCATGACAGTGATGAACGGCGGCTACACGGAGGGTCACATCCAGGGGGTGTCAGGAAATATACACATACACAGACTGACGGCCAACACACGCACACAAAAAACCCACACAAGGATGAGAAAAAGAAAGACAAGACAGGAAAAAAAGACAAGATGGAGGAAAAAAACTGACCATATGATTCACTGGAAACTGTAAACCACTAAATAAAAAAACTCCCCAGTTGTGACCAATGGAAAATTACGCTGCTATAAAATGTCATATAAGACACACAGACACAATCCAAGTCCAAGTCCAACGGCCTCCAGTCGCTGTTTCACGGTCCATCCCGTTTGATTCTTTGACCTTTCTTATATTTCAGCTCAAAGTCTGACCCCATAAATAATGCCATGGCGGGGTGATGTTTGCAGGGTGTGTATGTGTGCTGGGGGGTAGATAGCAGAGTGTCGGGCAGGCAGTGAGGGAGTGGGTCGAAAAGGGGGGTCTTATACAAAAGCCCTTTGACAGAAATGCACTGTGAGTAATAAGTAATACACACAAACGCTGATTGATTTGAGCCCTGCTGGACACTCACATTTATCTTTATTCCATCATCCAGGGGGGTATTAAATGGTGTGTGTGTGTGTGTGTGGGTGTGTGGGTGTGTGTGTGTGTGTGTGTGTGGTGGGGGCGCGGCTCATGTGTGGGTTTATATGACTGGACAGCATGTGTGTGCGTTGGGGTGTGACTGTGAGTGTGCTATGGCTGAAAGGTTTAAAATAATCTAATTCTGTTTTTAAACATTTTTTTCAGTATTGTGATTGTTTCAATATGTGAACATTTTTAAAGCTCCTCATCATATGCATATTTCAACAAACACAAGTAATTAATCATTCTGTATCATATCCAGCACAATACAAGACAGATTAAATTAGGGCTGAACTATTTTGAAGAACTATCTAATGACTTTTATTTTGACTCATACTGCAAATTTGATACGAACTGTATCGGCGGGAATGATCATTTTTATGTCATTCTCGTTTTGATTAAGAAAAGCCTTTACAAATAAAGGAAAGTATGAATTTTTGACAAAAGTCACATCACAAAAAATAAAAGATTCAATAACTGAGGCATTTTAAACCCCTGAAGATGATTTTAGTCCCACAGTGCAGGCCTGCTTATGGTATCTAAAAATAGTATGAAAGGTAACGCCTTCGGCTAACAGGCCCCTTGTCTTTGAGATCATCTACCAGTCCTGAAACCAGGGAGAGAAAGAGGAGAATGACATGTGGAAAAGAGCCACAGGCAAGAGGCTAACCTGAGCTGCCCTTCCCCAAAACCACAGCTGGATAGCTCAGTGGTTTACATTGTTGATTGTGGTATGGGAGATTGGGGGTTCAGGTCCCAGTCAGAGCACGAGTGTCCAGTGTGGGCCCTTGGGCAAGGTCCTTAACTCCAGGTACACCTGTCCCAAATGCAAATCTGCTACATGGCATTGTAACATTGTGACATTGTAATTGAAACAACTACAACTATGGCATACAGCTAATAAAACCCATAAAATTCATACCCATAAAAACTCATTCATAAAATTAAAATAAAACTTGAAATGGTTTCTTAGTGAGGTTCAGTAGACTACACAATCAATGGGTTGGACTGTTGACTTGATTGTTGTCCAGAAGACAGTCACTGACCACCTACACCAGGAGGGTAAGCCACAAAAGGCCATTGCTAAAGAAGCTGACTGGTCACAGAGTGCTGTATCCAAGCATATTCATAGAAAGTTGAATGGAAAGAAACGGAAGAAAAATATACTGTACACAAGCAGTAAGGATCACTGCAGCCTTGAGAGAATTGTCAAGCAAAACCAACTCAAGAATCTGGGTGAACTTCACAAAGAGTGGATTGAGGTCAGTACATCAAGAGCCACCACGCACAGACGCGTCAAGGAATTTAGCTACAGCTGTCACATTCCCCATGTCATGTCAATACTCAACTAGAGACACCATCAGAAGAATCCTATCTGGGCTAAGGGGAAAAAAAAGAACTCGACCGTTGCTCAGTGGTCCAAAGTTATCTTTTCAGATAGAAGTAAATTTCGTATTCCATTTGGAAGTCAAGGTCCCAGAGTCTGGAGAAGGATCAGAGAGGGACAGAATCCTAGATGATTGAAGTCCACTGAAGTTCTCACAGTCAGTGATGAGTTTGAGAGCCATGCCATCTGCTGCTGTTGATCCACTGTGTTTTCTGAAGTCTGATGTCAACGCAGCCCTTTACCAGAACATTTTAGGAAGAGGGTTATTTCATTCTCCAGCAGGACTTGACACCTGCACACACTGCCAAAAGTGCCAAAAGCTGGTTAAATGACCATGATGTTCCGGTGCTTGACTGGCCAGCAAACTCCCTGGATCTGAACCCCAAAGAGAGTCTTTGGGGTACTGTCAAGATGAAGGTGAGACGCAGAAGAGCTGAAGGCCAGTATAACAGGAGCCTTGGCTTCCATAACACCTCGGCAGTGCCACAGGCTGATCGCCTCCATGCCACATCGCAGTGATGCAGTAATTCACTGAAAAGGTGCCCCAAACAAGTTTTGAGTACATGCAAATCAACTTCCTTCATTTCTGTATTAAAAATCGTTTTTATTGGTCTAATGTAATATTCTTATTTTTTGAGATGCTGAATGTTGAGTTTTCATTAACTATAAGCCATAATCCGCAAAATTAAAAGAAATACTTTCATTTTATTCATTCTTTGTATAATGAATCTGTATATGAGCTTTGCTTTTTGAATAGAACCACTGAAATAAAAAAAAAAGTTTCCACGATATTCTAACGTATTGAAATGCACCTGTATGTGCTCCTACAGCTGTTCTTCTTGTTACTGACTAGCACAATACAAACAGCAGATTGAATTATTTTTACATTACGTCTGTAACAGCACCACACCAAAGCTCCATGGTCTTATTGTCTTTATACTGTATCTTTTTTACCCCAGTAATATCTATTCCCACCTCCTATGGTGTCTCAATGGTGCCATGACAGTCAGCTACACTGAAGACTAGACATGACAGGCACGAATCTTCTGCCTTGAACTGAGTGGCAACATAAACTTAAGTCAATAACCCATCTAGGCAGAGGTAGACCAGAACCTACGGTGATTCTGCAACCTGGAAATGATTATTTAGGTAATACAGTCTGAAGTCATCAGGAGAACACTGCCATGGCTGTTTCTGGGTCATGAAAATAATGTCACTCTTGTATCTTAATCCTGTTGTTGCAGTTTCAAGAATGTTTAATCCTATGTCATTTAGACCCTAAAATATGAAAAATAAAGACTCGAAATACTAGAATGATATCACTTCAGAGAGCAAAAAAGCAACTAAAAATGGGTTTTTGCATAAGGGTGCGGATTTAAAATGGGATATTTTTTCTAAATTCATCTACATGCAAAAATGAGCTTTAATTCCAACATCATGCTCTCGTTTATGAGCTCCTGCAGCCTCATGGATCACAGCTGTCACAGAGAACAGCATCCATGTCACAGGTGTCTTCTCCGGTGATAAACGCAGAGAGCATTTTACAAGCGATGCCAGTTTAAATGACTTCATCTCCTTAACATCTCATCCATGAATCAGGTACAGAGTTTAAATCAAAGGAGGAGAACATGAGGGGAAGTTAACTTTCATCGGGGGCAGAACTTGAAAGTAATCACAGCCCTGTATCAGAGCGCACACAGAGGGCAGCATGAAAAGTCAATGCTTTTATGGACGCACTCGCCGTGCCAAACAACAAATACAAACTCTTATGGATGTTGATCTACAGCCTGTCCACTACTGCCTCTCTCTTTTTTCTTCGGTGTAAAACAATCAATAGCAAGGGCACATTAAGGTCCGGGTCGTATACTTTATTTATATAAGGCAATGACAAATCCTTATGATGCAATGGTTTTTGGAGGCATGTATTACCGCGCCAAACAAATAAATATATTAATGTCCGCTGGGGAAGTGGAGAGATTGACGGAATAACGGGAAACGACAAGCCGCCAAATCCATCACGCCGACCTTTCAGAAGAAATGCACACACTATTTTGTCCACTTCTTTCTTATTCAGCATTTCAATTAATGTCCCGGCCGCTCTCTCCTTCACTTAAGCTATAACTCATGCCAGATTACGGAAAGAACTGATGTTTTGCATATGGACTGGCTGTCACTTAAATCAGAATCAAGCAGGAAGTGATTTTATCCAATATTTTATTTTATGACACAGAGTCGGGACACTTTTTAAAAGCTAAGAGAAAAAGCCATCAGGAGAAAGATGGAAATGAAAATGGATTTAATCTAAGATATAATATTCAGGGAAGATGGACATGTTTGATTTTATTTCTGTGTGTTCTCTTCATGCACTCATTTGATGTTAAATTACCACTCTGTGCTTTAAAGTTAAACATTTAATCACTAATTTAATTAATCCCTGGAAAGAATTTAAGTTTTGATACTTTTACAGGAATACTTTTACTTTTGCAATCAACCAGTATTTTATTCATGATAAAATCTATGGACGATTATTAGGATTAACAATATTTTTGGTCATCATTTCATTTTCATACAAACACAGAGCTTTAAAGTGCCTGGAAGACTTGAACAGGGGGTAGAAACTAATGAAATCACTGAAAGGCAGTTCAAAATAAAAGGAAAAAATCAAAGCAGTTTGCAAAGCATGCAGATAGCAGCAATTCAGAAAGAAAATTGGATTCATGGATTTAATGCAGCTTTATATAATCCTGTTTGGAGAGGAAAATTGCAGCAAGTGCACAATATCTGCCAATATTCAATATACTGATATGTACGAATTCATTTGAGGAAGAGCCAATGCCTTTATCTTTCACAGTCCTGATATAGACATTATGTAGTTAAGCCCTAAAACTACAACGCTTATAACGAGAAACTTTAGTCCTTAGAACAAATTAAAAGTTCAAGGAATAAAGAAAAACAACTTCATTTAATGTAGGTCTATCAATTCGGCAACATTTTTTTTCACATTTTTCATAACTGCTGACACTAATTATAAACTTAAGCTAACACCTGCCAATACTGATATCTTGCCAATAATACGGTGCATTCTCAAAACTTAACATTTTAAGCACATTAAGTTTTCAGCCATGACTTTTAAAGATAAAACCATTTTATTCTTACCTGGAGGATGGCAGATTAAAGATATAAAAGGCTACAGTACCCAACAGAGCTTTAAATGTGATATATTGTAATTTAACATAAAAACAATGTGTAGTCATTGTTGAGAAGGTAGCAATAGTGTAACTTTCTGACCCAGTTAGAAGCCACTTTTATTATGATAGCTGGGGGCAACAAAGAAAATGTATTATACCTGTACAGGAAGATTTGAAGATAAAAGGTTGACTAATCCCAGGATGGTTTCCTAAAATGTCTTGTGTTGTTCATAACTCAAAGATTTTTAGGTTACTGTCAAAAAGGAGGACGGTAACCAGACTGTTCAAATGTTTTCAAAAAGGAAACTATTGAATGGATAAAGTTTACATCAACACTGTAGTCATAACTGACAGCAATAGTTCTATCTGAAGGCATTTCTTTAGTTTCTGGTAGTTATGGTTAATATCTTGTTAAAACAAAACTCTTAAATACCGTTTATATATGATTCTAGAGCCAAAAAAACTCAAAAACTGATAAATAAACCAATAAACACAAACAACTTTTTAGTTATTGATTAATCTGAATAAGCACTTATTGAAAAAGAAAAAATTCCTTTATTGCCTTTATTACAGTCAACTGATTAACTTTTGTTAGTTTTTTCTTCCATTTTCATGGTCCAAAAAAACATATTCACTAAAAGATTAATCCAGAATTACAGAATCTTTAGACACTGGTGAGATTAGACGTTCATACTTCAAAGGTCTGAACCACTCAAATTCAGTTAAATGGGACTTTTTCTCTTTCAGACACATAAACCTAAACACACATCCCTCCTTCACCATGATGTCATCAGCCGCAAGCTCAGTGACACTTTATTAATGGTTGACAGTAAAGGTAAGACATGAGCTGAGAAATACACACATCTGTCTCCCATCATGCACCTGTGCTGTCTGCTGTCACTCTCTCTCTGTCCTCTGAGGATCACACACATCACTCCTCAGCTCTGATTAGTTATGAGCATGTAAACAAGATACCCGCCCTCTGCCTCTTTTTTATTCACTTTAAATCATCCTTCTTCCTCATTTTGAAAAACAATTACTCGTCTGCATGACCTGCAGCTGAGAGACTCGAGCGACTGGTTCGGGGACTCATGCGCGGCGGTGTGTCCGGTCCGGTATCTGCGTGTAATAGGATTCCTCAAAGCTGCAGATGGATGGCAAATCTAGGCGGTTTCATCTACTAAAAGAGGGCATAAATCAGCAGCGGAGGAAGCGGGGACGAGGCAGGGGTTATCACCAGTCTGCCTCCCTCATGAGAGCTTTGCATTAAAGCATTAGTGAAATTAATTCATCTTTCATAAGAGGTTTGAGCAGTATCTGTGATCTATGATAACAACCAATTTCTCACTACGCAGGACGAGGAGGAGGAGGAGGAGAAAAAATACTCGGCGACCCTGATAGACTACACAAATCTGCTCTTTTTAAATGGGCTAACATTATCTGGAGTGCTGCTCTCCGGAGCATCATCCCAGATTCATATTGCAGCCGGGAAGGAGGCATAAATCACTGTGCAAAACTTTTCTCATCTTACACACACACATACACACCTTTCTCGCTGGTTTGTTTGGTGTTTTTCTCTCCTCTTCCTGTTAAATGCAGAACAATGCTTCTGCTGTAATCATTTTAAACAGCTTCAATCAGTGTAATTGGTTTTAGATCATCTGTAGAATGAGAAAAAGGGGAACCATGAGTGGTGTGGGTGTGTTTGTGAGAGTGGGTGGGGGGGGTTCTGCAGTGTGTGTGAAAGAGACGGAAATTGGGGGGAAGTGTGTGAAGGGGCCGTATCCGTCTGTTTTGCATATATTTGCAGCGGCGGCCGGCGGAGCATGGTTGACAGATGAGTGGGGAGTGCGGGGATGACACACGGGCGGCCGTGCTCTTTATTACTATATCAGCACAGACATGCTCGGCGCTCAGCCCCCCCCCATGGGTGACACACCACACACAGACACGCACACACAGTGAGAACCAGGAAACTGAAACATAGCGGAGTGAGCAGAGAAATGCACCATGGGATACGATGAGGACTTTGTCTGATTCATGATTGAAATTCTTCAGCCTGATTTGTCATTAAGCGCAATCAAGCAGCAGAAAAATAAATTTTACAGTAGAACTTGACATGCAGCATAAACAAATAAGAAGTTAAATAATTTTAGACAAATTCAGGAAGTGAATGTCTTTAGTGTAAATTATCAATAACATCCTGAAAATAAGGACTTGAATTTTAAACCAGGAAATCTGAAATTAAATATAACACTCTTCAAGACTTTCATAAGACTCTAAATATACTTGAAGATCCCATCTTCAATTTCAAACCAGGTGCACTGATGACATAGTTATGTACGCGTTTTGTGCAGATTGTAAGATAAAAAACATGACAACAAAGTCAAGAAAATGCAGAAATTATTTGCTGTTGTAGTAAGCAAATAAAGCTATCATTGAGTTAATGGCAGTGCCAACATTTACAGTGGGTAAAAGCTTCACTACCAAGGTGCTGTTAATTTGCTAAATCCTGTAAAATGTTTATAAGCATCCACCTGACCAGACCTGACCTAAGTACTGACCCCAGCCTCAGCACCAACTCCTTCTCGTCCAGTCTCATCCCAGAAAACTTGCATTTACCTATCACTTTACCTGCACACATCACATAGTTGACCTGCTAGCCAGGGTGGCAGTGGCTTTCAGGAAGCACTGATAGCTGAACAGGGCAGAACATAAGCAAGCATGCAGGCTGACTTCATATCAGGTGGAGGTCCATTAGAATCTCACCTGTGCTCAAAACTAAATGCAAAAACAAAAGTGGAAACACCCGCCCAACACCTCTATTGAAAAATATTAACACTGGAAACAGCTACAAAATTTGAAACCTTATGGTCTAGCATGTAATATTTTTAATACTTTGCAGAGGCCTGAATTTTTGCTAAATTGATTTATCAACTTTTAATACTTTTTAAGACCTTGCAGACACCTAGTAACTTCATGGGCCGACTTGTTGTTCAATGCTGGAGAACAAAAATAAGTTTGATGGTCAAAACACACAAAAAAAATGTTTCTGAAACGTACAAAGTTAGTCTCTCTTTTGTATGCAATGGTATCAACGCCCTGGGATAATATGTAGACTTTCTTCATGTCATGATTTGACTTTTTTTTTTTAATTGTCAACAACTTAGATTGGTTCTTTTGCAACAGAAGAGAAAACTAGACTTACATGAACAAACAAGAGGAGTGCCAATGATAGCCTAGAGTCTATGTCTCTACACCCCATGTACAGAGGCTGTTGTCAACAAAGTGGCCCAGTTTCAAACCTGGTCTATGGCTCCTTTTCCGTGTGCAATTGCCTACTCTCTATTTCCCCAACTTCCAACTATCTGCTGTCCTAGCTATAAAATGAATGCAGTGAAAGCCCCAAAAACTAAACACGGAAAAAAGACACTTATAAAATACAATGGTTTTGGACCACTCAATAACAGTTTTTTTTTTTTTTTTTAACTTAGGCATTGTGGATACCTACAATTAACAAAAAAACTGGATTTTCCTAGTGTGCAATTGTTAAAAAGCAGTATTGTCACTCTGTAATGAATACATACACATTAAATTTCAATTTGTTGCTTTACTGATGTGCTTTTAATATATTTCTAATTTGTAAATTTTCTGTCTTACGTTGATATTTAAAAATCTAACTCAGGGAGTGCCATCACATGTTATTTATTGTTTTTTTTTAATATAAATACAATGAGTTTTAGATTCATTATTATTTATAATTTTTTAATGTTTCTTTAATAATGCTTTTGCTTTCATTTGCATTTGTCCCTGCACTCTTGCTTTATGGAAATTTTATCTTGGTTTGTTAAATTTTAAACTTGTTGTAGATCCAACAGTTAGCAACTGTACCAAGTTTCCAGCTCTAACTGTGGATCGGTCAGTCCTCTTGTCAGAAACACAGATGTCTTTAAAAAATCATTGGTATTCAGTCAGGTGAGCTGATTATACCTCCACCCACCTCAGGAAAGTAGTCCTGTGGAAACTTCTCCTTCTCCAGTGTGGGGGTGCTTTCTAGTGTCTCTGAGTAGGTCTCCTTCCCCACCACCTTCTTGAATTTCTTAGCTGAAGTGCAGATTGAAGGAAAACAGCCAGAGAGAGAGAGAAGGAAAAGAAGGGGGAAAGGTGAAATAGGTTATTCATTCTTTTACAAACACTGAAGGTTTGTTTCTGTTCAAAGTGTGTTTGTGTGAGTGTAAACGTCCTGTAGAAATTGGATCACTGCTCTTCAGACAACTGCACCACCTACTGGTCAGAATGTAGAACAGCAGCTAGAGAAGAGGATAAAAAAATACATCCGACACTGTTCTATAAAAAAGATGGATTCAGTTTCGTTCACCCTGACCCTGAATTTATCTTAGAGTAAATGTCTTTGAAGCATTTGATGCTGATGAGGAGATCAGCACATCTCCATTTTTAAACTTGATTCAGGGAATGTAAAGTGCTTGTTAATCAGTGCTCTGAGTCATGACAGAGATTTGTGATTATATTCTTTATATATACCCAGCATGGGAAAGAAAAACAGAGGTCACTGTGACCACTGGTATGCAGGATGTAAATGCTGCAACAGTCAAAAAGTTTTAAAAATATGTGCAAACTTATGCATGGAAGTCCTGATGACGATGCTTTAGTACAGATTACATCCTATTTGAAGTGGAGCAGATGTAAAATCTCTATTTGGACCTCCAAATATATTCCATCATCTCATATCAAATGCTATCTCTGTTGATTGTTTTCTGTAAAATTATGTTAATAAAAAGGCTTATATTATCAATTACTGAACAGAAAATGTTTTTTTCTGTGCAGGAAGCTTTGAATCACCAGAAAGAGAGAAACATTATATATTCTTTTATTGCAAGCATCTATCAAAATTTTCACCAACATTTTGCTATGACAAAATAAGAGAAGCACAGGCTGTAAACCATCAAATTACTGATGGTTGAATTGATGATGATCATGTTTTGTCTCTCGGGAGCTCTCTGCTAAACTCAGGACATCAGGAGCTGAGTAAACCAGCTGATTGTATGCCTTGGTATAAATGTATGTCTTACTTGAAGCTTGAAGTTACAAACAACCTTGAGCACAAGTCACACACAACTTTTCAAAAATGTCCTTTTTTATGCTAGAAGTAGACAAATTTACAGCCTGTTTAAAAAACAACTTTGGTCAGAATAGTTCATGCCTTTATTGGCTCATGCTGTACAGGGGGCAAAATGTTTTGTACCTTATCCATTTTTGTTTTGAGAATAGCTTTAGAGGGATTTGTGCAAAATTAAGGGTATATCTGATGACTACAAGCAGGCAGGTTGCAGCTATTTGTCAGAAGGATTCAAGTCTACTTCAGCTCTGCCTTTGTCTGTTTTCTTTTCATCTAAACGTTAATTTGAGAGAGCATTTTCAATATGGTGGCAGCTATGGATTGGCTTCAAAAGACAGCTGTAACAACCAAATGGGTGAAATCATTCAAGACATCTGATTAACCTTGCAAAGCAGATAGATTGGCCATATTCTATATCTGTCATCAGATTGATCTATCTTTTAAAACTCCTTTTTGAAAAGATTGTGCCTGGTCTAAAGGCAGACCTGACCAATCAGCATCACTTGAGGAGAATGAGGTGGTGGCTACAGGCAGAGTTTAGTTGTACTGTAAGCTGGTATGTACAATAGCTGCCACTGGTGTAGCTACTAGCTTATACGTAGCCATAGTAAAGCTGCAGTTTGTCAGAACTGGGCCACATTTCTTTATTAAAAAAAGAGCAAAGAGCCACACTGAAAGCCTCTGCTATCTGCTCCTTAGTGCAAGGAGGGACAGGAGGAGCACTGCCAGAGCCCTACAAAATGGCATCCAGCAGGCCACTAATGTACATGTTTCTGCTCGAACTGTAAGAAACAGACTCCATGAGGTTGGTATGAGGGCCCAACGTCTACAAGTGGGGCCTGTGCTCACAGCCCAGTACCGTGCAGGCCAACTGGCATTTGCCAGAGAACACCAGAATTGGCAGATTCGCCATTGGTGCCTTGTACCCTTCACAGATGAGAGCAGGTTCACACTGAGCACATGTGACAGATGTGAGAGTCTGGGGATGCGTGGAGAGCGTTCTACTGCCTGCAACATCCTCCAGCATGACCATTTTGGCAGTGGGTCAGTGATGGTATGGGGAGGCATATCCTTGGAGAGCCGCAAAGACCTCCATGTGCTAGCCAGAGTTACCCTGACTGCCATTAGGTACTGGGATGAAGTCCTTATACCCATTGTCAGACCATGTGCTGGTGCACTGAGCCCTGGGTTCCTTCTGATGCACGACGATGCCCAGCCTCATGTGGCTGGAGTGTCAGCAGTTCCTGCATGACAAAGACATTGATACTATGGACTGGCCTGCCTGTTCCCCAGACCTGAATCCAATCGAGCACCTCTGGGACATCATGTCTTGTTCCATCCACTGCCGACACGTCCCATCACAGACTGTCCAGAAGCTGACTGATGCCTTGATGCAGGTCTGGGAGGAGATCTCTCAGGAGAATAGCATCGTCTAATCAGGAGCATGCCCAGACATTGTAGGGATTGCATACAGGCACGTGGGGGCAACCACATTATTTAGCCTCATTTGAGTTGTTTTGAGGAATTTCACAGAAGTTGGATCAGCCTGTGATCTGATTTTTCCACTTTTATTTTGAGCATGATTCTGAAACCAGTCCTCCATGGGTTAATGATCTTGGTTTCCATTGATCGTTCTAACATTTTTTTTACTCATCACATACCAGTATGTAATGAATAAAGATTTTCAACTGGAATATTTCATTCATCGAGATCTAGAGTGTGTTATTTAAGTGTTCCCTTTATTTTTAGAGCAGTGTATATTCATGCAATGGATATAAGAAGTAATCTTTCTGGCATGTCAGGTGAACGTCTAATGGCTGAAATCCTTCATCAAGCTGAAAGTTAGAAACAACAGAGATCTATGACATAATTATGTTGTTACTTAAACAGTGGCAAAGCACAAGGCTACAGAGGTTGTAATCTCCTGTGAACATGTTGAACCATAGACTGACTTCTTCTTGTGATTGGCTGTGATTCTCTATCTATATGGCATACATAATCTCAGAGCTGATCAGCTTTATTCACCTTAATTCATTGGTGATATTGTCTTGTTGGAGTGCTATTTTTCACTCCATGCACTTTTCTCATAGTGACAATACTCAGTGTTTGCCATAAAAATGACCTACAACATAAAGCATGAGCTTCAGTGAATGTTCAGTAATCCTTATATTTCTGACTTTAAATCAAATCTTCAAGCACATGCGTGTACACGCTGACCTCCTGACTCCTCCCATGCCTGCGCCCTGTCCTTCACTGGGGTAACTGGTACTAATGCTGACTCTGGTCTAATAGGAATCAAGGCATCTCCACATCTATATCCCTCCTTTAATTAGCGCGGCCGCTGGACCCCAGGGCCCTCTGACACCACAGGCTGATGAGACCGCCGTAACTGTCCAATAACCCGCCACACACCATTACTGCAGGCCCGAAATCTTATGAATTAAATCCTAATATTAATAAGCATTACCATTCTGTGGGCCTGCCTTTACATTATCCTCAGAGCCAATCTCAGAGCGCTGGGTTTGATGGGAGCCAGAATAGCCTGCAGATGGTTGTGTGTGATATGCAGGGGTGGGATGAGGGGGCACGATGAGGAGATTTTATTCTGACTCTGTGGTCATCATGTGTGTCTATGTGTGTTTGAGGGGGCAACTCACCTTTGAAATCAAACTGGTGGATGCTTTTCAAGGACTCGTGGATAAAGTAGAAACTTCCGAGAGCCTGAAAGAGAGGGACAATCCCTGTTACATAGGATACTTGTTGCATAGCTCCTTGGGAGGTTTTCATTCTTTTGTGCTGAACAAAGTCAGTAAAAGCATGTTGGTAACTGAATAAGGATGGTTTTTATGCTCCTTTAATCAGATGGCTGATCACTGCAACAGCTGCTTTATCAAAATACAATATATCGATGTCGGTGTCCCCTAATTGTCTGCAGGAAACCTGTTTAGCAAAAGTATGTTTTACGTTTATTTAATGTAGAGGACAGAAACAGGGAAATTGGGGAAAGAGAGTACACTCACTCATAATTTTCACCTTAGTTCTCCAGTTTGCGTAAAGCAGTACTAAACCTTTCCACCATGTTGATCGTGCTGAGCATTGACCCATATCAGCAGAAAGCTTGACTAATAAACTGTGCTCTTTAACATACTCCTCAGCACTCTACACACCATCAGCTACACAACAACAGGTGCACGGTGCTGTCAGTACAGTATGCTATGGGCTCAGACTCTTCTAATGTGGCGAGTCAACAATCAGAGCTTTCAAAGGACACATTCAGATGGACTTTTGAACGAGCAAAGATCGACTTCAATAGGCTTAAAATCTTAATTTTCCCTGTGAACAATCAGGAAACTTTCCCAGTCGGGGGACGAGCCAATCAAAGTGTGTGGGAAGAAGAAGGAGTGAGAGCGGTGCAGAGAGGGGATTTGATGCGGTTCACAGTCCGCTACACTGCTTTCTGTCGCCCTCTTTACATTTAGAGCAAACGGAGGCAAAGCTCGGCCTCAATCCGCTCTGTCTTTGAGATCGCTGCAGACTCTTAGCCCGGGATAATTCTGTCTCTGTCTGCCTTCAAAGGAGAGGAAGAGGAGGGAGAGCAACTTTTAATAAAACATAAGTGAAGAGAGGGATGTGACAAAGTACAAATACTCTATTACTGTATCTAAGTGGAGGTGTTCAACTTTGATTTTATACCCTAAATGCCAATGAGAAACTCTGTGCTTTCTACTTAAATACTTTCATACACCTTATAATCTAAAACCACAACATCACTGTTATTTGACTGATTATATCAAAAAGTACCGACATGTTCCTCAGTTATTTCTTTGACCAAAAGCCATCTGGAGAAAATATACCCGATTAAGACAGTTTGTCTGCATTTTTACCACAGTTAGAAACAAAAAATTCTCCCAATTTTTTTCCCAGAATCATATCAAAGTTCAAAATTCTAGTTTAGTGACAACCCGAATCCTTTCTACCCTGTAGATTTTAAAAGCAGGCTCCTTACTTAAGAGTTAAAGTATTACTGCTTTCATTCATTTTTGCATCCTTGGAATATAATTTTCCAGCAATACCACTCATCTAACCCAAATAAATAAGGCAGTCACTCATGTTCAGGCTGACTTCTCATTGGATCAATCACGTGACAAGTCCCAGGACCAACATTTACTTGAAGAAAACTGAGAGAAAGACATGAAGACAAGCGCTGAAGGTAGAAGTAGGCAATATATCAACTATACTCTGTGAATCGCAGCTGTTGCCACATAAAGGGTATTAAAATGTCTATACCACGAACGTGGAGTATAAGGAGTTTTGTTTCTCCTGTTGTTTCTGAACACCTCTCTCTTACAGCAGAGTTCACTACCTCGCTCATCCAGAAAACTCTCCACTGCCCATGTACCTTTTTTTGTATCAGCAGAGGAGAGAGAAGCATGGCATAGCGTTGAAAGTAAACAGACCGCTAAGGTGAGTTAGCGGTGTTGAAGACAGACAACAAGAAACAGCGCTGGATCTGTCATCCGGCAGTGGTTCAGCTTTAAATTGAAAGACGTCGAAAAAAGTTCAACAATCTTTAGAATATGCAAGAAGATGATGCTGAGATTATGGCAGCATTAACTCAACTTTTTGCCATGACACGGCCCCAGAAAGGATTGTTGAAAAGACAGGATTTAAAAATCTCTGGAGACACCCGACCCAACAAACTCCCTGTCAGAGCCAACAGTTCATAACATCGACTACTAGGAAGTAAAAAGTTTGTGCTTCCAAATGAGCTTTTTCCAGGTTGATCACAAAGGAGAGCTCCTTAAGTCTAAAAGATGATTTCATGTGATGAAACTTTTCAGAAACTCATCGGTTTGTATCACTACAGATAACATACCAATGTAATCAAAGCTGTGAGCCTTAATGGGTGGACTAGACTGCAGTGTTATATTGCAATATTTTAGGCCATATTACAGCCCAAATTGAAGGAAGCTGGATGGAGAAGAGGGGTCTAGTGAGCAGAGACACTTCCCTATCCAACTTGTTTTACATCTACACAATCAGTTAAAGTAAACAAACTCACACACATACATCCTTTTTCACAGTGGAGATGCAGAAGAAAGGAATGGATCCATCAAAAAATTGCAGGCAAACTCCTGCACAATAGATAGAATTTGTCTGCATTTTTTGGTAACTGAAACAAAAAAAAAAAGAAAGATCCAATATTGGATAACAAGGATCTCTACTTTCTATCACTGAGGTATCAAAGCAGGTTTGACTAGAACCACATGGATGTTTGAGATGCTGATATTGTGAAAGCCGTAGTGAGGATACTATGGGGCTGCAATGCAGGAAAAAGGTGAATCAATACTACTTTTAACAATCTGTTTTTACACAAGTATCTGTACTTGATTTAAATCTTTCACAACTCTGCATGCACAAGTACTTGGGAAAAGAAAGAGTGAAATGAAAATGAGTAAGCCCATGAGGCTTGGTAAAGGTGGAGGTGAGTGATGGAGTGAGTTTTGGGAGGTGTGATCAAAAAAGAGACATCTGCAGAAATAAAGCCCGTGTGCATGCAGGATGATTTAGTCTGGAGGGTTTTCCTGCAGACACCTCTCTCTCCGGCGCTCTGGGGGACAGTTTTGGCCCGGCTCGGCCCGCTCTCTGCATTATTTATGAGCGCAGGCACATCTTGAGATTAAACATTTGCTGATTTGTCAAAAGCACAAACATGAGGTCCTGCCCATCTCCTTGACAAATAAGTTCAGCCAATGGAAAACACTGTCGCACATTTAATTGATGAGAACGGCGGCTGGTGACCCAGACCCCCGCCGCACCCCCCTTTTCCTCCTGCGGAGAGAAGGAGGGAAGTGGGTGGGTGTGTGTGGGGGGGTACAGTGCTGGGTGAAGCAGGACTCAAGGTCACACTTTCCCATAGCGAGAGGACAGCTTCCCGGAAGGCCCCCCTCACAGATCTGGGCTTGTTGCTCGTCTTTATGTTCTCTTTCACCTTAAAGTGCCGACGACAGACTGAGCGGCAGAGATGGATATGAGAGCAGAGCCAGGGAGGGAAAACTAAGCTATTTGTCAAAACGCTGCCACTGTGCTAACTGCTGCTGTTTGTGGAAATATTTCAGCAACTGCTCCAGTAAAAATGACTGTTTTGATATATGACATATGGCGGAATTATGGAGAAAAATGATATATTTCACTCTATTAGAAATTATATTTCTGAACTGCAAATGCTCTGCAAAGTCAAAGTGTGACTGCTGAATGAATCAGTCGACGAATCAATTTGTTTGACGGGGAAAAAAAGAGGGGAACGATTCCAATAAATGAGTCAAGGTTTAAGATGAAAAGCCAAAGATTTAGACTAATCAATTTTACAGTGAAATATTTACATGTTTAAAGTTAAAGCTGTTCAAAACAAGCACAAACAAAAAGCAATGTGGGTGGACTGCTATTTTTTCTTAAATTTATTTTAAGAAAATCCTGAGTACATAAATTGAAAATAGAAAAACAGATACATGACAGAAAAAGATGATCAACTGCAGCCCCAGGTGAACTCAACCTCAAAATCAACTGAATTATCAGTTTTTACTGATTTTCAATGCTAGTAAAGAGTTGTGAATTGATTGTTTTTAAGAAAAGAAAGAAACAACAGATTTTACCAAACCTGACTTTAATCAATGAAAATAATTAAACATGTAACATGAAATAACATGAAGAAAACATGCCACAATCTGCCATAAAGTAATTCCACGTAAGATGCTACAACACCATGCACAAGTTAATATCTGAAGTAGAAACATTTTATTCTTTTATTTTCAGTCTAAAAGAGGATGTTAATGGATTAAATTGTTTGTGTAAAATGCTTTAATGAAGAATCATTTAAATTTACTGTAGAATACTCTAGATCAGTGGTTTTCAACCTCTCTTGTGCAAGGTGCACCTAAGATCAAGCCAAAACTTGAAGGCTCAAATCCAAATCTATACAAAACTGCCTATTTAAAACATGTTAAAGTAAATCGAGCGTATAGCATCAAGCTCAGGCAGGCCACAGAGTCAAGCACTGCTTTAAAATTGAGATCAGCTGATCTCATGCAAGCCCTCATCATCTGACGGCCAGCTGATTTGCTTTTTAGCACGCTATTAGCTAATCGCACTCATGCTCCTCATACTCCTTACCCTCCTCCACCCCAGCTTCTCCTTCTCACAGAACAACCACACGTGAAAAACAGCAATAAGTGCAAATTTACAACTGCTTATAAAGAAAAACTACTTATGACTACAAATCATGTGTGTTTCTTGTCAACATGGTCTTGATTGAACTTCCATCCATCCATTTTCTATACCGCTTATCCCATTAGGGGTCACGTAGGGGAGCTGGAGCCTATCCCAGCTGTCATTGGGTGAGAGGCAGGGTACAGCCTGGACTGGTCACCAGTCAACTGCAGGGCTGACATACAGAGACAGACAACCAGGCGCGGTCACACTCACACATGCAAACTCCACACAGAAGCGAACCAGGGACCTTCTTGCTGTGAGGCAACAGCGCTAACCCCTGCGCCGCCATTCCAGCCTGCTGACTGAACATAAGTTATTGTATAGTTTCAGTAATTATGTATGGTTGTACAAATCGCTAAGGCACACCAAGACTTGGTTCTAGGCACACCAGTGAGCCTTGCCACACCGTTTGAGAACCACTGCTCTAGATATACTAAAACAGACTTCGATAACCAGTAAATTCTATTCTAGTTTATTTGAAAAGCAGCTTAAATTGGTAATAATCCTGTGTTTAGATCATTAAGTCAAGGATTCTTGTTGTATTTTAAGCTTTAGAATATGAATGACAGTGCAACAAATTATGATTAAACTGCATATTTTCCCTTTTTTTTAATAAGTAATTATAATATCATTACTACTTGAAATACTTGAATTTGTCAACTGTAGTTGAATACTTGAATTTCCTTCAAGATCAATAAAGAATACATCCATCTATATTAGGGCTGCAGTAATAGATTCTTTTTGTAGTCGAGTATTCTATCAATTCTTCTGGCAATTAATCGAGTACTCTAATAAGAAATATTGCATGTTTTTAATCAATCACTTTTGCTTTTTCAAGAGAAGTAGCACTAGACAAATGAGAAAAGAAGTTTGGTCCCTTAAATGAACTACTTCTTTATCAAAAATTCGTATTAACAGGTTCTCTAAAGAAAATATACTTTAAAAGTGCAATGAAGTTCTGATGACAGTATACATTTCTTAAAGTTACAAGGAAAAGAAGTTAAATAATGACATTAGATTATGCCATATTTTGGGGTTTAGGGACCCTCTCCTAGGAAATGTTTGGTGCCAACACTTTATTTCTTCTATTGTAGTTTATTTCTATCCTCCAAGTTGTCATTAAAGTAAAGCAACACTTAATCATTTTAAAATCCTCTATTTTATGCATGAATGTAATATTTCACATATTTCACATTATAGCAAGAATAAAGCTCCATCATTCACACAGCGGTCTGAAAGGTGAACCACTAGATTACAGGAATATGGTCTATTTTTCAAAAGGGTGTTCACTTTCAATTTTTGCACATTTTTTTGTCAGTTCATCCACCATAGAATAAAAATGTGACCTTTTAAGACCATCCACTGACATGGAGAACACACATATTAAGGGATAATTTGGGATAAAAAGGCAGATAATTTACCTCGAGGATTTTTTTTAATCGAATTACCCGGATAATTCGAAGAATCATTTCAGCCCTAATCTATATATTAGGAGTTTTTACAAATTGTGAAAATGTAGCCTTTCAGCTGAGAGAGTAAACTTTATGTGGCCCTCTAGGTCACTGGTTACCAGCCTGGGGTCTGGGAATAGGGATGAGTACCCGGTACCAACATGGTACTGACACCAACACATCAGTTACCAAGTGGACCGAATTACAGCACAGGTTTCTATACTTCATTTCAATACCTCGCCACCACAAATGAGAGGCAAGAAATCGTTATGGAATTTGTGTGATTTAAGTGTTAAGTTGCACTGGTTCCATTTTCTTATGTCATACATCTGGTATCAGAAAAAAACTAAACAATACCCATTCCTACCTGGGACCCCTTGAGGGTTGTGCAAGAGATTTCAGGGAGGTCGTGAGAGTTTCTCTGCTCTGAGGTTGTAAAAATTTAATTTACACACACTAACTAAATGATAAATTGCATATTAAATCACTTATATATTATTTGTTTCGATAAAACATCAAAAACCAATTCAAATTCATGTTGATGTTTGCAAAATATCATTGTTTTCTGTGTTGGTCCCTCGAGGAGGGGGTTTGGCTCAGCTTAGATGCAAGGAGGGAGGCAAAAAGGTAAAGAAGGCTGGGAACCTCTAGTCTAGGTAGTCAAGTTGTTCATCCCTGACATAGATTGACTAAAAATTGTAAAAGAAATAGAAGTAAACAAAAGGGGGGAAAGATAATTGAGATTTAGAACAAGAGCTAGACAAAAATCAACAATGTTAGAATAAAGAAAAGAAGTCAAATCCACACAAAGAGAGTAATTTAGATTGAAATCAACAAGGATTATAAATTTACACTGACAAATAAGTAAAGGAACAGTAATGTTTCCAATTTTGCAGCATATTTCAGTCACTCTAAACAGCATAATGTCTGCAGTGAGTCTTAAATTGCTGTTTTATGTAAAAATATAACACTTATCAGCCAAATAATTGAAGAAGTTTAAGATGAAACCCTTCACTCCCAGTTAGTCTCTCTAGCACTTCATACATCTCTCTCTCTTCTGCAGACTAAGTCCATCCCTCCACAGGCCTTCACTGCCTCTCTACAAAAATAAAATGAATCTGGCATCAAACATAACGGCATGAATCAATTCTCAAATAAATGATAAACAGCTCTGCTTAAGTGGCTATCCGTGTAATCGCAGAAATCTACTTAACCCTGCACCCTGATAAATATTTATTTGACATCAGCTGCTCTCCCTCGTCTTCCTCACCGCTGCACTCTTCATGAAGAAGCTATTATATTAGCAGGGCACAATTAATCCATTTGTCTGAAACACGACAGCCTCAAAATCTTCATTATGGCCCCTCTGCGCTGACAGGCTGAGCTTATCTGTTATCCCGAGCTCCACAATGGCCCGTGTCAAACGTATGTTTGTCACGTCCCTCTTTATTGATTAGCTGCCAGATTCACTTGAAATAATTAAAAGTATATTTTACATATTTATAAACCCCTCTGCCACCATGGCTACTTAATTTTCCATTAGTAAAATGCAGTCTATTAAGTGCAGCGTGGGGGGCTGTGGGGGGAGGGAGGGGGAGATGAGTAATCACCATAATTGTAGACGGAAAGACAATAAGCGCGCTATAAAAGCCAGTTTATGACTCGTCCTGGCAGAGCTATCTCTTATCGCAGCATGTATCGGCCGCACAGATAAGGGCACACAGACACAATATGCATGTATGTGTGGGTATGAGTGTGTAGCTGACATTTCCAAAAGCCCCAGCAGATACAGGCTGAACAAGTCCCAATAGACTGGCTGCTGGAAAATAGAGACTTGCGAGCAGCAGTACATAGCGTGCTGCATACTGTGCTCCTCTGAATGCTTTATCGATACGGAGGGCTGCAGAAATTAGTTCCTGCTGCAGAGAGAAGCAGGAATTCTGTGACCCCTGCATGGATTTTCTGTGTTTAATGTGAAAAATGAGCCATAAAGCAAACATAAAAGTAATAATTTTTCTTCAAGGTCTCACCTCCAATCTGTGCAGAGGGAGAGTGTGTATTCCCTGGAGAGCCGACACACACACACTGAGGTGTCATCACTGTGTCACTGTACTGTACAGGGTAATGTCCTGCAGAGTGCAGGCTGATGGCTCAGTGCAGCACGATGACCAGTGAGTGTAATGATGTCCTTGTAAAGCACTCTGTCTAAAAAAATTAAGATTGTTTAATTTCTTTAAACTCTGCAAAATACTTTATAAAGTTTGAAAATCATCTCCTCAAGCATGTAGCTACTTATTCCTTGCATTAAAATTGCTACACAAACATTAAGTATGATTTTTACACATCTTTAAAATAAGGGTAGTTATCTTAGCAATGCCTTACCGTAGATTTTATTTCCCAGCCATGTAATGCAGAATTTGGTTCATATTGTCATCAGTTTAATTTTATCTTAAATCTTAATTCTATTGTGTCTCTCAGTCAGTTAATCTCATGAAGCAATCACTCATTTTCACTCATCCATGACTGTACTGCGTTTTTGTTGATGTTGTTTTGACTGCTGCTAACAGTCTATTTTTAATGTATAATGCACACAAGGTCTGCATGATACATATGAGAAATAAAGAAAATAATTAATATACGAATATCATAACTGGTTGATGGTTATTCAAAATCTCTTGGGTGTCTCTTTAGCTCTTAGGTACTTATTGTTTGCTAGATTTGTTTTCCAAAACTGTTAGAACCAATATGCATTTAAGTTAATGACTGCATCTTCTTTAAGAAATCCTCGCCTCCAAAGCTAGAAATAAACTTATTTACTACATTAAATGTAGTGTACTTACTGTGGTGCAGTGTGAGAGTGAAATGACAAAACAGGCAGGAAAGACAGGGGCAGAAAAAAAAGCCATAACAAGAGATGCTAACTGCTAAGCTAGGCTGTAGTTAAAAAAAAAAAGATTGAGCAGATCAGGAGGAACAACAAACAAAGAACTTAATGATGACTAGTGAACTAGGGGTGCGTGATACGACAATCTCTGATCGTGAAGAAATACAATGTATCGGCAATCTGCTAAAGCTGTTTTTCGTAGAATCGACTTTATTACTTGTAGTTCTTCCTTTTGCTTCCCAACACAGCAGTGACTCGTGGCTGGAAAGGAAACTAAAACTTAAAGATTTCTATCGCAATTAGAAAATGTCTTAAAATGGTGTAATCATTTATTTCCATGCACTTCTTCAGCCTGCATGTCTCTCCTCTCTCCTTCATTGGGAGAAGAAGCACTGCTCCATGAATCAACGTTTACTTGACATCTTTAAATAAAACTCAAGATCACACTAAAATAACATCCAGTCACCAAACTGCATAACCACATGTCTCAGAAATTAATCATATTCTGGGTTATGTTTATATTTACTTATTTTGTCAGTCTGTAAATCAGGCTGAAGTACCTCTGCCATATGAAGTTGCACATGAACAGGCTACTCCTGCAGAGCTAGAGCTGTGGGAATTCAGTTTATAGCTCACATGCTTTAAAATGAAAATCACTGTTTAAAAAGCACCTTATAAACACAAAAGTTGATTTAAAAACATAAAAGCAGAAACACAAATCAAAATTTAAAGTGGTGCAGATTAAGGCTGGGCAATTAATCACAAATCAGACTAAACTGCAATATGGCCTACTGCAATTTTCAAATCACAGAGGGTGCAATATTTCTTTAACCTGAAATTTGTGTCAAAATTTTTGCAGCAGAGACATATTGCATTGCATATCATGCAGTTATCCTAATGGCATATTTTTAGAATAGTGTACAAAAAAAGAAAATCCAATTTTCTTCATTTTTGTACGTTTTTCTTTTTTTGTTGTTGTTGTTGTTGTTTGTTTGTTTTTTTAATATTTTATTTTGTTTAAAAAAAATAACAATGCTATCAGACGCAGACATAACAAACAAAACACGGCAAACGGCAGACATATACAAAACAGACAATACAGTAAAATACAGACGGACAAGACAATGGCCCTAGCTCTTTGAGGAAGCTGCACCGCTTGAGGACTCCTTAGATCACCCCAAGTCAGGTACCAGCACCTCAAGGAGAGGGTCAGATACGGGGGATTAAGGGGGCAGGTGCCCATTTTCAATGCAAAAGAACAAAGGATCCAAAACAGACAACAACAAAAATTTGAAAAATGATCCATGTATACCATGTTTTTCTCGTTAAACATTAGAATTATATCAAAATTATCATTCTGTTAATACAACAGCTCATATCCAACTTGCAAAATGACTCAAAATCATCACAGTTAGATTCTTTTTTTTTTTTCTTAATTGTCCAGCCCTAGTTTAATCTAATATTGTGTTGGATTTAGTATATGACGTATTTATGACGTATTGCTTGTTTTTGTTGGAAAATGCATGAGATTAAGAACTTAGGATATAATCGCATATTAAATTGCAATAGCAATATTGGGTTAAAAAAAATCCCAACTAGATTATTTTCCCAAATTGTTCAACCCTAGTGCAGATAATACAGATACTGGTTCCATAAAATAGACAAGAAAGCAGGAAAAATACATAAATTAATGTAAAATATTTAATGCACTGAGCAACAGGCTTCTGCAGAAGAAAAATTAATTTAACTTTAAATAGTATTTTTTTGCATTTACAAAAAATATGGTGAATAATTTTTTTTGGTCCTTAACTTACAAATTTGTCTTAAAAATGGTAAAACAGTGATGAAATTAACTGTGATTTGACCATAAAAACTGTGACTTTTTTTCATTTTGCATACCCCTATTGTGAACATTTGAAAATGTACAGCAAATAAACAACAGCAATTATCAAAAAATGAAGAAAAATGAACAAATTATCACTAGCTCTATCAATGTGAGAAATGGCACAGGAAGTTAGAAACAGGAAGTGATCTAATATGCTCAATGTCCCAGGCTTCTTGGTTAAATTAAAACAGTGTTACATAGGAAAAATGCTGAGTAACAGTCCTGATAGACAGCCAGGATGATGATCAGTCTACCCCTAATCTTAGTATGTTCTTGCAAAGGAAGCCTTTGGACTCTCAGTAAAAGCAGCAGATGCTTCAGCTGTTGAAGCTGAAGAAGACCCAGTTGAATGGGACTATTTATACAATAATCTCCTGCAGCAGTTTAACTAGAACTGTTGTCATGTTTAAGGTTTTCATGAATAAGCATGGTCCATTTTAACATACAGACCAGATAACTCAGTAATAAAACTGCATCACTCTCTAACAGCACTTCTTTTGATGTGATTCAGAGCTTGCACTATGATCAGGGTTATCTTAATGTTGACTGTGAAACTCCTTACAGCCACCTCAGAGAAATATCTCTGTGACATTTTGCTCTCAGGCAGCAGAGACAGAATGGGCTGTTTTCCAGTTTATTTCTCATTGCTCAAAAATCCCAGGAGTCCTCTCATCTGTCACAGTGATGCCACACTCACACATAAACCTGCACATAGAAACACAAGCGCAAAAACGGCTAGGAGATGTACACACGCACACACAGAGAGTCTTATCGGAAAGGTCAATCAGATGAGCTGTCATGAAGAGATGGTGTTACGATTTATCAGAAAACACATGCTGTGTCAAAACAGCTCAGAGTAGGAGGCAGAGACATGAGCTCTGACTAATAGCTGCATAATATCCTCATTAGTCACTAAAGAGCGGCTGAATTCTCCTTTAAATCAGAGCGTGAAGGCTGAATCCTGCAGCTCACAATAGAGCAGCATGCTGTGGGAATGTCACAGTCCACATATCTGTTTCTGCCCCGTGTCCCAGAGAGGAAGACATTGATATGCAGGGTCTGGGGCTCAAAGAGCACCTTCTCTGCACAAATCTCCAATACTGCACAAACAGCCTGTTTGTCATCCCAGGGAAGGAAAACACGGCAGCACAAAAGTGAGCAGCATCAATAGAGATGCTTTTTCAGGCTGCAGATACAGATGGAGGAGTATTTTCTGCCCCTCCTGAGCCCACCGCCCACCCCGAGCTGCCATACGTGTTTGCCAAGGCCCTCTCCCAGTGCCATTGATTGAGTATTCAGAGTATTGAGCCACAGTGTCTATTATTCATCGCCTGCCTGGAAGGCCTGACTGGATACACAGACAAAACTCTCATTAAAACTTCCTCTGTCACTTCCTGTGATTTGAAAGCGGCCCCAAGTGTTGGAGCCATCCGTCACGTCCTGAAGGAGCCCTTGTCTCTGGGGTGTGTGTCGGTGTATGCGTGTGTGTTGGTGTGTTTGTTATGGAGCAGAGGTAAGGAACCCTGGGAAGGAAATGAGACTGTTAAAAGATGAAAAGAAGGGAAACATCAATTAGCTAAATTTATTTCACTGTAATCAAGATTTAATTTTAGCTTACTCTCCTTAATGCTCTTCCTCCGTCTCAATGAAAGACCATGTGAGCAAAGCCTACAAGAAAATTGGTTTACAATGCAAAACACAGCTGGTGTTTATAACTTACAATTAAAGTAGCTACAGCAGAACCAGAAACTGATCAGTGCTGCATCTGCAGTAAATAACACAGACCAAGCATAGATTCAGATTGGTTAACTCTGTGCAGACTGGAATGGTTAATAGTGAGGGTAAAAATAACCTTTTATAACATATTTTTCTTGGAACTGTGGAGAAATCCATTCTACCACATTAAGAGTAGAGCATACTGTACAGGAAAGGAAGACTGTTTATCCGCCTGGCTGATTATCAGGACCAATAGATGGTATCAGGCTGATCATCAGTATCAGTGTTGCATTTTTCAATAGCAGATAAAAAATTATTAATCAAAGAGTACAGAGCAGTGAATCTTTCCCTCTGGCTCTATTTTCACTTCTCAATCTGAGTCAGTCCTAACAAGCTCAATCATTACCATCTGCAACATTACCGTGACACAACAGATACCATCCAGTGTGACAGTTTCTTATCCTATAACGCAGTCTCTAATGTGTTACAATACATTGTAAGTCATAATTACACAAGTAACATGTTTAACACTTTGCCTGCAGTGGCCAGCTGTGCATGGAATATAGCAGTGGTAAAAAAAATTCACATCGCATTCATATGTGTCTGGCTGCCACCAGTGTGGGTCTGTATTTAAAAAATTATGGGGGTGATCATTTGGGCACGGGTCAGACAGCACCTGTGTGTTTTTGTAGCTTAGTCAAAGCCTCAGGTTCTCTGGTAGTTTGTTCAACAGGTGAGGACCATAGGCACTGACAGCACCCTACTTGGTTCTGGTTCTAGGAAGAGTTTGTAGATCCATCCCAGAGGACCTGAGGGTCCTAGATACCACCAATAAAATTTATTCTAAACTGGAGGTCGTACAACTACCTACCAAGTTTGTTATTATGAATGAGTAAAATATACACTGTTCAGTTACACTATGAAGTATTGTTCTAACAGTATGAAATGTGAAATGCAAAAATTACAAAGTAAATACTACCTGTAACCCAAAGGTTTTATGTATGTTGTTTTTTTATGTTTAACACAATCTGTTTTCAACATGTTTCTACAATCATCATCCATGACCTATTCCACTTATCCTGTTCAGGATCCATGGTAGCCTGACATGCCAGATGGATGTGTTTCACACATCCATCTAGAAAATCTCCCATAGACTGTATTCAGGAAAGGGCGGAGCCTTAAAATAAACTCTGAGGGTAATTGGATGAACGTTCTGTCTGTCACATCCTTGCGGGCCAATCAGAGCAACAAAACACAAGACATCGTAGGTGTGCACTGCTACTGAGGAGTAAACTCCATCAAGAATTGCATAACATGAACCATGGCGACTGTAGACATGTCAGTACACAACTTTTGTCATTTTAAAAAGAAAACAAAGCTGTTCTTTGTTCTTCTTTTAATGAAGAAATGTCAAGTTCTGATAAAACTGCTGCTATAGCAGCATTCACGCTAATGTCTTTCGCCATAATTGCACTGGCCTCTTGTTGCTGCTTGCTTACGTCCTGACTCTGCCACTTGAAAGTACTTCCTCTTACTCCTGATTGGTCCAGTCACTTTCTTACAGGGCCCATATGTTCAGATGGGAGCTTTGCAAGATGAATTCACCAGTAAGAAACACGGAAATGGGTGAATCCATCTGCTTTGCAAGGTTAGATCACTGGAGTGCTGGAGCCAATCCCAGCTACCAATGGGTGAGAAGCAGCATACACCGTGGACTGGTTAGCAGTCAATCACAGAAACATGTCACCTTCATAAAATTCCAATCCAAAGGATATATTTTTCTTCCAGCATCAAACTGTCAAAAATGTTAGAGGGTAACTGATGATCTTAAATTTTATCTAACTTCATCAACATGTTTTGAAACCATGGTGATAAAACTAAGGCCTCCATCCAATAGTTAAAATGTGCATGCTGAGAAAAATGTGTTCACTTAAATAAATTGTTTTTTACTTGTTGTGATAAATTTAGAGTCTTGCTTTGAATCCTCTAGATTTTAAACAAAACAAAGAAACATGTTGTAAGCCCAACCCCTGTAGAGCAATGAAAACCCCTTGCATATTTTTGCTTAGGCCCCGATAAAGTCAGACAGATAAACTGGAGGAAGAATAAAATGCCACAAAGACAATCAATGTCAAATATGTAAACAGTTGCTAAGATATTTCAATCAGGGCCAAACTAAAGGACCAGCCAACATTTTCCTTGCCCAGATCCATAAAAGGAAACCACAGTATTTGTTACATTTCCCAAACCCAGCCTCTGCCCTTCCCTTTATTGATCGTCTATTCGAGTAAACCCCTCTGCTGTATGGATCAGTAATCGTACCTGTATTTTAGCTCTGCAGACTCCTGAGGCTTCAGGCAGACTATTTCCAGGCTTCCACTTCATTATTCTAAAATCTCCCAGAATGCAGAGCGACATGCGCTCATGATTGATCTCAAAACCACTGATTTTATTTTCTTTTGAGGAAAATATTATGGATGGGTCTAAACAAGGCATAATTGGCCAAACCCACGGCAGCGCCTGACCTGCCAACAATCCAGACCTACTCCCAAGGTTGGCTGCCTCCCTGGGAAATATTGTGCATTAATTTCATTTAGTCTCCCCTCCAACATTCAATGCTAGAAGTTAATTAAATTGCTTGTCCATTGTGTTCATCCACTTACAAAGTTAATGATATTGTGCCGGGGAATTAAAGAGCGTTTTATAAAGCGCACGGGATGGGAGCTGGCAGGCACTACATTGCCCGGTTGAACCCTGTCAGTCGGCGGGCTGCTGGACCCCCTAATTAGCGGTGAAATGGATGCTTCCATCTGCCAATTTCCTGCCACGCTCATCAGTCGTGCAGTCGCTCCTCTAACCTGCCCGGCAGAGGGGTCTAAAGCAATAAAACCATCACAGCAGTGACATCCAACAAAAAAAAAAAAGGGAATACTCGTATATATGATATGAGTCAGACTTTAAAAGAGCTGCTTTATAATGCTGGGACCACATCATTGGTTCTTCAGCTTAATCCAGATGGAAGACTTTGATAACTTTATTTAAAATGTCGGACACACACAGTAATAGCCCATCATTTCTGTTTCCAGAGATGGAGGTTTGAATTAATGTTTTCTGATAAAACAAGAGAAAAATTAGGTTTAGATGTAAAACATGCTGTACAAGAAAACAATAATCCAAGATAAAGAATAACAATCTAAAGCTAAATCAATGCATCTTTTTATCCAGTTAGTTGCCCACTACAGAGAATGATTAATGCTCATAAGTATTCCAGCTGCACGTTTACTAATAACATGTTGCTACTTCAGCAGATTTTAACGAGGACATAAAATGAGAGAATCAAAGTAAATGGGATTACACCTGTGGGGCTGCCTTTGACCTCTTCAGGAGGCTGGGCTCAGTGTCCTCTGCATGGCTGTAAAGTCTGTAAATTCAGGAGGAAATAATTAAGCTGTGAAGCAGAGGAAACTAGTATTCACAGAAACATGAGCACTGTAGTGTTCAAGTAGAAAAGGGGTAAAACAACATTGAGTGATAATGCTTGCAGCTAGATTACGATTAGGATTGGATATCGTTGGGGTGTTTTCCGATGCGGTGCTAAACTGATACTTTTAAAACAGTACCAGTACCTAAACGGTGCTAAAATTGACACTTTTAGGAGGAAATTAAAAAAAAAAAAAAAAACAACAACTTTATGACGAGTGCCGATCGGGGTTTTTTTTGCCTCTCGGTGTTTTTGAGCCGGCACCGATATTCCTGCATTTTGTTGAGTTGAGCTCGTCTTCTCCAATTAAAACTAAAAATACTTTAATAATTTCAAAGGGATTTACAAAGAAAAAAAAATCCACTTTAGAAAAATTCATTCAATGAATTATTAACACCTTACCCAAACCCCATAAATTGTACCTTTTACTAACAACTCCATCAAGGGTAATAATAGTTAACTAAATAACTAAAACTAAAATGTGAAAATCATTTTAGCTAACTGAAACTAAATAAAAACTATGCTTAACCAAAAAACAAAAACTAACTAAAACTGTATAGTGCGCCTGCAAAACAAACTAAAATAAAATAAAATAGAGACAAATATCCTTAGTTTTAGTCTTTGACACAAACGTACTGACTGGCACCTACACCCAAGTCTGGGGAGTGTAAAATGGCCTTATTTGATTGGTTAAGACTTCTCACAGTGGTCGTTTTACAGTAATCAAACATTATCTTTAAATGAATAAATGAAAAGTGAAGAGTAGCCTGTTAAAAAATGTTTTTAAAAACTTGTTCACTCAGCCCTAATATGTATATAAAAAACCTAAAACTAACACTTCAATAAAATCTAAACTAAAACAAAGCATTTTTTAATAAAAAATTTAACTAAACTAACAAACAGTAAAAACTAATTAAAACTAACCTGAAATTGAACACAGAAAGTGAAAATGAAATAAAAACAAAAACTGACGAAAACTCCAAAACTATTACAACCTTGAATGCCACCTTCTACGTTATTTCTGTCTTATTTCCTAAGAGTCTTTTAAATGAGTTAGTCCTACTAGAACTCGAAAATGTCACCTGAAAATTTTAACTATTTAAATTAAACTAATTATTTAAACAAATTAAAATATTATCATAACACATGTTGATCTGTTGTTTGCGTAAACACACAATCTTCATTTCCCCCCTGCACAAATCAGGGCCCGGGCCCCCCAACCAAAAGGTGTAGATTCACCCCTGCACTGACTGAATTTATAGGTCAGTCCACCAAACTTGCACATTGATTTGAGAAAGCCTGACAGCAAGAATAAAAAGAAGAGTAAGTTCTGCTTTAAAAAATAATAAATCTGAATCAGAACTCCAGTAAACTTTTGCAGTCAATTGGAAATAATGTTTCAGCCAGTGTCTCTTGAGAAATAAAACTTAATTGCCTGCAGTTTGAGCAAAGCCTTAAATCAGGGGTATTCCTGCACTTATTCTCAAGTCTTCTGTTTTAAAACTTTACAGTCTTTTATTTACAGAAGCAATCTATAACTGCCTTGATAGCACTTGATTCATTGAGCCATTCAAGAATTTCAACCACTTTTACAGCAAACTTGTTTTACAAATACTCAAAGAAATGCCAACAAAATTGCCACATTTAAGCCCACTCCTCCTTTTTAATATAACTGATCTCTGGTACCTCCTTCCTTATTTAAGTTTCAGTCTCAGTTGATGCATACTACTCATTCATACTGTATGTACAACACTGTGTATGTGAATTATCTTCTATGTTTCTTAAACTAATTAGAGTGTACAGGACAAAAACAGCTGATTAAAGCGCTTGTACAAAGCATAAGGAGCACCTCTGAGGCGGCCATCCTCATGATTTACACCCTACAGTGGCGGGTTTGTTCTCTAACTTCATAATAAAGCTTGGGTCAGAACTCTGCCATGCACAATTTAATCATGACTGAACCAGTGAGCACTAAAACCAGACATAACATTTGTTCAATGACAAACGGTGAGAAGCACGACGTGGGACTATTGTGCTCCTTCAGGGAGATTTTACAACGTCTGCCCCTGCTAACAAGGTCAGCGTCTCAAACGTAAGTGTATCGGACATGTGCATGAAAAGACCTTTCTTCTGTCTTCACAGGAAAATCATCTTTGAAAAGCAATCTTCAAATAATCCGTTGATCTCAGAGGTCGGTTTGGTAAACAGCCACTTTCTTTAAATAACTTGGATGTCTGGCCTCAACCTAATCACGGTTTTTAAAAGGGGATATGAAGATGATGAATATTTGCCTTATTAGATTGAAAAATCAAAGCCTGAACAATCGAGGTATCCATTAGTAATTAAAGTGACATTACCTCCTCTCATAGTTGCCAGAGCCATTATTCAATTGTTTCGGATGCAGGGGGGTAAAATGCCTTTAATATACTTATGCTCATTAATGTAAATCATATTTGGCTATGGATGTCCAATAATCAAAAAGAATATCTCAGCCTGTAGAAGTATTCCCATTAGGGGAAGAGGTCCATGCAAATGTCAGGTCTTTGAGCTCATTGATTTTCTTTTTTTCCCCTTAATGTTGTCATGGACTGTTCATCAATCTGTGTTATTATCTGATTTAATATTGTGCCTATTCATGTGGCCTCATTTGTGAAAGAATTGATTGAATTAGGATCATAGAGGCTGCACAGAGGGGGAAGTAATATCATCTTAACTGATTGCTGCGGTTTAGACAGCAGAAGACTGTGAAGAAGTTTGGAAAGTTTTTAAACCTAGCCAGATGCATAACTTTTACTGCCCAACAGTGACTATTTGGACTTCAAAAGCATTCATTTGAATAGAATACTTTACATCAAGACATAAAAATCAAAAGCTTATCTGTCATTTTGATCATTTACACAATGGACTGTTTTCCTTTCTGTCAAGTAAATCAAACGAAAAATAATATATAGCCATATTTCAAACTCATTATTGGGCCCTCTGGTGTAATTGGTGGCAGTTGTCCATACTCATTGGCTTTTAGGGATGCATGATATTGGATTTTTGTTGATATCTGATATGTCAGTTTTTCTGAACTCACTTTAGCTTAAACAGATACAGTGCTTAACAACTTTATGAGACCACTCTAACTCTAACCAAAGTAAGGTTTATGCCACAGCTGCCCTAAATTAACAGCATTGGTAATTACCAAAATCATTCTTTATGTTTCTCTAATGGTTAATACACCAATATGTAGAACCAAAATGATATTTTTAATGCTGTAATATAATTATTATTGTTATCCGTCAATTTTCAAATTTACTGATTTACAAAAAAACTGAAAAATAGTGAAGCACATTATTATTTCTTGATTAATATGTCAAATTATAGTTATTTACTTGCATTCCTGAACAGAAAAATGAGTTTTAGTGGTTGAATGTTATGCTTGATTCATTTCTGACTTCTCAGAGAAGCCCAGTGAGCCGGCTCAAATTTGGGTGAATTCAGTTCGAAATCCCTCATTCCTGTTCAAAATGGTAAAACATGGAGAGCTCACTGAAAATGAAAGAGTCTGCATTAAAGCACTTCATGATGCTGGATGGTCTCTGAGACAAATAGGGAAAGACATAAAGTGTTCTCACAGTGTGGTCAAGTATGCTTTGGAGTCAATGCTGAGACTGGTACTTACAAAATGCTCCAAGGAAGAGGCAGGAAACCAAAGTTAACTGAAGCAGATGTCAGACACCTCAAGATTTGAAGTACTAGAGACAGAAGGAAGACCACTGCTGATCTTCAGGCAAAGATGAATGCTTCTAGATCAGAGTCTGAGAAAGTCTCCAGAATGGCCATAAGCAGACGACTGACTGAACAAGGCTTAAAGGGAAGAATAGCTGCTAAGAAGCCATTATTGAGGCCTGCAAACATCCAGAAACACCTCAGATTTGCCAGAGAGCACAAACACTGGACTGTTGATGACTGGAAGAAGGTACTCTGGACGGACGAGTCCAAGTTTGAAGTCTTTGGTCAGCATGGTCGTGTTTATATCTGCAGAAAAGCTGGAGAAGCTTTTGATGCCAGATGCATTGCACCCACAGTGAAACACAGTGGAGATTGCATTATGCTACGGGGTTCAATTTGTGGATACGGCGTGGGCAAATGAGTGAAAATCCACGGTATCATGGACAAAAATGTCTACCACAACATCTTAGTGCATCAACGAATCCCTTCTGGACTGAATCTGATTGGTCCTGGGTTCATATACCAACAAGACAATGACCCCAAGCATACTTCAAAGCTGTGCAGAGACTATTTGACTAAGATAAAGGATTCTGGAGTACTGGAACTGATGGACTGGCCAAGTCAAAGTCAGGATTTGAATCCTATTGAACAAATTTGGGATTTAGTTGATTCAAAGATTGATGGCACAAAAGTTTCATCTAAAGCAAGTCTGTGGGAACAGCTAGAAACTATTTAGAACTCAATAACAAAAGAGACTGTGGAAAAGTAAAAACAATGGCAGCAAGAATGCAAGCTGCTATCAAGGCCAAAGGAGGCCATACAAAATATGAATTTTTTGGTTATTATGTGTGAAAAAGGACTATTTAGTTGTTTCAGTTTGTTATTTGCCAAATAAATAACAATAACATTTTTAGTTTTAAACAATTTTTTAAAAGATTTCTTAAATATTTATGTTTTCTTTTTTTATGACAGGTGGTCTATAAATTTGTCTATAAATGTGTTAAGTACTGTATATACACACCTTTTATATTTTTTTTTTAATTAAAAAAGCATAACAGAAAGTCTCAAGTGAAGCTGACAGAGGAGCAGAGAAGTAGACAGTCAGGTGGCTGTTTTACGCCTGGGGCAGATAAAATGTGAAATCTGTATTAAATCTATCAAGCTTATCCACAAAGGTGCTATGATGCAGAAATCATCACTGAAATACCATAAAAATGTGGACATGTAGGGAGCTGTGTGGTTCAACACAAAATATAATACTAAATGTTTGTACCTCTGAGTGGTGTGGACGTGAAAGGAGGCTGAGTGGTACCTGCAATTGATTATTTTTTTATATAAAGTGCAAATTGTGGTGTCTCGTTCTAATTAAAAGGTCTAAATCAACATATTGGTTTTATATTAAAGTTGACCTTATATGTAAAAGTCTACTGGCATAGTTCTTGTAACCCTGACTTACATTTATTGATGAGGCACATAAACACACAATGTAAAGTGACCAATGGCATCAGCAATGCTAAATGTCAATCAGTATTGAATGACTCTCCCTAAGGATGCTGGGAAACGACAGAGCTGTGAAAAGTAATCAGTCAGCTTGTGTCCAGCGAAGCCTCTGTCCGAGCTGAGTGCAGCTCGTTCATGATGCTCGCTCATGTGGCCTTGTGGTGACAGAGCAGCATCCTTGGCTGACCAATGAGATACAGCTCTATTGCTGTGTCCCATTATGAAATATATTAGTTTGCTGCATCTTAGAGGCATTACTTTGTCAATTGCAAGAAGAATTTATCAGGAGGTTCCTCATTTCTCTGTATGAGGAGCTCTTCCTCCTGCCTTAGTCCGAGCACAACTCTTCCTAAACAAGGACAACATGGTTTAGATCATGAGCTATCGAGTCTAACATCTATAAAATATGACAGCTTCCTTTGCCTGCCGACAATCGATGGAGGTCTACAGAATCTCCTCAGGCCCAGAGCCCTCCTCTGAACATGAAGGCAAGCAGTCACCCCGTTAGAGCAGGGGTTCAGTTGAGAAAAATCATAAAAAATAAGCAGCTTTCTGTCTGTGTTCTGTCTGGTATGAGCAGAGGCGTTCTCACAGCACAACAGTGAGCACAGGAGCGTGAAGCTTTAGAGGAGTCTGCAAAAACACACGCAGCGGCTCGTCTCAGGCTAAGACGCCCGTCCGGTGGCTCTTTGTGGCCGTCTTTGTCTTTATGTAAAAACCAATGCTCGCCAATGATGTGTTATGTAAAATTCCCAGAGGCTTGATTTAAATGGTTGGATATCCTGCATGCTAGCTTAGTTATACTCCAGTGCATCGCCCCTGAGAGCACATGGACGCTGCATGAAAAGCAAATGTAAATGCAGCCTCAGCTTCTTAGATAACAAGAAATTATGTCATGGCTTTTTTTTCCTCTTATTGTATTATTATAATAATAAATAAAAAAGAGTGAACAACAGAGGACTTTTCCTGCGCAGATGTTTCTTTTTATCCGTACAATCGCAGCATCCAGCCGTTTCCTTGGCCCCTCTTAAAAAAAAAAAAAACGCTTTAAGAGAGTGCAGGTCTGTGCCAGGGGCAAGTGTGGCAGCAGACCCACGTCTGCTCTCCTGAAAATATCACACCCACAGAGGGGAAAAGAGGATTTGCAGGGGCCCATATAGGTCTGCAGCAGGACTGCCTCAAAGAGGACTCCACAGACGACCAGGTGGTTCTGTATTGTATATCTACTAAATATGAATATGCAACGTACAGTGCATCTGTTCTATTTGAGAAAATTAGACTCATTATGAAACCTTATTTCAGCATCAAGGAGATTCAACAGGGCTCACATGTTGCGAGTGAAAATAAAAATGCTCCCTTGCCCTTTCACCTTAAATTCTGAGCTCAGCTGTATGTTGTGTGTTCAGTGGTTTATGTTGACTTTGACTGTTTGAGGCAGTAGCTCTAACTGTACTACCATTACAGGCTGTAAGCAAGGCATTCCCTATTTACCGTGTCAAACTCTTAACTAGACTGAACTTCTGCAGGACCAGCACCATGCTCTAAGCCCTGAAGGCTGGTTGAGGAGCTTTAAAGAGAGACAGGTTTATTACTGAAACTGCATTTTTATGCTTTTTCAAAACCAGTGGATTGTGTTCTGTGAAGTTTGCCCCTCATGCAGATGCTGCCTTGATCTGTGTGCAGAAAGGCTGGTAGAAACAAATGTGCAGGAACTCTAGACATAAAATGTGAGTCAAGTTGGATTGTTTTAGGCTGATGATTTGATTTATTGACATCTCAGTGGATGTCTTACTTAGAAATGATCCTATTTGTGTTGCATTTTCAACTCTAGTGGTCATTAAGTTCCATTAATCAGTCAGCCAGTGCTGACTGCAAGCATGCATGCAGGGGAATAATTGTAATTTTGTCAACAGTGAATTTACAAGACTCCAAGTTTATGCTGAAGTAAAAGTAGGTGCCTTTAACATCTTAAGATGTGAGAGGAGTCCAAACTTAAATCATATAAACAGGCTTTCCAAAAATTAGAATTTGTATGAGTATAAATGACAGCAGGTGTTTGAAAAAACAGGGGCAGTTAGCAGTAAATAAGAAAAAAGAGAATTTGATTTTAAAAAATCTTTGCCTCTGCAGCACAGAGGACATTTATTCACATTTACATAAATAGTGCTTTGTCGTGAATGCTACCGTCTTATCTGACTTATTCAACTTGTTAGCACGCATTTATCAAACTCTAAAGTGTGTGCAATTCAGACTTATTTGTCTACACATTTACAGCTGGTTTATGAACTCCATGTGTCCTGAAGTAGCTGTTTTGGCCTACATTTCCCCAAAAGCTTTGAACTGGATTAAAGCCACCTGAAACACAGTGATATAAGCTTCATTTGATTATCTTTATCAACAATTATCTGCGCATCTCCATGGGCTCATTAAAGTGATTTATGCTCCTAAAGTCTAGGAGATTCACTTCTCTTTAAGTCGACCTTCTGTGGAATCTCTTCATCTCCAGCTGGTCGAGTCACTTTGAAACGTGTTTTTTTTCTTTTTCATAAATGTAATTAGGCAGTTAAAACTAAGAGCTTGAATTTAACTAAAAGAGCATAACATCCAATCTAATTAGAGTGGCCCTTAATGAGCTGGTAATTAGCCACAGCATGTTGCACACAGGGTGCCTTTGTGGCCTGAACTTGTGCAGGGATCCTGCTGACTGGGGCACTCTTTGTGTTAGATTGGTTCCCACTTGGGGAGAATTACTCACTGAAATATGGTTATGCTTTGCTTATAAGACACCACCTGGATCTCTTATGGACTGAAGTTTGAAGGAAGTGTTATTCAAGATAAACCTGAGTTACACTCTACACCAAAGTTTATCATTCCAATACTAAACTTTGACTACCTGTTCCTTATCATCAGTACAGGCCAAAATAGAATAAGCCATAAATCTCAGGTTTTACCTTTAACAGTGTGCTCAGACCAAAAGTTTGACCTTTTTAAATTCCTTTTAAACTAAAAACCACAATAGTTTGCTTTCTAATATACATCCCCCTGGGTTAATCTCCCCTCATCTTCCATGAGCTGGGCCTTGGTGAGCTTTCCTGCTGCTTCCACCTCAACGGGGCTGACCACGTCCCAGTCTGATGAACTGTCAGATGCCATCAGTACCAAGCTTTCTCTAAAGTACTGCCACAGCTGTGGAGCTCCTGTCCAGCTGCTCCAGTGAGCGACAGTTTTACTCTATCTGACAAGCCACACCAAAATCAGCTGACATCTGCGTCGTTTTAGCCCTCTATACTTTCCATATTAATGTGGCACATAGTCCTTGTGTAGTTTTGAGATTTTCCTAGCAGTGCTGGCACGAAGAACAAGCAGGTGGAACCAGTAGATGTTGAACTTTGAGTTCTGTCAGCTTAAATTTTTATGCTAAATTCGACATGAGATGACCAGCTACAATCAACGGATTCAAAGAGGCACGATACAGCAGACTTCTCCCTCTCTGTTTAGCTGCAGAGCCTGAATCAGACGTCACTCTCACTACTGAAGACATCAATAGATACAAAGAGGAGATCGTTTAATTTACCTGGAAAATAGTCTTAAATAGTGCTCTTACTATGGACAAAAAAGAGAAAACACTGTCAGCAAATAAAGGTGGGAGGCCCCACTGGTGTCCGAAATGTCTGAAATATTCCCAAAAAGCAGAGAGAAGTCTTGATATCTTCCTCATCCTCTTACCCTTGACTGCTAGCTGTTAGCTCTTTTCAGATATGCATGCATTTCAAAATTAAAGCTGGCCTTAAAGATGTGTGGATCGATGTTTTTACTCCCTGTATTTGATTTCATACATAAATCCACAGAGATGATTACACCCATAGTTTAATTGAACACACCTTGAGATTTGTTCCTGCTGCTTGACTGGACATTAAAACATTTTTATCCAAATTTTTATGTTTGTTTTAAGGCATAACTGAACTTTACTCACTATTTAACTAAAAGAACAATTTAAGTTGCCAAAGTGTTTCTCTAAGTTTTTTGGCTTTGACTATCAGGTGTTTGACTGAGAAAGGAGAAACTTCAGCTGAAAATTCAAAAACATCACTTATTTAAATGTGAAATTGTTATCAAGTCATTTTTTTAGGGGAAGGAGATAGACTTTGGCTCAGGGTATAAACCTTTAGCATTTAACAAAAGAAAAAAAAGCTTATATCCTTAAAGGATGAATCTTGAAAATCAGTTTGTAACTCCTAATTTCCCAGCTGAAACATGATTCTTCTTCTGAAGGTTTAGTGTCATCTTTAGATTCAGTTTTTTAAAGTTTATAGCCTTGTTGTTGCTTCTTCAAGGTTCTTTTTATAAAGACTGCAAACAGAAACAGAGGATGCAATCGAAAAATGCAAGACTTACAGTCTTTTCTATATACTTTAGGCTGTAAACTTTCAGGGGCAGCTACAATAAACTGTGAGACAGTCAAGAAAAGAAAGATGACGACAAAAGAACCTACAACATAAAACAAGGGCAACAACCCACAAACACAGGGTGAACGAATGTAGCCAATAAATGAGCTCATATACGTTCTTGGTCAATCATACGAGATGTGTTTTGATGTCTGCATGAAACTGCAGAGACAATACATCATAAGCTATAGCTATAGCGCCGCCCTCAAACAAACCAACACGAAGTTTCATCAGACGGACTCTGAGCGTCCCACTGGCGTTCTGTTCGCTCAGCTCCGCCCCTCATCTGCTGCAGCCATCTACCTCTGACCTCCAGAACCTCACAGCCGCCGCATTAATTTTCCCAACAAAAATCAATCGGCTGTGGAATAGGAGACAGAGGAAGACCCTGGTTATTACAGCAAGCAGACACACCCTCTGACTGGGAGTGTGCGCCTGTTTTTATTGGTAATAGTTTAACAGGAGGCGGCGGCTTGAGGACAAAGGGAATGCACATTTCCTTTGACCCACAAGATGAGTCAATCCAAACACACATGCTTCATTTAATATTATTAGAAAACATGGCTTAGGACAATTTTAGGGTTATTTGAAGCGTTTATCACAAGGCGGAGAGCATATGAGACTAATTAGTTTGAAAAGATGCCACTGGAGTATCGACATTTGGACAGGAAAATAATGCACCCAGTCAAGGGCAAGAGAGGACATATGACTGCAAATTCATTTTTGTTTCCCTATTTATATACTGGCCAGCCAAACAGACTTTCAATTTACCAAATAAGATTAGGAAGTTATGAGCCACATATAATTAAGCCACCGTTTCAGCCCAGAGCTGCAGTTTCCTGTTTCCTAACGAGTGAGAAATGATTTAATAAAGCAACAAATGTGCTTTATGAGCTATTAATAAGTAGTACATAACGTAAACATGACAAGAGTATTGGCTGGACATTTAAAGATCTGAATAAAGTGTCTATGTGGGCAGAGTTATGATGTTAAAGAGGAGAGGCAAGCGCTGTATAGAGAGCTAGTGATGCCATTACTCTGACAGAAAGCGGGGGATCATCAGCATGGAGGGTGAGGAAGAGTGACCGAGTGTGTGTGTTTAAAAAGCCCTATGTGTTTAAAATGTGCTGCACAATACCTGCTAATCCTATTAAGTGCCTGTGTGGTGTTGCTGTGTGCGTATGGGTTGATGTAAATGGACGGCTGGTTGACTAAACAATGCAGCAGCATTAGAATAAGGTGATTGGATGACAGAGTGCAGCAGGAGGCCTGAAGCCCGGCCGACCCGAGCCGTGCCAAGTCCATTACGAGTATTGGAGACGTCTTGATATCCGTCATGGAGAGAGAGAAAAGGTTGTTGTTTTGTTTAGCCTTCATCGTCAAGATGGCTTCCACCTCGCGTAGGTAATGCAATCAAATGAGAACCTCACAAACAACTGCACGCACACTCACACACACACACACATAGATGCTCTCTTTCAATCTGCTGCAGGACCTCTGGGCCATCTCAGGAAACACAGGTAGGCAACTTGTTCAAGGACGAGCACAGATTTGAGTTCTGTTTTTTGTCTGTGCCATAAAAAGGTCTGTTTCCATGAATCACTGTAAAGCTTCTGATAGCTCAGAAAAGGATCAAAAAGTTAGAGCTGCAAAGCATGAAAAACAGGCTGTATACCACCGCAACAACATCAACTCTAGAGGCTGAAGAAGGTACTACAATGACCATGGTTACCGAGAGATTTGCACATTTTTACTTTAAAACAACTAATAACCTTAATTCTTGATAGCGACATATTAGGGGTGCACGATATGATCGGCATGACACTCATATTAGCAGATACTAGCTTGTAGAGTGAATTAAGGTATCTGCTATGGGTGTGAATCTCTCCTTCTCAAGACAGAGATGGATATTTGTTATTTTGTTCATCCTCAAACTTTAAATTGTGTGTTTTAATGGGATACTTCAACATTTTGGCAAATTCGCCCATTGCCATAATTCCTATAGTCTTACTATTAGGTTCGTTACCTTCAGTTGTCGCTGCAAGCTGTTTTTAGATCGCCGCTGCCGAGTTCGGACCTGCTGTGCCAACTCAATGTAAACAGACGGTATTCCGGCTTTCCCTCATCAAACTCATCAAATACACAATCCAACAACTCCAAAACGCTCTCGTGGACAAGTTGTGACCTGTACATTCACCACGCTATGAAATAATAACGTATAATTATGTAACATTACGACGCATGAAGCAAATACTCTGAACTATTTCTTGAGTAAACCACTGGGCGGAGTGACACAGCGCAGCAGCCATGTCTGGAGTGTAGTTCCGGCTTTGTATTTAGCTTTAAAACATCTCCGTCCCGTATCGTTTCATGATTATTTCATAGCGTGGTGAATGTACAGGTCACAACTTGTCCACCAGAACATTTTGGAGTTGTTGGATTGTGTATTTGATGAGTTTGATGAGGGAAAGCCGGAATACCGTCTGCTTACATTGAGTTGGCACAGCAGGTCCGAACTCGGCAGCGGCAATCTAAAAACAGCTTGCAGCGACAACTAAAGGTAACAAACCTTTTACTAAGACTATAGGAATTATGGCAATGGAAGAATTTGCCAAAATGTTGAAGTATCCCTTTAAGGACTAAGATTTTAGGTCTGACTCTTTGACTCTCGATATCGGTATCAAAAATCCAACATCGTGCAGCCCTTCAAAATACTGTTAACTTATTGTCTCATAAATGGAAATTGAAATTGAAATACAATCTTATTGAGTATTCAATTTATATTGTACCAATTAATGTTAAGTCTGAAATTTGTTTGGATGTATTGGAACAAGGCTGCTGTAAACATTTAAAAACACTGAGATCTGTGTGTGGCTGTTACACAGTTTTTCACACCTTTTCATAGCTAGGTTTATTTTGGGCAGGGCAAATGCAGTGCCCCATGATGTCAGCGAGAACTGAGTGAATGATTCTTACTGAGGTCTGTAAATAACAGCAGCATTAGGTTAGTGTGCTCACATTGCACAGCATCTGTCACTCTGTTTGGGGCTTATCAAATGATATGTGCTGGAATGGATCAACTTGGACTGTCTTTATCCCAGTGTTTCAGTGACCTAGATCTGAATTTCAACAGTTCTAACAACTGTTAAAACAAGTCAAACTAGAAAGGATAGAGTATGTCTGTCAGTATGGTTGTTTTAAGATAAAAATGAAAGCAGAGACATAATTCAGGATAGCACATCACATAAGCTCATCTCACACTGTGTTAAAATATGTGATCCCATAAGCCAAGTATTTTGTGCCTCAATTACAATGGCGATGCATAAAGATGGTGGCTGCCACTCAAATAATGGTAGTAGCCACACTAAAAAACTGGCCAGTGTTTAAACAAAACTATTTTATCCTGTGTAGCTCACCAGTAAAAAATTTCAAATTTAGCTCAGGGTCTCGCCCGTTTCTCTCAGTCTTTGCTGAGAAGTACACCTACACCTTGATCAGAGTCCACCTGTGTTTAACTGAATTGATTTGACATGATTTGGAAAGGCACACACCTCTCTGTAGATGGCCATGATGAGCTCAAAGAAACCGCCTGCAGAGCTCAGAGACAGGACTACTGCGAGGCACAGATCTGGGGAAGGCTACAAAAAATATGTTGCATTGAAGGTTCAAGAGCACAGTGGCCCCCCATAATTCTCAAGGTTGGCACAACTAGGACTCTTCAAAGAGCTGGTCGCCCGGCCAAACTGAGCAATCAGGGGAGAAGGTCCTTAGTAAGAGAGGTGACCAAGAACCCAATGGTCACTCTAAGCTCTAGAGATTCTGTGTGGAGACGGGACACAGTTCCAGAAGGACAAACATCACTGCAGCCCTTCATTTATCTGGGCTTTATGGAGGAGTGGCTAGAGTGAAGCCTCTACTCTGAGTAAAACACATGAAAGCCTACTAAGAGTTTGCAAAATATTCAATGTGAAAGCCAAGTGGGCCTTCATGTGTTTTGAACTGACCCGTGGCTTTGGTCTCCCCACTGTGCCATAAGCCCAGATCAGTGGAGGGCTGCAGTAATGTTTGCCCCTCTGGAACTTAGTAGTCCTGGTCTACAAAAGACTATCTCTGAAATCAGTGTTGTTTTTACTGAGGCCTTCACTATGACAGCTGTCATTAAAGGCACTTGTTAGGGCATGTTCATTGAAGACAGGTGTCAAGAGGTTGTTTCTACTGCTTTAATTACTTCATAACACAGGAGGAGCTCTTCAGAATGAATTAGGAGAAAATGCTCTGATTTAATGTAACTATTTCCTCCCTGATGACACCAGACGTGTGTGACACCACGACTGGGCGAGGAGATCAATCCTAGTGGGGGTGTCTTCACCAGACAGAGAGCGAGAATCACGAACACTTTCTTCACTTGGAGGGGTTGAATTAGAGGCGAGCTGCAGGTGCCCCCCCACATGATACCTGGTGTGGGTGCGGTGCTCCCAGAGGAAGGAGGATATATATATATACACTTTAGGCTGCAGAAAGGTCAGGCGGGCTGAGCATGGCAGGCAAACAGGCAGCGGGGGTCTGAGGGGATGAATCACAGGAGAATTGGTGCATGGCAGTGAATGAATAACCCGCCATGGCTCCCCAAACCCCATTATTTCCCTCCTTCTCCAGCCGGGCCTGAAATTCATGTCTGCGCATGCTGCCACTTCATTAGAGGAGGGGGGGGTGTCATTCCTCTTCTGGTTGCAGCAGGACAGGCCAGGCGGGCCCCAGGAGGACCCGGCCCTGTTTAATTCCACATCAACCGCTCCACTGAGGGCCTTAATCTCTGCCAGTGTGATCAATACTATATCAGTGTAAATTAAAATGACAATTTTAAAGTAATTAAGCCTGTTAATGCTCGATTCAAATGTCATTATTTGCACGAGGAGGAGCAGATGGTGGGATGTGAGTACTATCTTTATGTGTGTGAGAAGGGGGGGTAAATTACAAGTCATGTTTACAGTGACAGGTAAAAAAGCTCTAACTGGCAAAGCCTTGTGTTGCCGCTGCAGAAACCAACAGGAGGGTTTAACAAAAGCAGATTAACTGTCCACCCATGCCGGCCCACAGACCTCTCCAATTTCAGAGGAGGATAACCCAATTGGTGAAATCTGATTTGTGCGAGTAAACCTAATTACAGCCATATTAGATGAGAAGTGGCAGGGAGAGAACGTCTGCAGAGGGAGGCAGGACAAATAAAGGGGGGTGCAGGAAAAAAGAAACGTTACACAATAAAAATGCACTTAACTATAGAATGAAGCCCAGCAGTAATTGTGTGATTCGATTATTTTTGTCTCCGCTTTTGAAAGGCTATTTAGAGTCATTGTTGGAGTGAAATAAATGGGGCCCAACGTTAACCTTGTCCCTTTGTGAGTCTGTGTGCGTGTCGTGTGTATGTTTGTGTGTTATACCTTCTAATGTGGAGTGAGGTGATGTGTAAGTGAAAAGGAAATGAAATGATCACATTGTTGGTTGTTATTATGACAGGCTCACATCCCACAGACAGTGACCCCGCTCTCCTGTTAGACCAGATTCACCAATTACGCCCAATCACTGCGTTTAGGGGCCACACAGGGGCTAAACAGTGGCCAGGCAAGCACACGTCCTAAAGCCACTGCTGCCTTTAGAAGCTTACAAGATGGCTAACAAGAGGAAGTGATTAAAAGAAAGCCATTAATGCAGTGGCATCGAGGATTGTGTCTGTCCTTGATAGGCAGCATACCTTTTATGTTTGTACAAGTGGTTGCGATATGTGTGTTGGGATCCAAAACACATGCACTGCCAGACTGCAGTGGCACACTCAATGGGCAATAAGAGTGACATAAGGAACATGTCTAATCATCACCCCCAAAAAGATGGGCGAAGATGTAAAGAGCAGAATCCGGCCAGGCCAAAAGACTCTTAAGGCAGAGTTCACAATCCCTTAAGACCACTTCCCCACAAAAGTGCAAGGGCTCAATAGGTCAAAGGTTTATCAGTGTATATACACTATATTACCAAAAGTATTCGCTCACCTGCCTTGACTTGCATATTAACTTTAGTGACATCCCATTCTTAATTCATAGGGTTTAATATGACATTGGTTCACCCTTTGCAGCTCTAACAGCTTCAACTCTTCTGGGAAGGCTTTCCACAAGGTTTAGAAGTGTGTTCATGGGACATTTGACCATTCTTCTAGAAGTGCATTTGTGAGGTCACACACTGATGTTGGACGAGAAGGCCTGGCTCTCAGTCTCCGCTCTAATTCATCCCAAAGGTGTTCTATCAGGTTGAGGTCAGGACTCTGTGCAGGCCAGTCAAGTTCATCCACACCAAACTCTCTCATCCATGTCTTTATGGACCTTGCTTTGTGCACTGGTGCACAGTCATCTTGGAACAGGAAGGGGCCATCCCCAAACTGTTCCCACAAAGTTGGGAGCATGGAATTGTCCAGAATCTCATGGTATGCTGAAGCGTTCATAGTTCCTTTCACTGGAACTAAGGGGCCAAGCCCAGCTCCTGAAAAACAACCCCACACCATAATCCCCCCCTCCTCAAAACTTTACACTTGGCACAATGCAGTCAGACAAGTACCGTTCTCCTGGCAACCACCAAACCTAGACTGGTCCATCAGATTGCCAGATGGAGACGCGCAGTTAGTCACTCCAGAGAACGTGTCTCCACTGCTCTAGAGTCCAGGGGCGGCGTGCTTTACACCACTGCATCCAACGCTTTGCATTGCACTTGGTGATGTATGGCTTGGATGCAGCTGCTCAGTCATCGAAAGCCATGCCATGAAGCTCTCTATGCACTGTTTGGAGGTCTATAGCGATTGACTCTGCAGAAAGTTGGTGACCTCTGCACACTATGACCTCAGCATCCGCTGACCCCGCTCCATCATTTTATGTGGCCTACCACTTTGTTGCTGATTTTCTGTCGTTCCCAATCACTTCCACTTTGTTATAATACCACTGACAGTTGACTGTGGAATATTTAGGAGTGAGGAAATTTCACGACTGGACTTGTTGCACAGGAGGCATCCTATCACAGTACCACGCTGGAATTCACTGAGCTCCTGAGAGCAACCCATTCTTTCACAAATGTTTGTAGAAACAGTCTGCATGCCTAGGTGCTTGATTTTATACACCTGTGGCCATGGAAGTGATTGGAACACCTGATTTCAATTATTTGGATGGATGAGTGAATACTTTTGGCAATATAGTGTATCTGCAAAGATCTACAGCTGTGTTTTGTGGTGGACAACAATGACCATATTTAAAGTGCAATTGTTGTTTAATAAATGCCTAAGTCACTTTTTTCCAAGTGTTCATTTGTTGTTGTTGTTTTTTTTTTTTTAATACTGACAATAAATACCATACCGTGGACTTGTTACCAAGGTTTTACCATAATGTGAGATTTTATACCATTACATCCTTAATAATTATCATCTAAAACTCAAACTCCAAAGCCAGTGCTTGGTCCTTAATAAGTGTAGAAAACAAGGTACCTCTTTGGCTTGAAAGCTTGAAAAGAACTATCAGTAATAAAAAATACAGGAAATGCTTTGGATTGTTGGAATGCAGTTCTGTCATCCTTGCAAAAATTGTGTAGACAGTCTTGTACCTTTGCCTTTTCTTAAGTTTTTTTAACTGCCATTTTTGCGCCTTATCAAATGCGTTAAAGTCCTGAATATGTTACGTAATTAGTTACCCTGGTTTATGCATTAACAGTACTGACATAAGGGTTTTGCTAAATGTTAATGAATGATTTGAATGGTGAAATGTCTTTTTAAATAAATGCTACTTCCAGAACCAGAGTGGCCAAAGTAAGTGAGCACTGTGGAGCTCCGTAGGTACCGTTCAACTAAAGGTCTCAATGTCTGAAATACAGAAGCTCTCAGAAGACATATGAGCAAATATTTTACTTTATTTCATTTATTTATCTCAGTGTTGTGCCTCAATGGTGAGCTCCGTCATGCCAAGTGTTTATTTTACAAAGAGCTTACAAAAAGTTACAGAATATTGAAATGCATAAAATAAAAAAACAAGCACTGATTAATTTCATCTACATTTCACATCAAATCATTACGGATAATTTTAAAAGTTTAAACCTAACCTATCAAATAAACTTCCTTTTTAAAATCAACAATTGAAAAAAAATCAGTTCTTATCAGTTAATTGCCATCAGGAGTAGGAAATTATCAGTATTGGTTAAAAAAAAATACTTATCATGCATGATTAATTTAACCAATACAAAACCAGATTGATTAACTAGGGCTGAATTATGGTTTTAAAATATGTAACTCATGTTGTGAATTTGATTTGATTTGACAAATTTCAGGTTAAAAAATATTGCCCCTTGTGCTATTTAAAATTACATTTTGTGATTTAATCTAGAATTATTTTAACTGCCAAGCCCTGTTCACGATGCAGCAGGAATATTGATTCCTTTCACTTTAAGGTCAGACATGTAATGCATTTAAGCATAGCCATTATGATATTAGTGGTAATCTTGGAGGAGACCAGATGTTGCACCAGCAGGGATTTCAGTTGTTGAACTTGTTTCTGTCATCTTGGATTTTATGGTGTCTCCAAAATGTCATTATTGGCCACACTGTGTTGACTTTCAAGTGTTTCTTTGAAATCAAAAGCTAATTTTGCTCATTTTTACGGTGCAAATGAATCTGTCACACCCTGATGTGACACTGCTAAACAGATAATGAACCACCTCAATGACAGACAGAGGAAATGGCTTGGAAGTGCTGCTATTTCACAGCTCTACAACAAATGCCTTACAATGATGTGACTGCGTGTTCAGAGGCATGATCAGAATTATCCAAATGTTAATTATTATTGATGTGAACCATCTTCATTCAACATGACAAGTATTTAGAAAGTAGCTGCTGCTTTTGAAACATTTAATTAAGTTAATGACATGAACTAAACACACTACAGTGCTGTTATTATATTGTGACTGTTTAAGCCTTCAAAATATGTCAGAGTTTATCACAAAGTCTGCAGCAGCATAGCCCAGAGGTGTCACCCCCTGAATTATTAAAAACCTGCCAATACTGCACAGAAAACAGGAGCAACCTGTGGGTATTTAATTAGCAGGGGTGTGGGCTCCTCTGCATGCCTGATCAGGCCGGGTAGAGGTTTAGGAAAGCTTGGCGTTGTATCAGTTTGCATCAAAGCTGTCCGATCCATCATGCTGTCGGTGGACTGCTGTTTGCAGAGCCAGCCCTTATTAATTATCAGCTCGTTTGGCGTGTGTGCGTGTGGTGTGTGTGGGGGGGTAGTTCTTCTTTCATCAATGTAAGAAATCACTGTGAGAGAACTCTACAGAGGGTGATTAAGGTCAGTTTGGCCTGGCACAGAGAATGATATCACAAACAGGAGAGGATGAGCGGATGCTTGTGGGGATAGAGCAGTGGGAGGGGAATGTGTTAGCTGCAGTGGATCCACATCGCTGTTTGGCTGGTACTAATAATTGGTTTGCAACCTAGAAGATTAAAGGAGAAATGAGAAACACTAAAATTTACATGTAATAATAGTAAGTTTCACTTACAGTACTTAACTTCTGTCTGTCCAGATGTTTTTAAATACAGCAGGCAAGAAGAAACTGTAAAAACATTTGACTAACAAACAACTACAACCACTTTCTCGACCTGGTTGCATGTCTCTGCATTCAAGTGGAAAGTCCACCTTAATTTAGTTCCTCCTAAATTTATAAATGCACCAAATTTATTATCTTGGGCTTATTCTGATTTCTTTTTTTCCCTGGTCTGACCTGTTGATTTTGGCCCAATCAAACATTCTCTCTTTAAAGTACTATAATTGATGGTCACAATCAATGTTGGAAGTGTTTTTGTATCTATCTAGAAAACCTAATAAAGGGATTATATTATTTTTTTAAATAATATGAGTTTAATTTTAGTGTTTAACATTTCCAAAGACTTAAAGAACCATTATCAACATGCTCTCTTTGCATTGTTGTTTTAATGTAATTAATAAATCAAATAAGAAAAACAAAAACAGGCAACTGAGATCAGCTCAGAACTGTCTACATTAGTAAAGACTGGCTGGTAACAGGTCACAACCAAACAGACTGAAAGTTGTTTAATTCTATCATTATGCTTTAAATCCAAAGTCCCACAGAGGAAATAAGCAAGCATTACAAAACCCTCAAAAAACAAATCCACAACAATGCTGCCTTACTCATCCCTTGCTGTGTGTGTTGCATTTACCATTTAAAAAACTGCCACAAACAAAAAAAATATACTGTGAAACAGACATTTAAAATTGGCCCTTTTAACTGTGATTGTGTGGGTTTTTTTGTAGGACAGGTCCTGAAAATACTTTAGTAACACAATAAACACAAAAATAACCAGTCTAGACTAGGGCTGTCAATATTTATCTACTGTCCCATTTGAATTTCGTTTATTATTTTTTACAGATTTCGAATTACATTTGAATATTTGTTCAATTTTTAAATATGTATGTAAAACATTCAGTTAATTTAATCACTGTGTAGTTACACATTTGTCCACTAGAGGGCCCTCAACTATTACATTACAGATTGCAATGAAGAAATAATGAGCTACAAGCAAAAGTAGGTTTTTTAGTGCAAACATAGCCGCCTGCACCATTTAGAGCCATCTAACAGGTATTTTTGGTACTGATGGTCAACCTTAAAACGAACAAACAGGTTAGAAAGTAAATGTCAAACAAAACTAAATTAAATTGCGCAGCTTATGGCAGGGATGACATCATGTTTATAATGAACAAAACACTTAAAAATTGTTGGTACTATCTTGACCCTACATGTTTTTACCTAAAAACAAAAGGCCGTCCACATTTTCTGAACCAAGAACGGAGGGTTTTTTTGTTCGCTATCGTCCCAGCCGTGGAGAAAATACTCTCCGCCCTGACGTAGGTGCCCGGGGCGCACAGGTAGCAGCATGCCAGCTGAGACAGGAGAAGATACCTGGACCAGAATGTTTTCCACCATGACAGCGGGTTACTGTTGATGGGCATTGCGGTTTTACTCTCGTACATCAGCATCTCTTGATGTAGCAAAGCCTCATTTGCCATATCACCACCAGCGTGCGTACCACCTTGGCGATAAACATCCCCAATGGCGGCCATTGGTGCCTCTGTGTTTTAGTGTGAAAACTTTATTGTTCATCATGTCACGTGTCATGTCTTGAGAACAATTATAAACAGCAAAAATATTTCAAAAACACGTTTGAATAGCAACTTCAGCTTTTGAATATTAATGAGTTTTTAAATATTCGAACTATATTCGAACCACTAAATTCGTTCCAACAGCCTTAGTTTAGACAGCAGTTGACCAGAAGCTCCTATGCTCTGTAAAATGAAATAAATCACTGTTTTATCAGATGTTCTGGATCTTTTTTGTAATGTTGACAAGACCAAACTGCGTCTATCAGTGATAAATAAATCAACACGTTTCAGCAGACGCATATTATTCCATCAAGGGCCCAGGTTCCTTAAAGAAAAAAAAAAATCCTAATTTCTATGTAATATATCAATTAAAACAAATAATAATAAGGAATTAAAAGAGAATTATTGCAGTGTTTAATTATGCATATGCATTTGTGTGTCTATGATGAGCACTGCAGGGGACTGAAATGACTGGGTGGGGGTCTTTTTTTTCTTCCTTGGAGAGCGGGACTGTGAGAGCTGTGAGGGTTCTCAATAGACAGAGGATTATGGAAATCAAAGCTGAGAGATTAGCTAATGGGACTATAATGGCCCCTGACTGCCCGGGTCAGCTGAGCCATGCAAATGAAGAAGCGATAGCTGGCGGCGGAGGAAGAATCGATATGCAAGGACAAAGTGCTGGCTGGAGATAGCCCCACATCAGACATACATGTACATGCACACGCTGACACACAGAGTGAGGGCCCACAGCCAGCAGACAGGAGCAAGCTTTCAGCAGCAGGACCCTGCCTGAGTGCAGGACCAGAGATATCGCCGGCTTGAGCCCTGCTCGCTCTCACTGATTTCAACAGGCGGCATGTGATTCAGCCTGACGCCTGGCTCTCGTCCACACTGACAGCAGCACCGAGATCCAGATTCTGGTCCAGCCCGGCTCTCTGCGCTCCATCAAATCTCTATTCATCCCACCTCGGCCCCAAAACAGAACAAACGTCCTTGTAGACAATCAATAAGAGCTGCTGCCAGGACGGCCAAGTATTACGACAGCGTTTAGATACACTAAGTAGTTTATTTTCCTACACACTGTGGACAATCTGACATCCGCCATTTAGGATATGCGGATATTAACCTTCTCAGGATGTATGAAGTAAAGTGGGTGTCGTAAAATGCAATTGAGTGGGACACACGGCGGCTTTCATCATCAAACTAAATGGAACATCCCCTCTCTTATATATCAGAATACCAATTTTGAGCATGTCAGAAAAATTTCAATTTCAGGTGGGACTCTGGCTCCCCCGCTCTGGCCTCTCCCCTCTCATTTTCATTGCCACACGGCTCGGCAAGGCCATTCATCAGGACCCGGGCAGAGGACGCCTCCCGCCCGCTCACAAATGCATGGAGCAGGCAATAAAATTAACCTTGTGGCAATTGTTTTCCCACCCGTTTGATGGCCCCATGTCAGCTCATCTGTTACAGCAGGGAGGAATAAAAAAGTCAAGCTCAGATGTACAAAAAATTATGAGTCAGGGTGGGGGGATGTGGGGGGGGGTTGCCTGAATGGAGCCGGATTATGGAGTCAAAACTCAATCAATCAGTGTACGAGAAGAGCTGCAAACATGGCTGCTTCTTTATTCGTGTCAATAAAGAGCATGGTTCATATTAAGACTAGCGAGCAACAAGATGGTGTGATATGTTTACAGTTCAGTCAGCCTCCATCCTGACCCAGCCCCTTCACAGGGCGGGGGCAAGATGGAGGGGGATAAAAATCCTTCAGAGGGTGTTTATTTGCTCTCAACACCTCCTAAGCGATCAATATTTTTAATTTGGGTCCGAGTTATTATTTTTCACATCACTGCGCTGGGGAGCAGAGTAAAGTGGCTCATATTTTAGCACTAAAAAGATCGATATGACAGGCTCACCTTCACTCTGCCCCCTCGGTGGCGGGGGGCCGCACATCATAATGGACGGTGGCGAGGTACACCCAGCCCGCCTCATGCTGGAATCACATCATTATCTGTGGCTGGAGACCCCCCAACACCACCACCACTCACACCCTCCAACACAGGACAACACCTCCACCTCCACTGATTTACTCCCTCCATAGATCCCACTGGAAAACACACTCACACAAGGTTAGGGCTACTTTTGGTGTTTTTTAACCTGAGGCCATGTCTTCAATATATTTTGGTGTTAAAATGCTAATAAGTACAAAAAGTGTTGAATTACTCAATAGATTGATGATCACTGCTGTTAGCCTATTGCTTCCTTAATCAGGTTCTTCATGTTGTAGTGTGACTTCTGTTTTTCAAATTATTAGTTTGGATCCAGAAAACAACACAATTTACTTATAATTGAGCCGAGTCAGATGAAGTTACGCAGATAATGCTTAAAATGCAGGTATTGTTATCAGTGAGTATGAGTGTTTATGCACTAATCCAATACCATTTTGTTTTACTTTATATTTTGCTTTCTTTAGCCACGCTAAATATATGCGTTATAATCTGGAAATCAAATCTTCTTCGCTGCTCCGAAAATACTGCATGCACACAATAACTTTTTGAGCGCAGCGAAGAAGAACCAAACAAAACAGAATAAAGGACCTACAGAGTTTGAAGTCTATGTGGCAATTATTCTCTGTACGTGTTTGCTAAATAATTTTCCAGACTGGTGTTGTCGTACATGACAAAAAGTAATATAAGTTATTAAAAGCGAAATAACTTTTGAACCATAAATCATAGTCTCTTACTTTTTTCCTCTAGAAGGGAGCCATTGTGCCATCTCATTGACACTACCCATGCCTTTGAATCACTTCATTAAATCCTGAAGCAACAAAATGCCTCAGGTCTAAAAATAATTATGTCCATAAGGCAAAGTTTATGGGAGCACTTTAAGTGATTTATAGTTAAAGAACTGTTCTTACACTTAAGTAAACTGAGCTACGTCAGGAAAGCAGAGCAAATGAAGTTCCTCTCTTTTTCTTTTAAATCTATGGCAAATATGTGCAACTCCATCCAGCCGTAGTGTCACTTACAGACTACTTTGGTGCCTAAAATAACCACCAAGCACTGATATACTTTATCTACATTTCACATAAAAAGGGGTTTTAAACTCACGTTTTCTTGGATCACATTAAACAGTTTGACTACAGAAGACCATACTAGCCACGCCATGCTATGGTACATGAGAATATACAGTATATATGCACACGTTCATTGTTTGCCAAATTAGTCCGACATCATTGACAGGAGAGTTCTTCAGCACTCTTAAAGCATCTTTACACACTGGCAGTGGTGCTGCTGGGGGAAATGGACACATACAGGTACATCTCAATAAATTAGAATATCATGAAAAAGTTCAATATTTTTTTGTCACTCATTTCTGAAAGTGAAACCCATATATTATATAGACTCATTACACATAGAGTGAAATATTTCAAGCCTTTATTTCTTGAAACTTTGATGATTGTGGCTTACAGATAATGAAAACCCAAAATTCAGTGTCTCAGAAAATTAGAATATTACATAAGATCAATAAAAAAGGATGTTTTAAACAGAAATGTCAGGCTTCTGAAAAGTCTGTTCATTTCTATGCACTCAATACTTGGTTGGGCCTCCTTTTGCATGAATTACTGCATCAATGCGGCATGGCATGGAGGCGATCAGCCTGTGTCACTGTGACATTACCCCATAGATTCTCTATGGGGTTCAGGTCAGGTCAGTTTGCTGGCCAATCAAGCACAGTCATACCATGGTCATTGAACCAGATTTTGGTACCTTTCACAGTGTGGGCAGGTGCCAAGTCCTGCTGGAAAATGAAATCAGCATCCCTATAAAGCTTGTCAGCAGAAGGAAGCATGAAGCACTCTAAAATGTCCTGGTAGATGGCTGCGTTGACTGTGGACTTCAGAAAACACAGTGGACCAACACCAGCAGATGCCATGGCAGCCCAAATCATCACTGACTGTGGAAACTTCACACTGGACTTCAAGCAACGTGGATTCTGTGCCTCTCCACTCTTCATCCAGACTCTGAGACCTTGATTTCCAAATGACTTAAAAAATGTACTTTCATCTGAAAAGAGGACTTTGGACCACTGAGCAAAGGATTGGTCTGTGTGTAGTGGCTCTTGATGTGCTGACTCCAGCATCAGTCCACTCCTTGTGAAGCTCCCCCAAACTCTTGAATGGATTTTGCTTGACAATCCTCTCAAGGCTGCAGTTCTCCCTTATGCTGGTGCACCTTGTCCTACCACACTTTTTCCTTCCCTCAACTTTCTGTGAACATGCTTGGATACAGCACTCTGTGAACAACCAGCTTCTTTAGCAATGACCTTTTGTGGCTTACCCTCCTTGTGGAGGGTGTCAATGACTGTCTCCGGACATCTGTCAAGTCTGCACTCTTCCCCATGATTGTGTAGCTACTGACCCAGACTGAGAGACCATTTAAAGGCTCAGGAAACCTTTGTGGGTGTTTGGAGTTCATTAGCTGATTAGGATGACTTTCCAATATTGAACTTTTTCACAATATTCTAAATTTGAGACACTGAATTTTGGATTTTTATTATCTGTAAGCCATAATCATCAACTTTTCAAGAATTATAGGCTTGAAATATTTCACTCTATGTTTAATGAGTCTATATAATATATGGGTTTCACTTTTTGAAATGAGTGACAAGCTTGTCAACTTCCTTTTTCCCCCTGAATGCAACTATAAAATCTCCATAATGCAAACACACACTTCTCATACATTGCCTTCTTTTCACTGAGACTCTGCACATACAGGGATTTAGAAACAGTATTTTACATCATGCTGATAAATTTTCCATCTATCCACAAAGTCCATGCTGCCTGAGCCTTGGGGGTGAAATCTGGACACCTCATTGATCAACTCTGATCCTTTTCACCTCTGCTGTGTTTTCTATGAAATAAAAATGCATTTTTTTTGGGAGTGATGCAATGCTGAATGTCTGTAAGTATCCTTTCTGTAATTTTGTTAGAAACTTAAGGTAACAATCTGAATCTGCCAGTGACGAGAAAAACTTTAATTCAATAGGCTTTCCACCTTAATAAAAAGTTGAAGCCATTACAGCCTGTGTGATTTCTGATGGCAGAAGCAATCTACAAGAATGATCCAAAAATCTTTGTACCATTAAGTCATTAAGACCTCTAAAAGATGAAGAAAAACTGAAAAAAATGTCTCCCTTTACTATTTTATCAGTGTGCCGTTAATGGGGAGACTTATGATGTGTGTTTTTGTGCGTCTCAGTGTGTGTGAGAGCAGCCTTTGCACACTGCAGCGAGGATTCAGGAGGGTGAAAGGCTCAGCTCCCCCACATCTGACTCTGAGTAATAAATGCATCAACTTCTCCACCTCTTTACACCATCTATTAATTATATCTACATTTTCAGTCCAAATATTTTCACACAGGGAATGCCCACTCTCTCTGCACCATAACTCATGTCTGATGGCAGATTCATTGATTGTCGCTCAACCCTTGTCCTGAGTGTGTGCATGTGCATGCATCAGTGTTTATTCAGGTTTGTCACTATATGTGTGTGTGTGCACTTATGTCTGCCCTGAGAGTATGAGTGATGGTCGTGGAGAGTTATGGCTCGGCGATATTACCAAGCTGACATCTACTCCATTCAAGTGGCCTCAGCGGGTGCCGTACTTCTCACCATATTGAAATAAGAGCTCTCTTAGATTTAGTTTGCAATATTTTAACCTGCTTATTTGCCCGCTGCGGTGTTTTTTAAACACACAGCTGAGAGGAGGAGAAGGAGGGGGGCTGCTTCTGCTAGTTAACCTCTGTGTGTAAAACCAACAGACTGTACATGGAGACCCCTCCTCCATGACCCCACTCTCTGTGCTAAGTATATAATCTCTATATGCAACCTGGTTTTGTTTTGTCATAAAAAGGTGGAACAGGGGGGTCATATAAGCTGCAGTAAAAAAAGAGGGGGCGATAAATGGGAGTGACACGTATTTCTGGGTAATACCGTAAACACACTGAGGCTGAGCTGCTGTCAGCACAGAGGGACACTAAGTGTTCATAAATTCCTGGCCGAGCAGAGCAGCACTGATGATTGCATTACAGCCCGCTGCCTGCAGGAGAATTAAAGACTCACCTCTGGAGGAGAGGGAGGCCGAGCTGCCACTGACAGGACCGCTACGATGACCACAGAACAGGTGACAAAAATGAGAGATTTTTACAACACTGGCCATTTTATGACATATTTGGGATACTCAATGACAAACAGGTACAAGAAGTTTTGCAATGCACATGTATTTTGCAAAGAATGTCCATTATATTTAATTTGGTCACCGGCAGGCCTCAGATTGTTATTCTGTGTCTGAAACTTCATAAGAAGGACACCTACAGGGAGATCTTTGGTTAAAGAAAACGATTATTTCAAACAGTCCAAGCTTCAGATTTGCAGTTTGTATAAAGTTCCTGTGCTTTGCTTGTTCTACAAGACATGGCTGCTGTTAGTTTAAAAAGATATAAGAGACACCTTAATAACAGAGGAGGAGGCCTGGACTCAACCACCTTTTATCAAACCTTAAAGTTCTGTTTCACATATATAATCTTTATAATAATCTCAAGCAGGGCACGCAGATGGCTTAGTGGTTTAGAGCGTTACCCATGTACGGTGGCCGGCCCGGGTTCGAATCTGGCCTGTAGCCCTTTTCCGCATGTCTCTCCCTGCTCTCTTCCCCATTTCTGACTCTATCCACTGTCCTCCTCTGTCTAATAAAGGCACAAAATGCCCAAAAATAAATCTTAAAAAAAAAAAAATAATAATAATAATAATCTCAAGCAAGTGAAACAGTCTTTTCCAGGATGTACCAGGTGCTATTTTTGAGGGCTTTTAGCATTTACTTGATAGCATAGCTGAAGAGAAACGGGAAATAAGGGGAGAGTGTGGGGGATGACGAGCACCAAACAGAGCCAGGACCAGGATTTGAATCTGCAACCGGTGTAACTAGGACTTCTACCCTACCAAATGAGCTAAACTAGCACACCAGAGTCAAAATTTGCACCAAATTAACTAACAGCTTCTCAGATGCCTGCACATAAATCTTAAAGAACTGTTTTTTATTTTGAGTGGTTTTCCTTGTGTCTTTTATGGCAGTCAGACATGTAAAAAGAATCAATTCTATCATGCAACATAGTTTTTTTTTCACATTTAGTTAGTCTTGTGAGGGTCATTGTTGTACATGTGTAGAACATGTTTTATTAAGTGGGACTTATTTACATTGAATTTACAAAAATAACTACATATGCAGGTAGTTCCACCCTTCTTAATCCCAAACATGTGAGATTACTAAACGCTATCACTGGAAAGTGTGAATCTTCCTTTGGCTGAGATTCATGCAGGGAACAGACCCCTCAAAGAGAGCGAGGGAATCTTTCTTTTAGCATTACACTGTTTGAGATCTGTGACTCAAATTGGTTTGGACAAAGTGTTAACACACTGTAACACTGCTCTTTTAGGGTGAAGTACAAAAGCATCAATGGATGCAGACACATACACAGAGGGTTAAAATGAGACAGCAGTGTCCTGTCAGACTGCTGAGCCTGATTTATCCTCCGTCTCTGCTCCCGTCCTGCAGACCACAGACATGAGCGATGCCTTTAATCTCCCATTAAAATGCCCCAGAACAAGTGATGGTTGCTGTGTGTCACTGTGTATGTGTGTGTGGACAGCTTGATTAGACTGTGTGACAATGGCAGGTGTGTGTTTCTGTGTCAGGAAACAGTAACACCAGCTCATGTAGGACGTGTGAGGCTGCAGCAGTCAGGATAAATATTAATGTGCAGGAACTAGAGGATTGGGAGTTGAGTTATCAGGGCGGGTCCTCCTAATTGACATTTTACCTGCTGTATACCTTAACCAGGCAGTAAAACAGCAGCTCAGGGCTCAGCTGAGGGGGGATGTGTCAGTCAAGATTGTCCCCGTCACTACGGCGTTCCTCTGGGAGGAGGAGGAGGAGGATCTCATAGTGTAGATTCTGCACTGAGGTGTGACATGCAGCATTATGACATCAAGATTTAATTACAGTTTAATTATGAGTAATAAAGATGCAGTAAATAGATGAGGATACAAGAGCATATGTAGCTTTGACTCTTGAAATAGCTACCGACAAAAACAATCATGCTACCCGAGCTCTGATATGATCAACAAAGAGATGCAAAAACTAAAGACATCACTGACGACTATCATTGCAGTGAGATGACCAGCTGTTTTACTGTCTGTTTGTCTGACAGTGGTTGTTTTTTGGTAGCACCAGTCTGTTTATTGCATCTTTCCCATATATTGTGGAGGTTTAGGATTTTTTTTTTACCCTTTAACCATACAAAAAGTTGTGGCTAAAGACTTCACTAAAAGAACAATTTGAGGAAATTTTGTGGATTTATTTAAATACTAGTTTTTACTTGACAGAAGAGATAAAAATGTATTTCCACAAATCTTGTCAGACTAAATACATGCTTTTGTTTCCCTAAATCTTAACCGTTATTAAAGTTGAAAGTAAATAGTTTGTCACTGATGAGTTCATATCTACACGACCTGAAATGATGAGACTTTAAGATAAAGATGTCTGTATGTTCAAAATGTTTTTTTTTCCTTCAGATTTTAGCATTTTTATCCCCATAACGAAGGTGCAGTTTTGATCAACATATTCTGATCTGTTTTCTTTTGCTTTGCTTTGCATTGTTTTATTCAGTCAAAATCCCAATCAGAACCAAAAATATTTAGCAAAAAACTCAGTGACAACAGCAATTAATTAAAGCGTGAGGAAGGTCACAGAATTTGTTTTTTTTTAACTAACCATATCACGCTAAAACAAACATTCTGAAGCCATGTGTGTGTGATTTTGTTTGAGTTAATTTTTCTTAAATATGTGCAATAAATTAGAATCTGTTGTTAATCATTTTCTGAATTGTGGTGCTGTTGCCTGATGTGAAATGGGGTCCAAACATAATAAATTGTTTTGTTCTGTAAAAAGAAATAAAACTAACATAACTCTCTTCATGCAGAGGAAATTGGCAAAAAAAAGTAGCTTGACCCGTATATATTTCAGCATTGTAGCTAACACGTCTGCATTGTAAATCCATCTTGTGTCAACGGTGCATTGATGCAATTTTTCCACTCATATTTAGTTTAAAAATGGGAAAATCTCACTTTCACAGACCTACAAACTGTTTCACACTAAGAAAGCTAACAATCAATCTTGACTTGACATTGTATTACTCCATTCTCCATAATACTGCACCTCATCTCATCAAAACATTTACACACACACACGGAAACACACATTGTGCGTGCTCTAGAGCCTGAAAGGTGCTATCGGTAACATGATGTGAAAATTGACAGACGGAGGGCAGACAACAAACAATTTTCCCCGGAGCATGAGGGAGGAGAAAATCGAATATTGAGAAAACAAACCTGAGTGATGTCATCAACGTTAAATGTTACGCCCTGAGTGAGAAAGACTGCGCGCTCTCTTCATATTTACTGTTTCCAACATTTCAATACCAATATCATAGAAAGCATGTCAGATGCTTCACACAGAAACACACAAACTGGCTGCAAACACAACAAAAAGGTTAATCTATAGACAAACACATTAAATAAACAGCTCATAATGCAGAGAGATTATAGGAAATGGCAGATAATTATATTTTCTAAAGGCCAATGTTTGTAATATTTTTTTGAAAAGAGCAAATGTGACTCAGTGGGAGCTGTGATTTATGAGCGTTTGTGGAGGTGCAGTGTAGCGTGTATATAACACACAGAGAGGACTGCACACCAAACTTAGTGAATAAAGACATGACTGGGACCAAAGTCAATATCCAGACTAATCTTTATATCTTAATCTGTAGTCTTTTAACCTACTTAACCTCCTAAACTGATCACCTACAGTCTTTTAATTAAGCACCAGGTATAAAAGCACATCTAAAGGTGTGTTTCACTGTAAACTACAGGACAGCTTCAGGTCTTTAACCACTCTGCTGTGAAGTCTGAGTGTTTGGCTCCACCAAGAGGACAAATGAAAAAACATGTTCAGCTGTGGAGCAAATCTGAAGGACCATTCCATCCACCCAAAGTACTTCTGGTTTCAGACAAGGCCAAATTAAGGGATGAAGATATCTAACAAAAAATAAACATTAGGCTTTACTATGATGATTTATTAAAGAGTAATTCCTCTTTTTTATCTGCTTTAACATTCTTTGTGGTCTCAATGGCTAATTGGTAAAAAAAAAAAGATATTTACAGTAGTTATTCTGAGTGTCTGATAAGAAAACAACCAAAGTGTCTAGCAAGAGAAATAATTGATTTTAGTATTGAGATGTCTCTTTTATTACTTCCTATCCAGCTACCTGACAGCACTGACATAAATAGTAAAGTTAACATGAAGAACACTAGAGCTGGTGGTTCTTTGTTGATATGACTGATACTTTTATTTTTGCTATTGTGTGATTTTAAGATTTAAAAAATTTCATTTGGATCCAAGATTATATTTATGTTATACAAAATAACAAACAAACAAACAAACAAACAAAAAAAAAACCCATAAAAATCCAGGCTGAGGACCAGCTCTCCTTTGGCTATTTAAAACTTTTGTTTCTGGACAAACACTATTTTTTGTTTTTTAAAAAATGTCTTACTCATTGATAAAAAGGTCTACCTTTGTAGAATCTATAAAACAAATCCTCCTGGGTAGTGCAATCCAACTGGATTTTCTTTTACTACACTAAACCTATTTTGTCATTTTCATCAACTTTTATCTTTGTTTTTAAAGCCAAGCAAGTGTTTAAGAATGTGTATAAATTACTTTAAATGTTTGTTTGGTTGTTTTTCTATTAAGTAAAATGAACAATAAATTTGATTCCAAATAATAAATAAATTATGTTTATATTGAGCATTTTTGAACCTGGGCGATGACATGAGGATTATTTCCTGTCATTTGCTGCCATCTAGTGGCATTCTGACAAAACTACATACAAAGGATCTCACCACCTTGAGGTTTGTTTGAGCCAAGAGCAGATTATAAAAACTTCAATGCACCATTGTTGTGTGAGAATGGTATTCAATGTTAAAATTTATCAAGATAAACACAACACTCTGAAGGATGCATTCAATACTTTGCCAATACTTTAATCCAGTCAGCATTTCGAAAGAGTGAGATGAGCGCTGAATTGTAGCCACAAGCTAAATCTAAAGGGAGTAAAGGGAGTAAAGCAAAAGAATGTGTTTTAAATGATGTCAGTGTAATAAGAAATCCCCACTGACTGTCTGAGACATCTTCACGTTAGTGGCAAAACATAAGATAAATTTGGTCTATTAGGTCGCTCATTCTCGAAGTCTGGGTCCCAACACAAAGGTAGGCCACAGGGGATTTTCTACATTTTTTAATTGCCAAATACTTTTCATTTCTGACCCTTCTGGTTTTGTTTCCTGCAAGATTTGATGTGGCATTTATTGTATGTCTGCAGTACACATTGAAGCCTCATGAGGAAGCTCCAGCCTATCAAGAATCACCTTCTCCATTATAATAAAACACAAAACAAGACTCCACCAGCTACTGGATGGTGGAAGGGCTAAAGCCACAGTCAAAGATGCTTAGCTAAAAGAAAAAAACCCTCCACACCAAACAGCCACTGAAGGCCCAAGGGGCTGAACATGTGAAGAATGTGATGGAGGTGAAGTGACTTCTAGCTGGCTTGTAAAACAGCCAGGTAGAGGCTGTTTTACAGCCAAGTACTGGGTCAAGACCAGAGTGAGTCTGACACCAAAGTTAGCCAAGCTAGTCCCAGGCATCAGCTTAAGCAACCAGCCAAGGACGGCCCAGGAGGCACACTTGATAAACAATGACCTGTTGAAAAATGAAGTAACGATACTTTTGTCAAACTTGTATCTTGCATCGGCTAGCCCTTAAATTTAATGATTGTGTAGAAACAGTATTAAAGTGGTCAAATATCTATTCATGCACAGTTATTTATCAAATGAATAAATTTTGCATTGGGTCACGATGGCTTGTACCCCCTAAAAGGAGGGTCACCAGAAAAAAAGTTTGAAAACACTGTTGGATTTTCTGATGATGTGAGCATGCGCAATAGTCACATCACAAGGACATGCAACATTCAGGTGACCTAATGCACATCACACTGCTGCTTCTGTGCTTTTGGATTCAGCATGTTTTCTTGTGTTCATGACAAATTTCCATTAAAGTCTGAAATCATCATCAGAAGCAACAGAAGTGAGCTCTGTGCAGCAGAGACTCTGTGAGTCTCCTCCTGCTGCATGTAGAGTACTGTGCAGAAGTTTCAGGCATATAGAGCACTGAAGGTTCTTCACAGGTCCTGATGTTCCACAACTCCAGGCTGAAGAGAGTTTAAGAGATGTTTAAGCACCACATCTACCCATAACTCTGCCCTAAAGCTGTGGTTTTTGTTTTGTTTTCATCAGATTATTTTCTCATGCCCTTGGTAATGTAGACATCCAGAGCATGACCTGGGTTGTGTCAATCCTCCTTACCGCCTGACGGGGTCCTCAGGTGGGTGTACTCACCATTACACGCCTTATTTCAGCCTCAAATTTTGGCCCAAACATGCCTAAAACTTCTGCACAGTACTGTATGTGTTGCCACTGCTGCTGTCACTACACCAGGAGGACCCTTTAGGCAGATGCTAAGTTACGCGAGGACAGTTCATTACCACTACAAAGATACCTCGTCAAGGTGCCCACTAATAAATGGACTGGTCAGGGCATGGGCAATTGTGCCAATTGTTAATTTTAGAGCTTCATTGTGCCTTCATTGTGTTCATTTAACCATCAGTATGCCTAGCTGTGTTGGCTCTTAACTCTGACTGTTATTAGAAATGGTCGATGACATTTAAGGACCATATTGGCAAGTTTATTTGTAAAGTTGATGAAGAAATGAGTCACTCATTCAGCCTCTGTCTCATCCTCTTCTCCTCCTCCTCTCTCTGGCCCTAAATGATCAAACTTGCGGAGAAACCAGCACAGATTTGGGTGTAGAAACCATCTTATAACAAAGTCGACGTTTGATTTATGAAACGTGCATATCTGGCATATCAGAGCGTTGCAGCTGAGTGGGTGTTGAGAAATGCAGCGGCTGAAAACAATCGTCATTTAAATGACATGCCCCTGGATATTCAGGGTTCAGCTGGTCTCACCCCCTGAGTTTGCAACATGCAGATATACAATACGGTAAAAATACCTTTTTACTTCTATCATGGTTTCATTCTCCTGGTCAAAGAAGTAAGGGACAATAAATTTGTTTTTTTTTTAGCCTGAAGTGACATTAAAGTGAATCAGAGACTCCGCACATGAAAGGAAATCACTGAGGTTAACAGTGTTGTTGGGTAACAGAACTCCAGCTGACATTAGAATATTGAATTTATGCATCTGTGATATATAACTTGTATATATATAATTATTTTTATATTTGGATTACAATATAATCAATATTCTTTACATTTGGGTTTAAAACACATGTTCAGCTCTTAAGATACTGTCAAAAAAGCCTTCTTTAGCTCTTAAAAGAAGCAGCGCGACAACAGGAGGTCAGACTAAAACTGCTCCAGACTGAGGAGAGGTTCTGCATTGCCTCAGTTTCAGGTATCATTAAAAATGTAGGCTAATTATTGGTGTCAGTGATATGCCGGTTTATGGCGGGGATAAACTTTTCTCTTCTGGCTGTTCATGAGACTATAAAGAGATTTAAAAATATCTAAACAAATAAAGAATTGAATTGAATTGAGGTGCTCAACATCTAATTCATTTTCTCAAAAGTTTCCTTGACTTTCCTCTTTTTTCTACCTCAAATAACTGTAGTTTTATTCTGCTTAAATCTCCCAGGATGTTAAGTGCACGATATTACGAGGAGTAAAATGGAATTCTAATCGTTACTGAAGGCAGTCTGTTTATTTTCTTTATAAAATAAATCAAGAGCATAAAGAAACGCTTGTTCATTAAAGATAACAAATAACAAGGAAATCAGCTAAAAATCGTACTTGTCATTTAAAAAGTAATATTGTTCACAGGGATGTAAAAGCTTTGTTTTAATGTTAAATGCATTTTGAAAGTCATATCTGATCTAACAAAGCCAGATTTAAGCTGCAAAGCACGTCGACACAGACTTGAAACTTGTACACGAGCTCAGAGCTGGAGTGGGATTTCAGTGTATCGTACATCTGCCCAGATGATAAACGCTGATCTGCACATGATAATGAGTGTACACCCAAATGCTGCTGTGCGCACGTTTGATAAATGAGGGCCTCTGCATCTGTGCATGTCAGAGCTGCTGTCAGATGCTGCACGGTGTTATGTTTGAAATCAGAGTATCTGAGACCAAAATATATATATATATAACTTTTTAATCACTTTTCTTAAACATAAAAAGAGACTTAATTTATCTGTTTTTATTTCACTTCTTTCAAGAATATGAAATACATAATGCTGAGAGAAAAGTATTGCAATGTCTGTTTTTTCCAATATCATTCAGTCCTGAATCAGTCACTCAAAGTTTGAACGCTGTTTCTGTTGCTAATAATTTTACTGGTGCTGCAGTATTAACTGTGTTTATACAGCATCTGCTTGCAAAAAAGAGAGACAACAGGGGCATTACTAGTATCCCACAAACCAACTGTGCTCATGGATGGTAATGCTTTAATCACCCTACCATACGAAAAAGTTTATGATTTCTATTTGGATGAAAATGCGATACAAAGACTGTATTGAACTTGTTTAAGGCTTAAAAGCCGTTCAACTTTATTGCCTAGATTTTCAGGCTTTAAGTCTGTTTGAAACCAGCCTTCAGATGTGCCATCATTTGGTGCACCTGATCATTCAAATGCTATTTTTGTGTCTTATATCATATCTGATATTGTAGAAGAAGATGTGCAGTTTGTGACATGTTATTTAAAATGTATGTGATGTGGGAAGACTTTTTGCAGATCCAGTTTCATTAAGTTAGATTTTTTAGAATAAAGTTGATAATGTAATCCATGAAGTGATAAGCACAAGTTCAGCACTCATCAACACACAACAGGTTAGATAACAAAAATTCTAAACTCCAAACTTTTTGTTTTCTCAGAACATGAATGTTGCATCTGAATTCAGAGTCAGATCATGTAGAAGTGTGTGCCTATACAAAGAAAATTACTCTATTTTAACATTATTTTTAATTTACAGACACAAAAAGATGTGCACATCAAAAGAGGACCAGCACGAGGCAAAGGAAACATAAAAATGTAGTATAAACACTAGATTTTACAGAACTACAATGTTTTATATGTTAAAACAACAATGGGAATGAGAGTATGAAGGTGCTGAAATCAGTTTTATGCATAAATTTCTCTTTTGATGATCTCATTTCCCAGGTTCTGAGTGTTTTTCTTCTTTCTTTAAAGTGTTTAGAAGTCATGCACCACAGTGTGGTAACAAAAATGACGCTCCAAATGAGACTTGTTTGATTTTAAATACCATGTTAGTAATTTGCTCCCAAACTTGCAACTGATCCAAAGAATTTTCCAAAACCACTTACGTAAAAATTCATCAAAGGTCTTAATGCTTAAGATACGTTTCAAAAAGTTACTCACTCTGTGTATGCAGCTTATAGCTTATACCTAAACTCAGCCAACAGTTGTGTATACCAGTTTAAAGGACGACTTTATGCATATTTCAACACTGCATGAATGCAGGGTTACAGCACTTACTGTGAAATGCTCCTGGGATTTGTAGTTCTCATCGAGGTAGACGCGGGCTCTATTGTACTCCTTCATGGCATCACTGGACAACAGCTCTCTGATGGACACAAAAGGATATTTACCAGGGAATATCCAAAACAAGTCTTCTTTTCTTTCAAACATTTAAAAGAATTTTGCAGTTATTGCATCTCAATGATATTCACATTTAAAGACAATTATGATTAAAACCACATATGCTGACATGCAGCTGTGATGCTATCCTGAGAGGAAGATATAATTAGAAATACAAAAGCTTCAGGTGAGATTTCCTCATCAAAAATGCTAATCATTTGTCAATATCTAGACCAGGGGTTCTCAACTTTTTCAGCTTGTGACCCCCAAAATAAAGGTGCCAGAGACCGGGGACCCCCCACTGTACCTGAAGGTGGCTAAACACAGCCATGCACATTAAAAACAGAATTAAAATACTTTAAAATAGCTAAAATTGGTTAATAATGGCAAAAAATTGTGGTAAAGGTGGTGAAATTAGATTTTAAAAGTAGCAGAAATGCCAAAAATTCGATAAAAGTGGCAAAAAATGGCAAAAATGGGCAAATCAAGTGGTAGAAGGAGATTTAAAAGTGGCTCAAATGGCGTTAAAGTGGCAAAAATAGGTGGATAGGTGGTGAAATGAGATGAAAATTGATTTAAACTGGCAAGAAAGGGTTAGCGGAGGCTGTAATAGTCAGAAACAGGCAAAAATGTGGCTTAAAAAGTGATAAAAGGGGTGAATATAGGCAATAATCTGTCAACAGAGCCAACAATAGTCAGGGTGTTGCAAGATTTGGTTTAGAAGTGGCTACAACAGGCAGAAGAAAGTGGTGGAAAGGGTTTAAAATTGACAAAAACTGGGTTTTAAGTTGCCAAAATATGGCAAAATTAGCAAAATTGGTGGGAAAAAGTGATCAAAATTGGTTACAATCAGTTAAAATTGGTGAAAAGTGGCAACAGTCTGATTCAAAAATGTTCTTAGTTTTTTAAGGAATCTGGAGACTCCCTCTCAGAGTCTTGCTACCCCAAATGGGGTCCCAACCCCAACATTGAGAACCCCGATCTAGACGACATTATAGCACTTGACTTACTTGACAAAACTGTCCACATGTGACATGGACGCCTCGTAGTTCTTCCCCCCGACCTCCTGACAGTGAACGGCCAGAAAGTGAGGCCTGTGTGTTTGAACCGTCTGCGAGAGAGAAAAAAACAAAACACACACACAGGTCAGTATGTCTGCACTTAACGGCATCCATAACAACAGCACAGTGACTCCATCTGTCCATTATAAACAAGCCATGGGTACAACTGTTCAGTTGTGCACGAAACCTATGTGATGATGACGTCTGAGCCCCTACTGTTTCTGTTTACAGAAGACAATGTGTGAACTTGTTGCTCCCTTATAATGTCTAACACTCTTCATCCTGCTGAGGAGATCTGTCTGCAGAACAGTGTATGTATGCGTGTCTGCATCTCAGTGCATGTGTGTATAATGGGGCATGACAGATGTTCACACAACACATGCGCTGACACTTTGCTCACATTACAAACACTAACTGTGCAGGAATAATGCCAGGAACGATAATAAGAATGTGGAAACACTTCAGACCTCTGTCATTTAAGGAAGCGGTGAAATTTATGCAAACTACCCGCATGTTCTATAATTTAAACAAATTGTTGCACACACAGAGGTGTGCATAAAGTTACTGTGACACTGCAAAGTTGGCTCATTTATAAGAGCAAAATGTGCTTAAGATAATGAAACATATCAGCAGGGATATCAAGAAAATATCACCTGCAAAACATTATAATAAAGAGAAAAAGCTCAAGATTATCTTAACCCTAACACATGAGCCTTACTTAAAACCACTGGCCTATCCAGGAAGTGGGAAGGCCAGTGGTTACATCCAGCGTGGCGAGTAAGAGCGTCTGCTAAAGGACAACATTCTAACATTTTAATAAGAAAGAGAGATGTTCAAGAGTAACTCTGTTTACTCAGATCAACTTGTACTAAAGTGAGATCAGTTTTAGCAGCTGCGTCAGCCACCATTTTGCAAAAAGCAAAATCTGCAAACTTCCCAGTGTGGGCAAGGTAGGTCATTTACATACAACTAAAAATCACAGAATAAATAAAAACAAAAATAATGATCATAATACTTGATTACATGTTTTAATTTCTCAGAAGTAACAAAACACAGCCTGAAATTTTAACTCTCATGTCACCTTTTTAAATCATTTATTTTGACTGTGGTATACAACCAGTGTCATTGTTTAACTGGTGTTAGAGTTAGAGACACTGAAGATTATCATTATCATGATTGTCATTACTACTATTTGTTTTTGATGTACTCTGCTTTGGCAACAAAGATGTCAACCATTCATGCCATTAAAGCATATTTTGATTTTGAATTCTACTATGCCGCTTGCTTATCAATTTAATGAATTTATCATGTCAACAGAATAAACAACAGTGGCCTATTAGTTGAACTTTGTGACCCCAAACCACACCGAGATATTCAAATGTATCTCAAAGTAAAGCAATTGCACTGAAATCCACGTTTAGCGAAATAAATATATTTATATAAAAGGTCAATATTTGAGTCTCATGTTATGGTTGTACAAGGGCTTTGATTGGGCTTCAGCACACTCAATTTTGGGAAAGACTGTCATAAAGTAAAGCTAAACTCAAAGGAACTCAATTCATTTATCAATGCTTTAAAAATGATGAGGATTTATAATCTCAATGTGTATGAGAACATCCTAACATTCACCGACTGCAACAGTTACCAACAGTATATGTGTAGTAATTATATTGGGTAAGTCTGCAGTCAGCAGTGTATACATTTTCAGAGATTATTTACATATAGCCTAATGTCCATAAAAGTTGTTGTTGAGACCTTTGCCTTTTTAATGCTGTCAGCTTTATTTTATGAAATGAAGTATTAGAAAGCCAATGGGGCTTGAATTTCCTAAATTAAAGCGGGTAACACTATTTTAGACCACCAATGGGGTCTTTTCGGCTTTCATAACTTCATTCATTCATATTGCTGCTTGTGTACCAGGTGAATAAAAAACAATATAATATTGTTCTGCTGCCCTGTCTGCCCTGCTGTGATTATATTCAATGACTAAATCAGAGCAAACATCGTTCTCCTGGTGGGACACTGCTTTAATTATCTGATGTCAAAGGCTTCCTGTTCATGATATAGTGATCTGTGGATAGTGGATTCCATAGAGGAATCATCTGAATGATACAAAAATTATTTTGGACACTAATTCAACCACAGACAATAACTTCATTGATGTCTCACAATTAAGGTGTTTAATAACAACAGCTCGAAGATATTCATGACTAAGGCTAGGGATCAAAAATAATGGTAAACTAAAAGAATTTATAAATAATTTAAAGGATAAATAATAGAAAAAAAGTTTTGTGAAGTTTCAGCAAAATAATCATCCATATTTTTGTGTAGCATCATTTGTTTGTGCATATCTAGCATCAAAGTTGATTTTCTCATGTCTTTATTCATCATAGGGAAAAAAACCTTAATTCATTTGAATCCTTAGCACCTACAAATAGTTTTTTAAAAGGGATCAAAATCTGAGCGGCTCAGTGTTCCTGTGCTCTGTGCTTACACTTGCTGTGTTTCTCATCAGTCTGTCATGACTGAAAACAATCCAATGGCATTTTCTGCTTATTAAAGCTTTGAACCGTGATACATGATGGTAAATATAATTGGGCTAGTGACTGTCAGTAGTTCACTACTTTTCACAATGCATTGTGGGACATAATGAGTACACTACATAGCAGGGGTCATCAGCTACATTGGTATAAGGGCCAACTAATGCCTATGCAGACACTGTGAGGGCCGGCGTGCAAAATGACCTAAATAAAAGAAACACGTCTAACAATTGTATTTTCTTTAAAAAGTACATTATTTTTAGCCTTTACCAGTGAACTCAGTCTAACTAAGTTAAATCACTATACAGCAGCAAGCCACAAGGGAGCGATTGAAACATTTAAGCCACATATTTCTGGGGCTGCTATGTAGTTTGATGTGAATATGCTGCATCCTCATTGGTGAAAAACACATGATGAAAACATATATTTTGTTTTAATTCTCAGGCAGTGGAAACTGATTTGTTAAATTAACACCGAGTTTGTCATGCATCGTATTTGCTAATAATGGTTATTAATAGTTGGACTTTTGTGCAACTGATCAAACATTAAGCCAATCTTTAAAAAATGTTTCAATCTATCTTATTTTTGGATTAACTTACATATCCGAAGGATTATAAAGGGAAAGAAAGAAAATATAACCTAAATACAGCAATATATTTTTTCCTCAGCACTTTTTTCTGAATTTAATCGAGCTTCTAGGGGCCGAATGGGAAGATGTGAGGGGCCTAATGTGTCCCTCAGACCTCCAGTTTATGATCACTGCTATATAGGGTCACAATGTTCACCCAGATTTCAGACACCACTTCAAAATAGCACATTCCCTATACAGCACACTTTTCATATAATGAATAGGGAGTGATTTCAGACCACCATAGTCTCTGCAGTTTAAGCCTCACCCTCAACAGTCACGTGACCTTGTCTTAGTCTCCTCTAACATCTCATCTCACTCACAGTGAGGTGTTTGTGAGCACGCTGTCAGAGGTGTTCAAAGAGGCCGACCTCTAATGGAGAATCAATACCACACAGTGATTTACAGCGCTCACGGCACTCACAGGGTCCGCCTGAGGTGGACGTATATCACTGTCACTGACTGGGAGTGTGCAGCAGGAAGTACTCTGGACCCGAACAGAGCCTTGCTACTCCACCTCAGTGTTGCATTCAGCAGCCCAATCAAATAAAAGTAATGTACGGCGATAATAGTATGGATTTTCCATCGACCTCTGGCTCGTCACTTAGCCCGATGACCGCGCACAGAAAGGACTCAAAGTTACAAAGATTAGTGGAGCCATCAGCTCATGATGGAAAAGGTCACACACTCAAGAAGCACACACTGCAGACTGACGTTTGTGCGTGTGCACGTGCTTGCTGAGCGTCTGTGTTTGTCTTTCCAGGCAGCTCTGCGTCTGCACACACTCAGTTTCCAGGAGCTCATTTCATGAGCATGGTCACCAAACAGTGACCAGGCTTTACTCTGGAACCAACATCCAATTACATCAGCTGCGTTTAACAGGAAACTCTGTTGACATTTCAGTAAAAATATTGACAGGACAAATATTGTATCAATAAAAGGTGATTTTATGACGAGCTCAGACAGCTGCTGCTGCTCTGCAATAACTCTCATCCTGAAAAGGATGTCACATGCTGATGAGTTTGATGTGGAGGTGTATCCTCTGTTTTCTTTTCCTTTTCCATTCAGACGTGACTCAAATACTGAAAACATTTTGATTTGGAGGAGCTTCTCATCTATTAGCCAATCAGATTTCTCACAAGCTCTGTCTTCAATCCAAATTGCACAAGCTACAGAGGACAGTAAAACAATTTCATATCTATTTTAAAATGTTGATTCTGCAGGCAACAATTTTTGGAACTGGAAATGCTTGGTTTCTAAGAGATGTGGTGGATCAACTGTTAATTGTTATTGATGCACAATGTTATTATCATAATAACATGATATCAGTTTGTAAAGTTTACTGTCATAATTAGTAGACCTGATTTTTTCTTTTAAATTGCAAAACAGACAAGTACACGTAACAAACAAGTACACAAGACACAGAGAAAAGTGACAAAGTGCAGACAGTTCATTTGATTGAACAGACTAGTAGATCGATTAGTATATGTTATCTAATAGCCTGTGGGTGCAGGTGCGGGTGTGTGTTTGTATTCGTGATTTCCTTTGGAAACAGAGTGTATAGCTTGTAAAAGTGATTGCAGGTGATCAGGCAGAGAAACAAATAAACAAACAGAAGTAAAGTAAATGAATGAGAGGAAGACTTGAAGCTATTATAATAGCTGCAGTAGCAATTACAATATCACTAAGGAGACGATAGATAGACAGACAGACAGACAGACAGACAGATAGATAGATAGATAAAGCAAGCTCCTTCATACACTGTCAAAAGTCAGTTGTAAAGGGGAGTGCAGACCCCCCCTTCTCCCAAGGCAGTCAGTACAAAAATAAATTTAAAAAATTGTAAACAAATATCCCTACAAATTGCTGCCTCATTTTCCTCCTAGCGTGCAAAAAATACACAGGGGCTTATTACTGTAAATAAAAAAAATCATATTAGTTTATTTTTAATCATTTCCTTTTTTCCTTGTTTCATCAACTTGTGCCATTAACAAAAATACCAAATATTCAATAACTGTCATATCTTTTAACCCTTTACTTGCCATGTATGTAATGTAAACAAACAAAATCTTTGATGAAAAAAAAACCACACAAATTGATCTGATACTACACTGAAAGTGAATAACTTGTTAATGGATGACTGCAGCCTGGCATATGTCATTGATTTGTAGCAACATTGGTTAAAATGCATTATTAGTTTTTTTGTGAGGTAAATTATTCTAAAATACTCACGTTTTTCACCCTTCTGCGCAAAAAAATGCACACCTTTAAATCATGCTATAAATATACTTTTCAAAATAGTTTTGCTTTAATGAATTATATTTTTTATCATTTAAGGTCGGCCCTAATCATAAATGTCGAATACTCACTTTCACTGTCCACCACTTGAATCGCCATCATTTCCTTAGCTATGAACCTTAGCTAGTAAATCATCCGCTAAGACGGAGACACTTGCATATTTCCTCCATGTGAGACCATGTTGTGTTTTGGTTGCCGACCGCCGAGTCACGAGACTGAATCCTGTCCGCTGATTGGCGTCTGAGGCACGCATTTTTCTTCTTCTCTTGTTTTATTGGCGGGTCGCAAACAACTTTAAGGTGCATACCGCCACCCACTACAAGGCATGCATTCGGCGAAATGAGGACATGGATGCACCTCTCCTTTACTGTCTACGCACCGTCCGTTTGTTTTCTTTACAGGACAGTATGAATACTCGATAATGTAAATTTGCATATTGTCAAAGCAACATTTACGATACTATCGTAGGCGATATATATCGCCCACCTCTAATAATGATATTTCCCATACTAATAATAAAAAAGAGTAATCTGATTGGCTGTCCACACGGAGACGAAACGGTGTCTACAGATTTGTTCACTCTGGGATCCAGTTTGAAAAAGTAGCATTTGTCTCATGCTGTGCATACTAATGCAAATGCAGCTAAGGATCTGTTCTTAGGCCTCCACAGCTCCAACCCTGTCTGAGCTTCACAAGTTTCTGTCTGGACTGAAAAGACAAAGAGAGAAGCTCCCAAACACTGTCAACTAACCATCTTTAAACCAATGTTCATGAGGTATGAAGACCAGTCAGACCAAAATGCTGTGTCTCAGTAAATATGTCAGCAGACAGTGTGTGGAGGGTTCTCACATTGTCTACAGTAATTTCACCCTCCTCCAATGCACCTGCCACACATTCAGGTGTGCAGACAATTTGTTAAAAAATGGTTGGACTGTTCACAAAGGTAGAACAGGTAGTCTTGACTGGAAGTATTTTATGTCTAATGGCTTGCTAAATCCAATGTTAGTAACTTCAATGTAACTTTATGCTAGGTTTGAGGCCCTGACAATAGGCCCTGATGGGAAAAAAACAATAGATCAACTTTGATGATCCCATTTTAAATTCATGTTCAATCTAAAAGCACTAAGAGCAATTATACCGGGGTAAACTGTGTGTATAAAATGAAAATTTTGGGCCTCCAGGTAGCTCATCCGTAGCTCAGAAATGCTGCTTATTGCAGGAGCCAGGTTTGATTTTAAATTTGGACCTGTAATATATTTCATAACCTTTTACTTCTGCATATCCACTCATTCCTGAACTACTAAGAGGGGGAGAGAAAAACCCTAATATACGAAGGAATATTGGAACAGTGCCTGTGTTTCTAAGCTTGTTACTGTGAGTCATTTTTCTAGCACAAATATGCAAATAATTATGCACTTTCAAAATTACTGTTTGTTTTCAACCCTTTTGTTGTAATTTGTCCCTGAATTATAAATCCCAGTCTGAGCACGAGTGTCCAGTGTGGGCCCTTGTGCAAGGTCCTTGACGCCAGGAACACCTGTCCATCGGCTACATGACATTAATTGTTGTTGTCATTAAAAAAAAAACAAGAAGTTAACAGCAGTGATGGCCAATGCTGGTCTGTACTCATCATATTGGGTTAATTTTTTAGTTGAGAGCCCCCTGGTGGCGGAATTTAACATATTGAGTGTTAAAGGTCACATGTGCAAAAATTACTTTTCAGGCTTTTCTAACAAAAAAATATGTGCCCCTACCCTGTCCGCAATCCCCCCAAGAATCCAAAAAATCCATTCCCTCCCCCCTCTCTTCTCCACCTCTCAGAAAATGAGTGCTGAAAAAAGCCATTGCCAGATTTTCCCTTCATGATGTCATGAAGGGAAAATCCCTGCTTGGAAGAAAGTTCCTCTCAGCTGTCAACTGAGAGGAGGATCAGAAGAACCACATCCATTAAGCCACATCCATTTCCTGAGGGGGCGGAGTCAGACAGCTCATTAACATTTAAAGCCACAGAGACAGCTTCTGACCGGGGTTTAACAGAGGGGGTTTTAGACATGCAAAAATCCAATCCTGGAGAGTTTTTTCAGCAGCAAACTTCACAGGCGTGTTTTGAAAACCTCTGAGACTAATATAAACTTGTGTTAAAGGGGTAAAATATGTGATGCTTTTGAGTCCAATCTGTGGCAGCAGTCATATTGACAACACTGTCTCAAAGTAACTTTCAACCTAGAAAAAAAGAAGTGGAGCTGAGGTGGGTCTTAAACATCCTGACAAACAGCTACATAGTGCTGGCTTGCAGTCATCTCAGCCATGCCCCTATAATGCATAAATTGAGTTCCTTATTTAAACCAAAGTTGGAATACTTTGTTAAAAAAATTCTCCTGTAGTACAGTATTAGTCTTATAAAGGAATGAACAATGTTGACCAAAATAACTTTTTGAACCAGACTGTAAATGTGTTTATTTTTGATGTAAAAATCAGAATCTTAATATGTAGTGGTCCTGGCTACTGTAGCCAGTCTCTAGTGGACACTCGAGGAATTGCAGTCTTTTCCCACTTCTGCATGGCTTCTTTTATCAACTACGGAGGTTGTCGCTTTGTTTGCAAACAAGGAACACCTCCAGAATCTAATCTTGTCATCCTTGGGTCAGAGTGGACATTTGTGAAAAGTCTGAAGAAAATCTCTTGAAGGGTTCTCGACATATCATGTTCACAAGAACAGTGCAGAATTAAGTAAAAAAAAAATAATGATGTTTAAAGATTTAAACCAGAGCATTGAAAGTGTAAATGATCATTCAAATAACAACTGTTAAAGAATGAGCTTTAATATCCTGTGAGAGACACATTAATGCAATTAGGGCATCTCTTTGTCATGCTTTTTCAAAGTAAAACCTGATATTTCATAGAGTCTAACAATTTATGATTCATGTGGTTTGTAAAAGAAAATAGTTTGTGCCATCTTCATGAACTGCGTCAAAGCTGCTCGGTGAATCAGATATGATCAGAGGGACAGAGAGCTTCTTTATGAGCTTTAATCAGAAGAGCCTGAGTCTCATTTCACGCTTTCTATTCAGAGGTGGAAAATAATCACAGAGGTCTGTGGAGAACTGATCACTGACAAGGATTCTTTAGTTTTCTATCAGATTGTCGTGCATTTGCTGACACAGAAAACTCAGTGAACCTAATGTGGGAAATATGAAGCTTCAGGACAAAGCCTGGAGAACGTGATCAAATTAAAATAATATGCCCTGAATTCATCTCTATATCAGACAGTGGATCAACAGAAGGTCCTGGAGTTTAATTTAATGACAGACTTCTCACTGAAACATTAAACTGAGACTGATTTAATGACCAAGTTTCATTATTGCAGATCACAGAGCTGCTGTGGAGTTCTGGCTCTGACCCTGCTGGCCTGTGATAGATGAAGGAGTTTCCAAAGCAAATCATCTGTGGGATTTTTCACTTCATTGTGGTGTGATGCAAAGCGCAGTTTATTCTCCTGCAGCAGCACGGCCAGATTCCCTCAAATACAGACTAATGATCACATGTGAAGCAGGCAAATGAGCAGCTTTGCTTACATGTAAATGTGTGGGATACCCTGACATGGGCTGAGAGTCCTCATACAGGATGTTAATACATTAGACTCATGCGAAGAAGTATGAAAAGAAGATATAAGTGCCTCAGTAATGTAAGTTATCACAAGCTAGTAAAATGATTTTTTAACTTTTTTTTTAAGCCATCCAATCAAGTACCCCAAAATTACACCCAAAGCTTGTGCACAGAGTTCTACTCGTGGTAATCACTAAGGCAGGAAAAAGGCCGCTCAGTTATGGCAAAAAACATAACTATTAAGACTAATAATAACACTGTTAACATTTCTATATCAGAACTCTTTGAAAAGCAAGCAATAAATGAAAGCACATAAGGTAAGATATAAGAAAAAACAATACAGAATGAATCATTTGCAAAAAAAAAAAAAAAAAAAAAGAAAGATATAGCAATATGTTTTAAGACAATAATGGCACATTTACCACATATGACAAAACCTACAGGAGAAACAGAGAAGTTACATGGCATACTGCAAAGAAATATTTTTATCTTGAAAATACTGTTTTCTTGATTTTTGGTAGCCGTAATGGAAACTGAAACTTAACTGCTCAGCACTAGGGCAGGCATGAAAGGATTTAATTTATTAGGGCTGTAAAAAAAATAGTAGGATACAAGCACAACAGTATTTTACTGTGTAGGAGAGAACGGGGTTGGTTGTCACATTCTTTGTATCTTGTCAGCAGAAATTTGGTGTGGAAATTTCCAGATTTTTTCTGGAGTAGGACAGCTGAACTGGAGGTGAGAGGACGTTTTGTGTTTTTCATGTCAAACTGAGCTATTCAGCTCCTCAGTAAACGAAGGATGACTGACAGCAGCAGCAGCAGCAGCAGCAGTGAATTAACAGTTTCTGTTTTCCAGCCAACTGTCAAAGATGCTGCTTTTAAGAAAAATTTGATTCACTGTGCTGATGTTCTTATTGGCTGATAATGCAATTAACCTTTTTAATTGCACTACACAGCACACAGAGGTTTAAATCTTGAGTGATCTGTTTGGTGATAATGTGATGACCCCTCCCATTCAGTTTCCACTCTGCCTGATTTCCTCCCTGCACTGTTCTCAGACATGTTTCCCCCTCTTTCAGCTGTTTGGAGTGGGCATTAGTGTGGGGCTGTGAGGAGTCATCAGCTGATTGCTGCTTCCCTTAGCAGGGCCTTTAGAAAGGAAGATAAGCCGGTCTGTTTGAGATTCTCGCTCTCTCTCAGCTGGACCTGCTGCCGACATCTCATCCTTCGGTTTGATGCACATTTCATCACAATCACACCACACATTCACTCATCCAGACATGATTGATAGCTCACATTCACATAGCACATTAGTTATTCAATAAGTTTGATCATTTTGTTACAAAAAAAATACATCTGTTATTCCTTTAATATTTCCCTGAGCAAGGTCGTGGCACTAATCTACTCATCATGTAATTGATAAAAAACAGCTGATAACGGATGGTTGCAGATCATTCAGGACATCCCTTGTAAATATCATTACTACTGATAAAAAAATCTTCCATTGTAAAAATGTTACGTCAACACTCTTAAGCAGATTAAGCAGGTTAACACTTAGAGGTCCACTGGTTATTTTGCCTTTTGTTAATTTTCTTTTGACAAAATAAAACACTTAGAAAATATAAACCATGCTCATGTTTGGTATAATCCTTTTTGGCACTACCTCAACTTTATAAAATGAAAACTAGGGATGGGACCGAGCCAATCCAATATTAGTATCAGGTCCAATATGGACGTGATTAATAGATCGGACATCTGACTGATGGCGCCAATGAAAGTGACCGATCCAAATCCATCCTACAGTTTGTGGTAGACCATGAACGCACCACAGTCTAACACGAGACAGTCTGTAACTGAGCTAGTATTAGGTAGGGATGTTCTTAGTGGTATAATTACCTAGTAGATTAAATGTAAATCTATATTTAGAATAGTCAAAACTAGTCTAAAGACGAGAGAACACAAAGAAGAGTGGGTGTGACGTTAGCCTGATAACAGCCTTTGTTCCTCTTTGCAGATTAATATCCTGCTTTGATATTTGGCCTCTTTTCACTTTGGGTGAGTAGTCATACTTGAGTTTACCCTCGACAGCCCACATACCACTTTATTTCCATTTACTACTTTGGAAAACTGTCGTACTGCGGTCTTCCTACTATATGCTAACAGGTTAGCCACCGCAGAGATTCTCATTGTTTATATCCGGTGAAAGGTAAGAGAGGAAGGCTGCGGCCATTAACTGAAGCGACAGCGGTCTCTAGTGGCAGGAGGTTCATTAAAGAGCATTATAGACAGGGATTTATAACTTATACTCCATTGTTGTTGTTTTTTGGATAATGTTGATATTTATTTTTTAGTACTAGTTCAAATAAATTTGTTTGGAATACATTTAAATTCAATTCATTTTTCATTTTTTTTTTTTTTTTTTTTTTTTTTCTTTTTAATAAGAGGAGCTGGGTGGTTTAATACAGCCTCATGTAACCTCACACATTATACCAACAACAACAATAATTGTTAAAAAATATATATATATATACACATACACATATATATATACACATACACATATATATATACACATACACATATATATATATATACACGTACATATATATATATATATATATACACATACACATATATATATACACATACACATATACATATATATATACACATACATATATATATATATATACACATACATATATATATATATATACACATACACATATATATATATACACATACATATATATATATATACACATATATACATATATGTATACACACATATACATATATATACATATATATATATATATATATATACACATATATATGTATACACACATATACATATATATACATATATATATATATACACACATATATATATATATATAAACATATACATATATATATATTTATATACACATATACATATATATATATACATATATATATATACACATATACATATATATATATATACATATATATATACACATATACATATATATATACATATGTATATATATATATACACATATACATATATAAATATATATATACATATGTGTGTATATATATATATATACACATATACATATATATACATATATATATATACATATGTGTATATATATATATATATATATATATGTATATATATATTGGAATCAGTATCGGTATCTGCACATATTTATTGGAATCGGGTCAGAACTGAAAAAGTGGATCGGTGCATCCCTAATTAAAGCTATATATTTTTTAAAGTTTAATTTACTGTATCAGGTATAGGGCATCCAAAAAGCACCACACCCCACAAAAATGATTTTTAAAAATTGTTATTAAAACAATATATCGTCATTTTTAAAAAGAAACTACAAAATACTAAAATTATGAAAAAATACCAGTGCTGGTCCTGTACAGCATGGTCCACCGTCCCCTATGTTTAACATAAATTTATATATGAAATTAAAATGATCATATTTCCTGTTTCACTTGGCCTATTGACATCAAACAAAAACTGAAAGAAACCTTAAAGATCACGCTTTCCATATGAAGTGATTGCAATGCAAAATGTGGCTTTGTTTTCATGCTATCATGTGACATAAGTAGTACATGATGAAATCACGCATGATCGTGGACTTCTAAGAGCTACAAGGTGTTGCCATTTTAGCTTAGCTCAGCTACCTCAGGCGTGCTTGTTTTTAGGCTGGGAATCTCCCTGTCGTCATTGTTCATGAGATTGTTAACCAGAACAAACAAGCATTACATATTTCCTCATTCCCCACACGGGGAGGTGATAAAAACCATCTTAAATACTTGCTAAAGCAGTTTTAGGATAATCATTTGTGTTTAAGTGAGACAATCACTCACCACATGTATAAAGGTTAATACTCCTTCAACAGTGATAATGAGTTTGATCCACACTCATGACCAATACCCACTCTGGCATCCCTGTTTCCTATCCAGTGTCTTACCCCATCATTGAAGACAAGAGAACTCAAATACAGTCATTGTCAAATGTTTTTTGTGGACAGGACTGTCTGGTGAGGGGGCTGCTAGCCAAGCTGCTGCTAATGGCCACGTTAATGAGGTCATGTTAATGGTTTCCCTCAGCTTTTCAGGATAACACAAGTTCCCTTTCACTCTGGCTTTCATTCCCCTTTACTCCACTATTTCTTTCCTCCTTTTCAGAACATAGCCACTTTTTTTTTACACGTTGCTCAAACATTGCTTTGCAGCAGAAAGTGGGAGTGTACTCTGCATAAACACTGTAGACTAACTGGCTGCTGCTCCTGCAAGTTTGTTTCATCCTCCCTTATCATGTAAAACGCCCAAGGTTTATCATCATTATCTCTTATCTACATTGTTTTATTGCCCAATGACAGCCCTACCTTTGTTAGGGGTAGGGCTGTTGGTGGCTGTACTAGTACAAAAAAAAAATTATTTAGAGCAGTTAACACATAACGAACACAGAAACCACCGTTCCATTTCGTTTCATCAGCCTCTGAATGAAAGAGTCAGTGCCACGCAGAAATATTTTAATGCAGCAGTAAAAGTTTAGAATCCTGCAAATTTTTAGCACGGTAAGGTTCTCTAAAGGACAGAACAATACTTGTAGAAATCTTTGCGCAAGCCTGCCTGGATAAATATCACTGAAAAGGGAAAGGTGCAGAGTTTTTCTGCTTTTCAAGACCTTAAAACAGAAAATAGGCCAAAGAAAAAGAGCACTTGAGAGCGCAAACATGTCGATGGACTCTGACCGAGGTGTGTCCTGAGATAAATCACTTTATTTCCTTAAGGAATTCCCTCCAGCTCAGATAAAGAATAAGTGCGGTGAAGTTGCCAAGAAAACAAGATTGAACAGCGAAAGCAAATGCAGACACATCTATCAAGAGATGTAGAAAGAGCACAGGTATGAGCAGGTAGTCTTTTCATCACTCACACCTCTTGGAGAGCCAGTCAGACAACTTTTTGACTGTTTATTTTCCAGGATGCTGCAGCTGGACTGAGAGGTGATTCCTTGTGACAAATAAAAAATGACACTTCCTCACACTGAGGAATGCAAACAGAAGCTCTGAAGCAGCAATGCGTGGCAAATAGTCTTTTGTTTCCTGTATTCTTTAAGCAACAGGGCAGATTTCATCTACTGAGTGCAAGGGCAAAGTTTTCCTATAGTGAAACAGTGCATCATATTAATGAGATAAAGAGGTTTTTATTTTTATTTTTCTGTGAAAAATGAGTCACAGCTTGATGAGTTCAGGCCGAAACAGCAGGTGCTGTTAGGGCAGACACAGTGAGTGTATTGTGTGTGTAGAGAGGTCATGATGAGCGAGCGCATCGTGGATGATTGGAGCTAACAGCAGAGTTCAGAGTCTGATGCTTCTTTCCATGACGTCAGCCGGCTGCACACAGGGCTGGCATGAGGCTGCAGGTCTGCTGGTTCACACAGGGGCACTCCTCTTTCTGTCTCTCGATCTCTCTGCATGCTTTTCTTCCTCTCTCTCTCTCTCTCTCTCTCTCTATGCTCACACACAGTAGACGATATCTTCCAGTAATGTGTGCAGACCTGCAGCACAATGCAAACAGAATTCCTCAACAGCTGTAACCAGTACATGCCTCTCCACGTGCTCTATGCCTGTCCAATAACCTGAGTGCTTAACTAAACACCCAGGCTGGAATCACCTGGCAGTTGACATGTTTCGACACATCACTGACAGTAATAATTAGGAGGAAAGCAGAGCAGTCAGACTCATGGAGCCTCACAGTGCACACATGTTTCTTTATTCTGTAACAAGCGGTAGACTCTCTTTACATGCAAAAAAAAACAAAAAAAAAACTTCTCATTTTTTTTTAATCACCTTGATCTAATAGCTGCTGACATGATTCACTGTCTACTGTCTTCCTGTGGTGTAGGCTTGGCTTTGCTTGTTAGATTCTGTTTGCCAAGTGAAATACAAACTCAACAGCTGTATAGATACAGATATATAAAGGGGATGTGCATATTCAAAGTGTTTCATTTTCTCACCAATGGACCACGAAATGTGTCTTAGTTTGTTAGCTTGGGGGCTCTACAATCGCAGCAAGTTCGATAGATCCGTCCATTCTGTGTTCTGCTTGTCCTTTTTGTTGTTGCAGGCGGCTGAAGCCCAGCCCTGCTGCCATTGGGCAACAGGTGTGTTATTCCTAGGACTGGTTACAAGTAGAAGTGGCTGCAGACTGTCTGTTACAAACTAGAAGGTTGTGGGTTAGATCCCCAGCTCCAATGAGAGGCATCTGGCTGCAGACCTTTACGGTGGTGAGCTCATCTTTTGCAGACCTCTTCAATGGGACAATCTCGACAGTGGAGTGGAAAGTGATGTACTAACCCTTGTTGGATTTTTGCTTATTTTTGGTGTGTTATTTTAAATTTCATTCCCCTTCCCCTCCCTCTTAAGCCGGGCTCACACTGTGCGATTTTTGTCTGGTTCAGCCACGAATTTCAAGTCACACGACTCACTCTGAAGTCGGCCCAACTTCCACTTGAACCGGGCATCATTTTTCGTGCTGTGTACAGGGGGGTAAACCAGCCAACCACGGCCTGACTATGAGCAACGAGCTGGTCCCAACTGGTCAGATGGATTTCTGGCATGTTTGATATTTTGGTCGTATGACTCCAGACACTCCCACAGTCAGAGCAGAAATGCGAGCAGAATAAACAACTTTGCGTGTTTTTTCCCCTTGTAAACTGTCAGACAACGTTCTAAATTACCATGGCAACAGCTGGAATGACTTTCTGATGCCCCCACAGCCATGCTATGATAAAGGCAGGAAATATTCCAAACCGCGGACCTGCAGCTGAAACAGAGGTGATGCTGTGAATGGGTGTGGGATAAAGAGAGAAAGAAGGAGGAAGAGAGAGATAGAGAGAGAGAATATGACTGGAAACACTTTACCCTCAGTGTGTGAGACTTTTTATAAAGAAAACTGCAGATTTCTGTCACAGTCGGTCCCGATTTCACTTGTACAGTGTGAGCACTCAGGTCAGGCACGACCATCTGTCTGTCATGTGGTCAGTTTGAAATCGCACAGTATATGCCCAGTTTTACCCTCATCCTAACCTTTAGGGGTTAGGTGCGTAAACCCAACCCTCTTTGAGTTTTTCCTAAGTTTAAGGAGTGTCAAATTAAAATCCACCCCCCTCTGTAAATGTTCAATTCATAAAATTCTGTTGTTTTAAAAAACAGACACTTACTGCAACCTCTGGAAGCGAGCGGAAAGCATTCATCATTCAGTATGTGATTCTGGTTCTGGCTTGGGTAATGTACATCACTTCCTGTCCCATGGACTAGGTCGCCCCACTGTAGAGGTCTGCAGCCAGATCCTCTTCGCTCCTACTGTCTTAAGCACGTGTCCTTAGGAAAGACACTTGACCCCAGCTTGCTCCCACTGCTGTAACAGTGGTGGGTAAATGTGTATGAAAATCATGAGCTAATACCGATGGCCACTAGGGCTGAACAATTTGGGTAAATTATCTAATTATAATTTCTTACCCCAATATTGCAATCTGGATTTTATATGCGATTATTTCATAAGTTCCTCATCTTATGTATTTTCCAACAAACACAGGCAATAATTCATTCCATTGCTGATTCCATTGTGGTTAATCACGGGTAACTCAAGGGGGGCAATTACTTTTTCACAGAGGGCCACATAGGTTTGGATTTTTTTTCCCTTACTTCACCTTTCTTTCTCACTGAGCTCATTTCCTTCAGAAGCATTATCACTGCACTTCTCTTCAGCCACTCACAAACAGGCTCACAGCGTGATTCATGGCTGGAAAAATAAATGTCCGGGTCACACGCTCTTACTCCAGGATACTTGTGATGCAAGTCGACCTGCTTCGTGACGTGGAAATCATCCTGAACCTTGCAGTGAAAATGTGCTTTCTTCTTCTTATATCTGACAGTGAGGAATCCTCTTTATGTTTGGTCAGACTGTGACAGACACTCACAAATGGATCATCCCTATGTTGGCATTGATGCACAAATCAATATTGAACTATTTAAATTGATGGCAGTGCTGGGAAACACCGTGAAGTAGGAGTTTGACAATTCCAGCCGTCCTCTCTGGTGATAAATATGGAGAGAGCTAATTTTATTCAGTGTTGATTCTTGTTTTCTCCTCTGATGTCCTTCATTTTTACAGTTTCTCGCAGACTTTGTCATTCTGTTGGCTGAATTTTTTGACTTTTACAGCTTTTTTTGCAGCTTCATTATAGACAGTCTGACTTTGAGTATGCAGTAAAACTGCAGCTGATGTAAATGTTTTTCCATTTTGTTAAAAATTGGTGGGGTTTCAATTTGAGGACTGACCTATGACACTGTTATTTACAAAGCACAGCTGCTCTAAAACCCAAGTCAAAGAGCCTGGGTCTGTTGTGTTTTTATATCACTGCCCAGGCATAAAAACTACACTTGAATACACCAGAAAAACCACGGCTGATAGCCTTCTCGCTTTCTAGAAAGAGGGGAGAGAAAATCCCTGTCCATGCAAGCAGGTGACAAAGTCCCCTGCTTCCCCTATGTGTTCTTCTACTTAAGAACCTTAACTGTGTGCTGAAAGAACATTCTCTTTATAAAAAAAACTCCTGTGTGACTTATTGTATGAACCTTTTTGAGGTATTCATTTCTTGAGCGACAATGTTTTTGTAAAGTGTTTTTAATGTTTTAACAACAGACTGTCTGGCACATGACCCTCCAATTTAGGATGGATACCTGATATGATTTCTGGCTTCTATTGATCCATTTTTATATTATCATATCAGGCTTTCTGCCACTAGATGGAGCTATACTTATTCAAGACTTAAATTAAAATTGTTTTCCTCTTGGATAACTAGCTCCTTTCCCGGAGCTATTAAGTAATTTGATGTATTAACTTTAATGTGTTTCGATTGAACCTTTATAGTACTTTGTATAAGATAGAAATAGGAAAAAGTTCTTTGCATTTCAAATGTTTAACTTGTGTTGGAGAGTTAACTTCATGTACGATGCAAATATGTCTCACATCAAAAACAACAACAATCCACTACAATCATGACCAAAAGAACCCCAGAACCCCTGTGCTGACTACACAGTAGTCAGTACAGATAGAAAAAGTACCAGAATATTTTACTCAAGTACGGTTACTCTGGTTAAAACTTACTGAAGTTGAAGTAAAAGTATCAATTACAAAATGTCCTCAAAAAAGTTCTAGTATCTAAAAATCAACTCAATTACAATAACCTGAGGAAATGTATTCATTTACTTCCACTCTTGCTTCCCAGTTTCCCACTGGCCTGCACTCTCATTGCGCCAAACCCAACTAGGCTAAAGCATACCTGTTCTCTGTAGGCTAGTTCTTTAGCATGGCATTAAATTCAACTGTTATGCAGAAGACATACAAATTTACCACTGCATTTAAAATGAAAAGTTTTGGCGTTTTGGAGTTGTTGGATTCTGTATTTGATGAGTTTGATGAGGGAAAGCAAAAAATGATGTCTGCTTCCATAGCGTTAGCTGTGCAGCTGGTATATCGGTCCCCCCAGATCTAGAAACAGCTTGCACCGACAACTAAAGGAAACAAACTTATTACTAAGACTACAGGAATTATGGCAATGGATGAATTTGCCAAAATGTTGAAGTATCCCTTTAAACCACTAGGCCACTTGCACTCGTGTCATGCATTTGTATGTGAATATACAGTATCTTCCTGTCACACAATTCTGGAGCACAGCTTTGAGCTCATTAATGCATCTGTACTTCTTTAGGTTTTGTTGCTTTAATTATGTTTTGTATTTTATTGGGTTGTTTTACAGTTTATTTTTACTGCAGAGCGTTTGGTTCTAATGCTGGTTTGAAGTTAGCTTTTTAAAGATATTTATATTGGACTTTAATTTCTTTTTCCATCCCAGGAGTATAATTTTGACCAAACACAAACACTAGTGAAAACAAACACAGCATGTATAAATAGTGCCAAGTGAAACTGTTCCAGACTGCATAAATATTCCCTCTCAAAGTCCAGCTTTAATGAAAACATTTCGCACAGTGTATTTGTACGCCCAGTTTCCTTTTTTGAGCAAAAACACCTCCCTCTTTCTCTCTCTCTCTTTTTCTGACACTTTTTAACAGTTCTAGCTGCCTCACTTCCTTCATCTCAGTGGAAAGAGTTGTGGTTAGTCAGGGGTTCCTATGAAGATCTGAACGTTTGATATGAGGCATGACTGAGCTCAGATGTTTCTCTCTGAATAAACAATGCTTAAAGAGGGGTGAAACAAGGGTAATTAAAAATACAGCATCCTTCACACATGGAAAATTTTTTACAAAGATTCCCAGTTAGGACGAGGTGGGTATGAAAAAATAGAAAGAGCAATGAAACTTTTGGGCATAGAAAGTTTTTTGTTTTTTTTGTTTTTTTTAGGTTAACGGGTTTGCAAAAAAGCAGTTTTAGCTATAGGAAGCAAAGGCCTCCAGTTGACCTGATAAACAGAACTTCACAGTCACATGAAGAGGAAGCCTCAGGGTTCATGGTCCCGGTCCCATGACAAAACTTTAAGCTATAGAAACCCGATGCAAGCCTGTTGGGACAACATCCACAAAACTACTACTGTGGGAAATCATGTGTGGGAGCAAGACCAGAGCTGCAACAACTACTCTGTCCTTTTTACTTTCATATCTGATTGATAGTTTCACTTTTCAAAAAATAAACACTGACAGGTTTTGGTGTCTTATGTGAGGGTCTTTGTGTTTGTACTACAGTGAATATTGTTTGTAGACCTAAAAAGATAATTTTAACACATCAAGATAACCTGTGTGAAGTTGTTGAACACGTTTTTACAAAAGTGATGTGGCGTTTCAAAACCAAATGACACATCCTTAATGCAAAGATGCCACTAGAAGTTCTGATCTTTTTTGTATAGCAGTGAAAATTACTTGAGGTAAGACACCTGCTTTGAGCAGGAGACTCTTAAGAAGGAACTTTTTGATCTTAAAAAGCTTCTCCTGAGGTTTAACTGTTGTTAATTGAAAAAAAAAACGCATTAAAGAAAGAGTGTTAATAGATAATGTCCCTGGTGGAGTAAAGGCTTGACATACACAATGGACAAAAGTATTTGGCCACACCTGCTTATTATTGAATTCAAGTGTTTCAACCAGATCCGTTACCACAGGTGTATAAAATCAAGCACCTAGCCATGCAGTCTTGTTTGCAAACATTTGTGAAACTAAACTGGTTGTTCTGAAGAGCTCAGTGACTTCAAGTGTGGTACTGTGATGGATGCCACCTTTGCAATAAGACGGCTTGTGAAATTTCATTCCTGCTGGATATTCCACAGTCAACTGTAAGTGGTATTTTTGGAAAATGGAAGCGTTTAGGAACAACAGTAACTCAATGACTGCTAAGGTGCATGGAGCATGAAAGTTACCAATGCTGTGATGATTCCAGAGCTGAAAAGTTCTGAACTTCCACTGGCATAAATGCAAGCGCAAAATCGCCCATAGGGGCCATGCATCAGATGGAGTGGTGCAAAGCACACTGAAACTTCACTGTGGAGCAGTGGAAATCTGGAGTGGAGAATCCCGCTTTTCTGTTTTGCAGTCAGTTCAGCAAGTCTGGCAGATGCCAGGAGAAAGTTACCTGTTTGACAGCATTGTGCCAACTGTGAAGTTTGGTAGAGGAGGGATAATGGTGTGGGTCTGTTATTCAGGGTTTGTGCTAGGCCCCTTATCTTCAGTAAAGGTCAATATTAATGCTTCCGCATATCAAGCCACTTTGGACAATGCACTGCTTCCAGCTATTTTGGAACAGTTTGGGGAAGGCGCTTATCCATATCAACATGACTGTCCCTCAGTGGACCAAGCAAGGACTATAATGGTTTGATGAGTTTGGCATGAAAGAACTTGGCTGGCCTGCACAGAGCCCTGACTTCAATGGAGATTGCGAGCCAGGCCTTCTTGTTCAACATCAGTGCCTGACCTCATAAATGCTCCACAGAATGAATAGGCACAGGTTCCTACAGACACACTTCATAATCTTGTGGAAAGCCTCCCAAGAAGAGTAGAGGCTGGAAAAGCTGCAAACTCTATGCTGAAATACATGTATTTGAATACAATATCCTTACAGTCCATGTTAGTGTAATGGTCAGGTGTCTGAATACTTTTGCCCACATAGTGTGTTTGAGACATAGCACCACTTACCTGGTAAAACTCCCTCAGCCATGTCTTCTGTAGATTTTCAGGCTGGAAAGAGAGAGAGACAACATGTAAGTGACACCATTAAAAGCATTTTTAACAACTTTCACAGTCGTTTGAAGTGGCCGTTTTAACACTACAAGCTCTTACTCCTTACTCATCAATTACAGCAGCTTGGTTAACAGCTCTACACTTCAAAATGATACAGATGCCCTTTAGGTTTACACATGCAGGGCTCTGCAGTCAAGTGAGCAACAAGTGGCTAGACTTGCTGGAAACAGTGAGGGCTGGTGTCATCTTACAGCATGCGACAAAGGATGTTTTTTATATCCTATAAGTTTGGTTGTGTTAAAGCCCCCCAAAAAACATGTACTGGAAAATGTCATGGTTGTGGCCTCAAGTAACAAGTTGCTCTGTTTTTCTCAATTTCTCTGACCTATGCATGGTCTCCTCTATATCAGTGCCTCCTGTAGCTATGCACATAAACAATATCAACAACAAAAAATCACAGAGAGCATGGTGGAGAAAGGCATTGTGTGCAAGGAGACCACATCACTCACATGGCACACACCACTCGTACATTATAAACTAGGGATGCCCAGATCTGATCCTGGCATCAGATATCAGTCTATCCTTGGGTGGGACTGAAGATTATACAACACCAGTCCATGGATCTTTATGGATGTAATCATGTTTTTGGACTAAAATTAGTCTGGGTTTATACAGCGGCGCTTCTCTCTGATGCAGCAGGACTGTTTTTGTTGGAATATGATGATCAAGAGAGTACTCGAGAGCTTCTAAAGGTGAGCTGTGGCACTTTAATTCTTGTTTGTTTGTAGTCTGACAAATGCATTAATTGTTGCTGCTCTGGGGTTTTTATCCTGGAATGTTAAACATGATCAGAATTTTGAGAATCAGAGCTCTCCAGTGGTGTACAACAAGTGGTATATTAATGAACAGTCATTCTGTAAATCACTGAATAGTGTAAAAGAGCATCTGTCGGCCTGCTGGACCCTCAGATTTTTAAGGGGTTAACGTCAGCTGATCAACAACAAACACGTGAATATGAGTAAGGTATAATCTAATCAATATTATTTGAGAGATGTGCATTTAGAGGCTGTTCTCCACCAAAAGGAGGTTGCAGCATCTTTGTTTCAGGGTCAGAAAGCTTCTTCATCTTTCTCCCTCTCACCTTCTTCTACTCGCCCTACATCTGTCATCCCTCCTCCACTGTAAAAGGTTATTCCCAGACCTGGACTGGGCTGTTCAGTGGAAACAGACACAGAGCCCTGAGCAGTCTACCATTTAAGGAGAGATCTCCCTACGTCGATAACTAGGTCTGATGAACAGCTCTGTTTGTGTGTGTGTGTAGTCTATAATAAGAATCCAGCAGGGATCTGCAGGCTCTGTAACAAAGCCCTCATATATTATAGGAGGAGGTGAATTATCCTTGGATGGTATCAGGGCACAAAGCACAACAAACATCTTGTCACCATGACAACCATATCTGAAAAACATTTACCTTATGGACCAAACAGTCTTAAGCCTCTAATATAACTGATGTTGTTTGTAAGTTACACTTCATCTCAGGATTAACTTCAGGGTGAAACACCTGACTGACATTTGTGCTCAAACAGGAGCATTTATTGAGTATAATCACGTCTTTAGATTCATTTATCTTAAGAAGAGCTGGGGGAACATCCGTTCAGGTGACCTATATTTACAGTCCGTTAACTAGATTGTGCTTGAACAGAAATATGTGTCTGGTTAACAAGAAGGATTAATACAGAGTGACAGCTTTAGGTTTGGATAATTTTCTTGTCTTTTTTACACCTTTTCAAAGCTACTAGGACATAAAGAAGACAAGGGAGTTGCTGAACCAGGATGCAGAAAATCTGAGATCATTTTTAATACCCATCCGTACCATGCAGCTGTCTGGAGGATTGCAACTGGTCGCTGATGAATTTGACCAGGTACGCCAGATCCAAGTAGGTTTTACAATGAAAGAGACCCCTTTCTCGGAGTTGAAAAGCATGCTTGCGACTAAGCACGGATTGAATATCTTTATATTTCAGGCCAATTTCAAAGTGAAATTCAATGAATCACTCCCACGGATGCTTGCCCTCCGTTGTTTTGGTTGGTTTGACTGGGAAGTAGTTACTGCTTAATCATTTCAATCTACTTTTGCAAGATCTCGCAAACTGTTTCCAAAAAAAATTCCCCATCATCATATTGACAACAACAAAAGAAAAATCCATCTTTTTTTTTTCTCCCATTTTTATTTTTTTTCTCCCATGTCCCTTAAGGGGCTCCATAAGTTTTATATATAGAGATCGATCGCACATTTTGTTTCTGGGCTGTTTTTGCTGAGGAGATATCGTGGTTTTTCTTTGTTCCCCGTGGATTATATGGATTGCATTGGCGTGCGTCGCAGACTTTAAAAAGACTTGAAAGACACTTAAAAGAGCTCAGAGACAGACTAGTTTGCAGTTTTCGTTAGATGGGGACTTTTAATTTACTTTGATTTTATAAAGACTGTGATTAAATCATTGTTTTTGCTGTGAAACACTTTTGATTTAACTTTATGTACAATGTGTGCATTCATTCTGGTGGTGGTGTTTATTAAATGGGAGTCACTTTAAATTCATTACGTTCTCTGGAGAGATTTATTGATTGTATTCATTCAGAGTTGTTGTTTATTTCATTGTGATATATTCTTTACATAAAAAGGTTTCTTTTTTCCTTAGAAGTTCCCCCTCGTGTGTTAAAAGCTAACTTGAGAAAGGTTAAGTGTTACACTTTCATTTTAATAGTCTACCATATCTTTATTTTACTACACTATGCACTCATTGCTACACTTACAATTATAATAATAAAAGCATTTAGATTTAGAAAGTAATTAAAAGACTTTTGACAACAAACCTAGATATAAAGAGCGGCATCAGTAAAATTAAACTAGTTTAATTTTAGAAATAGCTATCTCATTCTCTTTAAGTACATCCATTTAAAAACACTCAAAAGAAATATTTCTGTCAGTAACACGTCTGACTTTTTACAGTAACTAAGAGAAATAGATTATTTTATCATTTTGTATTCTTTTTTCACACATGAGCTTTGACAGTGTTGGACACCACGTACAGATGAGTGTGTGTGTTAATGTGTGTGTGTGAATAAGCGACTGTATGTCTGCTTCGTCTACTGTCAGACGACAAACAGGGCACGTTTGTTGTGAAAGGCCTCACTCCTGCGACCAGTGTGGGAAAAGTTTCATGTGGTCTGATGATTTAAGGCGTCACCAGATGATGCACACTGGACACAGGCCTTACACCTGCGGCCAGTGTGGCATGAAGTTTGATTGGCTGTATCAAGTCAAAAAAACACCAGTGTGACCACACTACAGTGGATGAGAATTAAAATGTATCATTGCATGAAACTAAAGTTCCTGTTTTCATTTCTCCTCATTGCCAGAGCTACAGCATTAAAAACACAGAGCAAACACAAACACTAGCACCTGATGTTAAACTGTCCAAACATTTTAGACTGTCTGATAATAATGGGGGTTTTTTTGTATTGTAACAGCAGCAGCGGTACCAGTGTGTGGTCAGAGCGTTTTCTTTTTTAGTCCAGTTCCTGAGTCTCACATATTTATCTTGTCTGGTGTAGATGAAGGTTGATCGTGGTTTTTTGTTTTTTTTTCACAGCTTGCGTGCTGGAGGATTCATGTCCAACTCCAGATGTTCTGCTGTTTGACGGGTGATTCTCATGAAATCCAGGTTCAAAAGATTGCAGACATCAAAATTGCAAAAAAAAAGCATAAATAGAGCATATTTCTTCAGAAACACAAATAACAAGATCTTAATTATTATTGACTATTAATTTCAGAACATAACTGGAGCATTTTTAACCTTTTTATCAACATTTTACCACAGAGATCGGTGAAAAAAACTCAGCAACTACTCTGAATCATCAAATACATGTGAAAAATAAATTATTTGATTTTTTTAAGATACAATTCTTAAATGGTATTTATGGAATTACACAAACCTTAATTAAATACATTTTGAACATAAATCCTTTTTTTATTTTTACAGATTTCTCTCATTACTGCAACACACCCCTCAATCTGCAACCAGTTTTTTCTGATATTTCCTAGAAACCTGACATGTTTTAAATGCCACATTGAAAACTGAAATAACAAAACTGCGATATTCTCCAAACTGAAGGAAAGGCAAAGTATTTTTGTTACTCTATTAATTAATCTCACAAGTAGCACTGTTTCTGTAATGATATGTTTCGGAAATGAGGTTGATGGTTGTGAATGAGAATTAGACTGGCAACTGCATAAAAGAACATTGTTCAAAGAACATAATTTTAAAAACACTGGTTCAAGTCAATTCATAAGTTTATTCTTAGTAACAAGTGAGGTCAAAATACCATGTGCATGGAATATAATAATCAAAAACATGTTTCATATAACACAATAAGACCCGTTTCAAAACTATGTATATAAAGCAGAGGCTGTTTTTGTTGTCCGTCATTTTGACAGTAAGGGTCGTATAAATTCTGTCATACCATTTTCACAATCCACCAATACAATTTTCCCTTTAATACCTGTAATATAATAAAATTCAATATGACTTTATTAGCAGTATTTAATTAATGAAGCACCCTTCCTAGCTTATATAAGAACAATCTTGAGTTTATGCATTTTAATGTCATTGAGTGACAGATGAACACAGTAGCACAGCATTTACTCCTCGTCATTTTTTACGCAGTGACGGCGGAACAACAATCATTGTCTTCAAGCAAGCAACTATGAAATTTGCACCAAACTGATAAAACCTGGATTTTAAATCTTTTAATTAGCTCAAACAGACATCTGCCATCGCTGAAAAGGTGCTTATGTGACGTAGAATCCTACCATCAGTAGGTTTTCTACGTCACAAACTCTATATAAAAGCTAGAATGTAAGAATGTATATTTAGTCAGTTCAGTATTTTTTGTACTTAAAAAGGTCTGGTTAAAAAGCTTGACACTCAAATTTAAGTACAATATTACAACAGAACAATAAAACGGGATAGAAGAGGCATTGTCAAGCATAATATTGAAATTTGATCATTGTTTAGCCCTAAAGATTGTGAACACTTGCAACTTTAACCTTTCTTCACCCATTCTAGCAGACCTATTTGACCCACAAAGTGTAAATTTTACCACTGGTCAGCTCAAAACTAGAATACAAAAAGACAGAAGGCTTAGCTCCTTCCGACTGTTTTTCACTTCTTGTTTAAAATTGAAGAATCTGTTAAAACTTCAATCCTTAAGGTGTAAACAGTCAACCAACATTGTTGTGTTATTTATTAGGGGTGTGTATTGACAAGAATCTGGCGATACGATACATATCCTGATACAGGGGTGCCAATATCAATATATTGCGATTTTTTTCTATTGTAATTATATATACAGTGCTTACCAAATTTATTAGACCACCCTAACCCGAACCAAAGTAAGGTTTATGCCACAGCTGCCCTAAATTAACAGCATTGGTAATTACAAAAATCATTTTTTAAGTTTCTGCAATGGTTAATACACCAATACGTAGAAGCTCTTTAACCCAAATGATATTTTCAATGCTAAAATATAATTATTATTGTTATCCATGAATTTTCCAATTTACTGATTTACAAAAAAATGGAAAAATTAGTAAAGCACATTAATATTTCTTGATTAATATGTCAAATTATAGTTATTTACTTGCATTCTTGAACAGAAAAATGAGTTTTAGTGGTTGAATGTTATGTTTGATTCATTTCTGACCTCTCAGAGAAGCCCAGTGAGCCGGCTCAAATTTGGGTCAATTCAGTGTGAAATTCCTCATTCCTGTTCAAAATGGTAAAACGTGGAGAGCTGACTGAAAATAAAAGGAGTCCACATTAAAACACTTCATGATGCTGGATGGTCTTTGAGACAAATATGACAGGTGGTCTAATAAATTTGTTAAGCACTGTATGTATATGTGTGTGTGTAAATACACATACATATGTATATTATATATTTATATAAATAAATAACTGTAATTTTAAGTTAATATGGAATATAACAGAACAGAGTTAAGCTAAGTTTAACAGAAAATCTCAATTTTCCAAAAACCTGATTTATCGATTTAATCGATTTATTCCCCAGCCCTACCACATGGCATTATTTCCCATAAAAGCAAGGTTCACTCGCTTCCAACAGACACAACAGTGGGCCTCTCTATCGTTAACGGGTACAGCCCTCAGCCATGCCTCAAACTCTCTCTACTCCAACCACTTCTCACTAAACTTGCATTTACTCATCCTTCACACACATACATGCAGTCAGCTAGCTTACTTGCACTGATAGGTTAGCGGCCGGAACATAAACAATTGTGAATTCTACTGAAACGGAGTCAATGAAACAAAACATTAAAAAGTACTTAGGAAAATTTTATCATACAATTACTTTAGATGAATATACATGTTACACAGATGTCTTATCATGATTTTAGTTGATAAGCGATAATCCAGTTTTCACAATCTCAGAGCAGGCCAAGCCTTGTGGCCCACCTGACATCTTCAGTGTCCCCCCAGGGGGTCCTGGACCTCAGGTTAGGAACCATGAATGACTTAAATAATCTGTAGTTGCAGCCCTAAGTCACCAGAAGCACGCAGGAGAGCTGATGATGCTTTTATACCACTAATGGTGAAACTTTCATGTCATGTACTACTTCAGTGTCTTCTCCACTCCACAGTTTCTTAACACTCCCCTCAGATCCAAAGATACGTAGAAATACTGTCCTCCAAGGGTAAAAATATCTTCGCTACCCTTTAAGTCTCGGAAAGACGACAAATAAGTGAACTTCCCAAAAAGAATTTTTCCCTCAGCATCAAGCTGAGAATTAATTGAATTAAAAGTGATTCTTTCCATAAACACACTAACAGATAATACTTGCAGTCAAGCGCTAAAGCTTCATATATGTTGACTTTTCCAGGAGCACCTAAACGTCTCGTGTGAGTGTGTGGTGAGTGTATGTCCCAGCCCCAGCTAGATCCCACACAGTGCAGGTCTATATAAGGACATAAGCACTGGACCCTGTCTTCAGCCACATGGATGGAGGAAGAGAAAAAGAGACAGAGACACTCAGGCAGAGCTCCACCTGAACATCCTGGCACTTCTCACACATCTAGAGTCTCTTAGGGCACAATCATGGTAGGGCAAGTTGTCCCGCACCATGCTAAGGTACGACTGCACCCCCTCCCTAGTGCCCTGCTGGCCTGTGCTCACACTGCTCCGAGCCCAACCAGGCCTGAGCGCAGACACAACATCACATTTCAATATTAAAGTTTACAAGAAGCGCAGCTTCAAAGTCTTCACAATGCAGAAACACACACACAGCACTGCAGCAACTTTCTTACTTTGAGGCTTATTGTGAGTTGTTTGGTCAGGCAGGCTCTATGACATGCCATCATTGTTTAAATGATTGTAAACAGGAACAGCTGTACAGATTATTTGTCATGTCTATGTTGCAAACTAGGGCTTGTGTGCATGCATGAGTAACTGCACCATGCTTAAGCCCACCTCTTCTGTCTGTGCCCTGGTCCAGGAAGTGTACCATGCTTCAGCAGGACATGGAGCACTTACACTTGTCAAACAAACTGGACTTCAAGGTCAAACAGGCTCTGGCACCATGCAAAAGAAATTATGGTCCAAGTGGCCCCGTAAGGGCACACCTGCCCAAACCACAGTGCACATTTAAGCTGTGATATTTACCTTCTTTTACCATCTTCAGAGGTAGTAACAGGTGTAAAAGAGCGCGCGCATGCATGTGTTTGTGTGCATGTCTGTGTTAGTAAATGTGGAGGTGCCTCTGTGCTGTCCTCTCTAGCTGTCCTGCAAACAGTGTGAATTGACAGACGGTGACATGTAATATCACGTTGCAGTATCAGTGTTAATGTCTCAAGGCATTACGATGGCAGGGCTTTGCAGAAATGCACTGTGAAAACACCTACTAACAGCAGGTTCAGGTGGTGCTCTTTGGATTTTTTCTAATCTGGACTGCAGTACACGTTCATCAAAGCCAAAATGGTGAAATGTATGACAAGAGTGTTCCTGACTGAATTAGCGTTTAAGCATTTTAAGTTAAGTGTCTATGTTGCAGTTTGGTCAAATTTATTACAGGCTTTTTTACATTTTTTGTGTATTTGTCAGTATTTTGTACTATAGTTTTTCAAAGACTCACAATCAAAAAAAACCTGACAGCAGTATTGTTAGTCTGTAAACCTAACAGCCATCCCAGCATTTTGCCAGACTGTTGCAACATAACCCAAGATTTGGCACGCTATAGCCAGACTACATCTCTTTCCATTGGTTCCCCCTCCTCTTTCCTCTTTTAGCTGTTAGCTGAGGTGTCAGGTGCAGCAAACCACAATAAAGTTTATCTTATGAAACCTTCCTTCTTGTTCACTTCATAAAACAACACAACAAACACTGAAGTGATGGAGAGGTGAAAGTAATGAGGCAATAAAAGCTCTCTGCCGGCTGTTTTACAAACAAGTGTTCAACTCAACTGGAGAAAATGTGTCCTAGAAAACACAAACAGCAGCTCACTGAAAGAGAAACATGAGGGCTGCTCTGATTTCATCTGACCTGACTCTGATGTGACAGATGTCAGTTTGGGCTGGGCCACTCAGAAGAGGGCCAGCGGGGCCCTCAGAGGGCAGGGCCCCGGAGAGAAACATGCTAATAAGAGAAGCCTATATCTGTTAGAGCGGCCCTCTGCAACCTGCTGGCGATCAGAAGTTAATTTGAACTTAATTAGAAAGTGGGGCTTCACTGTCAAGAGGTAAAAATAAACCTGCACCCTCCTCCTCCTCCTCTTCCTCCGCTCTGTGCTCTCCACCTCCTCTCCTCTCTGTTTTCTCGGTCCATGGCCTACTTTTGAGACAGCGTGGGGAACTCAGAGACTCCAGAGGAGATGTTTTTAGATTTCAGCCCAAAGAAAAGTAGATCTAAAGTGGACAGGCACTCAGGATATCAACAAAGCATCAATTATGGACAGTTTGGAGGGAGGACGAAATCTGCTCACTGTCTGCTGCTGGGTTGCGTCCACTCCTGTTTAATATCTGTCAAAATTAACCTCATGTATCACTGTTATACTTTTGTTATTTCCACTGCCTTTGCACAATGAAAGATTCATGCATTCTCCCTTTAGTTTGATCTGACCATGAAAATCAAACCTTTACCTTCCCCTCAAACATTTCTCTGAGCTCTGGTTGGACTTGTGACAGTCTTGTGACCAGAGATTTGCAGGCTGCAAATGCCTGATCTTTGAATTTAACAAATATGATGCAAAGCACTGCAGCAAAATTCAGCTTTTCCCACACAGACGGAGCCTCTGCAGTTTGATCAACCTCTGATTTTTCAGAGTTGTATTTGGAAACACTTTAAAAGACATGCTAACAGTGTAGAGGGGGTGTCTTATTAAAACCACAACAAGAGTTTCTCACACACTACAAACAGAGTCGAGCAATGCTGCTGCTGTATTTCTGAAGAAAGCAGGCTGTGTCATAAATGTAACAAAGGTTATTAACATTTACTCACTACAGCTTCTGCAGCCAGAGGCATCTCTGCACATTACTTTACAAGCAACATAAAAGTGAGAGGACATGAATGACTGAACATTGTGAGTGAAGTGTGAAAAACTGTTTTGAAATAAAAGCAACATCCTCACTGTTTGTGAAAGCTTAATTCCAAGGTAATGTGTGCTGATGTCTGTGCAGCGAGTAACAGGAAGTGATGAATTCAAACTCCTTTGCACAAGTTACTTCACAGCATAACTGCCACATGTACAAGTAGGAACTCTGATGCTGACAAGTTCATGCAACATCCAACATACCAGTCAAGATAACAAGAGTATTTTAAAACTTTGGGCATTTTTTAAATCAAAATATGTAGTCTAAATGGTTCAAGATGAAAGCTTTTCTTCAGCCTGCAGCAGTGAAACAATCTAGAACAAGCTTGGTCGACAGCCGTCCTGTATTAAGTAGGGCATCCCATTTCCAGTTGAGTTTATTTCTCTACCCCTTGTCCTAACCTGACAAGCCAGATGAATTAGTTTCAAACGCCCATCTGGTAAACCTCTCGCAGCCAGCATTTGGGAAAGTACAGAGCCTTTGAAAAAAAAACTCGGAGGGTGATTGGATGAATGTTCTGTCCGTCACATCTTTACGGGCCAATCAGAGCAACAATACGTGATGTAGCTGTTGCTGAGGTGCGCCCCTACCAAGGAGTGAACTCCATAGAGAACAGCATAACGTGAACCATGGCAACTACAGACACATCATTTTTTAAAAAGAAAACAACTCACTGCTATTCTTTGTTCTTCTTTTACCAAAGAAATGTCAAGTTTTGATAAAACTGACGCTGTTGCAGCATCCACGCTAATCTCTTTCACCATAATTGCACCGACCTCTTGTTGCTGCCTGCTTACATCACGACTCCGCCATGCCCGAAAGTACTGCCCCTCATCGCTGACTGTTCCCGTCACTTTCTAACCGGGCCTAAACTGTTCAGACAGGAGCTTTGCAAGATGGATTCGCTAGCAAGAAACATGGAAACAGGCGAATCCATCTGCTTTGCAAAGTTACCCTTGTTCTGTATGTTTACATCACTTCTCTTTGTCACAAGAAAACACTTCATTGATATGAGATCAGATCCAACTTAGCCAGCAGCCCATCACGCACTGATCACATCTTTTAAGTGAAACCTGTCATCCAATCATAGCCCCTCTCATCAGATAAGCCAGAAGTGTCCAAACATTTTCCACCATAAAGAAAAAAAAAGATGTTGGGGCAACTTTAACATCCACAAAGCAAGGTGTATGAATGTTTTTAAAAACCAATATAATGTAGGTTAAGATATGCTTAGTGATTGAGTACGCTTAAATGGCTAGTTCATTCAGGAGGCAGCAAAAACCCAGAGCAGAGCAGGCATCAGTGACAACAGAATGACACTGATTAAGTCAGAAGCAGGATAAGGGAGGAGCTGGGGTGGAGGAGGGATGCAAGAGCTGCTTGCAGAGTTTGGCCAGGCAAGAGCAGTTCAGATAAGGCAGCATAAGAGCGATTAGCAGATAGCATGCTTAGAGCAAATCAGCCAATGACAGCCTGCATGATTATGGCAGCGCTCGACTTTGTGGCCTGCCTAAACTAAAGCTTAATATAATGGCTGACAAGGCAAACGGACAATCATTTCCAGGTTTTTGGGGAAGCCAATCAGATGTCAGGGGGCCATGTTTGGCCCTAGCTGCCACTGGCTCAGCCCCCACAATATAATTGGTAGTGCTATTTGCTGCCATAACCCCTATGGGTGTTAGAAAACAAGATATTATCATTTTAGTTGCCAATATGTTTAACATGTGCAGTGTTGTCTCAATTTAGTCACACAAAACACATCAATAAATTCCTCTTGTCAAGATTTTTGTTCACAGAATTAGCATAGTAGCCCAGCCTTGTGCTAAAACTGTGAAGTACTAGATAGTCAAGCACAAGCTTCATGTTCAAATGTGGCCCAAATTTCCTTTAGTTCCGAGAGTTTGCAATCAAAACTGGACTGAGGGCCGCATTTGACCATCGGGCCATAGTTTGGACACCCCTGAGATTAGCCTTAAATCAAAAGCACCAAATACCACTGTAATAAGTTTCATCCACGAATGTTGCTGTTTTTTTGTTGGTTTTTAGTGCACAAGTATGGATAATAATATGGACAATTAATCTGACATGCCACACAGACTGATCCACAAAGCCGTGGTATAAATAGATTTCACATCAGTTTGGGTGTTTTGGAAGGGCAGAACCTCTCAAACAAATTGTGAAGGATGATTGGATGTGCGTTCTGTCCATCCTTCATTATTGGTCAATCAGGACAACAAAAAATTTGCACTGCCAACAGTAAGCTACACGACACAGGTTCAACAGGTGGTGGAAGTGAAGAGAGAAACATTCTTCCCAACAAGGAAAGATTTGAGTGTGGTTGTTCGCTCCAACCAAACTACACCCATAGATACCGCTTTTTTCTCCTCAAATGACTAATTCATCAAGCCATTCTCTGGTTCTGACCAGGAACAGACATGGGATCTGGAAAAGTTCATCTGTATTCAAAGGTTATGGATAAACAAGCCAAAATGAAAAAATATATTGTAATGAAATTTCTTTTGTGAGTAGGGTAACAATTTGGAAAAATAATGTGATTGCAATCTTTTTTCTCTTAAGGCTAAACAATTTTGAAATAAATCTCACTGCAATTACTCTGACTCATATTGCAAATGCGATGTGAATCGGTGAATTGGGGTAGGAGCATTTCATGTCAAGAAGTACTGCACAATCAAACAGAAAGTCACCTCAAAATTTGTGTCTGAATCTGCTGTTGAGTGTACGCCCAGCTAAAGCTATACACAAGTCACTAGCAACTAAGCAAAACTTTCCTGCACTGTATTCCATCAGGACATTTTAGTACGCCTCAGACGTAGCATAGCATGCTGCTACAGAGACACACAAGAGGGCCAGTTCAGCAGAATATGCAAAAAATATTACCAAGATAAGATTGGAATAATACATTTCTGCTGCAATAATTTAATCTCATTTATCTTCTCTTGAAAAAGTAGACCTTAAATTACCCTCAGATGGGCTCTATGATATAATTTATCAGAAGAGAGGCTTATAGCTGTGATCCAATACAGTTTTAGGAAAAACTTAAAATCAAACCCACGTTTTTATCTGCTTTTATGTCATTCACACATCATCCCCACAGCTGCTGTTGCACTGAGCAACAATGTGCACGTTTGTCTCTTATCTGGTACTGAAAAAGCTGCTGTAATATAAACCTCTGGGACAAATATGCTTCATTAAAGTACTGTAAATTGTTGGGACATTACAAAAATATCCTGGGAGAGAAAAAGCTTTTTAAAGAAACCAGGAACAGCTCTCTAATTTTTCTCTCAAAAACTACCAAACCTCATTCACAAAGTCTTTTTACTCTGCAGAGAGAACTGAGAAAGTCTTCTTCCTCTTTAACAAAAAGCTTTATCTCTGTAGGGACCCTTTCTGTGATGTTATCAGACACTAAGAATAACAATCTGTGCCTGTAAGCAACAAAACAAAACCTTTAGCAGACACATTTTGGACATTCAGAGATTTGCTTGCAGCTCTTGCAGCCTGTTCCACTGCTGCAGGCTGCAGAAATCTACAGGTATTCAGTTCACTTTGGAACCACTGAGGCATCTAAATCTCTTATAGGAATAATTCAGTGTAAACATACCAGACTTCCTCTTTAATACCTTCTTATTTTAAACAGTAAAATGAAACTCCACATTTAGAGCAGAGGTCAGGGCCTTCAGGATGCCTCAGACCCTCAGAGGTGGTGACCTTTAATCTTGTGGCTCCTCAGTGAGGAATTCTTTGGCTGATAACCGAGGAGCATTCCCCGTCCTGGTATCACAGCAGGCGGTTTGAACTGAGCCTTAAGGGGAAATTACGTCAAGGCTAGTCCCGTTAAAGGCCCCCGTGGTGATCTACTGGGAACACATGGCCACCACATGAGTTTTATCCCCCTCCTCCCACTCCTCGTACTCCCACCAATCCTCTCCTAGTTTTGTTCCTGTTGGCTTCAGTTTCAGCTATAATATTATTATTTTCATGAGGCTGATCCAGGTTTGTCCACCTCCTGGGCTCTGCTGGATGTTATTTTCATCCATCCAAACAATCAGGCTGTTCTTTCTTTTCCAGCCTGCAAACACAGCTCTCATTTTCTCAGACTTACATGTATACAGTATGGCTGACATGACAGCAAAATACTAAACTTCATTTCATTCTAGCAAAATTCAAACATTAACACCTCTTTGATGTCCAAGACACAAAAACACATTTTTTTTTAAACTTTATAAAAATAGTAGTTAAACTCTTATAGTGTCTAATCTGCACTGGAAAATTATTTTTCAGTAATCAGTTATCCAAAAATCACAGAGAAATTCCTTCACATAACTTAAATTACCCCAAAACCCTAACAACGCTTCTAAAGATGGGTAATTTCTCATTTAGAGTCGTCAAAAATTGCATCCAAATTTCACAAAAACATAAGCAAAATTTTTAAAACATACTGTTTTCTTATCAAAAAACTAAGGCAAACTCCTGCAAACTGTCTTAACTGCACTAAAAATTGCCAGTATTTTGGTTCACTGGACAATAAAAACATCTCCATGTAGTAACATTGCCAAAAATTATTTGCGAGTGGACCTTTTTATGTAGTCTTTCCTCTTCTCCTCACACAGTAACAATAAAAAAATATTTAACCCCTTTGATGTTTTACCTTTTAATATATTTTATAAATTAGCCATGGTCAATATAATTTGGCCTTCTGAAAGAAAAAAAGCCTCTTTAATGTCAAAGTGAAAACAGATTTCTACAAAGTAATATCAAGTCAATAAGAATATGTAAGGTAAAATAAGTTACTGCATCAATATTCACCTCCTTTAAAGTGACTCACTAGAGGTTCAGCCAATTGGTGCTAGTATTCTCACTATTAGTGAAATGGAGCTCACCTGTGTTCAGTCAATGTGTCTCAAATGATTGTAGCAGAAAGGCACCTGTGTCTGGGGGTCCAGTCGGTATTCCTGGTAACCATTACACCATGAAGACAAAAGAACACTCCAAGCAACTCTAAGAAAAGTTTACTGAAAAGTATAAGTTGGAGGATGGATGCAAAAACAATTGGTACACGTTTAGATCTGTCTGGATCAGGCTGACCTCACAACCCGAGTGACCGTGCAAGAAGGAGACTAGTGAGAGAGGCCACCAAAACACCTATGACTACTCTGAAGGAGTTACAAGCTTCAGCAGCTGAGATGGGAGAAACTGCATACATCAACTGTTGCCTGGGTTCTTCACCAGCCAAAGCTTTATGGGAGAGTGGCAGAGAGAAAGTCACTGCTGAAGAAAACTCATCTCCACCACAGTTTGCCAAAAGGCATGGTGGAGACTCCATGTTCACGTGGAAGAAAGTTCTTTGGTCTGATGAGACCAAAGCACTGCTTTTTGGCCATTAGAGAAGACGCTGTGTTTGACCAAGCACTGTACATCACCACAAACACACCTCACTGTGAAGCACGGTGGTGGCAGCATGATGCTGTGGGGATGCTTCTTAGCAGCCAGCCCTAAAGGTAGAGAGTAAAATGCAAAGTATATAGGAATATTCTAGAGGTCAATCTTATTCAGTCTCCCAGAGAACTGCAGCATGGGTAAAGATTTATTTTCCAGCAAGACAACGACCCGAAGCATACAGTGAAAGCTACACAGAGATGTTTTAAAGACAACAAGGTGAATGTTCAGGAGGGGCCGAGTCGAGGCCCAGACCTCAATTCAATAGAGAACTTGTGTCTGGACTTGAAAAGGGCTGTTCATGCCCGATGCCCCATGCAACCTGATAGAGCTTGAGCAGTTTTGCAAGGATTAACGTAACAAACTGCAGTGTTGAGATGTGTAAGCCTGATTAAGACCTATCCACACAGACTCAGTGCTGTGATTGCAGCTCAAGTGTGCATCCAATAAATACTGACTTCAAAAAGCTTCAAATGAGGTTAAACTCTGAACAGATGGAGAACAACACGCTCCTAATTTTGTTTGTATGTCAGAGATGGAAACAGAATGAGAGAAGTGGACCTTGCTCTGCAACCAATCAGACTGAAAATAGAACAACCTTCAGCCTCAAGGACGTCCTAACAGGGAGAGAAACATGAAGAGGAGGCTGGTGCTTTCATCCTGAGTAGATGAGGCTCTGGTTTGAGTGATGATAGCTGATGAAGAACATTTGTGAATGAAAGCTGCCCTAGGCTTGATTTATGAGCAAATATTAAAATTAAACAAAGAGTAACAAGAAGGAGGGAGCATGATTGAGTCAAATCCACAAATTAATCAGATTTTACTCTGATTTAATGACAGTGATCATGTTGTAAAGATGCTTGATAACTACTTCATGGCGCTCATTTTCATAAAGTCTGCATTCATGATTTGTCTGCTCAGACTGTAAGACCACAAGCGGACAACTTTTCAAAAGCTTGATTTTTAACAGAGTTTGTCGTGACCAAACAAAATGACATCAGCAGAAATTCAACACTGAAAGGCTTTCACCAGACAACATCACATGAACTTGCGGTGAAAAATTTGACTCATGCAAATAAGCAAATCGACATATTTTTGTGTCACTGACTGTGCCTCGTCTATCAGCAACACTGGGTAACCAAGACACAAACATAAATGTTGAAACTATCACCCGCCCAGCCCTAAAATCAACCTGCTCTACATGTGTTTATAATAAAGTTACCACAGCAGCCTCAATAATTTGTTCCAAATGTAATGTGAGTGGTGAAAGAGCAATACACTCTCTTTGGGAGCATGAAAAATCCAGTGATTTTGGAAGGCAGATCGTGGAGAAATAGGTAGAGTGATGGGAAAATAACTGCTTCCTGGCCTACTTTTATACCTGCAGGAGAAGACACCTAAGGGATATAAGAAAACAGTTCAGTTGACCAGAAAGGCTATAATAACAAAATGGGGTGGGGATGAAAATCCTTCTGTTCAGCTGTGAGAGTTTGATGTTATCACTTTAAGGAAGCTGAGATACTGTATTAGAGGAAGGATTCAACTTTTTAAAGAAAATGGGAAAACCTCTCCGTCTTCTTGGTAGAAAATTCATCTTAGCATAAAGACATCTGAGTAAGCTTTGCCTCTATGTTGAGCAGAGTATTATACATTTCAAGCATGGATATGTTTACTTTCATTGCACAACTATCTCTACTTTGGTGAAGCACGCTTAACAAGCTCTGTTTACTGAGAAAACTGATAGAAAATCAAGGAAATATTCCTGTCTGACACTCCTGATGCCTTGTCGTCTACCTCTCTTCTTGTTCCTCGTCCAGCTCAACATGGGCAACAGAGAGGAAAATAAAAATGGGACAACGGTTAAAATCTTCCACTCATGTGTCAAGATACTTCAATAGACATCAATGCAGTCAAGTTGATTTTGTAGGTCCTTGGTTCCCAACCTATGGTCCAGGATCCAGAGATTTCGGGGGGTGGCCTGTCTACTCTGGGGTTGTTAAAAGTAGGTTCACTCAAACTACCTAAAATCGTGGTAAAACCCATATGAATGGTTCACCCAGGTCTTTGGCTAATAACACTTGTGGTCTGGGCTATTGTGTTTGGCTCTCAAGGATGAAAACAATTCAATTTTTGTGTATTTTTGTCAGCAATGGTACTTTTTCGGGGGGGGGGGGCACAGCTCTTCTTGGGGGGGGGGGGGGGGTCAATGGAAAAAAGGTTGGGAACCACTGTTGTAGGAACAGTTAGCTTAAGCATTAACCTTAATTGGGTTTCTTACAAAGAAAACTCAACTAAACAGGAACTCCTGAAAAGTATAAATTTGCATTTTTGCGGAGCTCACTGGACTTCAGTGAGTCAATTTGTACGTGCACTCCTACATATTTATTTGTGTATAACAGTGTTAGTGCGTTTCACTTTGTGATGGTGTCAGACCACACTGTAACAGTGCAGCCCTCATTTTACCCTGCCAGACTGCCATTACTCATACACGACAATTAGTGCCACACTCTTGAAGCAAGCTGTTGCATTGTTCCAATAACGGTATGCCTTCATATCCTTACAGACGCTTTTCTAGAGAGCCTGGAACACTTGTAGTGATTTCTAGTGACATCTTTTGAAATCAATTTTTGATCATTTTGCCGCTATGCTACCGGTTGTATTGTCCCGTCAGAATGTGAGGGGTTGGCAACCAATGGCAGGCTGTTCTATCGTCTCATCGTAATCTGTGCAGATCTTGGTGGAGATGTCCTGAATAGCTCATAATGAAGAGAAAGAGAGAGAGCCTGTGATGTGGCCCTCTGTATCACTGCAGACAGGAACTGCTTTCAGAAATGATACAAATACAGCTAAAACAAAAAGTGCAGGAATTTTTTAGGAAGTATGTTCATATTTATAAGACTTTTTTGTCACAAAATGTTTTTTTTTACTTCTTTGTTACCCAAGAGATGGAAAAATTGGTCTGTGCAGAAACAAAGTCATTATTGTTTACATGTTTCACACATAAAAATCTTTGAGTTCTGTTTTCTACTTATTTTTTTTCTTTTGGCTTTATAGTGCCGTAACTGTTTTTTAAATTCAAGTGACATAACTGCAGCACACATATTCTTAAAGCCTGGGTTGTCCTGAAAAATAGAGGATATTGCTTGACTGTGCACCACAGGGTTGATGTTTTACAAGCTTTTTCAGACAATAAGTCCAGGCAAGACAAAATGGCTAAAAGTAGCCGAGGGTAAAAAAAATAATAATCTTAAAGTGAAGACCATAAATCCTTGCTTTTATTTGATTCTCAAATCTAGACACTGTTGACACATCAGTATGGACTCAAAAATGCCTTATGTAAATCAACTTTTATTGTTTCTTATCCTGATCTTATTTTCAAGTTGACATCTGTTTTTTCTCTCTGACTGTTGAGCGATATTCTAGTCGTAATCATTTATAAATCACGTATTATTTACAATGTCTTTATTTATCTTGAGTCCTTTTTTTTCTACATAGTTTTTTTGCTTTTTTATGTTGCTACAAGTTCACTGGAAACACTCAAAAAAACCTTTGGGAAATAAAAGCTAGAACTGAAAAAAAGGAGGCAACAAAACAACATATAAAACCAATTAAAATCAAAAACTGCTCCAGCCTTGATTCAACCTTATAATCCACTGTGATCATATAATAAAGAGGCTTTGTGAGGCAACTTTTTCCAAGTCCAAACCACAGGATTTGACATGCAAAGTGAGGGAATAAATCAGGACAGATTTTATTACCAGGAAATGTCTCTGAACAACCACAGAGATATTTTTACAAAGAGAATCCTGCACTGCTTTGACGCCAATCCAAGCTCAGATTAATCAACACCATAGCTTTTTTAGGATCTTAGAATCACATACAAAAGTCAGAATGAATGCAATAGAAGGAAGAGCAGCAACCTGGTTTTCAACCCTCATTGGCCTGCTTCCCCTGCATGGGTATCCTCTGAGTGTGTTTATGTGATGGCTGTTAAAAAAAGAGGTTACTGGCTTTCAGGGGAGTGCACAGCTGACTAAAAATACTCGATAGATGGAGGCCGATGACTGAGGGAGGGGGGATCATGTGATTGGCTCTCCTCTGACACGTTGCTCCTCTCTCTAAGGTGTCTCCTCATGTGGAGGAGTGGAGCGGAGGTGTGTCCCCTCAGCGTTTTATTAAACTCCACATCAAAGAGGTTCATTATGGGATTAATTAGAGCAAACTTACTCAGAGGAAGCTCTGAATTAGCCGAGCTGACTCCTGAGAGTCCGGCCATAGGAGCAGGTGGAGGAGGACGGAGGCTTCAAACAAAGTGGAGCCTCTGAAAGAGCCTGAAATCCTCTGATGGCTGTTTTAATGTTAGACTCAGGAGGGCTGCATCCCACAGTTTTTAGACTTTTAGAGAGGAAGCATATCCCAAAAGATCATCCACTAAGAGGAGATAAAAGCAGGATTTTAACTTTCCTTTTAGGTGTTTTTATTCTAAGGATGCCTCTCACATGTGGGTGCAACTCAAGGGGACACCAATTAGTCCAAAAGAGAGCAATATTTTCTCATCATCAGGTTTCAATCTGATTCTCCACATCCTTTCATACGACAAGTGTGGAGAAGAAAAATGAGTGGGTAAAATCCTAAACATTTTTTTATCATTTTCAGCAAGAACTTACCAAAATATCATAGCTAATGTTTTGGTGCAGAAGGGGGTGAATGTTTATACACTCACCTATTCTACCTTACGTATTTCTATTCTATATTTCTATTTAGAGTCAAAGAACCCAGAAAGCAGGGGTAAAGTAAAGGCTGGTCTACATGAGATTTACAAGACATTACAATAGTGACATTTCATCCAAGATACAGCAATGATTCTCCATCTTTCTGTCCAAATATGATCACTTTTTTCTCCAAAACACACTGGTGGCAATGGAAGAAAAAGCAAAACTGAAAGTCTCACTCCCAGCTAAATATCTGGAATAAGTGCATCAAGATAAACAGCGAGTCATTCCCCCCAAAGCAGCTGCAGACAAAGAGGTTGTAATAGAAGATGTAATGAAAAATGCTCCAGTCAAACATTAAAATAATCGCGGTTAGACAATGGAAAGACAGAGTTAATGTTTTTACTGCAGGATGTGTTGGCGAGCTGTGACATCAGTGTAGGGTTTGTATCAGAGCAGAGTTTCAGCCACGTTAACCACAGACGGCTAAAACAGACCTGAAACTGTCTCTATAAAATGCACTTTTTATACTCATTTTTCAACTGAAAAGGTGGCTGCTACCTACTTATCAGTGCGACTAATATACCAGTAAAGTGCAGAGACATGCGTTGTCGTGACCACAAGTGCAGTTTTCACCATCACACATTGCATGAGACCTGATACCACTGACAACTGAAGTGATGCATAACGACACAGACCAGACAGGTGGGGGTTAGCGCCACTTTTTACAATCTTTTCCCCCATATAAGGTCATAATCCTTTATTTAAAGACAACGGCGGTGCACTGTTAAGAAGATAAACCTTCTTGACAGTGTTGGTTTGATTGAAAAGACTCTTCAATTAAAGACCACAAGTGAGCAGGGGAGGTGAGTTGCACAACTCACAAATTGTGTGTCCGTCAGCTTCACAAAAATCACCATAGGGTGAGAGCTGAATCACACCTAGCAGAGGTGCAAACGCTTGATGAAGACAGATGGAACTAAAAGAGCGACTCAGATGCACAGAAAGTACTAACAGAGACCGACTGGGTACAAAAATATAAGACCCAGGCATTTGAAACAGGCCAGCATTATTGTTCAAGACTAACACCAACCCAACTGTTAACATCAAAACCTTGACATAAAATCTAATGATGCACCAATGCATCAGTCCAACATCGGCAAATGGCCACCCTCTTAACAATGATTGGCTCATCAAGATGCACCGATGACAACACTCTTTTCTTTACCTAAAAATACTGAGATTTTTAGGCCAGTATAATACTGCAACAGAGTAAGGCTGGGCAATTCATCGCTAATGAAATTAAAACCGCAATATGGCCTGCTGCAATTTTCAAATCGCAGAAGGTGCAATATTTCTTTAACCTGTAATTTGTGACAAAATACCAGTTTAAAAGTTTTCTTGCAGCATCGGCATTATGCATTACATATCATGCAATCATTTTAGTGAAATATTTTTAGAATAATGTACAAAGAAATCTATTTTCTTCATTTCCTGTACGTTTTTCTTGTTAAATATGAGAATTATATCAAAATTATCCATCCCTTTAATACAAGAGTTCATATCCAATTTGCTAAATGAGTCGAAATCATCACAATTAGATATTTTTTCAAAATTGTCCAACCCTAGTTTTTAGAATGAATTATTGCTTGTTTTTGTTGGAAAATACATGAGATGAATAACTTAAGAAATAATGGCATATTCAATCACCATGCCAACATTGGGTAAAAAAATCACAATTAGATTATTTTCCCAAATCGTTCAGCCCTACAACAGAGTCATCAAAACAGAAAAAGAAAAAGCACAAGCACAGTTTGCCGTCACTTATGCTAATGTCGGCACTGCTACCTAAGAAAACACTGTTGCGAACTTTCCTGGCAGCCTTACTCGAAAATGTTTTAACATTTTTATATTTGCACAATTTTCACCTTCAGCCGAGAAAGTTTTCTTTTTGACGCTCTTTCTGTTTGCAATTGTAATTACTGCATAGCACTGCAATTTCCACTTGTATTTACAATATGATACATGAATGGCATCATGATTATTTGCTTGATTATCAAGGAGAATGCAAAGAATAATTATAGTTCTGAAGTTTGTATTTCAAAATATACATAAAAAAATTTAAACATTAAGTCTTGACAAAACTGCTTTCAAAATAAATTTGTATTTAAAAAAACAGTTTTCCCTCTTTCAAAAATGGAGGTATTTCTACATAATGCAGTAGTGCTACTCTTGTACATGTGCGGGCCTTTCTGCAGCCAGTTTTGTTAACCTTTAAAGTAATACAAAAGTAATTACAGCCTTTAATGGGATTATGTACATGCACAGCCTGACTTCATGATTGTGATTAATTTTGGAGCAATAGATGTTTAGCACCTTGATGCATCTTCCTTTTGCCTTTAATGCTTTGTAACCATTAATTTCAGATCTATATCCTGAAGGAATCGTGGGAGGAAATTCGTGTTTGTACCGCACTGTTTTAGTCCAGATCATCTGGTGCACTCAGTCACTCAAGGAAGACATTTGAGTGGAGAATTCAAGGTAATCCCACATCCTGCATCCAACAGTTTTTTTCCAAATTTTCTGTCCCAAAAGATCACTCATAAAAAAAACTGATTTAACAGAGTGGTTTCAACTTCTCTTTCAAGGGTTTTTTCTCAAAAGATGTCCCTCACATGTGGGTGTAGCTCGAGAGGATTGCCTACCCAAGAGTGTCAACTCATCAACTTTCCATCCATTTCTCTGCAAAAATTCCCTTCACTTCCAGTTCATCTACTTAAAAAAACTACAAGTTGAATGCATACTGGTGCCATCATTATATGCTGCATAAGAAGGAGATGTGGCCTGTTTAAACAAAAATGTTCTAAGATCAGAGAGGTTTGCCTTAGCATTGAAAAAAAAAACACTGAAGCACACAGAAATAGTTCCTACTCAGCAGAAACAGCCTGCTAGCTGCAGGGCTGATGCACCAGTGAAAAATAAATAAATCAGCACCCATACTAATGCAAACATAGCACCCTTTTTAGTGTGAATGAATGCTGTAATCAGCTGGGATTTGTGTCGATACAGTCTTGTAAAAAAACAGGAAATTACATCACCCAGAGCCACCGCAGAGAACCTTTTCTTCCCTGCATGAGTCTGCAGCTCACAAACAAACTCGCTTTCAACACACAGCGCTCAGAGGCTGACACACCTTCAGCTGAAGGTAGAGGATGTACAGTAGCAGAGCGCTGCAGACTAAGGCCTGGGTTAGAAAGATCAGTCTCTTTAAAGGTGAACTGTTTTTGATGTAAATTCACAGTTTGCACACACATCAAGTCGGATCAGAATCAGGTAAAAACAGGAGGATATTTTAAGATTGTTTTCCACCATAAGATTCAGCTGAAATATGATAAAAACATGAGGCCAATGGGAGCGGAGTATCTGACAGAGCTGAGCTGCTCTCCCACTCACACCTCTGCCATGTGTTACTCAACACACACACACACACACACACACACACACACACACACACAAATAACGCACTGTAACAGTGTGAAACACTGAGCTGCTGAGCTTAAAAACCAACCTTCAACATGTGCTAATCTTTTCATTTTAAGTCAAACTAATTTACTAACTCAGATTCATTTTATTAAATTCTGAGCCAATACGACACAAATGACTTAACAAAAGGAACTACAAAATGCTCCTTAAAAAAACAAATTTATAAGTCATTAATTTCTCATGCAGTGTTGTTAAACTATCACCAGACTTTAGTTTCAAATGTACCTGCATTACAGAAAACATAAACTGTTGTAATTTGAGCCTACAGCTGCAGGGAAGCAAACAAGCTCTGTGAGACGGCGTAAATGTATGTTTACCCTTTAATAAACACACTAATTTTGGACAAAGTAAGATATTTGTTTTTTTACTTTTTTATACCTTTATCAAACTTCTTATGACAGTTGTACATTTTTAAGTATTTCTGCGACATATAAATGGTTTTATTATTAGTTTTAAAGCCCAGTGTTTGTGAATTCCAAACTGATTTTAGCTGATACAGGCTGCACGGTGGCGCAGGGGTTAGTGCTGTTGCCTCACAGCAAGGTCCCTGGTTCGCTTTTCGATTGGGGTCTTTCTGTGTGGAGTTTGCATGCGTGGGTTCTCTCACGGTACTCCGGCTTCCTCCCACCACCAAAAACATGCTCATTAGGTTCATTAGGTTAATTAGTGACTCTAAATTGCCCGCAGGTGTGAATGTGAGCGTGCCTGTCTGTCTCTATATATCAGCCCTGTGATTGACTGGCGACCAGTCCAGGGTGTACCCCGCCTCTCACCCAATGACAGCTGGGATAGGCTCCAGCACAGTATAAAGAAAGTAACATATTTTTTTGCACCGAAACTCCCATTTCTATTTTCCTTTCTGTAACTTGTTTTCACTTAATGAGAAACAAGGGGATTTGACAAGATGCTGGTATGTCCTACAGGAAGATTCCCCTGATTGTCTTCAGTTTTTCTCACTAAACAGAGCTGGAAAGCTTGCTCTAAAAAGTGGAGACATGTGCATTAGGGTCACATATTATACAAAATACACTTTATCAGGATTTTTTAACAAAAATATGTGCCCCGGGCCTGTCCACAATCCCCCAATGAATCAGAAGATTCCATAATCCCCCTCTTTCTCCTCCTTTTCAGAAAATGTGTGCCAAAAAACGTCATTCTTAGATTTTCCCCTCATGATGTCATGTTGGGAGTTAGCACCACCCCCAGATTTGGTTGGCCCTCCACCCTCCTTTCCTTATCCACCTCTCCTAAGCTGAGAGTACGATCAGGAGAGCCACATCTATTTCCTGAGAGGGGCGTAGTCAGACAGGTCATTTACATTTAAAGCCATAGACACAGAAACAGCTCTTTCTGAGCACGGCTGAAACAGACAGGAGTTTTTAGAAAAATACAATACTGGAGTGTTTTTTCAGCATCCAACTTCACAGGCATGATTTGGGGACCTCTGACACCAATATAAACTTGTCTTAAAGGGGTAAAATATGTGACCTTTATGAAAACTCTTATCAGTGACATCTTTAAATCAGAGGTAAAACCTTTAAAGCAATTACAAAAAATGATCAGAAAGTAGTGAGAAGCTGAAGATGTTGGTCTCATTGCACAAACTTGACCTCTACATTAGTTTATTTTTGACCACACACATTTAACCAGCTCCATTTGTGAACTTCATTGTGATGAATTATACAGTAATGACTGACACCCCTCGGGATATGTCTGGATCATATTATCTATTAATACATGATAACCAATGATATAAAGTTTTAAAGTTTGATCCAAAATATTGGAGGCTATGAATCAGCAGAAGCTCTGAGGCTGTTTGTGTATGAATGCAGAGACAGAATAACAGGGAGTCAGTGAACCCCAGCAGAGAGAGAGGAAGGGAGGGTCTGAGGATTCAGACCCACCACTGTAATTATGAGTCACAAATCACAAACACATAGAGACTATCCACACCAGCATTTTTCACATATTACCCACTGAATCCTGTTCCTGCTTCCAAAGAAAGCTACAAGGCAGTCTGCTGTGTGAAAATGATCTAAATACACCAAACTACTGCTCCTAACGCAGCACATTTTCCACACGTCCATGACTTAATCCTGGGTGTTGTCCTCTGTGGTGCTTTTATAGATCCCATAAAAAAGTGCGTTAGTCTCAGAGATAAGAAGCTTTTTCACATAGTAGCAATTTTTTCATTCTGTGCAAAAAAAAAGCTGCTCTTGATCCAAAGCTACGTCAGCTGAACCAGAGAAATAAAGAGCTATAAACTAATTTAAACAATTTATTGCTGCATTTGAATTGTGGGGAAACTTTATAACTATTTTAAGCTTACAGGGTTTAAGAGTTATGGTTTGCAGCTTTGAATAGATGACTTCTTTTTATTGGCTTTAAAATAAAATAAAAAAATCTGTCTTTTCAAGTACTTATCCAAACTTTCTCAACAGTTAAAATGTTTTATCAGACCTGTATTTAGTTCATCATATGTGCAAACTGATAGGTGTTGTACGGTTGTCTGGTGCCAAATTTCCACATCATCTATCTAAGATATTGGTTCCCAACCTGGGGTCTGGGACCCTGAGGGGGGCGGCAAAGATCTTAGGCTTTGTCTGCTCTGAGGCTGTCAAAATTAGATTTGCAAATATTGACTAAAAACCATGATAGAGTAATTATTAAGTAGTTTATACAAAGTTCTTTAGATAAGAAAAGCATGCATATGCCTTTTTAAGTGTTTTATCAGTGAAAAAAACAACATTTTGTGTTGATTTTTGAAGGAAGTGTGTCGCTTTTTCTTCTCTCTTGGATGCTGGGGGGGGGCTCCGCTTTTCTTAGGTACTGGGGGTCCAAGGATAAATGGTTGGTAAAGACTGACCTAAGACCCACCTTAAATATCTTTTTCATCTAAATTTGAGCTGTGTCCTATAAACCTCTACGATCAGTGCGACATGCCCCATCATTTCAGGAAGTGCAGAGTTAAAATCAAAATTTCTATTCATTCAGTTAAGCAAGTACATGCTGGAATATGTAGTTATGCAGAATGACTGTAGGCACCAATATTTCCTCCTTATCTCCTTCACTGGGTCACAATTCTGCATCAAAAAACAATGGTATAAAGTTTTTAAAAAAAATCCTCAAGAGTTGCTACAATATCTGATTTTTTACTTTGGCATGTTTATATTTAAAAATCCAACTATATAGCAACACAACCTATTCATAGACACAAAATAGTTGATGATTTGTTATTTTCAATCGCTGAAAGCTGCAAGAAAACTCCAGCGTACTTCCTTAATTGTACAAATTATAACTAATCAGGATGCCTAGATCAGGTTTGTTGCAGCTGTTCACCAAACACCCAGACTGAGTGGTTTAGTGGTTGGTCAGTCTACTTAGCTTTGTAGTGTGCTGAGACTTCCAACAGGGGGAAGAATAACATGATAAAAAGCAAAAAAGTCCTCCTCATTCAGTCAACGCGAATGTTTACTTACTTTAATAAAGCAGTAGAAAAATTCATGATGGTTCTGATGTTTGCATGAAAGCATGAAACGTTAATATATATATGAATGAAAACAACGTTTTTTCCCATTGGGTTATAAATATGACTGAAGTTTTTTTTTTTGTTTTTTTTTTTAAAGCTTCAGCACTTTTCAATAAAAACCAGGGGTGTCCAAACTATGGCCAGGGGCCACTTTTGATCAGCCCCCCAAAAATTATTTAAATCAAATTAAATAGAGCATGAAGCTTGTGCTACACTGTTATTCTTCTTAGTTTTGAAACAAGGCAGTGCTATCATGCTTATACTGTAAACATACATTCTGACGAGGATTTATAGATGTTTTTTCAGGGCTAAATTGAGACAACTCTATAAATAGTAAAAAAAAATTTTAATAAATAATAACATATCTTGATTTATAATACCCTAATGGATTACAGCAGCAAATATCAGCACCAATGATGTTCCAGGGGCAGGGCCAGTGGTAGCCAGAGCTGACTTGGGCCCCCTGAAATCTAATTGGCCTCCTAAAAATCCTTAAAATGATTGGCCATTTGCCTTGCTAGCCAACTAGCCATTTAAGCATACCCAATCACTGAGCATATCTTAACCAACATTAGATTGTTTTTACTAACTTTAAAGTCAAGGTGAGATATATAAAAGTGGCACCACCATCCCTATACATTTCTGTATGTGCCCCCCAATGGAAAAAGTCTGGGCACCCCTGTTATAAATCATTGAAAGTGTCACTTTAAGCAAGTGGAATCAGAAAGTATCAAGTAACAATTTTGACTAAATAAATAAAGTTCAACAAGTTCAAATAACATATTTGTTTCTGTATAAATGGAGGTCAAATATCCTGTTTTTTTTTTGTATGAGGGCCACAGAAAGGTAAGGACTAATTTTATCTGGTCCTTAAAAAGATAAAGTGCAGCAATTCAGAGCATTTTCACACTTCCTGAGCAGCAGCTCATTGACACTGACAGGACACTGAAAAACATCCACGTCTGAACACATGCAGCCTCTCTGCAAAAGAAATAAAAAGATTTAACAATCAGCAGACTTTCCTGAAGAATCAAACAAACGCTCCACGTGGCACCAGTGACTGAAAGACGTAATAAAACTCCACACGTCTGCTTTCTGTCCCTGCAGGTACGAGGTCATGGCGTGGAGTTATAACATCTGAAGGGTCCCAAACATGAGAGTGTGAAAGCTTTATTATTAGAAAATGTTCTAAGCTTAAACAGATCAGCAGAGCTTCAGCTGAGATAAGTGGAGGGATTTTTTATTGTTCAGAGCAGAAAATGCATTTTCTCTGAGATTTAAAAGCTATGTCGGACGCAGTGTGAAGGTTAATCCTCGTGTTTACTTTGTTCACAGAGTAGTATATCAACAGAGGGAGCAGAGACGGTGGCTCTACTGCAGGAAGAAGTCATTCTTAGGCAGTACTGTCGCCGCTGCTTTCATGCCAATGAAGCTGAATGAAGAAAGAAAAAGTACCCAACAACAAGGCTTGAGGTACAATATTTAGGATGCATATTTGGTTTTTCCTGGACAAAAAAAAACACTCTGCCAATGTCAATTTTGGTTTTGAGACCCCCTAATATTTCTCTGAAATGTTACATAAAGGAACTTATTTTTGGAAGCTCTGGAAAGAGCTTTCCTTGGAGACCTTGACATAAATTTTGGCTGTTTTCACAAGAGAAACATGAAATTCTAGGTAAAAAAAACACCAGCAGTGAAGCGTAATTGCCATGCCTTTAAATCAAAAAAGTAAGAAAATTATCTGCAGGAGAAGGAATCATGAAAGTAGGCCACAAATATTGACTATCAAATCTTAGAAACCACAGTGTTGTTTTTATCAGTCCATGCAAATTACGAAATAAGATATCCTCCAGTGCAAATGGTTCTTTCATGAGCCAAGATCAGTGTCTGGAGGCTAACTGTAAGATTTTATGTCAATAATGACACACCTACAGACTTTAACAACTTTCAAACAATTTACATGCACTCTATGAACCTCCAAGGTGTCAAGAACACCAGAGGAACAACTGTGAATGTAAAGGCTGTTTGCAGATGATGTCAAGCCCCAGTGAAGGACTCCAAATGGGAGCAGGAAGTGAATTCTGCAAAGACAAAATGCCAAACTTTGTGCTGTTGACACTTCATTCAAATTAGGAAAAATGAATATTCCATATCGGTTGGGCCCTAATGCAAAGTCTGAAAAAAAATCCTTCAAAGCAATATTAAGCCTGTGACCTCAAAATCTAATCACTTTATCCTTGCATTAGGGTAGACAACTGTTTGAAGTTTCAAGAAAATCCATCAAAGGGCTGTTGAGACACTAAGTTCACAAGAATGCTCTGGACAGAGATACAGACTGATGGATAAGCCTCTAGGTTTTATGGTGGTTATTTTAGATCAAAACTAGGTTCTAAACTAGGGGCGGGACAAAAAATCGATACAATGAAATATCGCGATACTTCCTGGCGTGATGCTGTATCAATATTTTAAAAAGCAGTATCAATATTTAATTAATTAGTTAATTATTGACTTTGTTGGTGCGGTAGTTTGTGGTGTAATTTCACCCCCTGACCGCTAGTTGGCGGCAGGCATCGCCAGCTGGAAGTTGACTCTTGCCTCTTCTCTCTTGAGACAACGAGATCACGCGAGACTTCCGGTCTGCGTGAGCCGGTTGCTTGTACCTACCCAGCAGAGCGACAGCACAAACTTAGAAAGGAGTTAGACAGTTGTTTGCAAGATATGCCACGCCAGAGTAAAATACTCAGACAACATGACGAATCTACGAGTTAGGCATCATCGCGTTAGCGCTATAGCTAATGGCTAACGTCAACAAACAAGCCCGTTGAAGCTACCGCTGGTCTCTACTCATGCAACCATAATCACAGTTGTATTATTTGTAAGGACCTGTCCCGTGTAGTGTTGTTATGAATGATGGCTTCGGTAACACAAGAAAGAAATACTGGCCTGTCACGTCATGCCCTCCACAAAACACAGTCCATCAGTCTTAAAGCTGGACGTGACGATCAGCTCGTCTCCCATAGTCTCCCTCCACAAACACATAATGTGATGACATAAAAAAACTGATAAAATATGAAATATAAAAGATTGGAGTACATTCACTCTATAATAATTTATTCCCCTTTTCTTTAAAAAAAAAAAAAATCACAGTAGCATTTTAATTCAGTGCAACAAATGGGGAAAATCCTCATCTTCAGATTGAACAAAGATGGGTAAAATGCAAGATGATGCAGGACTAGATATGTTTAAATAGCTTAATTCTACATTGTTAAATTCGATATTAACTTAAAATTACATAATAAGTTATACATATATATACTACACACATATGTATAGACCTTATGCACTTCATATTCAGTATTTAGCTCAGTCTGTGCCAAATTCTGTGAAATTGATACTAAATTGTTGTGAATAAACTGAGAAATCCTGCACTTGACCATTTTACAACTGTTTTGTATTCTCTAGTTAGACATATTTTGTGATGTATCGTTATACAATTTTCTTGCAATATATCGATTATCGCAGTATCGCTGTTTTCTGATAGTATTGGTATTGTGGACCATGTATCGCGTATCATATCGTATCTTGAGGTACCCTGTGATTCCCACCCCTATTCTAAACATTTACAATACATATGGCTTCATAGGGTTAAAAAAGGGGCTTAATGTTTCTTTGAAATTGTCTTTCATTTTTCAAGAATGAGATATTCTGCTTTTAATAGAAGATTAAGTTTCAATCACCATTACAGTGCAGGGTCACTGAAGAATTGGTCATTTCTCATTCCATCTTTCCACAGCGCTTGAACATCTGTAACATCTGTCCCTGAGCTCCATGGCCTGAGGATATCCTGAGGGGAACCATCAAACTGGATCTGTTCACACTTCAAAATAAAAGAGGCTTCAATCTGTAGATAGGACCAACTTAGAAACACGTATGCATAATTTAGCAACAGAAGAGAGGGTCACAGAGAAATAGGCTGTGACAGATTGTACAGAAAAAGCTCGCTCTACTTTCCCTAGCTTTGAAAAGTCGCTCAGATGCATCATCTCAGGAGAAATCTGCAGAAACACGTGCGATGAGACGGAGCTGCTGTATCATTTCTGTGGGTTTGGAGGGTAAAAGTGATCCAGATATTGATTCTGACATCCTTTCATTTTAAACATTCAACTAAACCAACAAAAGAAAGTGTACATTGGTGTAAAAAATGAGAGACAGCGTCACATTATAAACACAAGCTGATAACGGCCTGAACTGTGGTAACACCAGACTGCTGTTTTTCACTGTTTTTAACTGACCCATACCATCCTACTTTTTTGCACCCTTCGTAGGGGTGTAAAGCTTAATCATCTGTCCCATTAAGGTACACAATAGAGGTTGTGCAGTGATGTCACTTTTGCTCAGCTGGGCTGCAAAACACAGGTGTCTGCTCTATGAGGAGTGGGTGAAAATGGGAGAAAAAAACAGTAATGACCGGTTAAATTAGTGATATTTGGACTCTACAGAGGTCGATACTGTTTCCTGGACTGTGGACATTGATATGTGGCCATAAATCAAGTTTCCTGGCATTTATGTGGGCCTGATTTCAAGCAGAGCCTGAAGTCTCACAAGAGCCTGGTTTATTACTGATGGACGGGAAACTGAATGAATGTTTCCATCTTTTGTTGTTACGAAGCTTTAGATCAGTTGTTTCTATATTTTAGTGGTTCGTTCACTTCTTTTTACTTTAGGTGATCTAGGAAAAGATCGCTCCATGGTTAAATCTTTTTGTAAATACTTCCTTTTTATTTGATATGACAAATTCACACAATTTGATATGACAAATTCACACAATACAGCTCACAGATTTTATATTATGTAGTCTAAACTGTTATAGCATCAGATAAGTTCACTACACGAAGCATTCAAAGAAATTACTTCAGTATTTAACCAAATAGAAAACAGGTTAATCTACAAAGGCTATTTTATTTAATCTGTGATAAATAACAGTTGACTTCACAATTATTTTGATCCTTCCCATATAAAGCCCTGCTGACCAGACAACAGACTACATGTACAACTCTAAAACAGTCTGTTGTCCTCAGATGCTGTCAACTTAGATATTATGTTACCAAATGGTTGATTTGCTCAAACGTGAGGTCTTAATTTTTTAGGTAAAAGGGAGGAGAATGGAGAGGAGTTTAGATTTATTAACCCTCCAAGACCAATGTCATCATATAGACAAGAAAGTGAAATAACTTTTTGACTGTAAGTCATAACCACTCACTTTTGCTCCTTTTGTGCAGGTCTAATGAGGCTATTCATGCCTTTGTAGCCCTTATGGAGGCTTTTCTAGCTAGGCTAGAACTTGTGTGGCTTTCTGTGGCATGTAAAGCTTAAATCCACACCAGTAACCCCAACGCTGAATGCCTTTTAATGCATTTTAGAAGCCATTTTCAGTAGTTTCTGCTGCTTGTAGCTAATGCTGGGCTGTGACAACCAATGACAGGCCGTTCTACTGTCATGTCATACTTCGTCAAACTGCACATGCTTATTCTGAAGGAGACAACCAGAACAGCTTATAGTGGAGACAGATAGTCTCTGATGTTTCACTCTGTACCACTGCAGAAAGGAACTGCTTTGAGTAATGGCTCAAATAAAAACACAAAGAAGAGCAAGGACGTTTTTAAAATATGTAAATATTTTAAGAGTTTTCGGCACAGAAATGGATTGTTTTTCACTTGCTGGTTCCCAAGAGATGGGAGAACAAGTTTGTGTCAAACAAGTCTTGGTCATTACCGTTTACTGTGTCACACATAAAAATATTTGAGTTTTAATTTCCATTTAGTTTTGTTATTGTCCTTACAGTCCAATAACGTTTTGTTTTTTTTTTGTTTTTTTAATTTAAGTGACATTACTGCAGCACGCATATTCTCAAAGCCCATGTTGCTCTGAACAAAGAACAACAGATGCTTAGAGCTAGACAAAAGATGTTTAGAGATAGACAAAAGATGTTTAGAGCTAGACTGGGCACCACAGGGTTGGATTTTTACAAGCTTTTTAAGATAATAAGTCCAGGTGAGACAAACTGGTTAAAAAATAGCATAGGGTTAACTGAATGTGTGTTGTAGCTATTGTAACAGCTTCATCTTGTGGCTTTATTAATGTACCATCAAAATATTTCTATCAACACATTCCACTAGCTGAGGATCTATACTGACTACAGTTAACATCATAAGATTAGTTATTAAATGACAGCTCTTTTCAGCTCAAATAAAGCCGTTAATTACTGCCTATGCCCTACTGGTTCCTGTCATTAGTCCATCCTTTCTGCCACTCAGTGGCTGGAACTGCAGAGACCCTCACTGCCTGTGACGCCACATGCATACCCTCCACAGAGACTGTGGAAACAGAAACTATTTTGGGGTTTACCATACTGAAGCATTACCAAACTGTACTCAATCAAACTGGACCAAATGAAGCTCTATTGTCTCGCGTGGTCTTGTAACCTATTGTCTCTGAAATCCATATTTGCTTACAAAAATAAATACTCTAAAAGCAACTGGTGTTATGGCAGCATTAGTGAAAAACAGAAAAAAACTTTCATTCATCTCTTTTTTGAGGACGTTTATTATTTACCTGTGCCTGCTAATTGAGCACTTTATGCAAAAATGAGTGAGCTTTCATGTAAATCTACTCTCATTATGATGTCTGTTTTAAGTCATTGTGAACTTTAATGGCGCACAGAAGCAAAAGAAAATAGTTAGATACAGTCCAGCTTCCTAAGGATGAAGATGCACACTTTCTTATTTGTTTAAATGATTCTGTAAGTGAACTCTGACTCTGTTTCTGCTCTCCTATGATCATCTCTACAGCCGTTTTTTTCCCCTCTCTCCCTCCTTTTTTGTCCCTCCCTCTTGCCGTTGTGTGTTGTTATCTCTTGCCGCTCTCCTACACACAGCTTCCTGGACAAACATTGTCTCTGTTTGACGCTGAAGACATTTCACAGACTATTACGTTTTCAGCACAGGCCTCGTATCTCTGTAATTGGGTTCTTCCTGCTGCAGGAGAGAGAGTGTGAGGGGTGAGGGAGGAAAACGGGGGCGGGGGGGGGGGGGGGGGTCAGTTTCCATTTCCAGCGGGACCTCCATTAAAAATGTCTCAAAGAAATGAGCAACTCCTCCCCCACTATGTAGAGCAGAAAGATCAGCGTGGGATCCACGTTAAAGAGAAACGGGTTCAGTCATCAATAGGGAGTCCAAACCAGGACAGAGAAGACTCTGAGCATGTCCAAGAAGTGTCCGAATCAGAGATATATGTCCTCCTTTTAACGGCTCCCCTCAGCTCTGACCTTCACACAGAGCCAGAAAACAAGATGTCCAAAATAAACAAGACAGGAGAGAGATGGATTTACACAACAAGACACAACTGAACCTTGAGTGGATCCTCAAAGAGACAAGAAACAGTCCTGAGATGTTAACCCAGAAATAAAAAAACTGAATTGCTTATGTTTTTAAGGAGGGATGTGTGGTGTCTGATACAGTCCTGTGGGTTTCTACCTTTAGAAATTAACTATCCTTTGTCCATAATGTCCCATTACCTCTGTGGCCCTCAGACCAACTGATGACCTGTGGCATTTGCACATCTTTGACATAATACTGATAAAGCATTGTGATTTACAGTCATGAGTTTGAACATTGTGTTTTATTTTCACATTGACTGGATACTTTGTGCATGCTTGTTCCTGTTTGGGTCAATCTGCTGTATGTGGACTGACATGTATTGGCTGTGGCATCTGCTGAAAAAAGACATGGTGTGCATATCGAGCAGAAAAGAGCCGTACTTCTGGCACACACTGCAGATAGTCCAGAGTGTTTTCTGTGGAACTGCAAAGACTGACTAGGAAGAGAGCGATTTCCTCTGGAGTTTGTTCATGTGCAGATTGCTGTACTTAAAGCACTTTAACAACTCAGGTCGCACCTACCCATTCAAGCCCATTCACTCCACATTCACACACTGATGGCAGAGGTCTCTATAGAGAATTGGCTAACAGTATTAGCTAATCCCCTTCATACCCGTCCATACCCATTTACGCTCCACTGATGAAGCAAACTGGCGTTAAGTGCCTTGCCCCAAGACATACTGGCATGTAACTGCAAGAGCTTGGGATCGAATCCACAACCTTCTGATTGACTCTAGCAACTCTGCCCACTGAGCCACAGTCATCTCAGTAAAGATGCTTCTTTTTCACCACCTGGAGGCTGACCATCAATAACTGATCATTTATTTAACAGACAAGATAAGAGAAGATGCCTGATACTGTCAGAAGTGGGACTGGAAGAAAGTAAGATGATGAGGAAGAGTGAGAGCTGGCAGCTCTGGTGTCCATAAAACAGTAATAGAGTGATTATTGATCATTGTGAGGTACAAGCTCACAGCTCACATCCTACCTTTTCAAGTAACACAAGTTCTATTAAATCAAACCAGCACTCTGCAAGGTGTACGTATTTAACAGTATACAGATATGCCCTTTAAATGTAGGATTATGATGCAACAAGAGAGAAAAGATAGTCTAAGGTGGCGCAGGCCTCTGAGCACAATATGTATGCAGCAGTCTCTTGCGTTGCACAATGAATGGGGCGATTCTTAACACCCTCACTGCCTTGTGCAATGTGTAATGGCAGCATGTCTCAGTACTTTACACTATTTCACTGATGGACAACTTGGGCAGCCAAGATGGCCACATTGATTTTACCCTCACTGACAGAGGGCCAAATTGTTAAAAATTGTAGAACACCCTTAATTAGACAATAACGAAACCTTGCAATGTAACAAAAGGAACAAATGTAAAGCTTTTATTTGAATCTGTTATACCAAAATTCAGATTTTCAAACTCAAATGTAATAGTAACACTTAACCTAATGAGTCAAAGAGCTAAAGCTAATTAAAGCTACCTACTTAGTGCAATTAAGCAAATATTTTTAAGATCTTTCAATATATTTCACTTACATATGTGCAAATGCATTCAGCTGTGCTTTAGTTTTGCAGAAACAATTACAGCCAAATATATTAGAAAGTTCTTGCATAGAGATGAATGAAAACCAAGTATTGATTATTATAAAAATACTCCTGATTTTAAGTTGTAATGGCAGATTTTGTTACCTTTTGTCAGGCCAAATGAAGCCCTAAGGCCAAAATTTGCCCCCATACTAACTGATTAGTGCAGCTGACTTTTTGGAAGAAAATATGCATTAAAAGTTTGCCTTCTATTGTGGTGTATACTTTTCCACTGTTTGTGATTTGCTTTTTCACACTAAGACTAAAATTAAATCTTTGGGGGAAAAAGAAAAAAAAAGGCATCCATCCACAGGGCAATGTTGGAAAGGTATCTTGTCTTCTGATTTCTTTTCAGAGGTTACAGTCTTTCTTTAGACCTTTCATTTGCATTAATATGTAAAAAGTACTGACTTCAGTTTCATCACCTTGCACACACAGGTTTTGAGTGAAAAAGGTAAAAGACATTTAAAGTGAACTTTCAGAGTCCTTAAAAATGAACCCTGCCAGGAACCCATTTAAAGAACATCATATTTCCAGGTAATGTTTGCGTCAAAATGTTTTTTTAAATGTCAATGACATCATTTGCTGTAAGTTAGAAGTGAATCTAGCTCACTATCTTCTGTTAGATCTGAACCGAGCCCTGAGAAAGTTAGATTTGCCATCATTAGCTTCCTTCTTTGGCGAGTTGAGTTTATAATTTATAATTTCACAATCCAGTTTCACAACTTTCTCTAGAACTGAGCTCAGAAAGCCGCTGTGGGGAGAGCGATGAGGCTGTAGCCTACATTTCAGAGGATGTTTCAAGTGTGTTGTATTTCTGTCAGATAGAGGAGGTGAGGACTTATTTTAGAGTCAGAGAGGAAGCTGCGTGGACGTGGCGGTCATTTGAAGGACAGGGGAGATGTGAAGAAGCATCCTGTGTGCAGAGAAGAATAACGTGCTACTCAATATAAATGTAAACACCTTATTGCTGCCAAGAGGTACACTGACATTGATGAACTCATAGGCAAAAAGACGACCTGAAAAACAATGACTTAGAATTTACGTACTGTACATTTAAAATACTGCAGCTTACATAAACTCTAAATATTCCCTTATGATACTTTCACTGTTAACCTATTGTGTGTTAACAACAGCAGAACAATCAGGTCGATTTACTCCGAGTGTGATCTTACAGTTCACACACACTCAGCCGGAGACAGAGATGATACTCTCACACACAGAATGTGATGGTATAGATGAGTGGGAGCTGTGATGTGGGCACACGCTGAAAACAATGATCACCTGAACACAAAGAAAATGTTTTAGCTTCAGCAAACTGCAAACGTGCACAGATCTTTTTCTTTTCTCACTGACATTCAAAACTTTCAGACTTAAATTCTCTGCAGCAGCGTCACAATCTGTCTGTCTGTTCAGGCAGGGCACTTAATCCAAATTTAGGTTAGATCAGCCTATTGCAATTTTCCCACTTGCAAAACCTGCAATATTTCTTTCTTGAGATTTGTGTCTAAAATACCAGTTCTCTGCATTATTTCTGCAGCAGAAATGCTATGCTCAGTTTTTTTCTAGAATACTTTGTAAAAAAAAAATCCTGCTCTTCTTGTTTTCTTATCAGAAATAAAAATGGCATAAAAATGATCACTCCCTTCAATTCAACAATTATCATTGCATTTGCAATATGAGCCAGAATAATCACAATGAGATATTTTTTACAAATTGTCCAGTCCTACTCTCCCTTCATTCAGCTTTATGTCTTTGTAATCTCATCTGATCAGATTTTATCAAACAAACAGACTCATATCCACCACAGTCTGCTCCCTTTTATCAGCTCAGATATCTAATCAGCCCCATTGCTCTCTGGTGAGCCTCCAGCAGAGCAAAGAAACACAATAACACACCCACAAACACACAGGATGAGGAGTGCAGGCTGGTCATCATGAGAGGCATGTAAACAGGAATCTGGAGACAAAGTTCTCTGTAATCTCTCTGCTCCAGATGCACAAACACACACAAATGCACCAACAGCCTCAGACTACACACAAACACACATTGTCTTCTACTGCAAACACACTAAACCCCGACTTGGAGAAAAGCGGCTGATTCTAAACCCAACTTTTCTCCCTTTAGCTGAAATAGACATCATTTCAGTCTGTTGTGGTCGTATCAAATCTGCATCAAAGTGTCATCTTACGCTACTCTAAAAAAATTGCCATTGCACCAGGAACCCATTTTGTAAACAAAGAGCTGATATTGTCCCGCATTATGAAAATTTCCTTTTAGTTTTGGTGCAAAGCTAGAGGGGATCACTTCAGCTTTTTGCCACTATTGTCACTGTAAATAGCACAGAGGAGAGACAAGGTACTGCTTTAATCTGCTTCAAGATTCAGACCCTGTTTACATTTTGCATTGACATCACTGCTGGGTATTTGTGATACCAAGTTAACTGCACTTTAGTATGCAAGTTCACATCAACATTTTTTTCAGTGACAGTGTGCGATAAGAACTCACCTGTCTCTCTCTTATGCAAATTAAATAATCATATCTGTGGCTCGAAGCTTACTGGGTTTAGGCCACATTCACCCAGCCTCGCTGGTTACTTGTTGCTTTGAATCGAGGACTTAATCCATCTAACCTTCACCCCACATGCTCACTATTTTGTTTAGAAGGAAGATTATAACAACATTAGAGAGAAAAGAGGTTAAAGAGGTACTGTAAAACTCTTAACTTGCTATTCACAGTGAAAGAAGGAAATCAGTCAGAAGCTAAGAGGCTAGCAGCGCCTTGGTTTTCAAATAAATGAACCAAAATGTGCACAGCAAGGCCAGTCTGTGTGTTAAGGCACTGGCAGACTATTGCAGGTTATGTTGTTGACATGGCTGTCATTAGTGTACAGCATTATATTTGAGTATCGATTGTACCAAACTGAACTGCCCCCCCCACCCTCATGGATCTTTAGCTTAAAGATGCTCCAAAGGTTCTCAACAGGGTTGAGGTCAGGGGAGGATGGGGTCCACACCATGAGTTTCTCTCCTTTTATGCCCATAGCAGCCAATGACACAGAGGGATTCTTTGCAGCATGAGATGGAGCATTGTCATGCATGAAGATCATTTTGCGATGGAAGGCACGGTTCTTCTGTTTGTACCATGGAAGAAAATGGTCAGTCAGAAACTCTTTATTCTAAAGGGGCCTACCAGCTCTCTCCTCATGATTCAGGCCCAAAACATGACTCCACCACCTTCTTGCTGACGTCACAGCCTTGTTGGGACATGGTGGACATCCACCATCCATCCACTGCTTCATCCACCTGGACCATCCAGGGTTGCACGGCACTCATCAGTCAACAAGACTGTTTGAAAATGAGTCTTCATGTATTTCTGGGCCCACTGCAACAATTTCTGCTTGTGAGCATTGGTTAGGGGCGGCTGAATAGTAGGTTTATATACGGCTGAAAGCCTCTGGAGGATCCTACACCTTGAGCACTGTAAGAAAAAATTAGTTGAGCTTACTTAAAAAAATGATGGAAAGTCGTTGCCTCAAAAATAACAAGTAAACTACACTTGACTTTTGTGAGTTTAAAAAAACTTGTTTGTTAGTAGTGTGCAGTACTTGTTCTACTTGAACTATTTAAGTATTCACTACTAGTTTAAAATCAATTATTTTAAGTTCTCACAACTGAGATTCAAATGTTAATTTAAGTTTGCAGGACTTGGCCTAAATCATCTACTCTGAGTGTGCAATACTAAACATTTTTAGTGCATTGTAAACACTGACAAGTTCATAGCATTCAAAATATCTTAGATAACTGATTACCTTAGAACATCAGCTAATACTCTCTGTAAAAGCTTTGTAAGTCATCATTTCACCTAAGGTGGACTATTTTGTGCCACCAATTGCAACAATAGCTGTTGGCGACCCACTTCATTAATGACAGTGTGCCATACAGCTTTCATTGATGCTGATAACAGTAGCAGTACCTCTTACGGACGTGACATCTTTAATTGAGACAGTAACTTCACTCATGGTGCATTTTATTTATTCATCTTATTTCACCTTTTTTTAACCAGGAGAAAACCTCATTGAGATTAAAAATCTCTTTTTCAAAAGTGTCCTGGCAAAGACAGCTGCAGCAAACAGAGTGCATAAAGGTTTAATGCCCAAAGGCATTCTGGGAAAACTGCAGATTTGCCATAACTCAAATAATATGAGTTATAACAAAAAATACTTAAATTGTTTGAGTACTGTTCACTTAAAATTGAAATAAGTTCCATCAGCTCATAAAAATAGAGTTCAAATCGCTGTTTTGGATTTTTAAGTTAACACAACTTAATTACTTAATTTTTTTAAACTAAGTAAACTTAAGTAAATTGAGCCCTTTTGCTGTTATGGCCAAGAAGTACAATTAACTTGTTTATAATAAGTATTTAGAACAGGTTAAGAAGAACTGAGTAATTTCAACTCAATGTTTATGAGTAAAATGGATGTTGCTTTTTACAGTGAGGTTGGTGGCACTCCAGAGGCACCAGCAGCTTCAAATACCTGTTTGCTGCTTTGTAATGGCATTTTAGCAGCTGCTCTCTTAATCTGATGAATTTGTCTGGCAGAAACCTTCCTCATTACACCTTTATCTGCATGAACCCGTCTGTGCTCTGAATCAGCCCCAAATTTCTTCACAGTACGATGATCATATTTAAGTTTTCTTGAAATATTTAATGTTTTTACACCTTGTCCAAGGCACTGCACTATTTGACAAACATCCTTCTTAAGTAGTTTTCTTTTAATTGGGCTCACCTGGTAAACTAATCATCACAGGTGTCTGAGATTGATATCAGTAATCCAAGAGCCCTGAGACACAATTCCATCCATGAGTCTAACAGAAAAACAAAAAATTGAATGTTTTTGACACTCAAATCTAATTTGCATAATAATTTGGAACCTGGTGTAAGTAACTGATCATTTTCTAAGTCATCTATATGGGATGCAGACTAAAAGTGTGGTTAAAGCAATAGCCCTTGACATTTTGGATAACCTTAAAGAAACTAACCAAGTTTTGTCAGGATGCTGAACCCTCCTCTGTGGGTTACTGTGTCTATGTGTTTCTGTGTATTTAAATGTCCTGTGAGCGCTCATTAGACCGTCTGAGTAAACTGATGGTGAAGAGGAGTTAAAGCTTCTGTATGTTTACACACTGACACCAAGTTCAACACATGACTGATGCTCTTCCTCCTGTTTGCACCAAACAAACAGAGAAATACAGAGAGAGAGAGGCAGAAAGTATTACTTCTAAATCTGCTGCTTTGACAAACATTAAAAACAGGTGAATACCCCTTTTACCTTTGGTTCATTGTGCGACCCATATGGTATCAAGTGTGGAACCAATATTCTTTCACTTTCAGGTATATCTTTAGCATCAAGTATTGTGCAATGTGGAGTATGTAATGTGTGCACTGGCATTAATGTGATGTTTGCTTTAGATATACCTGGGAGATCGACTGAGTTAGAGTTTCCTGTCAAAATGTTCAGAAACTTTTAAAATCAAATGTTTTAAACAATTTCATCTGACACTGATCAAGAGTATCTAAAGTTAGCTTAGAAAACTGAATTGTTTTAATCAAAAGTTGTGCAAGAGATTGTACCAATACGCCGGAAATGTGTCATTACTACATTGTTTGGCTGCAGTATTTGTAAACTAAAACAAGATAATACCTGGAATAGTGTTCCTATTAATCCAATTTTTCTTGCTGTAGCATCAAACAGGTATCATCATCTTTTAAGATTTACTCAAGTTTTACCAGAGAATAAAATTCTGTTCCTTTGTGAGCAGAGCAGGATGTCCTTAGAGGTGATTCTAGGTCGGTACGGTCCAGAACTAAGTACTACTATGAGACTCAGTGGCAGCGCATACAGGAAAGATGGGAGAGCAGCTGCCTGCCAAAACCCCCATCCAAAACCACTCACGGTTGCACTTCCAGAGAGAAAACACATCTGCTAATGTTATGTCATCTTAAACAACACTTTGCCTCCTCATTAGTTTCTTCTAAGTTGTTCCTAATTGCTCCTGGAGCGTCTGTGCCGTGTTTTGATCTGTGCCTGACGAAGCCCAGCTGCCTTTCATTCCAGCTAGTGTTTGTGTGAGCTTCCACAAGAGCACTGCAGCTAACTGATACACAGACAGATCTTTATTACAGAATCTACCCAGTAAAATATGTAGCAGCATAAGTTGTGATGTTCCATTCTCACATAACAGACAGCAGCTCAGACAGGCTGTGATATGACAGTCAGGGACTCCTCTGTAACTAATTTCAGTGGCACGGTATCTGCACGTCTTTCTTTACTTCCTAAACACAGTGCTTGTGAAAGGGTGCGTTTGATTTATTGATCAGGGAAATTCAATTTTCCCCAACTAGATAATGGTCTTTATTAATGTCATTTAGGACAAAACAAATAATAAATGATTTCAATGGAATCCCAAACATTCCTGTTGTTGGCCGACACACTGCATGTTTTAAAAATCTGTCACTGACATTTTAAGAGTTTTATCTTATAGTAATCTGTTCTTTTAGTGTCCAGTGACCTGAAGAGTCATAGCCAGAGACTTGAAAAATGTTCAGGCAACGAATTAAGCTATTCATATACATTGTACTGTGCAAACTTTCAAGCATAATTGGGGCAAAAACTGCAGCTGCAGTAAGGTGTAGATGTGGTGAGTAAACCACCTGAAGGCACCATCAGGTGGGAAAGAGTGATGACACAAACCGGGTCATGCACTGGATGTCCTTGTATATAACCAGGAGCAAGGGCAAACAATTTGTATGAATAAATACAGTCCATGCCTTCTGGGTGACGTAATGGGTGGATGTGGTGAGTAAGCACAGCCTAGGGCAGTGGCTTCCAACCTGTGGTCTGGGACCCACTAGGGGGGGCGCCAAAGATCTAAGGGGGGGCATTTTTCTACTCTGAGGTTGTCAAGATTAGATTTGCTAATATTAATGGTCTTTTGGTTAGAAAAACCTGTGAAGAGCTACTTTCTTGGGGTTTTTATCCATGAAACAATAAAAGGATGTTAGTTTTTGGCAACAATGTGATGCTATACATTTATTGTTCCAGTCTTGGGGGGGCTCAGCTTGGCTTCAAAACAAGTAGGGGGCTCCAAGGAAAATGGTTGGGAACCCCTGGTCTAGGGTACCATCCAGGCAGGTAGTTGCCATAAGCCCCTGGTCATGCTGTGGATGTCCCAAAGGCTTGAAAACCACCAGAGATATCCAGAGGACTGAAAAGTCAAGGACAAATCAGGCGCCGGTGAGCTTGATTTTGGCTACCAAGCTACAAACGTGTGTGTCAACGTGTCTCTCCAGCCCTGGGTTGTGCTTCATCAGGCCCCTAGATGATCCTCAGAGTCCAGCATGCCTAAAATTTAGGCACATGACTTCATATAAATTAAAACAAAACATTATGGGGATCTGGAAAGTTTTCCAATTACCTAGTAAGTGTTAAAGGTTGTTTCTCAACCATTAATACAAAACTTTTACTATAAACAATGTCCAGTTTTTCTAATGTCTTCATACTCTTCATATCAAAAATGAAGCCAAGCAAAGGTCAACATCATAAAGCAACAAAGGTTCTGTTAGCCGTGTCGGCAAGAGCTTGAAACTACTTTTATAACTGTGTGTAGACAGTAAAGTCCAAGCCTAAATCCCATTTGAAACATTGACCCCAACCAACTGATTTTGAGTGCCTATTTGACCCTTAAAACAGAGTAATAGGGGGTAGTGATCAAATCTTCCCCTACTAAATGGGATGACCCTTCAAGCTGCTGATACCTCATCATTAGCTGTCAACAACATTTACATAAACAAATGAGAAGACAAACATTTTACTGTAAGCTATTTTCAAAACTTGTTTGGAGTCAAAAGGACCATAATGCACTGAAAAAACATGAAACCATGATATAAGATTGTTGACACAACTCTCATATCTTGCTGATGATTATTCTGGCTCCATATAACCTGAAGATTATATAGCCCGAGCAATTCATCCTAACCCTCCATTCCAACAAGAATCAGGACACCCTACACCTAGGTGTAAATGTGCAAAGCATAAAAGTACAGCTAAGTTATATGGGCTAGAGGCGCTGGTCATAGGTTCAAATCATAATCCTGGCATTGTTTGGTGCATGTCTTCCCCTGTCTCTCTCTATATACACTCCTGTCTCTCTTCAGCTGCCCTATCAAAATAAAAGCCATAAGACCAAAAGACAATCTTCAACAAAAAAAGGAATTTTTACTGTTAAATCACTTACTGTTGTGCCATAATTATTTTGTAAGGGATCATTCTGACTGATTTTTTATTCAGAAAGATACTGATGGTTTTCTTGCATAATAAACATTTACCAGAAATGAAGAGCAAAGCTTCTTGACTGAGAAAATCCCCAGTGTGTCAGCTCTTCTCTCTCAATACAAACAACATCCTCCATCACAATGCTATTTAGAAATTTAATGAACTGTTCCAGAGAACATTATCTTGTTGTTGCATCTAGTTTCATTGCTATAATAAATCTAATGGGTTTGTCTGAGCACAATGCAGCCTCAAGAGGACTTCTAACAACAAGATAGGAGGGACATTAGAAAGGGTCCATTATTGGTATAAACTAAAAGTCTTTTATGACTTAGTGCACATGCATGCACAGCAGCATGATCTGTATGATTTATTTAGTTTATATTCCTCTATATAAACATGAAGGTGTTATTAATCAGGACTCAGTTTTGTCTTAGACAAGAAAAAACTGCAACTGCACTCAAAATTCATTGCATTTGTGGTGCCGGTAGCCTCAATTTAAAAAAGATCGCAATACGAATAAATTATGATACTTTATAGGCTTGCTGACTTAAAAACATAAAGTTGAATGTTTAAATTAAGGGGAAGTTCACCTGCTATAATATAAACTGTTAAAGCCGTCCTGTGCTGCATGTCATGTCATCACCATATAAAGAAATAAAGATGTACCGCATGAAGACACAGCCAGGCGATCAGTCTTTTTACAAGGCAGACACACAAACCAGATGCCAGCTGTTGTAAACCTTTGTACTGTTTCAGTTTTATGTGGATTGCGCAGCTTTAAATACAACAGAGCAGATTTTCCTTTTATTTTTATATATCAGCGCTGCTGTAGGGCTGACGCATTACACACAGCATCTGCAGGATTAACATTTAAATCTTTATATTTGAACTGTTTTCAACCTGTGAGTAAATACCTATAAAATCTAAATGATGAGCATTAGCAGGTGGATAAATGGAGCCTGTTCTTTAAAGCTTCGGTCTCCATTTTTCTCTCTCCTGTTAAAGTGACTCATAAAAACCTGTGAGGATGCAGGTGGAGACGCCACCATCTGCTCACTGTGTGTGAGGGCGATCTTCAGAGACCGTCCCAGAGACAGACGGGTGGCTGAGCGCTGACAGGCTGCAGGCAGACAGCCAGGACGACTCTTCACTCAAGTGTGTATGTGAGACGGCGTGAAGTCCTCTTCCTTTTATCTTGGTCTGTCAGTGAACACTGACAGCTTTCTGCTCTGAGACACATGTAACAAACAGATGTTTACTGTTACAGTGGCAGATATGCAGCTGTTTCAGGATTCATTTACACTGCCTGTTTTATTTCCTGTTTAATTTTGAAGGTTTTTCTTTTGGGGTGACCCCAGAAAGTCCAATATTCAACAGTTTGTCTGGAATAGCCTTACTCTCACAGCCAACCACCTGTCAATGAAACAAAAATCACTCCATTCCAGCTTTACAAGGGAGCTCGGTGTCTGATTTTACATACATTTGCATGTTTTCTCCAAAGCCCGTTGTATGAATATCATCTCATTAATGCTTTTAATATACATCTTTAAATAACATGATAAATCACATGTACCTACAGTCAATCTTAGTGCAAGCATAAATACATTTAAGGTGAATTAAAGATGATACACAAAAGTTAAATACAAGTTATGAACAGGTAACTTGGCCTATCAGTTAAGACAGGTAAGTAGCCATCGGGCTGACAAAGATCAAGATCACTGCGCTCTGAGCCTTCTGTACTGTATTTAAGTATGTGTAATTTCATTAAAAGGTCACCATAAGGCAGACTTGATGAGTGTGACAAAGGGATGGATCAACTCCCATGACAGAATAGGTTCTTATTCCGAGTCATGAAGACAAGCAGTTTAATTGCATTTTTTATCACTAATGTTGCAAATGAGAATATGGAACACAGTAGAAGCAGGAAAACAGGATGTCACGCTCACTGTGCCAGTGTTATCCAGGCTGAAATACTGATTGGTTGGTACTCAAGTGGCCAGTTAGATTGTGTTGTATGAACAACATTTGGTGAGACTGTGTAGCATAAAACTAAAGCCAGAGGGGAAGACACACATTGCAGTGGAACTGAAGTAATGCACCTATGATCAACTGATTCGATCGATTTTTCAGCAAACAAAATGCACAACCGATAATAGGCTAAATGTCAAATACCAGGTCAGCTCAGGTATGGGAGCTTATGCCATATTGGCACTTTGCCACGTCCATCTTGGTCCTGTACTGCTCTGACTTCCTGACGGCCATCCTCCAGACCTTTGCCAGGGCAACGCCCCATCTCTCCAGGTATCCTCCCAGCTGCCCCGCCATGACACATGTAGCCACCCCAGCGTTGACTCTAGACAAGCCAGCTGGTTCCTGGGCACCCAGTATACAGTGAGCTGGACCAGGCTGGAAAAGCTCACCAGGTGCCCAAAGATGCACCAAAAGAAGACGTCACAAAAGAGTCCAGTCTGTGCCTCATCAGTCAATGTCCAAGCCTCACAAGAGTACAGTAAGACTAGGAGGACCTAGAACTGATACACTGACTTCATCTGCATGCTCAGATACCAAAAACGCCACACTGGCTTGCTCAGCAAACCCAAGTCCGAGTCTGTGGCAGAACTCAGCCTCCCAATCAGCAGATCCAGGGATTTTGTTGCCAAGCTAGGTGAACTGCTCTACAACTTCCACACTCTCAACACTCACAGATGTAGATTTGACGGCATCAACCAAGCCATCTCCAAATACCAGGATTTTTGTTTTTCCCCAGAAGACATGCATCCCCAACGGTTCAGCCTCCTCACTCAGCAAGTTAAGAGCCCCCACAAGGACATCTACAGTCTCCGCAAAGATTACAGCATCATCAGCCAAAATACACTGCACAGTTCGCTGCTACTGTTACCTGTCCCATTATCCAGTCAGGTCCTGAAGAGCTTAATAGGAAGAAGTCAGAGGTGAAGCCACCACACTTCACAGCACTCTCTGTACCAGAATATAGGGCAGACATCAGTAGGACAAGTGAATGTGAGATCCCATGGAGCTCCAGAATCCTCCAGAGGGCCTCTCTACTCACAGTGTCAAATGCCTTCTGGAAGTACCAATACGTATAATCAGCTTAATGTAAAATATCAGCCTCAATATTCAGTAAGGTCGATAATCGGTTGACCCCTTACCTGGAGGAAGCTAACAATAAAGCCTAAGCAGTATGGATTGTTTTTACACAACATGAGAGAAAATGCTGGCATAGTGGGAGTCTTACACCAAAAGAAGTACTGAAAAAAAAATGTTATTGTCACTGTAAACACTGGTAGGTCTAATTTTCATAATTGACGTATCTCTAATATTTGAGCGTAAAAGGTTTAATTAGTACATCACTAACATAAATATAAGAAGAAGAAGAAGAAGAGAGCAGCCCACCTTCATCAACGGAGCAAAGGAAGCGGTCAAAGCTCTTTAAGCAGGGACTGTAAATCCTCATTAAACTTTTGGAGAGCACTGTATTTGATAGCGATCTAAAACGTCACACCGAACACAGCCTCTGTTGTGTTGAATTTCACGTACGTAACATCTCTGTCCATTACTGAATGTCAGCTGTGTTTCAGCACCGTGACTGTGGTGTTTGATTCAGTGTAAAAAGGCAAACTGAGGGCGATGACGACCATCTTTACAGTCATTTTAGGATAAAAATGTCTGAAAACACTAACACACTGATGCAGACTCCTGGATAAATCTGTTTCTGCTGAAAGCAAAATAAACAGAATAAGTCTGAAATGTATCAGCGAGGAAATTCTGCCACAGAAAGCAGCAGGAAGCACGTAATTCAGACGTGTCCAGTCACAACCTGACCCTTTAAACCCCCTCCTCCTCCTCTATGATTTATGGCCTCGCACTGTTTTTGTCACTGCAGAGGAAATGTGGGTGAGGCTCCGTTCTTAAGTGTCACAGTGTTTCCCTGAGCTGGACCATAAAGAAATAATAGGATGTCTTAGACAAAGATTTAGCTGTGCTTTGGGTCTAAATATAGCAGCAAGAGGAGAGTCGGAGCGCAGCTGAGAGAGGAGGGAGGGGGTCTGCATTGTTCCAGCTGTGAGCAGTGGAAACTTCAGGGGAAGACCGAGTGATAACCCTCTGCAGGGTTAGGATGATAAGAACGCACACACGACACAGGAGTGTGTGCAAAAACACACGTATGTGCTGGAAAACTGGCGAAGGCCCAGTGGTGAATTCAGACACAAAGAGGGGAGATCAGCGAGGAGGGTCCAACTCCCACCAGCTTTTCATGACTAACCAGAGCAGAGACAATTAAGATTTCATACATTTAGTAAGGGTTGCAATAAAAATGGGATGTCACTATAAAAAAATAATCAAATCAATCGAAACTAAAATGATGATGGAATAACACTTTATCTTCTTCATAAGGCAGGTATGTAGGAGATTATGACACACTTTCTAAACACTGGCAGCGTCATTGTGCCAAAATGTGGGAAATCTTTTTGTGCAATTTATACATTGAAAAGGAATTTGCCCACAATTTTCGGTCATAAAAAAACTAAAACTGCCACATGTTTGAGTTAAGTAGTCAAAATCTAATTACTTTAGTCCTTTTTTGATACCATGTGTTTTAAAATGATAAATTAGCTGTTACATGGATTAAGAAAGTCATTAAACAGTGCTTAAGCTAAAAAAACTCCTCAAATGTACATGACAGATACTCAGAAGAAGAACAAACATACCAAACATAGCTGTCAAACTCCTGTGCGCCGTCTACATTGAACAGAACCAAAACAATGCCAAAATTTTTGCAATTTAAACAGTGTGAAGGAGTTTTCCTCATATTTTTGATGATTTAAAATCAAAGAAACTGTCAAATATTGGATACGAAGGACATCTATTTTTATGTAGTGCATCAATCACATTTTAAAATTTAGTTTGATACTTATTAACTCCTTGAGTTTAAAACAGCCCAATCTCTGTTCTGTAATGCAAAAACATTGGCAATATTTTTGCATTGTGAAAAATTACAACTTATTAGCACAATTTGGGCTTTTTTTTTTTTTTGGCATTTTTCTTAATTAAAAACAAGAAATGATCAAATAACAGGTGCAGAGGACTTGTATTTCTACTGTTTTAGCATTGAAACTATGTAGCCTGATACGCTACATTGTCTATTTTGCACATTGCATGGGTTTAAGTTCATATTAATGTGGGCAACATCCCATACATGTTGTTACCACAGTAGGCATGTGCACAATTTCATCTACTATATCCCTGTTTGGATCAGTATAGACATCCATATGTCTAACCATATTTTATCTGACATTCCTGGGAGTAAACAAAGTGATGCAACTTTCACAGATAGCTGCTACCGTTGTTCACAATCAGAAGAGCAAGTCAGATAATCAAACTCTTGCTGAAGCCAGTAAGGGAACAAGCAAAAACATTTTCCTCACCAGGGAAAGCTTTCAGTGCAGTTTTTGCTCTTATTTAAATAAAGAAATGCTCTGATAAAACTTCTGGTATTGTCTAAAGGCTTGCAGTACAAATAAACCACACTCATAGCCAATGTCTCATTCTCCTCAAATGATGCTGATTGGTCATTCTCTCACTGGGCACAATCGTTTCAGACTGAAGCTTCAGAAGATGGCTCTGCCTGATGACAGACATGGAAGCTGGTCAAGGTTACAATGACAGATATCAGTAATGTTTAATTTTTACCAGGGTGGTATCAAAGTTTAAAATTGTGTAAACTGGTGGTGTACTGTATGAAACATAACATCTGGATTCTTGCAATGATACAGTGGTTTAGATAAAATCTGTTATATGCCTATTTTTTCTGAGAACGAGCAAAACATTAACCACAAGAGGACTGAAGACTCTCAAAATGTCATCACTTCACTGCTGTTCCATACCATGGATTTTTACAGATTTTACAACAATGACAAATCTGTTATTAATGATCAGTTAAACTGAAAAGTAAAGAAGCCTTAAAGTAAACATCTGTTTCATATGGCAGGTAGGCAGGAGAGGAATAAATGGCCAACAAATAGAAATTTAGTTATTTGGTAAATAAACAGAAGAAATCACCAAATATTGTGCCTCTAGGTCTTGAAATCAAAAATCAAGTCCTTTATGTTTCTCATTCTTAAGTTTATTTTCTGCAGAAATGAAAAAGTGAATCTCTGTTCCTCACAATAGGACAAGCACATACTTTTTACATACACTAATACTTTTTATAACTACCTCACTATGAGCATCAGAGCGCTGGCATTCACACGCCGGCTCACTGTCACAGTGTCAGGGCTTACAGGGACGTTTGAATAGAGCAGAGCAGTTGTTAACGGGATTAGTGAGAGCTCGACTTTACAGTTTTCTAATGAGGTGTAATGCTATCAAGAGCTTACAGTGAAAATGAGAAGCCTTGTAGAGTTGTAGACTCGATGCAGCAGTGCACAGATGCAGCTCTGAGTCACAGCGGTTACACACCTCAGCTTCAATCTGGAAAGCTCTCTTTATGTGGACCTTAAACTTCTAAATTTACTTTGCACCATTTTTATACTGACAGTTCTTAAAGTTTGTAGAAAATACCAGGACAGCCTGCCCCTGAAGTCTCCCTGGGTTACACTGACACATGCCCCTCACAGCTGGAGATTCCCTCTGGCAGGCAGGGGTCTTAAGATTCAAGACATGATGTCAAAAGTGTGCTGTGGTACCTGGATTTTTACTAGTGAGCTGTCTGGAAAAAACCCCAGATGAAGTGACGAAGAAAAATATGTCAGTCCACATTCACACACGTACCTCTCCCCTGAAAATTCTGTAAATGTTTTCACATTTCATGTGCATGCCTGCGAAGGCTTTGTGAATGCAATGTGAACAGAAACATGCAAAAGAACAGCCAGCATCATCATCATTCTGATGCAAGAATTTATGGCACAACATTTTCTGTAAGTTGAGCAAGACGGATAAAAAAACTTAAAGATGTAAGTCGCAGGTATGATGTTATTTCGGATAAGACAAAAGAAAATGTGGGGAAGAAATACAAGTTAGCATTCCTTGTAGCAGAGTTTTCGAATCTTATTGAGCTCGTCATTTACTTTGCCAATATCACTCTGTCCATTCTGTTAGCCTGCTGGCATATACTGACGTTTGAACATTTTAAGAGTCCATTTATTTGCCTAGACCCGGCTGACTCTATGCTTTGTTTGTATACTTGTTGTTAAATGGGGGCACACAGGATAAATAATGTGCCTGTGGTTTTCTAAAAGAGCTAAAAATGTTGCAGATCCTCCTGATTGTTTCCTGCACAAAAAGTGAAGCTCATTTAAAACCATCAACAGAAGAGTAGCGCTCAAAGGACCGTGCCAACACATGCTTCTGTTGTGTTTTTGTTGGCAGTACATTTTTCTGTGTCGAGTACAGGGTTGTTGTCTTGTTGTTCACGTTTTACTGTTGTGAGCCTGAGTTCTTCCACGAGTGAGTCTGAGAGTGGGAGGACTAATGATGGAGTAATTACAGAAGACGCTGAGCTCCAGCTACACAGCTGGACTCAACACCCCCCACCCAGCATCCACCCCCAACATCCACCCCTCGGTGCAGCTGGTCCTTTATCTGCATCTGAAGGAGGGAAACCAAAGGATGCAACACAGAAAGTGACCAGCAAAAACCACAAAGCAAAGATCTTTATATTTGCTTAACCTAAGGATGAGTGTGTCTCATCCTGGTATCGGATATCGGTCCAGTCCTTATACAGCTAGACCAGGAAAGGGTGACGACAAGCCTTATCTATGGGGCTGATCTCTGCAGTGAACACTTGCACTGTCTTCTGTTCCCCAGTAGGCCTAGGAGGCAGTTAACAACACATAAGCAGTCTGGATGTATTTCAAGCTTGTTACTCAAACAACTTTGTCAGTTGTGCTGCAAAGATGGGGCAGCTATCCTAATGATGGTTTAAAAGCAACACAACACTGAAACCAAGGTATTTTACCATCACATAAATCACTTTTAATGGCACTCTGCCAGACCTCTACAAGAAAGTGTGAGAAAGTTTATGAGCAGAGTTAATGGATACAAAAGCAACACGTTTCACTGCAGATACCTGAAACAAAAACATCACAGCACACTGCAATACTACAGGTTAAAAACTGATCACTCGCATGCCACTAAATTTCAAATGGCATTGACAAAATACTTTATTAGTAAACTAAGTGTAAGACATTTAAGATTTAGTGCCAGCAACATGACAAAAGCAAAATACAACAAAGAAACAAACAGCTTTGGCTGCTTTGTACAGAAACTATACCTAATGGTGACACCGTGACAGCAGAGGGCGAGTGATGCTTTTTATGTGGTGTACAGACAGTAGGGGAGATTTAGACAACAATTTCAGTTTTCTGTTTTTTATTTATCCGAATTTTTTTGGTTTCAAAGCTTAAAGCAAGGATGTAACCTAAGATCCACTTTACAGTATTGGTTAATAGGGGTATCTAGACCATCTACAGATCCACAAAATAGGACACCCAGTCCCCTGTCTGTTGTCCACCTATGTCTGAAAACATTAGATCTGAAGGTCCATTTAGAAATCTGTGCTCCTTGTAATGTCACAGTGGCAGTCATTATATAACCCTCCCCCTACTGGTATCTCTAATCATGTTCCTAGACGTATAATTTTATATCCAACTGAATGCAAAACATGATGAAATGTGGACGGCTAGTCAAAAGTCATATAAATCCTAATCTGTAAAACAACTTCATACGGTAACAGCGTGAAGCTGGTTTACAGGATGTGGCTAACGTTAGCTGTGCCACTGCCAAAGGCTATTGATCCTTTTTCAAATCTGAATTTCATGACACAGTACTTCCATTATTTGGGAGTATAATCTGATTCAATCTCTGAACAACTTTATTCCCTTTTTCCAGATCAAAATAGTTCCTAACCACATTGTTCCTATGGCATGCTAGTGGTGCTAAAGCAGTTAGCAGTCATTTATCTTGGATTAAAACGCATTGTGGCAGCAAGGCAGTAGTCATCAAGAACAACTAGTGGCTACTAGTGGCGGGTAGCTGTGTTACAGTTTAGATGGAGCATTTGACCAAGATGGTTGGCCTGAACTTATAAAAAAAAAAGAATAGTCTAACCAACGAATAAATCTGGTGCGAAATACAAGCGGATACTAATTGAAAGACCAGATTTTGTTTCTACTAGGGCTGACAGCTTCAATTCGATTGGTCGATTAATTGATCGGAAAGCTTTAGGTCGACCAAGATCACCCTGGTCGGCGAATCCCGCCCCCCCGTTCTCCTCTATCAAATAAAGGCACAAAAATTGAAAAACAAATCTTTTTAAAGAAAGAGGGGCTGTTTAAAGTTGGTTAAGACAGGGTCAAAACCTCCTCTAGTGCTTGCTTCGTATTTTAGTTTGACCAGAGCACAGTACAGTTTTTCCATTTAGACCACAGGGGATGCTTGAAAGGAGGAAAAAGGTTGTGATATGTCACCTTTAAAAAGTCGGATCGGTACATCACTAGATCTGTACATTCAATGCATAGCACAATAAAGAGGCTGCAATTTTGTAGAAAATTCTTTATCTTTTAGATAATTTTGGGACTGTTTGATTTTTTAGACTTTCTCTACATATTCCTGATTGAATAAGCAGTGTATGGAATTTTTTTCTGTTTTATGTGCTTTAAAAAGTGTCAAGTTGTTTTTATAACTTATCTTAGTGTTGTTTGTTTTTAAATCTCCAATTGCTTCTTGAAATCTCTACAGTCAAAAGGTTATTTTTTTGTTAAAGTTTATGCTCCATTGTGACTTTATTTCAATAGGATTATGCAGACAATAACGTCCTATGGCAGCCTGCGGGGGATGTTTTCATTACGCTGAACACTAAATAAATGACTGCACCAAATGTCTGCATGCAAAGTACAACTCCAGACCAAATAAAACATGCCCCTGGTCCTGATCTACAGTATCAACTCTCTGCTCTCTTCAGAGCGTCCTGACATCTAACAGAAGCTATCATCTATTTCAGTATGGATAAAGTGGAGCAGAGTGCGTGTTGCGTATCTCTCTATCTGCTCAGTTTGCCTTAAATGGGAACCAGAGAGTCAAACTGACTTGTGCTGCTGTCTAAATGGAAGGAAGGTTTCGTTAAAGGCTCAGCAGCTTGTCCAGAAAATAATCACAAATAATAATGATGGAGGACAAACTTCTGACTGATCAATGCTGTTAAATTTAACAGTATTTCTGTCATGACCAGCAGATATTTTCAGACTCACAGCATAGAGTAACAACATCCAGGTGTTTTCATTACAGAGTGAATCCAGAGCAGGAAACCCAACAGAGGCCGGAGGAAAAGTGCAGCGGTCATAATCAGAGTCAGCACCCGGCTCTGCTTAATGACTCCACCAGACCTGCTCGTCCTTCTACAGGGAGGGTAAAACAAAAACAAAGGCCTTTAACATGGAAATATTCAGCCACATAGCAGAGACAATACGCTCACTCCATCAAAGGCGGTGGGTTAAATAAACAGCCGCTCTGCTGAGAGTGTGTGAGACTCAGTGTGAGAACAAAAATACAGAAGAGAGGGTGAGAGTAGAAGTCTCTGTGAGGGTTAAAAATGAAGAACCAGGCTCTGTTTTTGTGAGTAAATAAACCATAAAATGACAGAGTGTCTGCAGATGCTGAGAGAGCCCGCAGGTGAAAGTCTGCTAATAACGACCTTCCCCGAGTGTCCTAATGTATGTCTTTGTCAAACCTGCAGAACGAGTTCATCTCAGCGTGAGTCTGCGGAGCAGGACCTGACATGTGACGATCATTCGCCTTGCAGATATGTCAGCACACAGACAGCTCTCTAACATGTAGACAGACTGAGAGAAAGCGCTTTCACAAGGACTAATAACTAGGGGTGTGACGAGATCTCCTGCCAAGAGATCTCGCGAGATCAAAACGTTACAAGATATCTCATCAAGGTGAAAATCATCTCACGAGATCAATATTGCCCAGACATCAGGAGCAGCAGCTCTCCTGACAGAAAATAATACCAAACTGGAAATTATAAAAGATCACAAAGATGTCCTGGACACTTTAGAATTGCTGTTTTGCCAGCTAATGAAGAAACGGAGCTGATCCATGACCCATTAATACCAACCCTTCCTCCGCGTGCACTACTCGGGGCCTCACATGATCCGCCAATGCATAATAAATTCATCATAACGGTCCGAAATGATGAAATAATGCTACTGGAAACCTGTGCTGTCTCCGCAATGTTGTGTATGCGCACAGACTCACTTATAGTGCCGCTATCTGTGGCTTTGTAACTTTGATTCAGTCACTGTTTCATCACGTCTCCTTCTCGTCTCACCGTCTCTCAGTCACTCATCCATCAGCTGTTGGCTGTGCGTGCCATCAGTCAGAAGCTTACGTGAGTAGCGCAACGGGCCGTTGTATACTGCAGCGGTAAACTTAGCAAAACAAATGCTGCTTGAACGCCACAAAGTCCACTGTCAGCTCCATAAAGCTAAGTTCTAGCTCCAGTTAAACGATCCCTGTTTGTTGTCTGACAGCAGACACAGCAGAGACACACACACGCTCATCTGTGTGTCATGTCTGACACTGTCAAAGCTCATCTGAGAAAAAAAGACCACAAAATGATCAAATAAGCAATTTCATCAAATAACTGTAAAAAACAAATTTGTTATTGACAGAAATATTTCTTTTGAGTGTTATAAACATGGATGTCCTGAAAGAGGATGAGAAATAGTTTGATTTTACTGATGCAGCTCTTTACATCTCAGTCTGTTGTAAACAGTTTTTAAATTACTTTCAAAATAATCTAAATGCTTTAATTATTATTTTAATTGTAGAAATGAGTGCAGAGTGTAGTAAAATAAAGATGTAGACTATTAAAATGAAAGGTCTGATTTGAAGAGCATTAAAATCTACAGTTTGACTCAGTTAGACAACATAAACTGTGTGTAAGCACTGATAGCTTATTCAGTACTAGAGGAGTTAGTTTAAATATTTCTGAATAGACCTGAATGCTTCAAAATGATTATTTTCAGCCGTATAAAGATCATATTTTCCACTCATATATGTTTTTTCTAAAAAAAAAAAAGTGTAAAATCTCATCTGGTCTTGTGTCTCGTGGGCCCGAATGTCGTCTCATCTCGTCTTGTGAGATAAGCGTCTCGTCACACCCCTACTAATAACCTCAAATTTTACTGGGCAAATTACAGTTTTTGATTGCCAAATTCAAGATTGTAGGAAAATTAATATAAAACAACATGAAAATTTGCGATCTTCGCAAAAGTAAAAAGCTTTATTTTCCTCTTGCCTAATAGTCATTCTACTGACCAGACCTTCAACATCATAATGTACATTCACGTCACTTTCTTGAGTTTCCAGTTTCAGCACAGATTTAAACACTGGACTACAGCTTTTGATTAAAGTGACTTGTGACAAAGGTTAGGGTATCTTACCACAGCTGTTTTGGAGTGGGTTGATGTTCTTAACTCTTATTAGCCAGCCTTTACAGCTGCACAACAGTGCCTCTCTCAGCCACAGACACCAGTGCATTGACCACAGGTCAGGATAAGTTTGGTGAGTGATGACTAGAAGCCTTAATTCTACTTTGACAATAAAATATTATTTTCATGACAAAAGCGCCAATAATCTGTTCCTAATCAATCCTGGCATCACTGGTTTGAACTATGGCTGAACGATTTGGGAAAATAATCTAATTACCCATGCCGATGAAATCGCCAGGGGGTTATGTAAAAGGTTCCATATCTTTCTTTGTTTGTCTGTTTGTTTGTTTGTATGTGTACAAGATCACTCCAGAACAGAAAGTTGGATTGTCACCAAACTTTCAGGGAACATTGGGATAGTGACAGGGAAGAATCGATTAGATTTTGGTGATGATCCGCGCATCCGTTCGTTTTTTCTCGGACTTCGAAATTTTGAACACCATAGTAATCAAGGGGAGCGTGAGTTCCTTGGTGGTGCTGCTTAGGCATGGGTCTGCCGCCTCAGACAGCCATTCTAGTTGCAATATATTTCCCTAATATTGCAATCGCAATTTAAGATGCGATTATTTCTTTAGTTCTTCATCTCATGCATTTTCCAACAAACACAAGCAATAAATCACTCTACATTATAACCAAAACATATTGGATAAAACCATGGCTGAACAATTTTAAAAAAAAAAATCTAATTGTGATGATTCTGACATGTTTTGCGAATTGGATATGAATTATTGTCTCGAAGGGAATGATCATTTTTATATCATCCTCATATTTAATCAGAAAAAATGTACAAAAATGAAGAAAGTAGGATTTGTAGTATTCTATTCTACTATTCTGGGTCTTGAATGCATAATTATGTAATGCAAAACAACTCTGCTGCAAAAAAACGTTTTAAAACGCAATTTTGACTCAGATTTCAGGTTGTAGAAATATTGCATCTTCTGCGATTTGAAAATTGCAGCAGGCCATATTGTGATTTAATCTAATTTGCCATTAATTGCACTGGGCCCTACTTTGAACAGCTGTCCAAAAAGTTTAGGTTATCTGATAAATAGTTTGAAACTGCTGATAAAGTTTGAGCTAATGCGGTAAACTTCCCTGAAAAGAACATTCCAATATATTTCTGTGTAAAGGCCCAAAACGACCAAAATTTTCTGCCACTATCATCTTAGATGTCTTTGCTTTAGCCATTACATCAAACAGTACAAAGACAGGCTAACTGGGTTCTTTTTAGCTGTAAGCTGGCATGTGGACCAGAGCCATATGCATTCCTCATAAGAGAACTGCAGCTTCCTGTCACAGTTACACAGTGCTAAAAACTGGTGACCACAGCACTCCGTGGATGTTATAGACCCCATTCTCCCTGTTAAAAGGTGTACTGTTAGTTCAACTTTGAAACTACTATTTTAAGGTGGATAAGTTACATATTGTTTCTTCAGATGTCAATGACATTTGTAAGTTTTTGCCCTCAAAAAAAGGCCATGTTAGATTTCTCTATACTAAACTTGTCTATCGAAAATCCTCTGTGACACACTATCTATTCCCAAAAGTTTGCCTTAAAGATTGCACTTCTCTGAAAGTGTTTCTGATCATGAGCAGTTCTGTTGAGAACTTAACGTCTCCTTTCAACCAAACTGTGTTACAACAACACAACTTCACAGTTTAGTTAACACTAGCGTCAACACAACAGGCACTGTTAGACAGAGATTTTGAGTTTAGACACAACAAGAGTTTCAGATGAACAACACATTCAAACAACATGTCTAAACCACAAATAATCAGGGCTTATTATGAGCTCCTGCAGTCAGCCAAATAGCAGACTAATCACTTAATTAAAGCCAGCTACTGTTTTACTGTTGTTGACTTAAAGGTGCAGTGAGTAAAATTTGGGGATTCTTTATTTCTGGTGGTAATCGTGGCAACCAGTGTAACCTTAAAGACCCTGAAAAGTGAAAACAAATCTGTATTTAGGCTTGTTGTATGACAGGTCACTGTGTTATGAACCCCTAGTTCAAATTTCAGTCAGTCAGTTGATAAAACTGAGCTTCAAAATTATAAAAAAATGAAGCAGTAAAATCTGCTCTGGTGTGGGCGTGTCTGTTGAAGGAGCTGAAGCCACGCCCACTCAGGAAAAAAAGGATCCTGCTTAATCTGAATTGAGGAAAGCCTTCACGCCATCAGCCTGCCCCTTGACCTATGATCAAAGTGCAGCTGCCTGGCTCTGTGCCAGAGAAGAGACAAAGTCTGCTTACCAGCTCAAATCTCTGGTATGATTTAAATGATCCATAGACCACTGTGGCTGATAGATTTGGCAAATTTGCCTCACAATGAGCAAAAAACAGCATTTAACTGACTGTTAACTTTCAATAAAGGCAGTGACATCAGCTAACAACAGACCGTACTGAGATGAACTGCTCTGTGATTTTATATTGTAGCATTAGAGGGGCGGGGTCATTCCCTACTGTGGGCTGGTGACATCACCAGCCTACATATTTGCCCCGCCCAAATTAAACCCAGTCAGGGAAGAGGTGAAAAACGTTCTTACGGTCTAAATCCAAAATTCAGTCACATGTAGATCTCAGTGTTTTCACATGTTTACAGCAACCATATTCCAACATATCTAGTATGTTAAGACTCATTTTGGATTTCGCTTTACAGGGTCTTAAAGAAAAATGGGTTTCCGTTGTCTTACTGAGGAAAATTCAAGGTGAAAAAATTCAAGATTGCGGACTCCATGGAGTGAACCCTTTCTATGTATAAATAAAAAGTGTATTCTTAGTTTAAAAAAAAAAGAAATTAAAAAAAAAAAAACAGTTTTCTTTATTCAGGTGATTGAACTCTCATTTAGTAGGCGTTCTTAAAAATATAGTTTCATTCTGATAAGATCTGTTCCACCAAATGCTACCAGGCTAAATATTACTTGGATGCATCGTTAATTATGTCACTCACACTACAAGACCATTTGTGGTTCCTGATGCTCAAAATTGGGTTGTCGGGCTGCAGCGTTGCAGTCGGGCCAAAACCAGGCTGAATTCATTTAGTCTGAGCCAGCCTTAAAACAATGCAAAAATAATCATTTATTGTACATTTTTTTCATCCTTAAATGGCAAAAGAGTGTAAAAGAAAAGCTCTGTGGCTTTAGATACAAACTAGAGAGGAATTTAGTCAGTCAAATGTGTTCCTGCCAACTTTAAACCAGCGATCACTCAGTGACAGCAGGAGCAGTAGTCCGCCAGCCTCATTTACACATTCACTAACATATGAACAGCATTTTAAAAGTTGAGATCCAACTCACTTATCACAGCTGAAATGAATTTATGTCAGTTCATAAAATCTCCAGTCTCAAGATATTTCCAGTTTGACAGAGAGTTTGGACTCAGCTTTTATTTCTAAAGTTACAGTGCAAATCCTTTATACACTAGGGCCGAACGATTCACAAAAATAATCTATTTGCAATTTTTTTCTCTCTTTGTTGCAATTGCATATTAAAATGCGGTTACTCCTAGGTTCTTCTTCTTGTGCATTTTTCAACAAATTCAAGCAATAAATCATTCTTTATTATAGCCTCAGTCAGGAACACTCTCAAACATTTAACCATTTTTTCTTGCGTAATTTACAGGTTTACTTTGCGAAGAGGGCTCTGCCCAAAAGATGCTCCCTGGGTTAGTCAAGCAGCATGCTTTGACTTTCTGGGGAGTGCAAAACTAGAAACCCCACATGGATAGAAAAATGTATGACAAGGTATATTAAAAACAAGGAAATTATTTCAACCCATATTAACATGAATCTGAATATAAGGGTGTAACAACCTTTATGCAATTAAGGAGGAGGTTGGGGTGGAGGAAGTTAAGCATTGCAAGTGGCAGCGTGGTGCAACAGCACTAATTATCAGCTGATTGCAGCTGGGCGTTTAACTTCTGTGAACTAAAGCTAAACTTTATCATTATTAGACACAATGAACTAGGGCAGAATTATAAAAATTGCAATTATTTCTGCTTGTATTGCAAATTTGATCAAAATTGTTCTATTGCAGGAGATTATCATTTCTATGTCACTTGTTTTGATTACAAAAAAATATATGTAAAAACAAGAAAAGAGGGTTTTAGTAAACCATTCGAATAAAAACTGACACTTGAATGTTTGCACAATATGCATAAAAATTCCGCTGTTGCAAAAATAATGTATGAAAGTGGTATTTTGACGTATTTCAAGTCAAAGAAATATTGCAACTTCTGGGATTTGTAAATTGCAGCAGGCCATATTGCGATTTAATCTTATTTGCGAATAATTGTCCAGCCCTTTTGTACACTCACCATTGAACTTGGGATCTGAATTTTGGTGGAACGTTTTCATAAAGGGGCATGGCTGGTGTTGTTCGGACTGATTGCTCTAACCAATTCTCTGAGATGTTTCATTCTTTAAATAACCATAAATTTGAAGAATAACAGATCAAATCTTGCAACAATGTAGGCTTCCTACTTATATATTTTTAAAACAATTTATTAATAACTAACCTATGTTTTCCTTTTACATAATTAAATTCCCACCTCAGCTTGCTGCTCAAATATTCACCAGATTGCTGGGAATTAAATGTTGAATGCTTGAATTAGTATCTTCAGGGGGAGGATATAAATTGAATCATCGTTCCAGGACGTCTGGCCACATTATGCTTTAAAATCTAAAGAGAAGCTCACTTTGGGGAAAAGATCGCTCAACAACTCCTGTTAAACACTAAAATTTTACGATAGAAACATGGAGTTGAAACTTAAGTCGAGCCGAGGCTGTAAAGGTATCAAATCAGATAATTTCCCCTCCCTTCATCCGGTCTGTACAATCATGTGACCACTTCTTACATCTCTTTTTTTTACAGAAAGCTGAAGGACTGATTCTGTAAGACTTTCCTTCTCTGGAGATAAAAGAGTGATGGAAATGTTTGTATTCTCTGTTTGTGCGTCTCGGAGGAGAGCGTGTGTATGTGTCGGTGTGTTTTCTGTGTGACTGTAACAAACGGCGAGGAGAGTCAAACTGAATCATCAGACGGGCCGCATGGAGCTGAAGAGGATCAGACACAAACACATGAGCTGACCGTCGGCCTGCTGTTGCTAAGCGCGCTCTTTAAAACACACTTTGGGTTTACAGCATGAAAGTGAGCCAAATTCCTGTGATAAACAGCGCTGACGCACGCTCGAGTACTGCACATAAACACTGCACACATTTCCAGGTATAAATACCAACAGCTTCATGACACAGAGAAACAGAAAGCTCAAACTTTCTCTGCCAGATCAAGCATCTGCAGAGTCGGCCTCCTCCAGCAGGGAGGTTCATGAGGAGGTGAGAAGAACATGACGAGCAGAAAACTTTCCAACCACATCAATACATGAACACAGAAATAGGCCAAGATCAATCCGAGACCTCTGTTCATGACACATATCTGTCTGTGATTTTGCTCAAGTTTTCTGTGTCTGTCAGCCTAAGACGCCTGATACTGGAGCAGCTTTGGAAACAGCTGAACACAATTATGCTATCTGTAGTTTCTATGTTTTTTATATATAGGTCATTTTATAGGTGTCACTGATTGTACAGAGCTGTGAAATTGTCTAGGAAATAACACCTCTCTTTGTAGCACTGCTCTGTTTTAGCAACAGGACACCAGCCTTACTCTCATTTGATCGCCCATCACTGCCTCTCTCTCTCTCTCTCCACTCACTGCTATTTGGGTTAAAAAATAAATGTTTATTAGATGTTTTAAAATGTTGGTACTATCAGTACCACTGAATATGGCTGAACAATTTAGAGAAATAATCTAGTTGAGATTTTTTTTCCTAATTTTGCACAATTTAATATGCAATTTTTTAAACTCATCATCTTGTGTATTTTTCCTCAAAAACAAGAAATGACTTATCATATATTTTAACCAACGCAGTATTGGACAGATAAAACTTGGGCAGAATGATAAAAAAAAGTGATTATTTTAAATTCTTATTGCAAATTTGATATGAATTGTTGTATTGAACAGAATAGAAAAGCTGTTCCAAAAAAAAGAACAATCCACTGTATGATTTGTGGCTGGTAAAAGAAAAAGCAGCTCCAAGTCTGAGGCCATAGTTGTCTGCCAGAAAACGGTAGATTGCTCCCTCCTGATGGGGAGTGAGTCTTTGCCCCAAGTGAAGGAGTTCAAGTATTTCTGGGTCTTGTTCCAAGTGAGGGTAGAATGGACATATACTCTTCCACTCCATTTATTGGCTGAACAAGCTGTTTGTCTTCTTACATCACTTCTGGTCTAATCCTGCATCAAATGCCAAATAAGACATGCAAAAACTACGGTCAACTAAAGTTAACTGCAAATGCATGTAAAGATTAGGGCTGAACAATTTGCAAAAATAATCTAATTGCATTTTTTTTTCACCCAATATTGTGATTGCGATTTGATATGCGATCATTATTAAGTTCCACATCTTGTGTGTCATTAAACTCAAGCAATACATCATTCTATAATACAACCTACATTTAGTCAGGAACACTTGCATCATACATTTAAACATTTTATTCTAAAATGGATCTTCTGCAGTTTTACCTGGCAGAGAAAGCTCTGCTCTAGAGAAGCTCCCTGGGTTAGTCAAGCAGCATGCTTTGGCTTTCCAGGGAGTGCGTAGCTGGAAACCCCATATGGAGAACAATCTGCATTGTAAACAATGAAATTATTCAGAAGCAATTAATCCAAAGTAGCAATAATTTGAGAATGAGGGTGCAAATAGCTTTATGCTATGGATTAGTGAGCAATATGTCATCTTTAAATGGACCACTGTGTTGAGAGGAAGTGTTGTAATTGGCTGTGGGAGCTGGGCGGCGATAATTAGTGTCAGCAGGCTATCAGCCTAGGCTAGGGGTATGACTTACGTGAACTACACTGAGCTTCATCAATATTAGATAGAATGAACTAGGGTAGAACAATTTAAAAAAAACTATCTAATTGCAATTACTTTTGCTCATATTGCAACTTTGATATAAATTGCTTTATTGAATGAGGATTAGTGTTTTCACGTCACTCGTTTTAATTAAGAAAAACACATAAAACACAAAAAAGACATTTTTGTTAAACCATTTTTTAAAAAATGACACTTGAATGTTTGCAAAATGTGCATAAAATCTTTGCTGCTGGTGTTTTGACATATTTCAAGTTAACACAATATTGCAACATCTGTGATGTGTGAACTGTAGCATGCCATATTGCAATTAAATCTCATTTGAGATTAATTGCCCACTCCTAGCAAACATGTCATCATAAATCACCTGCATAACTCTAGATCAGTCAATAGCAGCATTCAATAGTTGTAGCAACTGGCGTCAATTGAAAGCGGACAGCAAATATGCAAATTTCTGTTAAAAAAAATGGATTTTTAAAAGTATAAACTCAGATGTCTTGATTTGGATCCTAACTGATAAAAAGAACTAAATGTCCAATTAAAATGGCTTTAAACTGACTACCGTGGTCTTTGACATAATAATAACGCTTTTATTTGTCAAAGTCATCCAAATTGCAGGAGTATCCAAACTTTTTGGGTTTCCATGTTCCTGTTAACACACATTTGCAGGATTAAAAAAAGACACACTTTCGAATTCACCCGACTACATTTCTACAATTCACTAAATTTTTGTCACAAGGGTTAAATTGTCTTCAACTGAATAATTAGAAAGCATGTCTAAACCTGAGTAAATAAAAGCAGAGCTAACAGTGCAGCTAAATGTGACCACAGTCAGGTGAGATTTGTGTACACATCATTAAAATAGAGCTAACATTTAAACTCCTTGACTTTCCGCGTCTCATGTAAGTATGCCAATAATCTAAAAATACCTTACATGCACTATACAGTCGACCTACACCCTTAAACACAATGAAAACTCAGCAGGCAGGTCTGAACACGGAGGAGACACTCTGGGAAATCCAGAGATTGTGTGCTGCATTTTACAGAAACCACTCTCTGCATGTCAGCACTTTAATACCTGTCTAATACAGTACTACCCAACATAGCTGTAAATATGAAATTGTTTCCTTCATTTTATTTTGTTTCAGGTGCCTTTTTCACAACTGGAAGGGTTATTTTCATGTCCATGTTGGCACTGTACAGCTGATTTTTTATAGACAAAAATATGCAGGTATGATTTCTGGTCCATATCACATCCCCTAACGCTACAGGCCACTAGGATGAATGTTCTCAGCTCTCTCCATCTTCTCCATCTGAAACTCTGACAGCGTTATGAAAGGATGGAGGAGGGCAGAGCAGGGAGGGAAACCAAAATAGCATCATCTGATCTTTCTTTCATAAACTTTTCCACTCCTGCAGCAACACTTGGAACAGACTTTGGCAGAGGAAGAAACACAAAAATCAGCTGTCAGATGAATTACTTAGTCACAGTCTCTCCAGCTGAGCCTCTTCTCATAAAAACTGAGGTAAAAAAACATCCCGGAGTTAAACCTGATATAGGCAATAAAGCTGTGTTCACAATGTAAGCTTACTCCTCACAACACAACGTCACGTCTGCTGTCACACATTCACAGTGCTCCTGCCAACACTATAAATACACATCCTGTATGCTCAATTACATTGATTCAGTTAGGGAATTCACTACCATCATGTGCCGTGTGACGAAAGGTTAAATATAGCCGTCAGGGTCTCTGCTGGCTGCAGACACATATTCTCATGTTCGCAAGATAAGTATACAGTTCCTACAGTTCCTATTCACTTTTTAAATTTCTACAAAGTCAATTAAATAAAAATAAGCAATGTAATGTTAAACATGTGACTGCATAAATATTCACCCCCTTACACTCAGTATTTCGATGCACCTTTGGCTGCATTCACGTCACTGAGTCTGTGTGGATAGGTCTCAGTCAGGCTTTCATATCTGGACACTGCAATTTTACTCTATTCTTCTTTGCAAAACTCTGGGAATCAGGCGTAAACAGCCCGCTTCAAGTCCAGCCACAAATTCTCTATTGGACTGTGGTCTGGGCTTTGACTAGGCCACTCCAGAACATTCTCCTTGTTGTCTTAAAGCATCTCCACAGCATGATGCTGCCACTGCTTTGCTTCACAGTGGGGACGTTTGTTCATGGTGATGCGCAGTGACAAACAGTCTGATGGCCAAAAAGCACCATTTTGGGGTGCAATCACACTAGGCAATAGAAGTGAGGTTGTAAGTTAGCGTTAAATTCTGCTGCTTTTTCCCCACACATCATTTCCACTCTTGTAGCTGCTGTTTGGTGGCCGCTTTCACTCGATTTCAACAAACGCTATCATCTCAAAGGAGCCTTCTGGTTCAACAAAACTTAATGTGAGCCAATCTCCAGTCATTAGTTTCACAAGAGTGGCAGGACAGTCTTTTCTGCTGTGGTATCATCACAAATGACGAGCACAAACAATGCTAACTGTCCCATAAGAGTTACTGTCGCTGTCGTAAAGTCCCGTAAAACACTTGCTGTTGTTGCCATAACATGGTTTGCTATGCTAATAAATCCAGAGCTGTAGCTGGAGAAGTAACCTCTGTGTACTGTGTATTATTTTCTAGCTCCCTGGTAATTTCTTGCAAAGTATTTTCAGTTAGATCAAAGATCTTCAACCTTTTTTCCCAAAGGAACACCTAAAATCTTATCAAAATCTCAACAATACTCATTACCACGTTAATCGCCTCTTTAAAACCAACAGCATTATCTTCAGTTGATTTTTTTGTTTTATATGGTTTTAAAATTACCATGGCACACCTTGACTTGCCTCAAGGCACACCAGTGCACCGTAGCACATTTGAGTTAGACAAACCCAGAAAGTGTGGTTACACATGTAACAATAAATGAGTTTTAGTATTGTGGCTTAAAACAAGCAATGGCATATGACTCCAATGATCTCAGCCACATCAAGTACTCGAGTACTCATACCCATTATGTTAACTAAGCCCTCGACTTTAAGGTGAATTTGATTATTTTCCCAGAGTCCAAATAAACCCCTGCACAGGTATACTAAACTGCCTATCAGATGAAAATTGATTCATGTGTTTATTGAAGTGCACTGATATAAATTTTCAGCTGAGCACATCTCTTCACCCTGTATCTATTAAGGGTCATGTTGCAGCCACTCCAGCCCATCTACAGGCTGGAGCAAACCACTGAAGCAAATCCAAAACGTTCTGAGCTATTCTTCATTCAAACCCTAAAGTGCAAAAGTATTGCAAGGTTTGAAACATACCCAGAATCCCCATCTTGTAGTACTCTTTTTTTTTTTACCACAGAGCTTCAGAGCAGTATGTTGGGAGAAAATACTTGGCACAGTGTTTGCAAAACTTCCAGATTTGAGCCCTTCCTGCTCTGTGTTGGCGTAAATACGCCCGCTCAGTGGGTTCTGGGCAGTGATAGTCTGAGTTAATGAGTTGTCAGTGGACAGGAGAAACAGAAACAGAGAGAGCAGGAGGGTGGCATACACCTAGACATGATGAGAAATAAACTGGAAGACTAAACCCACAAGGGGGGCTATTCATAGCAACGCATTGCATCACCATATGGTCATCTTGGCTTGGTAACCAAGAGGTGTATGTAATGATGAGAGAGCCGGCCAGCAGTGACCTGTGTTTACTGCAATGAGAGCACTGGAGGAGAATGTGGGAGCCATCAGGAGGAGTATATGAGCGGAGAGAGCTGTCCGCACGGAGAGCAGAGGCATATCAGCTGACTTCCTGCTGGCATCTGCTTGTCTGGTTTTCATCACGCCAATCAATCCATCAAAGCTTTCCTGTGGAATGTCTCCAAACATCAAGATGATATGATCTGTCAGATAACACCTATAGTTTGTTTTCTCTGGACTGAACCAGAGTGGAAAAGTTTGGTGTTTTGTTAAGGTTATTTAGGTTTAAACTATGCAGGTTAACCAAATCAGACTTCCAAATTGTATTTGCTCCAAAAATCTTTCTCTGAATCCGTTTTCCTCATCAGTCCAGGACAGGTTGCAAAGGTAGTTTGCAAGTTTGTCCATACAGATTCTCCTCTCTCAAGCAATGCTTTCCAGCTCCTCCTCCTGTGAGATCTGAGGCGTTTTGATGCTAGATGAGACTCATAATCTCAAACCAGTTGAAGGTATCTGCTAACAACTCAGCTTTCTCCATTGAATAACCAATGAGTTGCGTATCCAAGCTCTAAATTCCCTCGAGATATCAGAGCTCATAACCCCAGAGGTATTTTTGGTGTCAAAGGCCTTCTGCTTGCTACCTGTAGTCAAATCAGAAATCTCCACCAAGTTTTTATCAGGCATTGACTCAACCAATGTCGGCCTTACACCAGAGGACTTTGCTAAAAACTCTTAAAAGACTCTAAACAGACTGACACCTGTGACCCCCTCACACCTAAAGACAATTTGTTGGCAAGCCGTCCCGGACTGAGATTTTGCAAAGACTGGTGGTCACTGAGCACAAGACATGAAAACGATTCCTTGTGAGATTACTTCCCATCATGCATCTGGTGGAAATTCACAACAATTCTTGTAGCACAGAAAAAGATGTAGAAGGAGATGGAGATCACACTTGAGTTAACATCTCTCATAATCTGATGTTTTTAAATCATTTATATCAAGTAGAAACAAAAGGAAAGTTAAACACCAAAGCAACTTTGCATGTCACTGCAACAACCGAGGAACTATCCTGGAAACAGTCCAGAATAAAAGTACCATATTAAGACGCGGACCGTCTCACCACAGAAACAAACTGATTGGGCTTTTACTTTGAAAATACCAGTGGAGGTTTACCGTGCCTGTCATGTAGGCTTGGAATGAATTAACAGGCAAACACAGAGGTGCAGAGATCTGACTGCAGCTCTGAGCAGAAAAGTTTTTCAATCTCTTGAGTTATAAGCTCAAGTTCATGTTTGAAGAATGAAGTGAATTAATGTGTTCACGCATAACACCGGCTCCCATTGGTCATGGACAACGATCGCATCAGTGAGAAACACAATTTGCATACGACCACATTGAAGACTTGCAACATCAAATACGTTTGATATTATCATAACGCCAAGACTGAAGACAGACTGACTTAAGTGTTATGACCACCTTACACCTGATGACTGAGACAACAGGAGCGAGCTGCAACTTTAGCATGACTCCCATGACTTTACCTCCACTTTGGAATTTTGTCTGCGGCTTTGAAATCGGAGGAGAAGTCATAAGGTGTAAGGCCGCCTTAAACAAAATCAGTCATCACACAGTCCTGGCTCACTTCAGTGGTCATCTAAAGATCTTGAAAGAGGTATCTTGTTGCAAATACATCTTACAGTCTGCTCTTTGACACATGTAGATTCTTAGTCCAGTCTCACCTGTAATGTTGCTTATAACACAATAGATAATGACAATGCCCCAAAAAGTTAACCATCGCCTCAAGTGGTGATTTCCAAGAGATTTCCAAGCCTCTATAGTTGAACCCTTCTGCAATCCTGCAGAAACTCGTACCTGATTTCATTCCTTAAAGATCTACCAAATTTTTGCAGGTTGGCTGTCTTTTGCAACGGTTGTTTGGTCCTGCACGATATGGTAGGATACAATACAATGGACATTACACCAATCTTTCTGTCAATCTGGCCATCAATTTTACCAACACTTGAGAAAGATTGAAATACTTAAGCTTGAGTACTTTAGGCACCAATTTATGCCAAGCATGCAGAGTAGCTATCACCTACCCTTTCCTAGCCGGACACCATGGACTCAGGTCTCTTTATGTGAAATATCCTTGGAAACCATACATCTATTCTGAATTTCAACTTTATTCTCTTTAATGAAGGCAGAGTTCAGCCACAAAAGTACCTAGATATCCTATCCAACAAAACACAGTAAACAAAGGAAACCAATGTCGAGTCTTGTTTATCATCCCGGGTAATTTTGCATATCAAGAATTTTGTAAATAATTGGAGTGTTTAGAGCTGTCAGTGTATTTTAAGCTACATTTGTTTTAAAATCAATTTAACAAATTTGAAATTTTTCTGTCTACTTACTTTAAAATAAAACTTACAGCAACATATTTCATTTATGTTAAAAGTCAAAAATCTCCAAAGCAGATTTGTGGTACAACTGATAAATCATAATCTTTTTTGTGTTTGCAACTAAACTTTGTGCCACCTCGGCAAAAGACAGAGCTCTAGTCAGGAACCCAAGTCAAAGAGTCTTGACCCAACCCTCCCCTGCCACATTGTATTACTTGGGCTGGCAGCAGGAGACAGGGTTCTGTTGATAATTCTGCATAGTACTGTGCAGAACTTTAAGGTCTGTTGGGCCAAAAGCTGAGGCTACATTAAGGGGTAGATGACGAGTAAGCTGTCTGAGGGCACCATCTGGCATGAAGGAGGATTGACACAACCCTGGTCCTGCTCTGGATGTCCTTGCATGCTACCAGGGGTATGAGTGAATAATCTTTTCATAAATAAAGGCCACACCTTTAGGGTGGCATACGGGGTGAATGTAGACCCAAACATTGTCTGGGGTACTGTCCAGGTGGGTAGTAGGCTTGCCACAGGCCCCTGCTCAAGCTGTGTGTGTTTCTTTTCTATCTAATGACTCATAAAGTTCAATGATGAGAAAGAGGGCATGACTAGAATGACACAGACTCAACTTTCATCTAGGTAAAAGTCAGACAGCTTCTTATGGATGTATGACCATTTTTCCTACATAGATGAGACAAGCTCACTGGGACAATGCTGTGTGCTTTCTCTCGCTCTAATTACAAATCAAGCTAGATTGCCCAATGATCTATCCTTCCTTCTCTATAAAAAATAAACCAACAATAATCCAACCAGGTCATCTAAAAAAGGGGATTTTCTTAGAAAATCAAAACCATTTTTTTAATGGATGTATTGGTCTACGCAATCCAAACTATTTTTGCACCATAAGAGCAGTGTACCTTACTTACATGTCAATTTAAATATTAAAAGTCAGCAGGTAAAAGAGCTCCATATCGTAAATGTTTTTGAGAAATTTCTTTGGATGAAGCCAAAAGAATGAGGGATAAGAAAGGGAACAGTTGGAACTTCTTTAGGTAAGAGGCTTGGACAAGATTCCTCTATTAACGCTGCATCAGAGGAAATGTGATCACCAGTTTAGATGAATCAATGACAAAAACTCAACCTTTGTAGGAACACATGAGCAGAGACATTGTAAAGGACAGCATAACATGAAAAAGACGCTCGCATCCTGTTAAAAAGTATTAAATGCATGTTATATGAAATATGGCGGGGGGTTACACTGGGGTGGTGGATAATGGCGTGTTTTTTTAAGTCTGATTTTAGGGTCCATACTTTAATTTAAGATGCTGTTTGTTTACCAGTGGACTTCATGCTTCAAGCCTCTTCTGAACAGTTAAAGCTGCCCCTCAGGCATCATCGTCCTGTTATTTGGTGACACCCAGGAGCAGCAGGCTTGGTGTCCACCTGTTTAAACAAAACCAATACTGAAAAGAAAACACACCAGAGCTCTTCAAACATGTCGGATATGAAAATGCCCACACACTGGCATCAGCTTCCTGCTGGAGTTCAACCTGCTTGTGCAGGTGATGCGTTCAACAACCAGACTTCATCAGCTTTGTCTGCTCCCCTGGTCACAGCCATTAACAGGAATAAAAACAAAAACAGTTAGGGTCATTAATTGGCTCCATATGTGTTAGGCTCTGTACGCCAGGCTGACTGTGGATCAAGATTCCTGCAGTGATTCCCACAGTGCTCTCCCTCTGCAGCTCCATGATGGAAAAAGATGATAAAGTCGAGTCTGGGGAGCAGAAGTCCTAAAGCTCAGTGGGACTTAATGCATCATGTAGGATAGAGGACGTCAAAGATTCATCATCTAACGCATCTTAACCCTTTCAGCAGAAGGTCAACGTGAAACATCCTTTGTTTAAAACCCATAAACCCTGGGAATTCTGCTATATATATATATACATACGTCAAAACACATGGTGTCAAGAAAGTATTAAAGATTAGTTCAGAGCCATTAGTTTTTAGTTTTACATGAACGCCTCCTCTCCTTTTTTGTCATACCAATCCATCAGCATGGCAATTCTTTTTCAACCCAGTTAAACTCATAGAAACAGGTAAAGAAGCAAACAGTTATCTCTTTTAGCCAGAGGGGGTTTATCGAACAAACAAAGAGCGTCTGGAACCCTGGTAAAAATAAATAAATGTCAACAGCTTTTGGGCTGTAATAAACAAAAAAAGGGTGACTACGCTATCATATCTCAATTTCTGTATAAGGCTAAAAGGTTTTCTGTTTAAGGATTAACACCTTTAACTCAAAATAACTATAGCATGACTGATACATTTTAAATCAAACTTAGTAAGACTGGGAGGGAAAGATACGAGAAGATTACATTAAACATAAAGACAGGATATTGACACAGCAGCCTTGCATGGTACTCATACTTCACCTAAAGCCGTTTTCTTTTGTTCTAGCAGCATTGTAGCAGCATCCTATGTGTCTGAACGTTTCTTATGTGTCTGAACATTTATTTTATTCCTATGGTGTGAGGAATTGTTTGTATGGTACTGCTGGCTGTGAAGCAAATTGCCCCTCTGGGATAATAAACATATCCTTGATCCTTGAACCATGGCAGAACTCTACTGAACCAAACCGGACAGCATTGTGGAGATGGACTACACACTCATGTTGGCCTTAGAAAGAGACTAAAGTTCCATTTCTTCCTGGTGCTGTTTTTTTACTTTCCTTCTCTTTTTGTATGAATATTTCGCTACTATCAGGACAGAAAAGTAGCTTAAGAAATAAGACATTCATATCTTGCAATTGGAGCACTTGGCATAGTCCTAAGCAGCTCAAAAAATGGCTGATTTGGTAGCATTTCTCTAAGAGGAAACCACTTCTTGCCCCCACTGGCAGTCGTACACTGCTGCATGTTGTCATCTACAAAGAGCCTGTATGCATGATTTTTTTTTTTTATCATGATACAGTATCAAGGTCTTTTATCACTACGCCCTATTTCCCATACTGCAGAAGCCTCAGAAAGAGCAGAACAGACTTCCCCTCTGCTCTTTACTACTCACATAAGCTTGTCTACAACTTATTGATCAACCCACAGCCATCTTTCCTCTTCCTTTGAAGATATCCGACATTAAAAGCTGCACTTAAGGAGGAACTCTTGTTCAAACACATTTATCCTTCATGTTAAAGCTGTTTGGATGAGTCCATGTTTACATTTCTAATGGCTGTAAATACAGGAGCGTCCGCCAGGTAATCTGAGACACAATTAACAAAGCAAGGTTTGCAAGTTTTCCATTGAGAGATCAGCTTTACGTAGGCTTGATGCAGTTAATATTGGATCTGAAAGCCACATCACAAGATTTCCTCATCTATAAATATTCTCCAGTTTAAAAAAAGCTTCAAAAAACAGCCCACAAAGACTTCATTCAGCACATATGTGATGAATAGGAGAAGCCAAAACAGTGCTGACTATAGATAGCCTCATACATGAGTGGAGAGAAACATGCTCCAATATGCATTTTGGCTCCGTCTGTTACAAGTCTGGTGTTCTGCTTGTGAGCCGCTATTTATAGTCTTTACTCCAGTGAGGGAGAGACGGCTCTTCCCTCATGTTTGGGATCAGCTCTTCACACGGGTGAGGGGAAGGAGGAGGAAGAAAAAAGGGGGGGAGGGGGGGGGGTCTCTATTGACACAACACAGAAAGTGACACACGGTGTTTGGACTTGAAGCATGTCATTGTAACAGTTAGAGAGCGTCATTAAGCTACAGGCTGAAGACACAGAGTCCAAACATATGATAACATATCACTCAACAGGCTGCACTTCCTCGCCACAGTCTGGACACACCTACAGATACACACAGCAGTTTCATTTCTGCAGCCAAGAATGAAAGATTTATCTGGATTGAATATTTGAGCGCTGCTTGTTCCTAAAATTATGCAAAATGATGCTTGTGAGTGTTACTCTTCACACTGTCTTCTCTAGGAAATAACCCTCATGTTCAGTGAGACACGGCAGACATGAATGGAAAATAGAGCTCAAATATAACTAATTCACAAAACCTTTATCCTGATACCACTCCTCACTTGGTGACATAAGCATCTGCTGATCTGTTGTTATTGTATTTGTCTAAAGCTGCTCTGACCATGTTTGCTTCCTATCTTTTTGTCTTAATCTTTTTTAACAAGACTCTGTGTGGCTGTGAAAATGAATTGTCCCTTTAGGATAAATAAAGCTGTCTGAATCTGAATAAAAAAGAAACATCTGACTATTTCGTGATCTTAATTTGCTCCTTTGGTAATTCATTTCACACATAGCCATGAAGTAAAATACTAAACGTGACTGCCACAACAAAAACTTCTTCCAATAGTGTTGCTGCAGCCATGCACAAGTTTATTTTCCTTTACTTTGTGTGTAAATTAGACTATGCTACTTAACACTGTACGCCGCTTAGATCAAGCTTTGATTATGTCTGTTTAAAAGCATGTTTGTACATATTACATTACACAATTTTGAACCCAAAGATATAAGAGGATAAAACTTAATCAAATAACAATAAATGCATTTTTAACATTTATTTAAGGACTTTTTGCCCTCATTGTAAAGACGGGTCTGTGGTAAGAGTCAGAGACAGGGATGAGAGAGTGGGGAATGACTTATATCAAGGGAGCCACAAGCCTGACTATACCCCAGTCGCCCATATACATGGAGGTGACCTCAGCCATCTGTACCCCAATACATGCAATAATAAGGTTATTAATGAAAACAAAACTAAGTCTGTTCTAGGACAAAAAAGGTGCCCAGTTTGGCATTGGTTTCATTCATTTGGTAGAGCAAAGGCTACTGTCCTCAGTGCACTGGCTGCACAATCAAATCTCATTTCTGGCAATGTTTGGCACGTTTCCTCCCCACTCTCTGGCTCTCTTTAGTTATAATACCTTAAGGTAAAAATGCCCCCCAAAAAATATTTGGGCAGGAAAAGCTTCTTTGTATGAAATTGGTCTTCAGGAAACCTGTTGAGTCCCACTTGTGGCCCCTTTCCCACATGTCATTCCTCATTTTTTCTTCCTGATTTCCTTCTGCCCTGCCCTCTCCACATAAAGGAGAAAAAACATCCAGAAATAAACCTGTTAAAAAAAGAGAAATAGATAAGAAGCAGAGATGTGCACCTTGTGCACTGATAGTATGACGTTTGAAACAGCAAAAACCTGGCCCGCTTCATTTTAATAATGTTTGTCTTTTCTGAGGCAAAGCAACTAAGAAGTCCTGCTGACACGCCGGCGTGGCTCAGTGGGCAAATCAGGGGCTCCTAAGCAGAGGCTAAAGTCCTCAACACACAGGTCCCAAATTAACACATTTCAGCCCATAAAAGACACTTTTAATTGTAAGGAATGATAATGTATAAAGAAGACGACATAAACTGACATAGGTCTGTTGGTCCAGCCTATAACTTGACTAATTTATGTTTGTTCGGCCAGTATTTACAGCTGGTAAAGGCAGATTTTCATAGATGTTCGTTTCTGATCTGTATGATCAACTGCTCCTGTTACAGCCTATTCAAATTTACTGCATTTATCTGGCATAACATCCTGTATTTCTTAATATCTTTAAGTATCTAGGAACGCCAGTTTGTTCCAGGATCTTTCAGCCTTACACACTTCTGCAAGAAATCTCAAAAAGATGACAAGTAATGGCACTTTCCAGCTGCGCAAAGGCCAAAACAGGCAAATATCACTAAACTTTTCAGTCAGTTTGTGCATCAGAGAAAACCTTCTATGTTTGATCTCCTAAAAGTAGGGTGCACTCTGCAGAGGTAAACTGCTGCATGCATGCTCGCTCAGCTCAGTTACAGGTTGCTTCATTTAAAACAAACTACCAGATGATGATGAGCACGCTGTCATTCATACTACTGTGAAGGAAAGAGTGTAAAAGGCACAACCTTTTGGACACACAGCTAGCCTAGGTAAACACGGTTCTGAGGCCCATGTGTGTGTGAGTAGAGTCTAGGTGTTTACTTCACACACAAACACGAGTCGTGACCAGGTTGAACACAACACGAGCTGACGGCGTTACAAGCATGAGACAGTGAAAGGATCAATGGAAAAACTCACATCCTCGAACAGAGATCCAACGTTGGCTGTCACCAGCAGTATTCCCGTGCCCTGCGCTGCTGTCAGCTTCCCTGCCATGATTTTGCCTCGCAGGTGGGTCTGGGACTTACGGCTACAGCGGACTTTACAGGTAAGAAGCGGGGAATAAAACAAGCGAAGAAGAAGCCGGAGAATGTGTCAGGAAACTGTTTTTCAGAGAGGGAATGTGCGACTGAAGCCGGGGCTGAGGAGGCTCGGCTGGAGCATATTTTTCAGCAGTGGCCGTTCATCTAACCAGGAGTTGCTCTGCAGTAGGAGCTCCGTTATCGGCGGTGGTTAGCGAGCTGCTGCAGCGGCTTCTCGCGCTACTTTTCCCCGTTCAGAGCCATCCCAAAAGTTTCCGGTTTAATCCACGGCGAGCGCCTGACGGCTCTGGTTCATTTCAGCCACCCGGGCTTGCCCAGGCTTTTTGTAGCAGTGTAAAAGTCTCCCTCCGACAGCAGGACTCTGAGCCAGGACCATTGCCTTCAGTGTTTAGAGAGGAGAGGCTGAGCTCTGACGTCACCGTGCCAATGGAAACACGGCGCTGCCTTAAAGGGGCCGCGCACCGTAAACACAGCAGCCACAGGCGTCCATTATCGGACACAGGTGGGCTACACTGGGTAAAAATCAGGCATAAAAAGAGGTAGGTAGGTTATCAAAAAAAAATAATTCAAATTAAATCAAATAGAAATCACTTTGCCGCGTATTTTAAAGTTAGGTTCTCTGTAGAGTTGTTATAACATAGAAACTGAATTTTTGACCCTTACACCTCATTTCCAAATACATGGTCACAGAGACCAGTACATACTGTTTTTAAACTTGTGATGTCTTTCCATTAAAACTGAACTCCATAAGGTGTATGTTCTAATCAGTGAACCAGCGTTAAATTTTTCTGGATACATTTCACACTTTGAGAGAGAAAATTTGTGCCAACGTATTCTAGGCCTGTACCGCATCGGGTTCCCAAAATGCTTTGCATTTAGTTCCCTTTCACCAGAAGCACAAGTCACATTGTCAGTTTGGGGGTTCAGCGGGGCCGTAGATTACAAACTGAGAAAATTATATTTATTTTTTTTAGATAAGATTACAGATTATTAAAAAGATTATGGATGTCTAATTGCACATGTCTTTATGGATGTCCGATGTGTGCAGTCAGGTCTAGATTTTGTAAAACATTATGGGGCAGTGTGCTAGCGAACAAGCTGCTAATAGCTAACAGGTTACAACGAGTCATGCATTTATCAGCTTGATATGAAATGCAGTCAGATATACTACTTTGAAATAAAGTGTCATGATTTATCAGTCAAGATGAAGTACTGGCAGATCGTCTTGGCAGTTTAAAATGTATTTACAGGCTACATTTAAGTTAAAAGGACTAACTGAGTAAGCTTAGCGTAGCTTGTCCAGCTGTTCAGACATCTTTTAAAAAATATATTTCTCAAAATATGCTACGCTCCAGGCATGCTTCTTCATGCATTTCTTGATATCCAATATTAGTCCTCTTTTGTCTTAGTAATTACCCAAACACTTAACAAGCTGCTAAATAACAGAAAACTGACAAGTCTATCCTCTCCTAATGACTGCAGGTAGTTTTCTAGCTTTCTTATGATCTTTAACAAAAAAAAAAGTGCACTTCCTTGCTTTGGACACAAGAAGGCATCTTACCTTTATTTACGAATATGGACATCAGTCTCAAAATGCATTTGTCGCTTTTAAAGGCTCGTTTATGATCTACATTTGCAACACAGAGTACAAACTGACCTTTCTGTCACTACTCTGCAACCATTTTGTCTGTTTTGGTCGGTTCTCTAGCAGCTTACAGATACAGACCAAAGGTAGCAATACCATAGCCAAGAGTGGGGGCAGTGTTGAATGATGCAGCTATCTTAGGGTAGCTAAACACAACAAAGAGGAATCATCGTAGAAAAAAGGCAGAACTTAATCAAGTTTTTGGAGGAAATATCACCAAATATTGAGTGAGATCACATAAAATATGACCATATCAATGATGTTAGCTCACCTGGGCACTAAGACAGAGAAGAGTTAGGGTTGCCTACTGTCCCATATTACCTGGAAAGTCCTGTATTTTGAGCTCAGTTTGTTTGTCCCGAAAGGGATGCCCCTTGTCCCTTATTTTACATCACATCTCTGTAGTCCCAAGACGACACTTTACTGATCCTGGATCAAACATCGAAGAGGTGGCTCAAGCCGGTCTCTGACGAGTTAAAGTATAAGTGAACCCACAGTTCAAAGCTAACTCCGCCCACTTCAGAAATTTAAAAAAATACACAAAAATAGGCAGTTTTGGTACTGAGAGGAGGGAGGGGAAAAGGACAGGGTTTTCTCAATCGGCAACCTCTGATCCTAAAAAATAAAGCCGATGCGGAAGTGCCAAAAATTGCTATACCACGAGTGTCCACTTGAGGCTGGCTGCAGGAACACCAGAAGTTCTGTCTGCACACATGTTAAACAGCCGGTTTTGACACACAAAATAAACTGGTTTACAGCCTGGTTCAAAACACCAAACGTGTCTCATTAGCTAGTGTCTTATTGTGCTCCCACTGTATGGGGGGTGAATTTTTTTGTACCACGATCGTTTGGATTATATTTAGGATGAAAGCTGATTGGAGCGTCTCATTTGATTGACAGATAGCTCGGCAGGCAGAGGCTCCGTTTCTGTCAACAAGTATGCTAGCTAGAAGGCTGACAGGAAGTCGCGCTTAGCGGGCGGGCTGTTAGGTTGATCCAAAGTTCGGTTGAGACCGCGATTTCAATATGGAAGTGTCTACAAATGGGCTTCAAGAACCGTTTGAGTCCGCCTATTGTAAGCAGACGACTGACGTCACACGGGGTTTGTCCAATTCTTTCTACAGTCTATGGGTTTTCCAGATGAGGCGGGAGTGACAGTGAGGTCGCCCTGCCAGAAAGTGACACAGAGTCCCACAGCACTGCTGCTTCAGAGCAAATACGTCACATAAGCCGTGCCTTTTCAAAAAAGATTTTCAAAGCAGATGTCCATTTGGGCTAGTGCCATAAAATGCAGAATTTTATCAGTTTGGTGCAAATGTTAGAAATAACACCAGCACTGACGTGTTTTATCAAAGTTCAGTCAGATACTTCAGTGTACAATTGAAAAAATGTTAAAGCGTTCACTACTTCTTGAGTGAAAGCTTTCTGCTCTTTGTTTCTGCTGGACATTAAAAAGGCCAAGGGGGTAAGATGACCGAACACAGCAAGCTTCTACAGTGATGCACAAGCGGGCCACGCTACCAAAAGATGCCAGAAATACTGAAGCAACTTTTGTGACAACAATAGAAGATTAAGAATGCAGCAAGAGGGAAGCACTGCATGTGCTCCACACACACCTAGTGCAGGTGCAGCACAGAGCTGAAAAGGTAACTTAATATGCAGAATATGACTGCTCATGTCAGGACTTTTCTTTAGTGTGTGAAAGGACTAACAGAGCAACAAGAAATATCCATTAAAAGTGACCTTGGTGAGTCATGCCTCTCTACTGGATACTGTGTTTTTCATCATAAGGCTCCAAGCTGAGGTTTATCTTACCGTTGATCTGTGCCTTTCTCCAAGTAAAGTCCAGGGACTGTCACAGTAAAACTAAGAGGCTTACAGGGGTCTCAAGTTAGTAGTCATCTTTAAACAACAAAATGTAAATCTTTAAGATGGTAATATTTATTTTCTATAATTATTATATCTGAAATTATAAGGCTGAGTTCTTTGTTATAATTTTTTGCTGACCGCTGCGGTTGGCCCTACACATGGGTCTGTATGTGATTGACTGAATGACTGAGTGACTCTACTTTCAGAGTCGTGCATACAGTTACATACATACAGAGTTGTGCTACGGGCCGGGTGTGGTTGTACTGAAAGCCGACTGTTATGGCTGCCTCCACTGGGGTAAATACCTCAAATATAGCTTCAGCGTTGCGTCTTTTTTACTAGAACTGGACTACTTTTCTGTATGAAAAACAGAATAAAAACAATAGAGAGATTAGCTTAGGCGATGGTGTTGTCTGAGCTGGATAAGGTGTCTTTACTGATATGAAGGCAGAGAGCAACACTGAAAGCTTTCTATGACAGGAAAGATGTTTTCGCTCTACTCCTGGTTGGCTTCGGCAATATGGTGGGGCTTTCTGGTGTATCCAGGGCCTGCTGCCACGGTAGCCCTTAGCTCGGATGTAGCTGTAGGAAACTTACAGTTTTAATCAGACTGGACCACATTTCTTTTTCATAGCAGAGAGCCACACCTCATTCCGTTGGCGGTGGAGAGCAAGCTGATATTTCCATCCTTGGACAGCCATCTTTCCATCAAACAACCCACAAGCTCACCAACATCGACAGCTGTCCTGTCTGAACTTTGTAGGGGGATCCAATCCTCGCTGTCAGTTTCAGACCCAGCAGAACCCTTCCCCTGATCTGAGGAAGAGTTTTCCAGGCTGGAGTCATCGGGGTCTGGGGGTAGTGACGCTGTAGAGGAAGATGGTAAGGGAGAGGGCTGAGCCCAGCTTGTGTCTCCCCAAGCCTGGGAATCAGGCAGAGAGCCTGGGGATTCGAAATGAAGCCAGCCAACGTCCATGGAGTTTATTCGCACCTAGCTGAGTGCTCGATTTGCCATAAAACTGATGATGGTCTATGGCTGCAACAAAAGAAACAATCCTTTCTGGTGTTTGGTATATTTATCAGTTGTAGACTGGCTGCACCTGCATAAACAAAAAACCCTTTGTCTTAGCCTTGTTTTCTTTTTTGCTCTCTGCAATTTAATGTGAAATTGTTATAAGAAAAGCTGTGTGTACTGGTATTGGCAAAGGGGTCACAGGGGTCATGTTGATAAATACCATGTAGTGAAGAGGGCAGTAATCTTTTTGATCTCTGAACTACAAAGAAACATGAAAAGAGTGACTGAAAAGTATAGCTTGGGAAACACTTGTTCTGCGAATCCGTATTCATTTTATTGCATTGAGAAAGCCTAAAGCGTGCATGCAAACACACACACATGCACACACTCTTATTTCTCCATGAAATCACAGGCAGCAATCTCTGGCATCATATCAGAGTAAATTACCCTTTTTTATAGTTTTTTTTTTTCCCTCAATGGCCTGTAATCTTCCACTTTGACAAAAAAATTTATCAACATTCATTTATTTTGGATTTGCATCTTAGGGCACATTTGTTCCATAGTAAAACATTATATGAAATGCATGAATCAACAAGATATTGGTAAAAATGAAAGTTGAAGTTTTACCTTAAAAACAAAGTATAACATGGTAAAAATTATGATTTTATTCTTCCTGGCTTGGGAACCAAAAAGCACAGATTTGACAGTTTGCAAATTGCCTTTTTTCCATTATGATTTCAGTGTCTCTGATCATGTGGTCACATGCTGACACTCATAGAAAACATTTTTACACTTGAACCATTCAGACCACACTCAGGCCAGGTTCAACTGTATGCAAATTTTTGCATTAGTCCAAGTCATTTAGATGCTGACTGATGATTCAGATCAGCACCTGTATGGAGTTATATTTGAGTCTCAGTTCTGAGTGAGCAATGGGAAACTTTGAGGGCAGAAAAATACATGTTAGCCCTCTAATCATATTTTGAGGAAAAATTAAACTCGCACTCGCTCAGACCGTCTCTCCCTCTCTCAAAATCTGACATTATGTCCATGCTCAACGTTCCCTGTGGACTCTCACAAGATGTGCACAGCGTTAAAAATGCTCCACAAGGTCAACCAATCAAAGAACTCAGGGGAGGGTGTTTAAGTGTGATTGCCTGCTTCAGCTCTAATTAGATTGCAGCATCCTGTAAGTCTGTCCTGGCTGCAAACTACAGCCTGTCTTCTGAGCAAGACCAAAATGTTACAATACAGCCACACGTAAGTAGTTTGTGCTTTGGTCTTGCTCAGGAGACACATAGTAGTTAGCAGCCAGGATCGCAATATTTACAACATAATGAAAAATGTATTTCCCTCCTTGTCTTTCTTCATTGGTTAGACATAACTCCGGGATGCTGCAATCTAGTTGGAGCTGAAGCAGCCAATCAGAGTTTAATACCCCTCTTTAAGTTCTCTGATTGGTTGACTTTGCACAACTTGAGCGAGCGCATGCACAGGGAAAGTTGAGCACAGACTTAATGGCCTGTTTTTGAGAGAGGTTGAGATGGTTTGAACAAGCGTGCTGTGGTCTGCCTGCACACAGAGGAAGAGTTTGTGAGAGGGCATAGAATGAATCTGAGCACAGAATAGATTCTTGTTTGACCAGCCTGACGTTTTTCTTTGCTTAAGTTTAGTTTTTCCAGCCAGGTGCCACTTGTGCTGACTACTTTTTATTATGTTTGATCAAACATACATACAACTAAAAAAAAAAGATTTTTCATTGTAATTTTCAAGGTCCCATCACATGTTTCTGTGTTAGTGACATCTCAGAATCACAATCGGGTTCTGTGTCTGTCTCAGACAGCAGTATAGGACCCCAGTCCTGCTCTAGCACTGAAATGATGCTGGATCATAGCATTTGTGTTTTTGAGTGCTTTGTTGCTATCAAATACCGGTTATTAGTCATATCTTAGTCATATGGCTATCAAAAGCAAATGTTCATAAGCTGTTCTCTGGTTTGATGAGCATATTTTGACACCAATGAAACATAAACTAAGAGGTATTTGTGTGGACCGCTATTTAGTCATCAAGGCTTTTATATACTTTAAGATCACTATCCGGAGAAACGTGTCTTTCAATCCTCTCTCCATAAGTTTCTCCTCAAAGTGAATCACTTCATTTGACAGAGTCACTGATGTTTGGGTTAAAAAAGCTAATTCTATTTTGACACTGTCTGTTACTTTAATTGCTCCAGAATATACCTCTAAAGTTACTGACCCTTTGTTAAGCCCCGCCCCAGTTAGTTACTGTTGCTATGCCTGGCAAGCCTACACACCTGCCGTATTGAACATAGAGTTTTAGTAGTCAGAATGAAATAAAATCTAATTTCTTGAAAATAGTGTTTGAAAATATCATAGGTAGACAGAAATGTCTAGAATATGCGTTTGAAAGCTACTGTACATAACTGATATCTGTTGACAGAGATGTGTGAGCAGAGTTTACATTTGCAGGTATTTACCTACACTTAACATAGCACATGGCTTATTCAGGCAGCAAATATGCATGTGATTGAGATAATACATCATATAAAACTTGTCTTCACAGACATTTAAAACTGCAGAAAAACTGTTCAGGAAAATGATGGTATGCAAGGTTTTTGATTTAATCACTGATGCAGGACATAATGAAACCTGGAGGACTGCTGCGACAGAAACGCAAAGCAGTAGCTGACGAGCCATGACTAGAGGACTGCACTGAACTATCCGCAGTGGTTTTTCTCTCTTTCACCACTCTAAATAAACCAGGATGGTTGGATTTTATAGGATCTTTACAGATGAAGTCACACAGCAGCAGAGAACACTATTTGAGGGGCAATTAACGATTTCTGCACAGAGAACCACCACAAAAAAGGTCATGTTCTTGACTGTTGACGACTATGCCAAGCGTTCAAATAGTGTAACTAAAAACATTTTTAATTCTTAGGGTGCTTTCACTTTAGGCCTAATTGTTTGCACCGCAGCATAATTCCTACCTCTCCCCTTTTTGGGATGCTAGGAAAGTTGCTCTTGTATTTGCACATCTACATGCAGCTCAGAGGAGTAAATGGGCTCATGCTTCACAGTTACAGCAGTTTTTGAAGCAACAGTAGATTTTTATTGCCATTGCATCTCATCTTGCTGACTCCAACTTGAGTTCATCCATAAGTTGAATCATAACAGACCATTGGTTGACTTGATTCTCATGATTTCTGCCTTTTATGGAGGAAAAATGTGAACAAACTGTCGCTCCAAGGAAAGAAGTTTAATTTTACGATGATGTCATATAGCTGACGTGACTCTCTGTCCTCTCATGTGACTGCATTCACATCTCAGCTGAACCGTGCCAGAGTCCGCTTGAATAGCCCCTAAACCACTTTCCCAAGTGGTCTCAGTGCCGGTTAGTTCACACTGACCAAAACAAACCAGACTTTGGGCTCAAGTTTCCTCTGATCTAGGACCGCTCCTAGAGTGAAAGCCAACTTAAGCTACTTTTGTGTCCTGAAGGTAGTAAAATGTTCAGGCAAAAAAATAGAAAAAAGTTTTAAAAACTCCAGGAGAAATGGCAGCAGGCGGGAATTGACAAAGCCTCCATCTAAAGCCTGGAGGAGCAATGTCACACATTTATGTATGGTCGGTTCCACACAGGTGTTCGGTTTGGTTTAGTCAGGGTTGTCAGGTCTGGATGACAAATCTCGCCCAACGCTGAAATTCAACATAAGCCAGTAAAACCTTTGCCACACCACAAATACAGGCACATCTCAAAAAAGTAAAATATCATGAAAAAGTTCAATATTTTTTGTCACTCATTTCAGAAAGTGAAACCCTGAAGGTGCTGGTGAAAATAAACTATAAAAAGTAGCTTAGTCAGGTAGCATGTGCTGTCGTCAGAGCTGAATGCCTGTCTACAGCAAAAAGCAGTGCCCATTAAGATCATGATTTATGTACACCAACTAAACTACTGACCAGTAAGCAGAATAGGAGGGTGTTGAGGGAAACTCTAAGTCAGTGGCCTATTAGCTTTAGCAGATGGTCATACAAGAATCAATCAATCAATGCACACTTGGTGCCTGCACTGAAAATATTGTTCTCTTCCTTCAGACTGCAAAAATGTGTGAATGAGCTGAAAAATGTTGAATGACAGTGCTGAAAAAGCACTCACATAAGTGTGTTTATGTAGCTGTTTGATTTGCACTCTTGGATCCCAAAAATCCTTAGTAGCTGATCTTTTTGCAAGCATTTTGCAATGAAGAGAAAAAGTTCTGTTTTCACAAATAGGGCCTTGGCTTATCTTTCTGACAGGTGGAATCATTGTTGCTGTTTCTGAGGGGCTAAAGATCTGTTTTGAACCTTTATACAGTTCACTGACAGGGATTTATAGCAGTTTGGGGCATTTGGATACCAAGTGGTAATCTTTAATTCTTCCGTGAGTACACCTCAGTGTGAAGACGGTTAGATATCTGATAGCTCAGACAGCATATAGAGGTGGTCTGGGATCCCTTTATCTGGACTGGATTGGTTGTGTAGACGTAACATGTGGTGGCACATATTAAAGACTTACATAATCTGAGGAAGTCCACTAGTTAACAAAAGCATGGCTTTGTTTCTGTCCATTCAGCACTTTAGAGGTTCAGATTTCAGCTCAGTAATAAGATCTGGTATTTAGGCTCCCAGATGGCTCTTCATTGGTCCTGACCTTTAATACTGCTTTAAACAACAATTTATTGATTTAACAATTTATTGATGATGTAAACATGTGTGTTGGATCAGTAGTATTGGTGCTAGCATCCTGACCAACCCCTCAGTTTGGAGCTGAAAAGTGTTTGAAGCTATTATTGGGTTTTAATGTTAAAAAAACTTAGTTGTTCCACTTTTAACCCATTTTCATCACTGTTTCCGCTCATTTTTCAACATCTTTTCTATATTTACCCATTTTTGCCTGTGTTAACCAATTTTGCCACTTGTAGCCCATTTATGTGACTTTTACCCTATTCTTACTACTTTTTAACCCCATTTCACTTCTTAAGCCACACATTTTTTACTTATTTTGCCTTAATTATTTTTTGCCCCTTTTATCCCATTGTTGTTATGTTTTAACCACTTTTTGCCACTTGTATACCATTTTTGTTTCTTTAAAGTAATTTTTTGCCTCTTTTTGCCCGTTTTTGACATTGTTTACCAATTTTGGATACTTTTAACCCTTTTTCACAACCTAATCCATCCAATTTTTGCTACTTTCTGCCCATTCTTGCCTCTGTAACCAATTGTTTCTACTTTTTACCCATTTTTGACACCTTTAACCCATTTGTGACACTTTTTTAATGCTTTTCACTACAAGCTTTTCTATCATTTTTGCAACTTTGAACCCCCATTCCCCTGTTTTGCCAGTTTAACCAATTTTTCCTACTCTATGACCATCTTTTTCTGCAAATTTTTGCCACTTTGAACCACTTTTTGCAATTTAATAGCCCGTGTTTGATCCTTTTTGCCTTTCTTAGCCCAGTTTTTCCACTTTTATCACACTTTTGTTTCTTCAAACCCATTTTTTACTGCCCTGTAACCCCTTTTCACCATTTTTTTCACAGCCAATTTTTCCCATTTGTAATACTTTTTTTTGCCATTTTTTCATCTTTTTTGTCTCTTTTCTGATTATTTAATGTTTTTGGGTTTTTTTTTATAGTTGTCTCAGTTTCTTCTACTTTATTTTTTGCCCTCCTGGCACCTGTGCAAATTATGTCTTAGCTATGAAGTCTGACATTACTTCCCTAAGGGTTTAGTCAGTGTTTCCATCCACATTGTTAACATCCCTAATAATAAGGTAATACTGCTTTATGAAAAGATGTTTGATTTTGAAAAAAGCTATATTGTATTACAGCATAAATAAATATAATGAAGGTTTTGTTGCTTTGATAAGAGTGGTTCCTATTTAGGTTAAATATAAATTATGGTTATCATAGTCTAACAATGATTTTGTTGACCTCCATGGGCTCCTATGTAGCTGGGCCCCAGAAAGCTCTCCACTTTATCCCCTCTTACGGGTGGCCTTGGCTCAGAGAACCTTGAACAACACACCACAACCCCTAAATTTGTATTGTCTTGAACTGAGTTGTCATCTCAATTTAACAGAACCTCACAAGGTTTATTTGCTAAAAAAGTATATCCCAGTGCCCTCGAAAGGCACGAGAGGGAAAAGCTGTTAAAGTGGCACCACTAGCCTCTTAGCTTGTGGCTAATCCCCTTTCTTAATGTTAACTTTTCTGTCACATTTATTTGAATAAAGCAGAAGATTTTTAATTTGTTTGACAGATGATGAGACTAATAGGTGTGGCAACTAAATATATCATTAAAATAATATTTCTTAGAATTCTTTTTTTGTATTTTAAGTCTGGGCTGAAAAGGTATAAATATTAAATGGATGCATTATGGAAAACTCTTTCACAAAAAGAAAACAAAACCATCAGTTACCAGGGCTGAATGCTAGTGAGTTAGTTATTTAAACTGGTTATTACATACTCTTCTTTCATTTATTCAAAGGAAAAGTACAACAGTTATCAGCACCTTTGTGTGATTCTAGTGAAAGCAGTCGTCACATCACACCTGTGATTAGCCGTGATAAGAACCTCTGAGGTGTCATAAGTCAGTCGTCACACTCGTCTGTGTAAAACAGGTCAACCAACAGACTGTTAAAATAGTCCTGACCTGATGAACGCGTCCTCACAGGTTATGTTTGTTTAGGAGTTTAGACCTTTATTGTCCTTTCCATTGCATGTCTTTCTCACTTTTTCCAAATATGGGCACACACTCTTTGATCCAAAGTTTTCCTGTTTAGGTTTTGGCTTGGAAATTTTCATATAAAGCCTGGAAACTCAATGACTTTGATTCGCCAAGGGTTACAGAGAAGCTTAGCCAAGCCCATGTGTACTGGATTATTGTGAATGAGAGTCGATGATTGCTGGCTTCATGAAACCTGTTTGTTGACAACCAATTGCTCATTCAGGATGAGCTCACCTTTTCACTGGAACAAGACTCAACACTGAGCTGGAGGGGAACTGTGATGAGAAAATGACCTCTTCGACTTCAGTGGGCTGGAAACTTTGATCAGCAGCCAAATTTGAGATTGATTCAGTAATGTTGTCAAACACCTGCTACAAACCAGGGCATCTTTATTCACTGTCAAACAAAAAAGTGATGTAACTGTAAAACCATGAGTTTAATGAGAGGAATAACCTGATATGAAAGTGGGTGATGTACTAGAAAAACAGATTTATGTCAGGGGTGGGTTTGAGTAACCTACAACCATAGTATGCTTTATAAACCTAATCCACTGGTGAAGAAATAAACTTATGCTTTAACCACTGACATGATTTGTTTACCATTGCCATCAATAATTCTGCAAGCTGCCTCTCTGTTGCTGCATCCCATTCATATTTCACTCTGCTTACTTGTGATGGACCACCATTATTCTCTGCCATTGGTTGCATGTTCAGTCACACCAGCTAGATCCCACAATGCAGATCTTCATCCTCTCCCATGACCTGTCACATTGAGGCCCTTCCAACTAGGCTTCTACTGCATAGCAGTGGTTCTCAACTGGTGGGTCAGGACCCAACAGTGGGGCGAAGAGCAGTTTTCAGTGGGTCACAACTGGGTGTCTGAAAAAAATGGTAGCAAAAGTCCTGAAGTCCTTATTAGACATGAATCAATACCTTTTATTTTATCCTGTTTTACTGTGGAATTTGGTCAATTTAAATGTCTGATCAACAAATTTATTTCCTCTTCTTGCATTAAATGGTTACTTACCCTTGATATTGAAGTGATTTTACAAGTTCTCTGGAAAACTGGCAAAAATTGATACATAATGATGGGGAAAGAGGGTATGAAGTGAGTCAGTTCTCTTTTTTATGTCATGTGTTTTTGTCCAATCATGCTCCAAACTAACCTGACTCGCCAGCTGGATGTTTCCCACCATGGTAAGCCTTCCATGGACGGCGTTTGGGAAAGGGCAGAGCCTTTGAAAAAAACTCAGAGGAGGATTGGATGAACATTCTGTCCGTCACACGTGACGTTGAAGCCCCAAACCAAAGTGAGCCCCTACTGAGGAGTAATCTCCATAAAGAACTGCATAATGCGAACTATGGCGACTGTAGACATATGTCAGTACGTGACTTTTGTAATTTTTGAAGAGAAAACACCTCACTGCTGTTCTTTGTTCTTCTTTTAACAAAGAAATGTCTTCCAGTTCTGATAAAACTGGCGCTTTAGCAGCATCCACGCTAATGTCTTCCACCATGCTTGCACCAGTCTCTTGCTGCTGCTTGTTTACGTCACGACACCGCCGCACCCGAAAGTTCTGCCCCTCTATGCTGATTGGTCCTGGCAATTTCTGACCGGGCCCAAACGGTTCACATGGGAGCTTTGCAAGATGGATTTGCTAGTGAGAAACACGGAAACAGGCGTATCATCTGCTTTGCAAGGTTAGCTCCAAACCACAACATATTCAATTAACTAAACATGAATTGTTGAACATTTTTCTGAAACTTGGGTCGTGATCCATCGTTTGGTATGAAAATGTTTTTAAATGCAAACTAATTATTTTTCAAACATGTGATATAAATTGTGATTTAATAGTGACCTCTGAAATCCAGTGATTAATGCAAGTTTTTAAAATATATTGACAACCAAACTTTAAAAATACTCCAAAATACCTGAATATGTTGCTGTAATAGACTTTATAACAGATGTTTAAGGGTTACTGAGAGCATTATGATATACCTTAATACAACCATTATGGGCAAGTAATAACAGCTGCAAGTAAGACCTTTGTGTTTTAAAACTAAAGCAAGAGTGTGAAAACAAAACAAACACTGTGTGACGTCAGCCATCTGCTTACAATAGGCGGACTCAACCGAACTTTGGATCAACCTAACGGCCCACCCACTAAGTGCAACTTCCTGTCAGCCTGCTAGCTAGCAAAAAAGGATCTCTCTGCTCCCGAAAAGCCTCAAATAGTGCAATGCCTTGGAGAAGGAATGAAAACTGTAGATATTTCATGAAAAATTAATCGTTATCGTTTTACTGTGAAGAAATTTGTGGCTGATTTAGAGCAGAGACGGGTTCATGCAGATAAAGGCATAATGAGGAAGGTTTCTGATAGACAAATACATCGGATTAAGAGAGCAGATGCTAAAATGTCATTACAAAGCAGCAAACATGTATTTGAAGCTGCTGGTGCCTCTGGAGTCTCACTAACCTCAATGTGAAGGATCCTCCAGAGGCTTGCAGTCATGTATAAACCTACTATTCAGCCCCCCTAACCAATGCTCACAAGCAGAAACAGTTGCAGTGGGCCCAGAAATACATGAAGACTCATTTTCAAACAGTCTTGTTGACTGATGAGTGCTGTGCAACCCTGGATGGTCCAGATGGAGGAGTAGTGGATGGTTGGTGGATGGCCACCATGTCCCAACAAGGCTATGATGTCAGCAAGGAGGGGGTGGAGTCATGTTCTAGGCCGGATTCATGAGGAGAGAGCTGGTAGGCCCCTTTAGGGTCCCTGAAGGTGTGAAAATGACCTCAACAAAGTATATAGAGTTTTTAAGAGGTCTGAGGCATTCAGAAGGACTGTAGATAAAAAGCCTTTATTGCATAGGGCTACAGCATCATAAAAAACATGCCAACATGTTTCAGCCTAACAGGCCTTCATCAGGGCAGTTACAAAATGGCTGCCAAGCTGCTTCCTTTAAAGGTTTTCAGCAGGTCACATGATTACTAGTAGTCACATGATAGAGTCAAAGGTTACACAGTTAAAACAATCAGTTAAATGATGTCTAATTGCATTAAACACATCTATATTAAGAATCTGTACCATTTTCTACTGAATTCACACACACACACACACACACACACACACACAAAAGTTCTTTCTAAGCAGTTACCAAATTAACTGAGAAAAAGTACATTCGAGGAAAGACAAAAAGAAAGCTATAAAAATGGAGAGAAGACCAGTTCCCCATTTAGACCAGGGAATTTTGTAGCTTTTAATGTATATATCCAGAAGGACTCTCTTTGTAAGAGCTTATTCAGTCTGTCCCCTCCTCTGATTGAATTTTGTATATGCTCAATGCCTGATATTTTCAGAGAGTTGCAACTACCATGATTAGCCTCTTTATAATGTAAAGCCATGGGATATTGTGGGTTTCCTGTTTTAATGGCGTGTTTATGTTCAGCCAATCTTGCCTTCAGTTTCCGCTTAGTTCTCCCAATGCAGAAACACCTGCAAGGACATTCAAGTCTGTAAACTACAAAGCTAGTATTGCAGTTGATAAAAGACTTAATTTCAAACCTCTGACCCGTTGTGACATCAGTGAAAAAGCTGGTTTTTGTCATATTATCACAATGATTACAATTACCACATTTATGATTACCTATTGTGGTGTCTAACCAGGTCTTTTGTGTCTTGGGGGGGAGATAGCTTCTTACCAGTTTATCATTTAAGGTAGGGGCTCGTCTAAAGCTGATAGTAGGAGCATCAGGAAGGGCTTCTCTAAGAGATGCGTCACTTTTCAAGATATCCCAATTTCTTTTGATTATTTGTTTGATTTGGTTTGCTTTGCAGCTGTATTGTGTCACAAAGTAAACTTGATTAGGTGGCTGTTGATGCCTTTGTTTTTTAACCAGTAGCTGCTCTCTGGGGAGATCTTTTGCTTTGTTGTAAGCTGTGTCTATAGTCTTTTCAGGATATCCTCGCTTCTCAAATCTATGACTCAGATCTTGGGCATTTATCTCAAAATCATCTGCTGAATCGCAGATTTGTTTTACTCTCTGAAACTGACCAATAGGTATATTTTCAATCAGCCAGGAAGGGTGGAAACTGTCTGCTCTCAGGATGGTGTTACGGTCAGTTGGTTTTCTAAAAATGGTTGTATGTAAGTCACCAACATCATCTTTAAAGATCTTTAGATCTAGAAAATGAATATTGTCTGATGAAAAGTCAAGACTTAACTTTAAATTGTTGTTTGTTTTATTGAGATATGAATGAAAAAATGAAAATTTTTTCTAGGTAGACATTCTGGCTTGAAAACACAAACTTCTCCTCCCAGTGTCCCATAAACAGGTTAGAATAGTTTGGTGCAAAGCATGCTCCCATGGCTGTACCTTTCTTCTGCTTATAGAATTGATTCTGAAAAAGAAAAACATTGTTAGTTAAAGTCCATTCAGTGAGTTGCAGGATGAATGCAGCAGGGGGCGTCTGTCCTGGTTGACTCTTTTCCAAGTAATGTGATAGAGCTTCCAATCCTTCTTTGTGATCAATATTTGTATAAAGGGATTCAACATCCATGGTCACAAGAAGTGCTGACCCTATATTCTCAATTTCTTTGATTTTGTTGAGTACATGTGTACTGTCTTGAATAAACGAGGGCAGCTTTAACACAAATGATTTAATGTGAAAGTCAACAAATTTGGATGCTGAAAATGACCTCAACAAAGTATATAGAGTTTCTGACTGACCACTTTCTTCCATGGTACAAAAAGAAGAACAGTGCTGTCTGTAAGAAAATGATCTTCATGCATGACAATGCACCATCTCATGCTGCAAAGAATACCTCTGTGCCATTGGATGCTGTGGGCATAAAAGGAGAGAAACTCATGGTGTGGCCCCCATCCTCCCCTGACCTCAACCCTACTGAGAACCTTTGGAGCATCCTCAAGCTAAAGATCTATGAGGGTGGGAGGAAGTTCACATTAAAACAGCAGCTCTGGGAGGATATTCTGACATCCTGCAAAGAAATTCAAGCAGAAACTCTCCAAAAACTCACAAGTTCAATGGATGCAAGAATAGTGAAGGTGATATCAAAGAAGGGCTCCTATGTTAACTTGGCCTGTTAAGATGTTTTTGATTGAAATAGCTTTGACTTCAGTAAATATGACCTCCTAATGCTGCAAATTCAGCAAATGACCATTTTCAGTTCTTTACAACCTATAAAATGTTTTAAAAAGCTGTTGTGCTTAATAATGTGGAACAGTGCATTTTGAGGTTTTATTAAAAAAAAAAAAAATAACGGTTATCATTATGAAGTTTGTTCAAAAACATTTGAATTATGCTCTAATAACTGATAACTTGAACAATATTCTGTCATTTGCATTAATATTTAGGAAAATAAGAGAAAAATGTCATTTGGTTAATAATGTGGAAAGTCGTGTAAACATCACTATATGTCCACTTTATGTCTACACAGCTCACCCTAGTCCAGTTTGTCCTTAAAAAGAACCAATATCTTTTGTGTTTGGGTCATATTTAGATCACTATTTGTTAAACTGCTTGTTTCTCTGTTATCTTTATGGGCAGATAATGGAACCACCATTATCAATCCTACCACCTCCCTATTACACCCTAAAAACATGCAATATTTTCTGTTTGTCCCCACTATTCCAAAGCTTGAATCCACAACTCACTGAAAAATGCTCTGAGACCCACTTTTGGGTCTTGCCCCACAGTTTGTGAACCTTGGGTAAAAGCAATAAATGCTTTCATTATCACTTAGTGATCTTTTCTGATGGCTCTAAGAGAGTCTGCCAATATAAATAGGTAAAATAAGACGAAGTTAGAGGTCAGCCTTGGGACGTTAGATCAAAAGCATACTGACTCAGAGTGAATGCTAACGTTTAAATGAGTTCAACAAAGGTTTCAGCCTTTTCAGTGTAGCTGTAGTCCCGTACGTCAGCGTGTTCAGGGAACGTCCAGCTGTGTGGAAATGACAGGCAGGAATTCTCAAAAGGAAGCAGTGATTATGTTAACTGTTTTAGATAATGTGTGCGTGTTTGGAGAGGGGCGGTCATGGCTCACTGAGAGTCTTTGAAGAGGCTCAGAGATTATCGCCAAAATGAGAGCGCTCACAGCTGTGTCTGGCATGGACGTGAGCGTGTGTGGATGTGTTTGCATGTTTGTTTGTACGTGATTTGGCTGTGTGTGAACATGATATCTGCAGAATATCAGCTGTATAATCACTCAGCGGTCAAACGTATGAAGAGGATAATAACAGTGTTTAGGAAAAGGACCAGTGAGGATGATAAGTGTGTGTTATTCTGTTTGTGCTTAAATCAAAAATGAACTAAAATGTCCTTTAAAACAATCCAAACATGATTATATCTGTGATAGGGATGTCATGCTTGTCTCTGTGACATGATTACATACACTCCTGCTGGGTTCAGATGATAAAGAGTTAAATGTTTTTGCCCAGAAGGAGGTTAAAAGAAGGCAAAGCAATTGAAAACATTAACTCATCCTTAATAGGCTATGGAAGCTCATTTCTATCACTTAAAACATGAAAAATGTATAGGTTAGGCAATTCTTAAAAAAAGAAAAATGGAAGCATAAAAAAAAACATAATTATGAGATAAAAAGTCAATATAATGAGGTAAAAAGTAATAATTATTAGCTAAAAAGTCATGATAATAAGAAAAAGTAATAATAATGAGAAAAGAAGTTATAATTATGAAAAAACATCAAAATTATGAGATTAAAAAGTCAAAATTATGAGATTAAAATTCATAATTATGAGATAAAAAGTCAAAGTTATGAGATTAAAATTCATAATTATGAGATAAAAAGTCAAGGTTATGAGATTAATATTCATAATTATGAGATAAAAAGTCAAAGTTATGAGATTAAAATTCATAATTATGAGATAAAAAGTCAAAATCATGAGATTAAAATTCATAATTATGAGATAAAAAGTCAAGTGTAAGGTAAAAAGTCAAAATTATGAGATAAAAGTCAAAATGATGAGAAAAAGTCATGATATTTTGGTAGAAAGTCCTAATTCTGAAATAAAAAGTCATGATTATGAGATTGAAAGTCAAAATTTTGTGATTAAAATGTCTAAACTATGAGATTAAAAATCATAATTTTGAGTTAAAAAGTCAAAAGTATGAGAAAAAGTCATCATAATGAGAGAAAAGTTATAATTATGAAACAAAACATCATAATATGAGATAAAACGCTGAGTTCAAGATTAAAAGTGTTAAGATTATGAGATTGAAAGTCAAAATTATGAGATTAAAATCCTAACTCTGAGATAAAGCTTCATAATTTTGAGATAAAAATTCATATTTATGAGGTAAAACATCGATATTATAAGATAAAAAGTCAAAACGATGGGAGAAAGTCAAAATTATGAGATAAAATGTTAGAATTATTAGATAAAAGGTCAAAATAATGAAACAAAAACATTGATATTATTTGATAAAAGTCAAATTAACCAAGTCAAAATTTGAGATTTAAAAGTCTTAACTCTGAGATAAAAATGTATAATTTTGAGATAAAAATTCATATTTATGAGGTAAAACATCAATATTGTGAGATAAAAAGTCAACATAATGGGAGAAAGTCACAATTATGAGATAAAATGTCATAATTATTAGATAAAAGGTCAAAATAATGAAACAAAAACATTGATATTATTTGATTAAAAGTCAAATTAAACAATTAAAAGTCAAAATTTTGAGATAAAAAGTCGATATCATGAGATAAAAAGTCATAATTATAAGATAAAAAGTTGAAAATGTGAGATAGCTTTTTATCTCATATTTTTTACTTTTAATCTCATTATTATGACTTTTTTTGTCATAAATACCACTGAGGAGACGGATGATTTTTTTCAAAATTGCCAAGCTTTTACATTCTTCTTTTAGAAGTGGTGGAAATGGGCTTCCATAATAAGCAGAAGAAGAAGGAGGGTGAAAAATGAAGAGAAGCTCAGCACGGCAGGTATGTGATAAAAGATAAACCTAACCTCTGGAGGAATACCTATCAGGTAAATACAAGAAAGTGAAACAATGCATTCTGTATTACACTGAGAAGTAAACAAGCAATGTTTCCATTGATATGATGGCTACAGGAACTAAAGCCCTGACAGCTTCCTTAAGTCCAGCTGGATATCTGCCCACTGCTCACTCCTGCACAAATTCTGTTCAATTATACTAGAGGAATACTAACACATGTGTTCTTGTAAGGACATCACTTCTGCTTTGTTTCAGCAGCTTTTACATACAGTAGCCTCACACATGTTTGACTTCAGCGTAGCTGTTGGACATCTTGTTTTGAAAAATATGTGCAGTAATTACTCCAGTTCAAGTCTCACAAACACCAAGTCAAACAACTCGCTTCTACCAAACTAGCTGTCAGAGAGCTTAGTGCTGCAAACATCGGTGCAGCTCATGTTTGCTCCACAGACCACAGAGGATCTGCAGCATCCAAACAGATGAGGCTTGGTTTTGAATACCTGCAAGCCTCCTCTCTGTAAGTTCGGACCAAACAGCAACTGTTGAGTCTGGTCCCCTTCAGAGAGGTAATCAGAAAAATACTGACATACTGACAATGGCATATGTAATATGAAAATAAGAGCTATTTCCTCTCACACTGCCGCAGCAACACTATTATACTATTTTTTTATCTTTTAGAATTTTAGTTGTGCTTTTTCAATCTATGCAACAAACAGAAAACAGAACAAGAACAAAACAAAAGCTACACTACTAAAATTACATCCATGAAAATATAGTAGTAGAGACAACAGCCAATGAAAGTCACAAACAAATAAAATAACAAAAATTTAAAAAAAATCACCAGAACGACAGTGAGAGACATAGATTGATTTCTAATCTGAAGGGTGCTGTGAACGGCACATTTCAGCATAAATGCATCCCATGGTTAGGTCTATCATGTGTGATGGGAGGTTTTCTATATATCAGCAGAATAGAATATAAAGGGCTGCTATATTTTTTAAAATACTTTCCTTATATTTTTCAGGTGAAAAGATATTTTTTCTTAATTTATACAGCCATACACTTAAAAACACCAATACTACATTGATATACTGAGATTACTCTTAGACCCCTTTCACTTTTATCAGTTTTGTTATGTTGCCGCCTGATGCTGCAGTCGATTAAATTCACCTTTGTTATCTCCCCCAAAACCACATAAATATAAGGATTCAGACCCTTTGCAAAACACTCGAAATTTAGCTCAGATGCCTCCCATTTCTCTGGATGTTTCTACACCGTGACTGGAGTCCACCTGTGAGATTTTAAATCTGGGATGGGGCACACCTCTGTATAGAAGGCCTCACAGCTGTCAGTGCATATCAGAGCAAAAACCAAGCCTTGAAGTTACTGCCTGCAGAGTTTAGAGACAGGATTGTTGTAAGGCACAGATCTGAGGAAGGCTACAAAAATTCTCTCTTGAGCTGAAGGTTCCTCAAGAGCACTGTGGTCTCTATGGTCACTCTGACTGACTCCAGAGATCCCGTGTGGAGATGGGATGAAGTTCTAGAAGGACAACCATCACTGCAGTCCTCCACGGATCTGGTCTTTATGGCAGGGTGGCTAGATGGAAGCCTATCCTTAGTGTAAAACCCATGAAAGCTGACTTAGAGTTTGCAAAAAAAAAAAAGACAACTGAAGGAGTCTGAGACTGGTCTGATGAAACCAAGATTGAACTGTTTGGCCCCAGTTCTAAATATCTGGAGGAAACCAGGCACCACTCAAAGCAGCAAAACACAACAAACAAGTAAACTGTGAAAAAATGTTGGACCTTTACTTGAACTATCTGAGGAAATGTTGCAGACTATTGTGTGAGGTGTTAACAATACAGTGATTTTTGGATGTTGTAATCCATGAATCTAATTTGTACAAATTTGTACAAATGGATCATAGACGAGCCTTTCCATGGTGCAAATGCTGCCATAACTAAACCATACACTGACGACATGAAGATGCAAGAAAAGGAAAATTGTGTTTGCATATCTCAGCACTGGAGGTAGGTGGAAGCAGCTCACCTTGGCTCTGCCAGAATTTTATACGTTTTTACAATTTACTAAGGAATCAATAATATTATTTTCACATTAAAAAGCAAATAAGAGGCTCTCTTTTAAAACTTTCAAATAGAACCAGGGTAGCATTAAATTTTAAATGGTTTATGCTAGGCTAAGCTAACACTCCTTGCTAGCTTGTCAAGAGTAGCACGTCTCCTCATTCAACCCTTATTAGGAGAGTTACACAGCTTTTATTAATGGTCAGACTCTTTCTTGAAAAACTGTTCAAACTTCTAGGAAACACAGTCTCGATCAACTTGTGAGATGTCAGTGTTTTACCACTTTTTCTTCCTGCTGCTGAAACCTGAACAGCAAACAGGACAATCTTTATGTGTGCATTTTCAGTAAGATAACAGGTAGTGTAATGTGCTCCATGAAGGTCAGTAAATACTACACCGTTAGCCCTGACCAGGATATCCCACAGGGAGGGAGGGAGGGGGGTACTGAAACCTGAGTGTGTGCTGATAAAGACACACACTGACCAGCAGCCCCTCCCGCTGCACTCTGGGTAATGGAAAAAATTATGTTGGAATTCCAGACTGAAGCAAGTATGTGCACTTTGACCCCAATCTGTGGTGCTGCTGAATTCACTTCTCTAAAAATAGACAAACCTGGAAATAATCAGGCGTTCTCATGTCTCTGAAGGAGCAGGGAATCAGCCTGGTGATGATGCTCTAAGACTCGCTCCACATGAGGTTTTATCTGCAGCCTCGCTCTGGATTCAGTCATGTAGAGCTGATGTATGGATCCCAGGAGAGACGGCTCTGTTAGCATGGGAATTTAGCATGAGAAAATGTTTTCATTAGGGAGCTCTGCTGCTGCTGCAGAGAGAGAGAGATTGTCTCAGAGTCATTCTGCAGACACTTTATGTCTCTACAACCCCTCTGCCTCTCTAGCTGCATTTCCATTACCCTTAGAGATGCACAAAATCTAAATAGCGCAAAAAAAATCTAAATAAAAATACCTCTTAAATATCACTTAAAAGTTTCTGTGCTCTCATGAGGAGGTTTCAATGTAGAAATATATCGCAAAAATGCAATGGAAACACTTATTCTGCACTTACAAGTCCCAGGGTGTAACATATGGTGTCACATGACCAGTGCACTCTGAGACAACATGGCACGGTACGTGTGGACAGAAGAGGAGATGAGACTTTTCTTATACTTACACATATACGTGGCTTTTGCCATACAAACAGACTTCGCCTCTGAAGTATCCTCCGTTGCCTTTGTCTTTTGTTCAAAATGATCAAGGCAGCGGCTGTAGATGTATTCGTAACTGTACCAACACACAACAGGTTTTGAACATCCAGCTTCCTTCAGCAGAGTCACATGAGATGAGATTTTACGAGAATTGCGAGGCTCATACCCAAAACTCCCTTCAATGGAAACACATTCAAAGCACAATTGACCTATGGCTAAGTCCCGCCCTCAAACGCGATGAGCCAATCACAGGGCGTACACCACTCCAATACACTCAGACATCGGCTGCCTGGACGTCCACTGAAATGAATGGGAGAAAGTCAGTTTTCGTCCGGTTTTATGAGGTTTTTTTGAGATTTTAAGTTTAAAAATGGTCAAACGGTGTTCATGGGGTACATGCGACTCCAACACAAGGAATCCTGAGAGGCTAGACGACGGAGTGTATTTTTTACCCTTCTCTAAGCCACATCTAAACCGAGAAAAGTGTCCTCTTTGGATGAAAGTTTTGCAGTAGACCACAACATCAACTCAACATGGATAAAATTAACATCTGTTCTAAGGTAAGCCAACTTGTATTTGAGGCAACATATTGTCACTTTGCTGGAAAGAAATATAAAGTTATCTTTAACATCTCTAAAGTTAGCCTAACGTTAGCCTAACGTTAGCTTCTAGCTTCGTTGTTTGTTGTGTCACATTGTTTGTTTGGAGTTCGTTGGCATTTTTTTTTTTTGTTCTAGTTTTTGTTCTTTGGTGATCGTACATCATTAACTGTTGTCCAAAGGGCTTCTAGTTAAACTAACGTTAACCTCTGGAGCTTAGCTTCATTAATTTATCTGTAATAGCCGAGATAACAAAGGTTGGCAAACGTTATGCTGAATGATTCAATGTAAATACTGTAGCACCAAACTAACGGAGAGACACTCTTAGGAAAGATGGTAAAAAGGCTGTTATATTTTTCTCATATTCTGAGCCAAAAACCTTAACTTCAGTGGTATTTTGATGCTGATCTCTTTCTTGTGGTCTGAGATTGTGATGGCAATGAGATGTGGTTTATCACGTTTGCACTGGGACCTGCAAATTTTGATGATTAATATAGCCCTCCAATGTGTAGTTTAGACCCTTTTGGTGACTTCTAGATGATATGTGATCTTTCTGTCTCCAAAAATCATCATGGCCTCCTGTGAAATGTCTCCTACTGTGACAACTGCAATAGTGTCTGTCACTGATGTTCATTGTTTGTCCGAGAGAGTGGAGGTGGCGTGGCTTAGCCATAGGTCAATTATTCAAAATTTAAGAAATATGGTTTTTATTTTGCAAAAAAAAAAACAAAAACAAAAAAAAAAAACCCAAAAACTGTAATGGAGACCCAGCTACTGTAGCTAATTTTCATTTATATTACAGCTTAACTCTTTTTTTATTTTTTTTATTTTGAAGGTAGAATTTTTGGACTGAAATGTCTAAATTAATACTTGCGTATTTACTCGGTCTGAAACAGCAGACCATGGATGACTAAAATTACTTTTTAGATGTCAGCAACTTCGGTCTTTGTATCTGCACGTCTTCGTGCAGCTCAGAGGATTAAATGGGCTCGCGCTGCAAAGAAACAGTGGTTTTTGAGGTGACCGGAGACTTTTTACTGCCTCTGCATCTCCTCTCGCTGACTCCAACCTGTGTTCATCTGTAAGGTGAGTCACAGCAGACCATTTATTGACTGGATTCTGATGATTTCCGCCCTTTATTAAGGAAAAATTTGAACATACTGTCCACTTGAATCGCACCCGAGACCACCTCCCCAAGTGGGCCCAGGCCCGGTGCCTGGGCGCGGTTCATTTGCATTCACACTACCAAAACGAACCAGACTTTCGGCTCAAGTGCACTCGGATCCGGGACCAGGCCCCTAGTGTGAAAGCCACCTTAGGCTACATTCACACTGCAGGCCTCAATGCTCAATCCTGATCTTTTCTCAGATCTGATTTTTTTTGTTTGCCTGTTCACACTGCAGTCAACTTCCAAAAGATCAGATACGTATCTGATTTTGAACCACATTCGAAAGTGGCCTGATTCTGATTTGAAAAGGTCAGATTCAATGTGACTTGCGCTGTTCACACTGTCAGAAAAAAAATCAGATACGAGTCTCATGTGAGCAAAAAAATCAGATTCAGGTCACTTTTAATTGCAGTGTGAACGTAGCCTTCGAGAAACTTACACCTGCACTCAAACATACTCAAAACTCTGTCTCACATCCACAGACTTTTCATTCCCAAACAAAAAGACTTTGCAAAGCCTGTTTCTTTCAGAGACACTGTGTACTGGCTACAACTACCTTCCTGTTGAGATCATTTCCCATCATGCTCCTGGTCGAAATTTAAACAAATAAACAAAAAACTGCTGCACAATGAAGAGCAGATTAAGTCAAAAGCTGTCACTGTGAGTGCAGAGGTTTGAGTTTTCTCTGCTGACGGAGGCTGTAACGCTGCCTCAGTTGCCTGATGGTAGTTGTGGTATGACTGCTTTCATGGAAGGTTGGTTGTTTTTCTGTAAATTTATCCATCTTTTATCCCCTTTTGCACTGTTGATGGCCACATTTTCTCTTTGTTATGTATGCAGATAGGTAAACAGTCTTTGATGAGCAACAGGCTAGGGTAGGAAGAGGGGGATTAAAAAGATGCTGCAGAAGTCAGTTTCATGTTTACAAAAAGAAAAAGTGATGAAGAACATATTCTCAAGTGGAAAAAAGGCACGAAGAAGCTTCTTTGTTGGCACATCAGGTTGCTTGAATTCACGCAAAAAAATTGCAAGGAAAAGGGAGAAGAATTTTGGTGTTTGCTTTCATACTGCAGCCTCTCTGTCTCCCCTGAAAGGAGTTCTCCCTTTGGTTGTTGAAACTCTTTATGCCATGAAAAATAGTGAAATAATTGCTTGAGCCAAAACTCCCCCAGAAACTCAGAAATTTTTCATTTGTGATGAAGATGATGATGAGAAAGGATGGACTTGAGACAGATCCCAGAGTTTTGACTACCCTATCCTAGAAGAGTCCTGACACCTCTATGGTGCATTAACATTCACCCTGTGTATCATATAACAAAGCAGCAGTTTAACATGTCAGCAGGGACTTTATATTTTCAAACTCAATCATTACTGATAAGTAAAAGATGTTTCGGGCATATTCAGGTCAACCCTTTGGCTACTTTTTAACCATTTTGTCTCACCTGGACTTTTTGTCTTAAAAGCTTGATAAACATCAACGCTGTGGTGCATAGTCAAGTTCTTCTGGTCTGTTGGGCACAAAGCATTGTGGGATACAAACTGGCATTTAGCATTATCCACTAGTGGCAGAAACGGTCATCAATGTATCAAAAAATGCATAAAACCCATTCACTGTCGGATTTACTGGTATGGATTTAAGAGTAAATAGCCTGTAAGTCACCCAAATTTAAGGCTTGCTAAAAAAAAAACGCTGTAAGGAATTTGAATGCATGGCTAGTGTCACTGGAACAGCAAACAAGGGCTTTAAGAGGGGAAAAGAAGTAAGAGACAACAATTTATGGATCAAAAGTTATTCAGTTTTTTATAATCAGTGTCAATGTTTGTCATATGCGACAATGCCAATTTCGTCCAAACTAAAACACTGTTTCTTCATTGACACAGAAGAGAAAGGGAAGTGAAAATTGTCCAGTTTAAATTTTAAAGACCATTAAAGGAAATTGTTGTAATAATTTAATGATTTCTCACAAATATCAGAACATCTAAGTTTCATAAAAATACATCATAACATAAACAGACTCATATGTTGGTCATGGAAAAACTCTTGAACACTCATTAAATGCATTTCTTGTCCTACGACCACGAAGAAAACTAAACACCTGTTTCATACTCACCTTTTCATCAGTGGTTAGTGGTGCCTGGAGCAGTGGGTATACTCTTGATTTATCCCCACTATGTGTTATGAATGAAGACATATTAGACCAGTGGTTCTCAAACACAGCTTGGGGGTCCGCAAAATAATTTGAAATAAATTATTAAAGTAATTTCATGTCATTAAAATGCAAATAAACACATATAGGGACGACAGCACCATAAAACAACCATACTAAACCAGTGACTCCCACATAAGTCAGCTTTGGTTCATTTAAAACTCAGACGTGATTGTAAGATATCACGTAAATCTATCAGTCGTCACACATCAGTCACTTCGCTCCTTGATCCAGCTAGAACATTTCAGCATGTCCACTTCATCAGCCGATGCTAAGACCAAACCAGCTAAACAGAGAAAATACAATAACAGCTATCTTGAGTTTTGTTTTATTGAGAACAGTGACAGAAATGTGTTGTGTCTTCGTGTGAAGCCATGAAGCCCGCCAAGCTAAGCGTCATCTGATAACAAAACATCTAGAGTTTAAAGACAAAACAAAAGATTTTTTAAGACAAAGGGGTGAGGAAAACATCGACCAGAAACCACGAATGGTGAACCTGACCACAACCTCAGAAAAAGCACAGAGGACTTCTTATTTGGCTGCTCAAAGGATCACAAAAAGTATGAAGCCACACTCACTTGGACAAGAGCTTGTATTTTGGTTGACGAGTTAAAATTCAGCATCTAGGAGTAAAAATGGCAGTCAACCTATGTTTAATCAGCGTGAGGTTATGTGGGGGTCCTTGGAAAATTTTCTGCCCTGTAGGGGGTCCCTAGCCCCAAAAAGTTTGAGAACCCCTGTATTAGACCATATTGCATATTTAGCTAATCTAAAATGGGCCTCTATAGTATTTGCACATTTTTACTTAAAGGAATATTTCGGGATTTTTGAAGTTTGGTCATATGAGGTACTTGGCTATAGTAGTGGCATTAGCCTCCAGTGATTTCTGTGAAAGTTGAACTTGTGGTTATTACGAGCTCAGAGAGATCTGGTGCATAGTGGTTATAAATGGGAACGTTTTATCCACGTAGTTTAATGAGTTTTACATAAAAATGGGCCGAGAAAATATGATGGCTCGCCTGTACGCTGTGTTGAAAACATACAAAGCACTTCATTTCACCCCAAAAAACCCTCTGTGTCAGGTACTAATTTCCAATGTAGCTTTTGGCATTTTGTCTCTTTCCGCTTCCACGCGCTGATATCCTGTGATCAGCTGTATGGGTCAGAGTTACCTGGTGATGTAGGTGTGGAAAATGTGAACCCATGCTCATGATCTCTCACAACTGATCAGAGGATATCAGTGCGCCGCGGAAGGAGACAAAATGCCGAAAGCTGCATCATAAATATGTGCCTTACACAGAGGGTTTTTTTTTTTTTTCTGGAAGACATGAAGTGCTTTGTACGATTTCGACACAGCATACAGGCAAGCCAACATATTTTCTTGGCCCATTTTTACATAAATTCGGTAAACTATGCGAGTGAAACGTTCCCATCTACAGCCATTATGCATGGATCTCTCTGAGCTTGTGATAACCACAGGAACAACTTTCAAAGAAATCACTGGAGGCTAATGCCACTACTATAGCCAAGAACCCCATACAACCTAACTTCAAAAATCCCGAAGTATCCCTTTAACTACTGCTGCTTCAGGAAGTAAGGATGCAATAAAATTAAAAGCCTAAGAAGATCAGAATTTTACCCTTACAAATGACTCAGAGACTGAGGCAGCTATGTGATGGTGCATTCTGAGTGAACTATGCCAAATTCCTTAGCATATGATACTGTGTTACTGAGCAATGCTCTAGTGCACTCATGTTAGTTTTCTGTTGCTCTTGTCATCCTAGAAGAGGAGGTTTTAAAGTAAGTACGCTCTGCTGAGACTGGACATTAAGTGGGCATACTCCTCATACCTACACATACCTCGCACAACACCACCGTCTTTCATACACACTAACGGACACATTCGGAGCAACACACTATCTTTCAAAAGAATATGCAACATGCACAAACGTGATTAGGAATGCTTTTGCAGTCTGCATTTGAGTCTTACCTGCTGTTTCCACTTTCCAGCACACAGTAGCATCTTCATACTGCATTTACAGATTTCCATCTATCTTTGCCGCTTTTCCCAACCCAGTTGCTGAAGGGCTGGAGCCGATCGGCGTCATCAGGCAAGAGGTGAGGAACATCCTTGGGTGATTGGTAGTGAATGAAAAAGCTGACACCAAGAGACAAACATACTAACATTCACACCCACAAAGAATTTAAAATCCCTAATTAACCTAACCAGCATGGCTTTGGTTTGGCCTATAAGGGGAAGCCAGAATATCCAGAGGAGGGAGAACATAAAAACTCCAAAAGGCCCTGTTCAATTGGGATTCAAACCAGAGACCCTCTTATTGTGAGGTGACAGTGCAAACAATAGCGTCACAATGTAGCCCACACATTTATACATTATAATTAAACCAAGAAGTTATGTGTGTCTTTGTAAAACGTTAACATTCCTATCGAATGCATTGTAATACCTTTAAAAAAATCTGACATTGATAAATTTGTTGCTTTTTAACCTGGATTTTGATTGATTTACTACTCCTATTAGGTGCATTTTACCAAGATTGCCTTTTCAAACTACTAACAAAGCAATACTAGGTTTTTGGGTACCCAATTTCCCTCTGTTTCAGGTATTTTTTATTTGATTCATCCAATGACAGTATGAACTAGAGTGCTAAAATATGGAGTAAACACGCTGTCTCAGGTACAAGAATCATATCATCCATAGATAACATGCAGGTCTTGGGGTCTTCAGTTAACCCTGAGATATTTTCCACTCCTGTCAGCTCATAAAGTTACCTTTTTCTGCTCTGACTGTAGCCTTAAATCTGCGGCACATTTCTCCTCCTCTCTCTTGGCCGGAGAGGGTCCCACAGCGAGGAGGCCTATTTTGGAGCTCCCAGTGGGTGCTTTATAATATCCCCCTGTACTAATTTATCCTCCCTTACCAATTAATTCGGAGCAGAGAAATCCACAGGGACAGAGGTCAGTTATTTTCTGAAAGAGGCCGCTCATGGCCTCAAATCATTTTTTAGTTCAGGGGGGACTCGACGGTGAGACTGTCCCCACATCAACTCATTACTCAGACTATTTTCAGAAATTAAAAAAAACACAGGACTTCAGACTGAAATGACAAATAAAGAAAGAAATTCAAATGTGGGCTGCAGAAACAGGCAATTATTTGGACTAAACTTTGTGTGTAATCATGTTTGAATACAAGACTCTCAGATTTATCTGTATAAAACTGTGGATTAGGATGAATGTCATGATCTGTGATACAGTCCAACTCTCATCACTGCTGTATTTTAGAAAGAGTTCCCTTAAAGCTGGTTCATATTTAAGAAAAGACCTTTTGGATCAACATGAAAGTCACTGAGCATACAAAGTAGTTTGTGTCAAGTCAATGTTATTTGGCCAAAAATGACAAAAGACTGTTTTCTTTGCACATAATTTTAGTGCAAAACAATTTCCCTCTTTATTTTTTTGATGTGTTGATTTATGGGGACCATAAAAAAGCACGAAAACGTTGCCATAAATCAAACAAACTTGGGGCATTAGTCAGTTCTGACCTTCATTTTTTTGTTTTACAGTTCAAACTTGAAAGTTTTAACTAAAACAGCAGGATTATTGACTAGGCCACACCAAAAATTCATAAAGCTGCTTGTACTTTTCATCTTGGCAGCTGGGTGAGGGGAAGAATTTGTCCCTTTTTACACATCACTGATGTGAAGTTTCTTCTTTTAATGATTTGTAACCCACTCAAAATAACATTGCCAGACGCTGAAATAACTTTTGAGTTTCACTGTCTGCAGTATCTAGCTTTGCCCAGCAGTGGGCAGTGGTGGTGCTGCAGAGCAGATAGGATTACAGCAATTCTCCCATGAACGAGAGCGGATCAGCAGAGAGAGAAGAGAAGCACAAGCTAGTTATACTTTACAGCAAAATTGTGCAGTGCAGCATTATAAACAACTGACACAAAGTTACTATAAAGTTTTTCTGATGAGTTTAGAGGATCAACGGGTCGAGGATCGCGGAGGAATCTCTGACCCTGTATTGCATTCCCCGATGAGTGCTTGCTACATTTCTGCCATGTGAACTAGCTAAGATAGCTCAATCAATATCTCATGTAAGCTAGCTTGTTGTTTCTCTTGTGTGTTTTAAAATGTGATATCTTCAAGAAATGAAAGTAAAAAAAAAATCTGATTAAAAATTATGTTTACAGGTTAAAACACAGCAAGAGACAGTTAAAATAAGATGCAGTTCATGTTAATGTGTGGTATAAAGATGCCAGAGTTCTGTATGTGAAGCTTGTCAGATAAAAATGGGAAAATTTAGTTTTTGATGAGAAACTTCAATAACTACAGTTGTGAATGTGTTTATATTGGAGGGATATACAATAGATGTGACAGACTGAATCATAGCTTTTAACTCAAGCACTACTCAGCTAAGACCGCAGTGTAGTGATGTGGTTAATCATGATTATTTTTTTAATCGAGTAACAGCACTTGTATGTGTTTATATTAATATATGGGGTGTAAAGGTACATGTACCGTACAGTACAGATGTGTACTGAATGGATACATGTGTAACGAAGCTCATACACAGACAGAAAAACCAGAGAACATCTCACTGTCACACTGTCCTGGCAACCACACAACCACAGCAAACGACAGCAACAGCCTGAATATTCCCAGATAAAAGTGTCCTGTTTAGGAACACTTTGTTTCCCAGTAAAATACAACAGTGGACAAAGACGACAACAGTAGCGCTGACATTATTCAGCAGGTGTGTCGCTGACAGCACGTCGTCCAGCGAACCAATCAAAGCATTTGAAAAGGCACCAGTCAAACAAGAACGTCACTGTAATGAGGAGGGACAAAAAGTCTCACCAGCCGGTTATGAATTTTCTGTCATTTAAGATTGTTTTTATTATAACACTGGTGCTCTGGCTCTGGGAATCAAATTAATTCTAAACCTTCAACCGTCAGCCTCAGAGGAGGGGGAGAGGAGACTCCATCATGTCCATCAGGTATAGTTATCCTCAGATTTCACACAGCTTTAACATCTTTATCTGCCTAGATGGGCTGTGAAAAGTGTCTCAAGCTTTGTAGTAGGTCCCATTGGTTAGAAAAGTAATGCAGTGCTGAAGTCTGTGTTAAAATTGGCAGGATAGACGTTGATTAGCATAGTTGACAAGCAAACTCACGGTTGTATGATGATGTGTTCAAAGTGAAAGGTAAATTTTAGTGTTTAAAGAATGGGTATAGTTATGTCAATATATCAATTAAATAACCTAGTAATTAAAAAATGTATTTATTTATTAATATTTGTAATCATTGAAGAACTTTTGGAGGGGGGTTTCAGCATTATTAATAATCTAAATTGAATTTAATCAGCCTTTTTATTTTAATTTATTTTACGTTTTGGCTGTCCATTTACAAGAGAACAGAAAACTGAACAATTTGGAAATGGGCTCGAGAGTAAAAGTTTTCCTAAATGCCCCCGACTCCGTCTCCGTGTAAACAGGAAACAACACTTTCTGAAAACGCACATGCACACTACGGCAGCAGTCAGTTGTCAAGCACGAGCATGGCAGCACTCTGAACTGAGCCAGAGCCGTCTGGTTTAGTTACTTCTGAATCCGCCTGTAAAGTCACAAACAGCTGGATTTGGAAAAGGGGAAACATTATTCTCATTTAGAGGGCTAATAACTGTCATCACCGCTGTAGCGGGGTAAAGTAATTCCACTGCTCATATTAACACAAAAAATTCTGACCTGAACCCCATAGAGAATCTATGGGTTACTGTCAAGAGGAAGATGAGAGACACCAGACACAACAATGCACATGACCTGAAAGCCGCTATCATAGCCATTACACCTGAGCAGTGCCACAGGCTGATCGCCTCCATGCCACGCTGCATTAATGCAGTTATTAATGCAAAAGGAGGTCCAACCAAGTATTGAGAGCATAGAAATGAACATACTTTTCAGAAGCCTGACATTTCTGTTGAAAACATCCGTTTTTTATTGATCTTATATAATATTCTAATTTTCAGAGACACTGAATTTTGGGTTTTCATTTCTGTAAGCCATCATCTTCAACATTTCAAGAAATTAAAAAAAAAAACTAAAAGTAAATTTAACTATTTGCTTCAATTACCGTACGGTAAGCGTGCCGAACTGTGACTTCAAAGCCGAGATACGCACTGAACCAAAATTTTTCTGTATGTTACGCCCCTAATATATATATATATATATATATATATATATATATATATATATATATATATATATATATACGCAATATAGCGATATAGGCACCAGTGTTTCATGATATGTATTGTGTCTGCAGATTTTTGCCAATACACAGCCCTAGTAAGCAGATTGAATTTTTTTCTGATGGGCTGTGGGGGGCACATATGGCAACAGTGTACAACATGATGGCTAATTATACCAATTTTTATATTTGTTTTTGGCCTGACCCGCTCCATGGTCCATTAATAAAGCATTTGTTAACTTTTAAGCACTTTTGGCACACATGAAATACAAGAAAATAATGATAGAAGATTAACTTCTCTCCTTAGCGAGATATCAGAGCAAAATAGCTGCTGTTTAACAACGGTTAATTACAGACGATTTATTCTGTGTTAATGATCTCCAGAGATAAGACACTGCGCATACACAAGAATTCATCATGTCTGCATTTCAGTAAATAGGCAAACTTCCCGAGTATTTATTTCTGACTTACAAAGCAGCTTTGTATGAAAGCCGACTGTTTCTGACTAAATTGGCTCCTCTCAGAAACACTCGTGCGTCAGCAGCTGAAGCTCAAGTCACCAAAACAAAAACTTTTTTAGCAGCAGGAGCTCGTGGAGAGGGGGGGTTCTGCCCTGATCACCTCTCCCACTCATTCCTCCGTTCATTCAAACCATAACTGGCAATAAGTCAAAGCAGCGACCTCGTGATTCTTGGAGTAATGAGAGGACTGTACTAAATATAAACGAAGCGGATTAGTCCTTTTTTTTTGCAGCTTGTCAAACACAAAGCTCCTGAAGGTGCTGAAAACAGGCCTGTGTGTCTCTAGGAAACGGCTGCTGCCAAACTGGGAAACAAACCTCGCTCTGTGCTGCTCTGCACACGCTTATGTAAACGTCCTGACAGAGAGCGGCTTAATTGACTTCAACTGGACACTTCACACAGACTGAAAATGATGAAACTGTTCCACCTTATGACCCACATGTTTGCTTTTAACATCACAACAGAGCTGTACCGTCTGACCTATTTTTTATTTTTAAGCAGCTCAGTGCTGCTAGAATGACAACTTTTATTTCTTTACAAGGCAGGAACACAAATATTGTCATACAAAATGGTCAAACAACCTTTCATTCAATCTTTCTTTTATATTATAACTGAGGTTAATGAACTATTCAACATTTTCACATCAGAGAAGATTCAGTTTTTTAAGAGGGCTTCTCGGCAGGACAAATAAACAAAAATGGGGCTTGAGCTTGGCTTAGACCCTGTTTACAGAAGAACGCCTTCAGGTGAAAATGCAGAACTTTTTTCGCGTTTTGGCTGTCCATTTACAAGAGAACGGAAAACTGAACAATTTGGAAATGGGCTCCTGAGTAAAAGTTTTCCTAAATGCCCCCGACTCTGTCTCCGTGTAAACAGGAAACAACACTTTCTGGAAATGCACATGCACACTACGGCACAGTCAGTTGTCAAGCACGAGCATCGCAGCTCTCTGAACTGAGCCAGAGCTGTCTGGCTTAGTTACTTCTGAATCCGCCTGTAAAGTCACAGACAGCTGGATTTGGAAAAGGGGAAACATTATTCTCATTTAGAGGGCTAATAACTGTCATCACCGTTGTAGCGTTGTAAAGTAATTCCACTGCTCATATTAACACAAAAAATTCTTTGCAAGATCAGCCTTGTTATAACGCAGATTGTTATAACCTGCCCACACTGACAAAGGTACCAAAATCTGCTTCAATGACCATGGTGTTACTGTGCTTGATTGGCCAGTAAACTGGCCTGACCTGAACCCCACAGAGAATCTATGGGTTATTGTCAAGAGGAAGATGAGAGACACCAGACACAACAATACAGATGACCTGAAAGCTGCTATCAAAGCAACCTGGGCTTCCATTACACCTGAGACAGGATTGAAGCTTCAGTGTTAAGGTTGAAAAAGATTGTTGTAATCACTTCCAAAAAGCAGATGAAATTGAAAAAAGGGGAAACAGAAATATATGGCGGCACTCGTCCAACTTTGTATGAAGTAATCCTCACAGGGTTTTAATTAGATAAACAATATGGTAAGCTTGAACATTTTAACTCTCTTACAGTGTTCATTTCCTACACTCAGTTTTTAATTACATATTAAAGTGTACGTTTTACATGTTTTTTACTTTCACTTTGAATGTAAAGTAGATCTATTTACAATATATTGTCAATAAATTGCAATAGCAACTTGATTGAATTTGCCTCCCAATTTTTTACAACTTTTGCAGGGTGGAGGAGAACGCCTCTGTAAGGATTAGACAAAGGGCATCCTCAAAAGTGAGCAATGCTTTTCACTGGAAAAACAGCACGTCACCCCTTCATTAGCACCATCCATTTCCAGGGGCAGGAAATGACTAAATGTGGATAACTTCACTCATGGTGAAAAAGCTTAAAACAACAAAAACAATACAACAGAAAAATGAGCGAAGAAATCCCAGCAGTAATCACTGGGAAACAGGAAACATCCGAAGACATTTACACATAAAAGATAAAACACTGCCTAAGGGAATAGTGGAAAACCTCTGAATATAGAGGTGTGTGTCAAATAACTACAACATTGAAAGCAATTTAACTCAGAATGGAGTTAAAAAAATTTGGGGAGTTAAAATGTTTAACCCAGCAATATCAGCACTCAAGATTTTGCTGTGTAATAAAACAAAAGGAACTGAGGGAAGAATTTATTGATCCAGTAACATACTGTAGGCCTATCATGCATAATTATTCCGTTGTTGGTCATTATTGTCATTATCATTTTGAATGCATTTTAGTGGCTTTGCAATTTATGTGCTGAGGCAGAAAAGTAGAACAATGCAAATTGCCTTTGTCTAGTTAGAATTAAGGCTGAACAGCTGGAAAAATAGTGTAATTGCTACGTTTTCCTCCCAATTTTACATTTTGATTTGCAGTTATTTCTGAAGTTCTTCATCTTATGTTACCTCCAACAGATAAGTTATTGTGTCGGTCTTGACTTGTACTGCAAATTGGATATGAATTTTTGTATTGAAGGCAGTGGTAATTTTTATATCATTCTCACATTCAGTAAGAAAAATATTAAAAAATGAAGAAAGTAGGATTTTTTTGCAGACTATTCTAAAAAGATGTCACTTCAATGACTGCATGATATGTAATGTACAACATCTCTGCTGCAAAAAAAGAGGTGTAAACTGGTATTTTGGCACAAATTTCAGGTTAAAGAAATAATGCACCTTCTGCGATTTGAAAACTGCAGCAGGCCATATAGCGATTTAATTGAATTTGCAATTAATTGCCCTGCCCTAGTTAGAATGGTTTCAAAACAACACACTGTCCTTTTGAAAAGGTCATTTTTTTCTGATAAGGCTCAAAATTAACCGCACATTCCCCTAAATTGTCCAGTAATCTGTTGGCCTGTTGCACTTGGGTTGGAAACCAGAGGCACACCAGATCAAGTCCCAGCTGAACCAAGCTTGGAATGTGGTTAAGTGTACTGCTTGGGTACCCTGAAGCAAGGCAACCACTTGGGTGCGTCTTTGTGTGCAGCAGTCCTTCACTCTGATGTCTGTCCAGTATTGCGTGTAGGATCCTTGCGTGCATGTGTGTCATCAGCCTGTTTGTGTGTGCAGCATGTTCAACAACAGGGTCAAAAATGTCATTTCCCTTCAAGGGATTAACAAAGTTTATCTTCTTCCTCTGTAGAAAGAATACATCCACCATCAAGCTCTGAACAAGTCTTTTAAAATGAACTGAGTGTGATTACTAAACAGTGCACTGACAGTGATAGAGATCATCTCTCTTTTTGTAGCACAATTATTCTTCTCGTGTGTTTTAATATGTGAATTTATTTCCATTAAATATAATAAACTATTCTGGATTATATTATATTAAACAAACAGCCATAGGAACATGAAGACGGGAGAAAGGGAAGTTCAGAACACATACATGTGATGTGCATTCATGCTTTCTACCACAAGATGGCAGTAGATATAAATGTTGAAATGCTTCAGCAGTAATCTCATTCAAAATCTTCATCTTGCATTATTGAAGAGAAGCTCTGAAAATGAATGTGTCATTGTTTTGATCACATTAGACAATCTGCAGCTGTTTCACTGGTCACAGACACTGCTGAGGGCAAATCATCCACCACTGTTCATGAAGTACACGCTGTGTGAAAATGCAGCTGATCCCTGTGCTGTCTTTTCTTTATGAGCATTATCACTGGTCAGAATTTAACCACACTGGGCTCTCATTCCTCTGTGAGCTGACCGTCCTGGAACTGTCTGTAAAAGTTCAACTTCCTGCGTGTTTTTGGTGCAGCTGCTGCAGGATTTCATACATACCTGACTGCTGAATGTGACCAGATGTACAGAATTGGTCATCTTAATTTGAAAGCAGTTTGGGCAAACCAAGCAGCAACCTCTGCTGAAAAAAGAAGTCAATGAAAAAGTGCAAAAAAACCCAAAAATCAAACAAACAAAAAAAAACAAACAAACAAAAAAAAAAAAAACAGACCTGCAGTTACTGGAGTTCAACCTGTGGCCTTTTCCCCCTCTTCCATGTTAGCCATAGCTGAGACAGGAGTCATAATGTTTTCAGGTACATCAGACAGACAACCTGCACTCTTTTAAAACAAGATCTAAAGAATGCCTTGACAGAGTTTCATCAAATCAACTCAAGGATGAATGGTGCTTGAAGGTCAAAGGTCAAGGTCCCTGTCTGAAGAATGCTTTAAGGGATTTTCTTCAAACTTTGCACACATATTCCCTCTCACTTAAGGATGAACTGATTAGATTTTGGTGGTCAAGGGTCAAAAGTCAAGATTCATTATACCTAGTAGGAACATTTGCTTATAACATTTGTACCACAGAAAACACTCGGTCCTTCTCCTTGCCCGAGCAATGTACTGTACTGTCGCTCTTCAGCTACTGGAACCTCTGTGGTATGTGAATCTTCTAGGTGTTTTGCATCCTGGTTGTATGAAGGATGCTATTCATAGATAATTAGAGGCATGGCTGATGACTCCATGGTGAAGCTATTTGTTAGGGAGGCTTAAAAGGGGCCCTACTTGATCAGACAAGTTTATCTTGTTGGATAGACATTTGTATCTCTCAAATGTATACTGGACTAAAAAACTCACTAGATATCTACATTTTGAGTACATTTGAGCTTATAAACTCACCAGGAGGCCGCCATGTTTTGGTCCGCGCTGGTAGTGTGATGTCACAGTTCCGCAGCGCTCCCTATGAGCGCTCCTCGCCGTTCCTATGCAGGAACCATTTTACAGACATTTTTTCTGCTTGCAGCTGTTGCTGCCATAACAGCTTTTATACCAGACATGAGTTTGCTGTGTGTTGGTTTTGTCTCCCTGCTGTCAAAGCTCTGTCATTCCTCCTAAGTTTTACCTCAATTAAACTCACTACAGGTGACTGATTTCAGTGTATCGAGGAAGCCTGATGGGAGCTTTTCAAAATAAAAGCATTATACACGTATGAAGGAAGTTTCCCCAAAGAAATGCTAACGTGGACTTTTACTTTGAAAACTGGAAGTGCCTTCGTACTGTGTTTACCTTTACCTGAACCACATGGAAACAGAAAGCTTCATAAAGAGTAGACGTTTGGGGCACAACTTTATTAAACAGACACATTTTAGCTTGTGGCCTTCATCTGGTTCATCAAGAAACAATTTCAAACATATTATGTGGACATGGACAAAAATATTTGCTACAAGAAGGTAAATATAGCTCTGTATTTATCATTTTCCTGTCTAGATGGACAGATAACCGTTCATGGTGCAAATAAAAAACAGAAGAGACCTCAAATTTTAAAATTCTCTGTGCAGGAGATGTGCAGCCTTTCTGAGATGCAGCCTTAACACTGTCTGCCAGTCTGAAACAGGTTACTGCATAGGAACAGAGAGGAGTGCTGCAGGAACTGTGACGTCACACTGCCAGGGTGGACCAAAACATGGCGGCCTCCTGGTGAGTTTAAAAACTCAAATTTACTCAAAATGCAGATATCAAGTGAGTTTTTTAGTTCAGTATACATACAAGAGAAACAAAAATATCTATCCAACAAGATGAACTGATCATGCAGGGTATCTTTTAAGACCTGCTTCAGATCACTTTTTTGTTTCTTGGTTGACTGAAAGTTGGTCTGAGACAAGATTTACAGTCTGGTGACCTCCATAGATTAACTTTTGAATGCAGCTTTAGTAAACCCATAGGTGGTGTCAGACTGAGACTTCGTCCATTCATTTTTACAGGATGGGGCAGCTTTAATCTTACTTGCACACTGCACATTTCATTCCAAGATTCTTTCTCATTTCATGTTAGAAAACATTTTTCTTGTAGTGTTTCACTGTTTGCCAGCTCTGTCTTTCACTGAGTTGTGAACCACCGCCCTGTCTTTGCTTCAGATTGACTCAGCCTCTCTTAAATATCTTTTTATACCTTGTCTTGTTACTAACCTGCCATTTTAACCCGAATGACATGATGTGACATCAAAACCAATGAGGACATAAAATAAAGAAAAATGACATTTTTCAGTTTCAACATTTGAAATGCTGTAGAAAGATATTATAGGCATTATTATCATTAAATTATTACAGGAAAAAAATCCTAAAGGATGGAGGAACTCATAAAATCTTTTTTTTTTTGTTATGTTTTGGTCATTTTTGCCTTTATTTTAATAAGAAAACTGAAGAGGGATAGGAAATATGGAGAGAGAGTGGGGGGCACCAAATAGCACCAAGACCTGGAATAAATCTGGCAACCAGTCCATCCAGGACTCGACTATAGCCTCTGTATGCAGGAACATGCTCCCCCACTGAGAGTGTGTTTTTAGATGATGCTTTACTTAAAGAACATGCCGTCTAGTTAAGGTATATAAAACCTCTTTGCAAAAACAGAGGCCTTGGTTTCTGTAAAATTTTTCCAGATTGGTTCATGCCCTTCACTAAACCGTCTTTTTTTTTGCTAATAATGCTAGTTCTAAGAAGCTCTCCAGTCCCTTTTCTTTTGATACCCCCCCCCCCCGGAGATGGGGGCGTATATAGCATGTAAGTAAGAGCAATCTGTCTCTGGCCTCTGTGACAGGTTTTCATTTTTTACACCAAATTCTGACCCAACCATTCAAATGTTGTAGCAGGAATTTAGACTCATCATATTGAGGCAAGGTTTTCTATCCATGTGAAATGTAGTCTTTTCTATTCTAAACAAACGTGTGTAGTGGCATCCAGTGTAGTCTTCTGCTGCTGCAGTCTATCTGCTTCAAAGAACAACATGTTGCATGTTCAGAGATTCTCTTCTGCATACCTCAGTATAAAGAAGTGATGATTTGAGTTGTTGGTGCCTTTATCTACTCGCACCAGTCTATTCTTTCTTTTGACGTCCTCCATCATCGAGGCATTCTGGCCTGAAGAACTTCTGCTTCTGTCAATTTCAGACTTTAAAGATGTTTGATGATAAAGATGTGTGATTTGATTGATAAAGATGTCTAAAAATCCCAGCAGATCAACAGATTGTGAAATACTAAAACCACTGCACATTCAAAGTCACATACATCACCTTTCTCCCTTATTCTGATGCTCAGATTGAACTCTCGCATATCACACTGACCATGTTTACATTTTCAACTGCAGTGGTCGCTGCCATGTGATTGGCTGATTAGATAATGAGCAACTAAACAGGCGTACCTAATAATATGAAAGCTGATGTATCTTACTGTAGCACTCCGTGACACCACCAGAGGGGAGTGTTGGACTTAGTTTGCCTTTAATCGTTTGCTAATTAGAAACCCTTTTGATGTAACTGAGAAGAGACACATTTAATGTCCCCCTGCAAAACCAATTACATGTTTTAAGTCAATCCAGCATTTTCTGACCCTGTGATCATGATGCTGCACCAGCATCTTGTCGAGTACTAACAGTTTTTCATCTGTTTAACAGATTAGTCCCACTTTTACATTTCTAAGGTTTATTTTCCAGGACTCGTCTGTCCTCCTGATGCCCACACCAGCCAGCGGACAGATGAGGGGGCACGATAATGTCCTGAGTGACAGCTCCATGGCAGCTGTGTGCTGAGAGACCGACCCCCACCATCACAGAGGGAGGGGTTTGTTACTGTGTGACAGCTGTCAGGGCCCCCCCCCCCTCCACTCCCTCCTGCACAGATTTCCACATCATTACCTCCCACATAACCTGCTGTCCCCTCAAACCTGTCAATACAGAAACACAGCTCTGTGCATAAACAACATCTAGAGGAAAAAAGAGTCTGCAGAGATTTTCAGCAATGGATTTAGCCTTCAAGTTAAAGCACTCACTCTGGAGTAATCAAACAAACAGAAGTAATCACTGCCTAAAAGGTGCAGCTAAACTAGTTCAGACCCTTGTCCTTTAAAAGAAAAACAAGCTGTGACTCCAAACACATTTACTTTGACTGACAGATGACATTTAAGGATTTGAGCAAAAAGATCCTAAAAATGAGCACTTAGCAGCAAATGTACGGCCAAGGAAAGTGAAGGGATGCCGTTTGATGGATGCCATTCACCAAAATAATTCAGTTTCCACCAAAGTATTTTTTAAAATTCAGAGCCAGCAGTTAAGAAAGACAAAAAAGACCTTCACTAAGGCTGAAAGTAAAGTATTTGGTGTGTTTTATAACTCAAACATGCAGAAATGTTTCTTCAATAAGCTCCAATATAAACTGAAGTTAATTTGCTTGTACTTGAAAAACAATTTGGACTTTTCTGAGCTACATGTCTGCTGTGGTTTCTGCTATATGTCTGCTGTGTTTATTCTCTCAGGTCACATTTATATGGAAAAGGTCAGCAGAAAACAAAAGGTTTTTTTTTTCTTTGTTTTCAGTTTCAAAAAAGTTGATCAGACAACAGCGTATGAAACAACCAAAGTGCACAGGGTTAGGTCAAATCATTAAAAGTGTAAGAAACGTAGTTATGAGTAAGTTATGTCAGGAATTTTCATTGTAAGTAACTGATTGCATAGAAAACAGTGATTGATTTCAAGCAGTGGCTTTGTCAGGCTGGTTACATTTCCGGGGCTAAGCCCAAACAAAGGACGGCCTTGGCGGGGCCACATTCCAAGAAAACTTTTGCTTATCAGACTTTTGTATGCACTATTTATACACGACTTTATACAAAAATGTATATTTAAAATAACCCAAAATCTTTGCATAGTTTGGGTAAAAATAATACTGTTTTACCTAAAAAATATGTCATAATTTTAATTATTGTAAATATTATATATAAATTATTTACAGCCTTTTTTTCTCAATCTAAATGCACTAAAAGTGTCATTGTTGTTCCAAAATCACAATACACTATGCTGTCTAAAGTTTTTTCAGGTACTTTTCACAGGTAGGGTGGGGATTTGGTGTCAAAATGTAAGATTGGAAGTACTGTATGCGCAGTAAAACAAGAAACATGAAAAGGAACACGGAGGTACAGATGGTGATTATTCACAAGTTCTTAAAAATAAAAAAAACACATTTTTTTAAATACCCTGTAAAGTGAAATCCATATTTTTTTGTCTTAACATGCTAGATATGTTGGAATAACTATACTGCAAGAAAAACTCATTATGATTTGAAGTGGAGAAGACTGAGCCAAGGCTTGAGCCTGAAGAAGAGGGATGTGGGCAGTAAGACGTGAGCATTACCAGCTGAGCTAGATACCAGCTGATGTTTTATCTCCAGTCCTTATTTCACATGTTTAGAATTGGAGATTTGGAAGATATGCTAATACCTAAGGACATTATGGAAGAGGATTAGGGCCATTTTTGAAGTAGAAAATAATTTTGGGCAAGTCGAGATTAAAGTGAAAGTAATGAGAATAAAGTCTAAATTTCCAGAACGACCGATCAATCTTCTTTCGCTCTCCCATTACATATCGAGGTTGAGTCTGTGACCTGTGTGTCTCTACAGGTGAAAAGACGAAGAGGAAGCAACATGAGCGCTGTTATGACCCTCCTGATGATGTATGAGTATTTAAGACAATAACAGTGAATCATGCCTTATGCCTCATATTGATGAATAAGTGAAACTGCACCTCATCATTGGATTAAACAACAAAGAGATTCTGTCTCGTTAGTACATAAAGTGTCTGAGATCTGATGTTAGTAAGAGCAAGTTCTGACTTTTCTCATCATTTTGACTTTAATCTCAAAATTGTATGTCAATTTTTGAAATTTCAACTTTATTCTTTTCATTTTGCCCTAATCCTGAGATTTAATTTAAAACTCAGAGTGAAGTTGTCAGCTTTGATTAAACAGGAGAGACTGAGATTGATGGCCATCCAGCTGTGAATCTTCAAAGTTTAATCGATTAGTTGGTAAGTACTGCTGCCTCACACTAGGAGGGTTTTAGATTTCACTCCTGCAGCGGAAGCACTTCTCTTACGTTATTAAAATACCTAGTAGTGGACTAATTTATTTTCTGAGACTAGAATGCAATTGAAAGATCAAATGTGTGAAACAGGAAGCACTACAGATCAGCAGGCTGGTGCTGGGGTTTGCACAGTTTGATATGTTCACTTCTTCATTTTTAAGTGTGCTAGTTTGGAAATTTTTATGTCCAGTTTTGATCCAACAAACACAAAAAAATAAAAGTGACCAGTAGAAGCATTGGCAGACCAGCAGTTTCCACATTCTTTGTGATGTAAAAGTGGTTTTCTGTGAATTGAATCCTGGTTATTATTGTCCTGCCTTTTGACATTCATTTTCAGAGTTGTCTACTTCATTTTGCACTTATTTAGACTGACACTGCACTTTTGTTTAAAAAGTGCTTTTAATTGTAGCGTGTTTGATTTCAGATGCCAGTATTGGACAGGACCCCCCTCATCTTGGACATAGACTTTTTGAGGCCCCTCCCTCTAGAAGGAGGAAGAGGTCCACCAGGACCAAAACCTCCCGCCACAAGAGCAATTTCTTTCATTCTGCTGGACCAGCAGACAAAAATAATGCATATTTATACAGACTTTGTGCAACATTAATGCAAACGGACTTAAACTCTTCTGTTTATAACTGCAGACTCTGTGTGTTATACTCAATTAGAAATAAAATGTATTATAATTACTCACCAGTTAACCTGCACATCCATACAGTTTCTCCTTTTTGCGCCTTTGTGCGTTTTATCATGTTTTTATTGTGTTTTTATTCTGCTACTATATATTTTTTCTTTAACAATCTATTCAAGTCTAACCCTTTAATATTTTATTTTATTTTTTAATAGCCTCTTAATGTTTTTATTCTTCCTCTATGTGAAGCACATTCCCACATACATTTTTCAAAGCATTAATATTTTTTTCCGAGACCGAATCAAAGGTTACACTACATTTACCTCTTATGAATAAAAACAAATCCAGTTTTCATTTTTTCCTTCCAAGTTGTTTGCTTTATGTGAAACTTTACTCCTTTTTTCCACTGGTTCATTTTAAGAGAGTTGGGGAAAAGTGAGCAGAACTCAGACTATTCTCTCTGCCCTGTCTTTAAATCGTTGACTTTAACTGAGACTTTTTATATCACTGAAGTGTTTTAAATGACTTTAACAGCCATAATACTTCACAGACAGCATCCTCTGCATGAGTCAGTGTTTAATCTGTTAATTCAGGGAGGAGGTTAATCCAATGAAATGATGACACGCTGCTTCCTGTCAAACCGATGTCCTGTTGAGTCACAGCCTGCTGTCCACACAGTCGCCGCAACTGTCACTTTATAGCTCTGAAACATGAACGTACAGGACAACTGGTACAGCACACGGTCACACATTCACACTCATGACTGCGGCAGAGGGCTGATAATCTGAGTATTTTCAGTTCCTGTTGACTGTACCCATAAAATACATTTGTTTTAAGTCCATGTTCCCTGGCTCTGCTGCCTTTACTGTGGCCCAAAAGGAAAATTCAGATGGTTTTATATTTTCTATAGCAGCAAGATCAGAAGGTTTCTAAATTAAGTCTGATGTTAAAATGACTCACACAATCCCTATTTACACGCACAAACTTCTTGAGCTCAGATGGCCAATTTCTCACCCTGACTTTAACCAGATTTATTCCAGTCAGCCGCTTGGTGAATATTCAGGATATTCATCACCAGTGAGCTGGCAGGTATGATGACAGTTATATCCTGTGGTGCTGCTTCATACTTTTTTCTGTTGTTTGCTCTTTTCCACTCATTGTGTAAACTATGAATACATGGAATCACACACAGCATCCAGGAAGTTCACATTTCAGACGAGCAGCAGCTACAGCTTGATTCAGATTTATGGTATGTTGATTACCCTATTTACGTGTCATGTCTAATCCTTGTGCGTTTATAGAGATACTGTTGTTTGCATGTTTTTTTTCCAGTATTCTCCCTGGGTTTTCTGATAAAATCTGCTTTAAAAAGGTTCCTTTTCTGAAGCAAAACTCAAGTTTCTCATTGTCCAACCAAAAAAGTCAGCATAATGGAAGACATTTTCTTAAAAGTATATCCCTCAAGTCATCATAAATCAGATGGTAAAACAGAAAATTAATTTCATCCTCAGTTTACCCAGAGTCTTGCAACAAACAAACTCTGTCCTCTGCATTAACCTATTAAGATCCTGAGTGTTCCCGTTTACATGGATCCTCCTCATTAAATCATCAGTGTAGGCTTCTGTCTATTCTTGGAGAATACTTTCATAGTTTTAGTTTACACCATATCAACAGACTACTTTTCTTCTCACATAAGGAAGATTTTAACTCACGGGGCTGGGGATGACAAGTGTTTGGAGGGTCCCGTCCCATATCTCCTTTCAAAGCCATGACTGTTGTGGATTTATGGACTCCCAGAAAGGCCCTGGTAGCTCTCAGATATACAGAATTACAACTCCGATGTTCCTGGAACCTCCAAACACCAGATGCGCAGTAAGACATGGGACATGTGCATGAATTTTAAAGAAGAGTACAAGTCTGAAATCTAGGATTACCACAGTTAACTGTTTAGAACTGATCCAAAAGCTGACTGAGACAACACACACCACTTCTTTAGAGATATTTACATTTCTGCAGAATAACCCGACCAAAGATGTTCTTTGAAGTAAAACAGACTTTTATGGTTGTAAAGCACTAGCAGCTGCAGCACCTACAGTGATCTACAGTTTTCTAACATAAATTAAAACAATTTATGAACTTTCTTCAAGAGCGTCAACAGTTATCCAACTATGTGGAGTTCTCTGTCAGTGTGTTGGTGTTTGACTTGTTTGCGATGGCTCATGTCTTGAATGACAATTTTTTATGTCCTTGCTGCTGGCTAGCCAGTATGTCCTTCATACACACACACACAAAAAAAAAATCTGACAAATCTGACTGCAAGGTACAAAACTGTACACAGTATGTCACGACATTTTGCATGCCCTGAGTTCTTCTGCTGAGGCATTCAGACTCAGAGTTTCTTAACACGGAGATATATGAAGATATCTGTTATGTTCTTTTTTATTTTTTTAACCATTGTTTGCATCTTGTTGGGCAAGACAAATGTTCTATTTTTTAACACCTGTTTTTGGCTTCTTCTCCACCTCATGCTGCTCCTTTTCTACACCTCTTTGCCACTCGCCCACAAGACAAATTTCAAGGAAATATCTTCATTTTCTAAACATATCTAATCATCTTCGTCTTTTAACTCAAACTTCACGATTTATTTCAGTATCACTAGACTCAAAGGAATAATGGCAATGAAAAAAACTGAATTATAGCAATTTATATCGAGCAGTTTTAGCTCAGTCAGATTAGAAGAGGACTGTCAGTGGACAGAGTTTTCCCTGAGCCTGTGTTGTCTTGGCTGAAGGAGTAAGGGTCTTTGTCATGTTTGGGGGGTGAACCCTCGGCCCACTCTGAGGTCCTGAATAGGTTTTCATCGATGATATATCTGAGCTTTGCTCCATTCAGCTTTCCCTCAACCCTGACCAGTCTCCTAGTCCCTGCTGCTGAAAAACACCCCCACAGAATGATGCTGCCACCACCATGCCTGGATAGTATTGGGCGGGTGATGAGTGGCGTCTGGTTTCCTAAAGACACAATGTTTAGAAATGAGGCCAACCACTTCAAACTTAGTTTCATCAGACCAGAGACTCTTGTTTCTCACAGTCTGAGAGTCCTTTGGGTGCTTTTTGAACTGTGGGTTCCTTATGGAGAGAGGCTCCCGTCTAGCCAATCTGCCATAAAGCCCAGATCGGAGGAAGGCTGCAGTGATGGTTGGCCTTTTGGAACTTGGTCTCATCTCCACACAAGATCTCTTGAATCAGTCAGAGTGACCATTTGGCTCTTGGTCACCTCTCTACTTAGACCCTCTTCTCCTTATGCTCCAACTGGCCAGGCGACCATCTCTTGAAGAGTTCTGGTTGTACCAAACTTCCGTTTGAAGATTATGGAGGTCACTCTGCTCTTGGGAACCTTCAGTGCAGAAGAATTTTTTTGTAGCCATCCCCAGATCTGTGCCTCACAACAATCCTGTTTCTGAGCTCTTCAGGCAGTTCCTTTGACCTCACGGCTTGGTTTGCCATGACCCCTGGCAATGCAAGCATATGGCAGCATAGAGGACCTGGTCCAGGCCTGAGCTAGTCCTAACTATAAGCTTTATTATAAAGGAAAGTTTGAAGTCTACTCTTAGTGCTTTATACTGTGTAGTTATTATAAAGTGTTTCTGACCTGAGACTCTCTCGTGGAGCTCTTTATGAGAAGGTTCACTTCCTCTTAAACCCTGGTACTTCTACGGAGCCTTTACAGTCTGTAAAAAAGGAACATTAAAGCAGTGCTGATATGAGATAAGAGCCAGCTGAGGTTTAAATGTCATGCAGTGGAGTTTTTAGTCTGTGCCTGCAGGTTCAGAGAGTCTTTGTCCTGAATTATTCCTCTCTGCATGAGTCACCGAGCTGGCATCAAGGTAGTCTGGCACTGAATCCAGTGGAAAGGTTACAGCTCTTTGATTCAAGCACTGAATAACTCTGACATTACACACATGCTGCATAAAGGGTGTGACTGAATGAGCTCGGTAACAGATTCTTCATTCTTTTCTTTATTATACGAGCACCAGGCGGGTTCATTATATTAAGATACTTGATCTCTGCTCAGCTATGAAGGCAAACATGATTATTTCACATCTGATATCAAATTAAACTCGGGACAGATTTAATTAAAGGGGCATTAATTGTGTCTCTAATTAAGACTCAATCAGATAAATTGACTCATGAAGCAGAATGTGAGGAAGAAAAAAGATCAAACGCAGGGATGCGGCGCTCTTCCCTGACAGAGAAACATATTGATCTGTCTCCTGCTGATTACTGCCTGCATGTGCATGTGTGACTCACTCTGAGCTGTCGATGAGATGAGAGGAAACCTGTCAGAGAGAGGTGGCAGTTAGACACCACAGGGCCCGAGGGGGATCATGGATGAGAGATGTGTTTCCTCTGCTGGATTTCACAGTCCTCCAACCATGAAGAAGAGAAGAGAATGTGTTCAAAACAACTGTACTGAGTATTAAATGAAGCCTCTGTTACCCTAGCCATCACTGATACATATTCGACGGAAGTCTGATAAAAACACTCCTACTCGTCAGTTGATTTATTCCTGATTCATGAAACAAGTGCGCGGCTCTTGCGTCACCAAACCTTTGCAAAGAAAACAAAATCTGCTTTCACACATTCAGCATGCTGGCAAGCAGAAAAGAGAACAAAGTTGCATCATTGCATGAATCTTTAGAGCACTGAGGATGCGATATAAACAAGCGGTTCTCATCTAGTCTGGCCAAAGATCCCAAGTTTACAAAAAAGTTAGACTCTCACATTTATTTCATAAAAGGAGTTGCAGTTTGAACCTTAGATGTACAAAATATGAATGAACAAAGAAACAGAACAAGAAGAAAAAAATAAAAGCACATCATGACAAAAGCACCTGGAGGACATGCATTTATGTTATGTTACTCTGTTTCCTGTGATGTCATGTAAAGTGTCCTGAAAATTTTGGTTGTTTAGTTTGGGAAATGAACTCATTATCGTGATGAAACCAGATTGTTATGTCAAAAAAAAACTAAGCTGAAAAAGTAAGGAAATTTGTGTTTATTTAATTATTTATTCATTGAAAAGCCTGTTTATTTCCTTTTCAAATGGTGTCACATTTGTAAGGAGCATGGATTTGAGGGATGAGCAGAGGAGCTGAGTATGTAGGTTTATTTTTTTCTATTCAACCTTTATTTAACCAGGTTATTCCCACTGAGATCAACGATCTCGTTTTCAAGGAACACCTGACCAAGAATGGCAGCAACACACAGTTTCATCAAACAATACACTCAGGGCCAGATCTACTAAAGGTTTGCGTGTATAAAATCGTGTGCAAACTCATTGTACACACAAAAAAAGTAAAAACTGATTTACTAACAGTGTGCGCTAAGGGTTGCGTCTTTCAAAGGTGCAAAATAGCGTGTCTGCCTCCACTTAGTACATTTGCTACAATGAATATGCAATATGGGGCGTTTACATGCAATTGTGCGTGTACTGGGAGGAGAAAATGTAAATGTATTATGTATTAACCTGAAAGCAATTTTGCTCATAGAAACTGCGTCTATATTTAACACGTCTCGAAGGGAGGTGCAAACTTTTCGTATGCGTAATTGTGCACACATGGCTGCGGTTACTGTGGCAAGAAGGAGACACTGAAACGATGAAAGAAGACGCAGAGAACGCATTTTTCACCCTTGTGTGAACATTTTTGGAATGAATGAGGAAACAGTCATTAAAACATATCGCCTATGCAGCCTTGATGTTTTGGAGCTGTTGGAGGAACTCAGAGCGGATTTGAAGCCAGCCACGAGAAGGAGTCCCGCAATACCTTGTGACAGTGTCACCAAAAAAGTTTTTTTGAACTTATGGTAATGAATGAAATGATGGAAAATGGCAGGTCTGTCATTCTGGTATGTTGATGTCATGTTTGTGTATTGATATGTGGTTAAAATAATGTATAAAATAACACGAGAGAATATAAGGAGGATGTGTCATGGAGGAAGAGGTGGACCTAGGAATTAGGGCCTAAAAAAAAGAAAAAAAAAGAAAAAGAAACAAGCTGAACAGGTTGAAAACACCATTGAAAAGTAAAAGTAAGCGTCAGTTACGACGACAGAAGACAGTAAAAAGTGAACCAGTTGGATTCTCTGCTCGGAGGCTGGAGCGTGCATCAGGGAGCAGAAAAAGGAGTACTTCCCTGGTGGATTATGCTGTGGAGCTTGGGGAGATCGTCTCTTTTTTGTTATTTTTTACCTGGTATACCAGTAAATAGCGATCGATCGTATATTTTTTGTTTTTTGGGGGTTTTTGCTATGTGGATTTATCGTGTTTTTCCTTTGTTTCCTTGTGGATTATAGACTATATTGAGTTTACATGCATCACTGACTTTAAAAGACTTAAAAGACACTTAAAAGTGCTTGGAGAGGGACAGGGTTGCTTTTTTCATTAGATTGGGACTTTAAATTTATTTTGAATTTATAAAGACTGTGATAAAATCATTATTTTTGTTGTGACCTACTTTTGATTTAACTTTATGCGAGCATTCGTTCTGATGGTGGTGTAATTAAATATGAAACGCTTTGACTTTATTACGGTCTCTGGCACACTTTATTAATTGTGTTCATTCAGAATTGTTGTTTATTGCATTTTGATATATTCTTTACTTTAAAAGGTTTTCTATTTTCCTTAAAAGTTCCCCCTTGTGTATGTTTAACACTAGCTTGAGAAGAGTTAAGTGTTACTACCTGAAATGACAAAACTCGCGCCGGATGGCCCGGTTTATCAGGTTTCCACGCACTCGGGACTCCTTGAATGAGACCAAACAGGGCTTCTTTGCTGTAGCTCATTTAAGTGTTTATTGGCTTCATCCACCAAACACCTCTAATTCTGTAGGGTCAAATTTCAGTTTGCGCGTTCGGCTCTCCAAACTCACCATGCTGCAAACCATGAAACATGCAAAACCCTCATTTAAATAGGCGTGTCCCAACACATTTGCACCTCTTGTCATTTACACAATCAATCTTAGTAAATCACCCGCAAACTGCGGTTCAACCCCAAACACAAAATTCTACATTGGGCACGCAAATTAATACATGCAAATTGGGATCTTAGTAGATCTGGCCCTCAGACTCATACAGTACACATGAAGTGATAGGAAACAATTAGAAGTTATCCGTTATAGCAGCGACGTTCACGGAAGTTTGGATTCAAACGTTTTCAATGCAGAATTAAAAACATTGAAGACACCAAATTTTGCAGTTTAACTTCAGTCTGCAGATTGCTTAAAAAGTGCTGAAAACCAAAATGCCTTCTTTCCCAATTCAGGTCTGGCTCTGGGAGCAACAAACTGCACAAAGTTCAATGATCTCACATTGTGTAATCCATCTTTCAACATTAAAAAAGAGGACAGATAATCGTGAACTTTGCTGAGAATGGCTTTGTAAATGAATATGTACCAATGTCCAAGACAATGTGTAGTTAAAGAAGTCCAACTGACTTTAGAATATAAAGAACAATGGTGAATCAGAAATCAACAGTTTGTGATAAATCTCAGAGGTCCGGGATACACACTGTCCATCATATGCAGGCTCTTAGCAGAAGCATTTTTGTGCAAAACATCACCATAATCAAGAACAGGTGAAAAAGTAGACTCAACCAGCCTCTTTTTGACCATAAAGGAGAAACAGTTCCATCGAGTAAGAACCCCAGGTATCTAAAACACAACACCAGCTCAATTTCTTAACCATCTTTAGTAACAATTTTCTCGGACAGTGTTCCTTTTGTTTTCCTTGAGGATGTAAACAACATGAGTTTAATTTTATAACAAGCTGCAGCTGACTAATCTAATCTTGGACTTAATTAAAAGCATGCTGATTTACAAAAGCTTGTGCAGGCGTAGGTGCACACCAATAAATAACAATATTATCAGCATTAAAATAAAAATTTGCATTTGGAACATTCCATCCAAGGCAAGTGCTGTAAATAGTAAATAAAAGTGATCCCAAAACTGAACCTTGAGGTACCCTCTTGTGGATTTGTCCTACCTCTGACTGAACAGCTTGGGTTGTGCCCATATTAAAAGAAAGAAGTCAAATCTTCTCTGGCAATAGTTTTTCTATTCCAACATGACTGTTCCCAAAGGAAGGACCATAAAAACATGGTTTAATGAGGGAAAGAACATTACTGGCCCACACAGAGCCCTGACCTTAACCCCATCGAGCACCTTTGGGAACGGAGATCGTGAGCCAGGCCTTCTCATTCAACATCAGTTCTTGACATAGACTGTTAAAAGAATTGAACAAAGCCTGTGTGACGTCAGCTGTTTGGTTACAAAAGGCAGACTCAAAAAGCTTTTGAAGCCAATCTGTGGCGGCCTCCATATTGAAATTGCTGTCTCCCAAACAGCAGACAAGAGCCCGCCAACTGAACTGGACTTCATGTCAGCTAAGCTACCACTAAAACTAGCCTTCTGGTGGTAGTGTCTGCCTGTAAAGCTCTCTGTCAATCAAATGAGATGCGCCAATCTGTGCACAGTGAGGTTTTTCCTAAATATAGTCGAAACGATTGTGGTACAAAAAAATTCACCCCCCGTACAGTGTGAGGACATGAAGACATTAGCTAATGAAACACGTTTGGTTTATTGAACCAGGCTGTGAACCGGTTTATTTCTAGTGTCAACAACACATGTTGTCTACGTAACTTCTGGTGTTCCTGCAGCCAGCCTCAAGTGGACACTCGCCGTATTGCAATTTTTTTTGCACTTCCGGGGTGGGGGCAACTCCATTTTAATATCTTTAGTAGTAGTTTTGGAGTGTAAAAAACACATTGAAAGAGGTATCTCTGTCTTTCAATGATGTGACTTTGCAGTTGCAGTCATTTAATAGAAAAATACTTGTTTAATAATAATTGTATTAGATCTAAGAGTGGCCTTTACCAAAAAATCTACTCATATTATCTCTCACTCTGATACTGATTTAGTTTCTTCTGCGTTTGAAGGCTGTATTAACTTGATCTGAGCTGCTGTCAAAAGAATTTCAGGAATGAGAGGCCATAAAAGTGATTTAATGCTCACAACTCTTTCTCTCTTGTTTATTTATTTGCTCACATCCGGGACTTTATATCTGACCTTCATTCCAAGAATGCACCAGAGGGAAACAACACCCCAAATAAACCTCATCTCATCCTCCCCTTTGAGGCATAAAATCCCAATTATAGACAAAAATTAAGCTTGTTATCACAAACTTACACATCACCTCTGCTTTGCCTGAAACATGTTGTTGAAAGAGTCCTTGATGAGGCAGTGAAGACTCTTTTAATCATCTGTGTGTCTCACATGAAAAAGCAGAGATAATGACTGTGCAGCTATGAATGCACATATTGGCATTTCCTGCCGCTGGGAACACGGCCGCAATCAGAGCCTGGAAATCTGACTCATCATGACTCTAACTGTAAGGAGAAAGAGGAAGTTTAAATTTTGTCTTTACTGCAAAGTCAGATGCTTTCTTTATCAGACTATGAATAGTATTTTCAAAGGTTTAAATGTGCTCCTTAGAGCAGATGTTGGCGTGTTTTTCCAGCTGTGAGCCTGAATGCATAGTGAGAGTTGTGGTGAGTGGAGCAGCTTGTGGAGGGCGTTGGCGTGCAGAAAACACAGCGGTCTGTGGTTATTATTCTCCTCCAGAGCTCCAGCTGATGCTGATCTACCGTACAAGGCCAAAGAATGTCAGATATGGGGGAGTGCACTTTCACATCCACATGTGCTAACACACACAGAAATGGTGAAGAATCAACAGTTCTCTTGGGGGGATGCTGTGCGCACTCAGCTCCTCTGACTTACAGTTAGAGATCCTCAGCTTAACCGCAGCCTGAGCGCTGAGCTGTTTTCTTTTTCCTCTCAGAGATGAGCACAAACCTTCCTGAGCTTTGCAGCCTAACTCTCCTGCTTTTACTGGGGCTGATTTTGTGATTTTTATCAGATAAAGAATAGACAGGCAAAGATGTTCATATAAAGACTGTATGAGCTGACAGATGTAAGGAAGACAGTGAACATCCAGCATTAACAATAAATAAAAGCAGGTATGAGACAGAAATCAAATCATTTCTAAAGGATTGCTCCGTGTTTCATTACCTCCACCAAGGAGGTTATGTGATCAGTTGGGTTTGTTAGTTTGTTAGCAACATAACTCAAAAAGTTGTGGATGTATTTTGGTGAAATTTTCAGAAAATGTCAGAAATGGCATAAGGAAGAACTCATTAGATTTTGGGACTCATCCGGATCACCGTCTGGATTCAGGAATTTTTTTTAGAGGATTCTGTACTCTTGGGGGATAGGGCTAATGGCAGAGGTCTGCGCTGTTACCCCTTTACACCAGGAGATAGCGGACATGAGTAACTTCAATCCCAGCAGCATTTTGGGTGAGTTTCTATTCAACGTTTTGGAGTTTATAGAGTTTTAAAGATACACGCCCTGTTGAGGAGACGAGTCGGAGTGTAACAGAGAGAAAGACAGCGAATTGTAGCAAGAATACTCACAATGCTGGGAGGAATAGAGGAATATTTACCATCTGCCATGACCTCCAGTCTTCCAGTGAGACCATAGGTGAGACTGCCAGTGCATCTGTTGGCACCAGCAGACAATGCTTTTACCATGACAGTCCACCCGTGGTGAAGCCAATGCTTTACCTCACCGGGTTTCCACCCCACCGGGGAGGGAGTAATCGGCGAATGTCGTGGTGGAGGGCACATGGGGACAGATCCAGGAATGTTTTTAACCCTTTGATGCGCAACATGGGTCAAAAGTGACCCGGATGAGTTTCTTTTATCTATATCTTTGGAAAACATTAATTTCATCATTCAGTCCTCCAGGTATTCCTCAATTAACTTGTTTTTAATCATAAAACATCCTTATTTGAATTTCCACTTTCTTACTTTTTGAGTTAAACCACTTTTTCATTACTATCCCTCTAACGCGCAACATGGGTCAAAAATGACCCATATCTATTTCTTGTGTTATTTCATGTAAATGGCAGAGAGTTTCTATGATATTTCTTTTTAAAAAAATTTATCAGTAACTATTCCAATTATGCAGTAAATATCTTGTTTTTGAAATGTACAAATCATCATTTTTATTTTCCCTTCCTTACTTTATGAACAATCAGACTTTTTGTATTTCTACATCAAGTTTACACACATGAGTCAGAAATGACCCGCACACATAAAAGTACATTGTGGGATACTGTAATGTGTTTCAGACACTTCACAGCTCAACACAGCTGCCCTTGCACATCTGGTAGATGTAAGAATTTGTTTTTTGTTGTTGTTTACAATTAATATAACCTTACCTCTGAAAAAAAATAAAATGACATTTCTGAAAGATGACTGTAAATAATGTGATAATTTTAGGTTACCTTAGGAGAGAGAATACATTCCTTGTCAGAGAGTGACAGTTATAACTATTAGCCAGCTAGCTAGCTAGCTAGCTGTTGACATAGATAATCCATTTTATTTATGCTTTATTTTATTTTCTTATTTAGTTGATAACCTTTGTAGTTAGCATTGCTAGGCTGCTTAGAAAAGTAACTAGCTAAGATATTTTAGCCAAACAGTGAGCTAATCCATAGTTAGCTCATTCTAATTTAGTTTCTAACATTTGCAGTTAGCTGTCTACTTAGCTAAGTTTATTGCTAGACAGTTTAGAAAAGTACTGTTGTTAGCTAAGCTATTTTAGCTGATCAGTGCGCTAATCTATATTAGTCAAGTGGTTAGCTAAACTATTTCAGTCAAACAGTTAATCTATCATACTCAAGCATTTAGCTAAGCCATCTTAGACAAGTCATCAAATAAAACTATATAGCAGAGTGTCCGCTAGACTCCCCCGGTCAGAATGACCGACAGTCCTCAAGAATGCCGGCCATTTAGAACAACTACCGACATTTGCTTTAACATTATTTTGCTGCATTAACAACAGCAAAACGCATAAATCTGGTATTCTGTGATACATCGATACATTCAAGTCTGCGCTAAATGGGACTGAGGACACATTTTTATTTCCAGACCTGACCCAAAACCGAGACAGTAGAAACCAAGCCAACAGTAAATCTGAGTATGGTAGTTATTACCCTGTTATTACAGACACATGATTAGACCCTAGAACCGACTGCACAAAGTCTTTCTCTTATTTTTCTTTGTGTATGTGGTTTAAAGTATCAAAATCAAGACTGTGCACTTTTCCTTACACACGCAGTCAGTTACACAATATACGCCCACGTTAAACTCATAAACAACAACAGTTAGCTTCACATTAGGAGCTGGGCAAAGAGCTTGTAATGAAGAGGCGCATGGAGGGCACACTGAAACTCCATAAGCATGTCATCGAGGCAATGGGAAGATGTGGGTTAAAAAAAGACAACACAGCCACCACTGCACAAAAAGACTGTGATCCTTTGTGAGGCATGCAAAAATTAGGATGGTAGTTTGTGCTTTACTGAAATGCTGTGTTTAGTTGAACACAGACAGAACACAATTCAGCAGTTTTCTGTTATAAAACAAAAGTTCAGTTCAGTCGCTGCTTTATCTGTTATCTGTGTATGTGTGACAAAATTACAAATAAACATGTTGCAAATATTGATTACAAAAGTGTTTGGCCCACTTACTGCTAAAGAAATAATACAAGATCAAATCATTCAATTATAAATCACACATGGAAGGATGGGTCATTTTTGACCCATGTGTGTAAACTTGACATTGTAATATAAAAACTGGTTCTTTTCATAGCGTAAGGAGGAAAAAATAAATAAAAATGATATTTGGTAATCAAAAAAAAGCATATTGAAAGAATATCTGTAGCAATTTATCTATGAAATTAATATATTTCAAAAGATGGAACAAAGATAAACTCAGCCAGCATTAAATAGCCAGGGAAATGAATGCGGGTCATTTTTGACCCATGTTGCGCATTAGAGGGGGGGTACTTATGCTGCGCATCAAAGGGTTAAAGATTCATTACTATTGGGAGATAGGGCTAATGGCGGAGGTCTGTGGTCTCCAAGTGCTTTTCTAGTTTGTAAATGCTTTTCCATCATAGTCTGTATTTAGAAATGCATGTAGCCATTATGACAACACATATAGGTTTATTACTCTTTGGTAGCCTGCAGTTTAGGTTCTTTTTTAGCACTCCTGCACTAGGAATCTAGAGGATAGAGGGCTCGCCTATTAAAACAGACAAGAAAATTATCAATAAAAAGCCATGTTCACCTTGTTGTAGCAGATTGTATGTCCACATCATACATTTGCAACCAGTTTTTGAAGATCCGAAAGAAGGCCATAAGCCGAAACCTACTCCTGGTGATACTTTCTGTTTCCACATTGTTAGAATAAGTCACAGGCAAGACACACACCATATCAGTACACTTCTGATTTGTACCTTTCAAAGGAAAAGCTTGGTTTTGTATTTCTGTGGAGAAACTCACCTTGTTGGTACATAAAGCTTTAATTCTGAATTGTTCCAGCTAAGTTAGGTTATATTATGAAGGAAGTCCCCTTTACCTTCAATTTTCACATACTCCGCCTGCGTAGTCCACTTGTGATCGGGCGTTGATCCACAATGCACTCCTGGCTGCTGAGCAACCCTTTTAACTCATTCGCCACTCTGCTTATGCTAACCTGACACGCCAGATGGATTTATTTCACACATCTATCTGGAAAACCTTCAATACTAAGCGTTTGGGAAAGGACAGAAGATTTGAAAAAAAACTCGGAGTGTGATTGGATGAATGTTCTGTCTGTCACATCTCTATGGGCCAATCAGAGCAACATAACACATGATGTAGCCGGGACCGAGGTGCACGTGTGAAGCTACCAAGGACTAAAGCAAACTATTGCGACTATAGAAAGGTCAGTACATGACTTTTGTCATTTTTGAAAAGAAAATACAACTCAATGCTGTTCTTTGTTCTTCTTTTAACAAAGAAATGTCATCAAGTTCTGATAAAACTGGCACTTTAGCAGCATCCACGCTAAGCTCTTCCACCATAATTGCATCGGCCTCTTGCTGCTTGTTAACGTCACGACTCCGTCGCACCTGAAAGTACTGCCCTCGTCGCCGATTGGTCTTTCTAACCAGGCCCAAACGGTTCAGACGGGAGCTTTGCATGATGGATTCGCCAGTGAGAAACAAGGAAATGGCTATATCCATCTGCTTTGCAAGGTTATGCTCATGCTATTATCAGTGCAAGTTGCCGCTAAACCATGTCAGTCCATGTAGAATATATTGATCCGAACAGCCGGTCAATGAGCAAAGTATCCAGTCAAGTTTAAAATATACAACAATGCACAGACTCCCGATTGTAAATCATCACTATATCAACATTGCATCTCATCCTGTGGCACAAGCAACTGATCATAAGAAAGTTGATGGGTCAGAGCCACTATGGCGCTGATGAAGAAAAGGTAACCTTTGAGTTGGAAAAAGCATAGAATTTTACATGAAACCACACATCTTTTGGTGAAAAAATAATGTATTTACCCAAGGTGGAAGCAATAAAATCATAAAATCATGTCATGAATGGCACATCAACCCCTGGAAGGCAAAATCATCTGCTGTTTACATACTACACCCATGTGAACTCGTAGTTCTTCTGTGATCTTGAGTCTAGAGCTATTCAGGGCTGCACAGCGCTCCAGATACGTTTCCAGTGTTTGAGATCCCTCACCTTCAGTTAGAGTGAAGCAGTGAGCACCTGGATTTTGGCGCAGGCAGAGTATGTGGAAATTTGAGGTAGATCTACTGGGACAGCGACGTGACACAAACGCACCTGGTATGAAAGCCGTGACGGTGTTAACCTGGAGTGGACATGTGGTCATGCAGGACAACACGCAACCAGTGTTTTGCGTTCTGTGTGGGTAGCCCCACAGACACCAACTGACTTGGAAAAGTGATTCTGAAATGTCTAGTCTGTGTACAGAATACCCAGCCCTGGCTTCCTTTTTGCCAAAACCAATATGCTCTCAAAAGCTGGGGGGCACTGTCTACAAAATCACATCTGTCACATGTTTTGCTGTCTGGTGCGTTCTTGTCTAGAAAGTTTCTCAGATGTGCACGGCCACATTAAATTATATGTAATGTGTGTCAAGTATAAACAGATTTTAGGAAAGGCAATCCACCAGAGAAATATTTTTCTTTTTTTAAATCGTTCGGTCTTTTCAATAGAAATTGAACTTGGTTATGTTTATCAGCTACTATGTAATCTGCCATTCTCAGTTTATGAATCAAATTCTCACATTGGTGGAGAAAAATGTTTTAAAAGTGTGCCTCCAGCAGACGTATTTTGGCAGCCTGTAGCAGCAAAGGCCAGAAGGTATTGGCACTTTAAAGCATATTTTCTGTTTCAATATGAGAAATTTATCAAAAAAAATTAAATGTTTGTTTCCTGTTTAGTTCCTACACATTATAAAATTTAGCTTTTAATGAAAAGACTTTTCAGTTCAACAATGATACTATAGGTAGCAGATGCAGGAAGAGTATGATGCTCCATTGGATAGTGTTTATTCAGTGGGGCTGTCCTGTTAAGCTGGCATAAAGCATGCACACTACAAAGTGGCATACTCTCCCTCTTTTTTGCCTCTGTTACTACCACAAAGACAGCAGGTAGGGGAATCACCAATCCCCTTGTCCCCCCCCCTTGACAATGTTTACAGTAAAACTAAAATGTCATAGATATTAAATGTATTGGTTAAAGATGGCACTATGAACAGGGCTAAAGCTACATGGGCTACATGGTGGTACAGAGGTTAGCTCTGTTGCTTGAAAGCATGGACATTGTCATTCTGCGTTTGCATGTTCTCCCCATGCATGCATGGATTCTCCCCCCACAACTCTGGCTTTTTCTCAGACATGCTCGTTAGATCAACTGATGACTCCAAATTTTCCGTAGGTGTTAAGGATTGTCTTTGTCTGTATGTCAGCCCTTTGTTTTACTTGCATCTCATCCAGGATGTACCCTGCTTCTCATCCAGTGACAGCTGGGATAGGCTCAAACCCCCCCATGACCTGAACAGGACCGGCAGTATAGATAATGGATTGACATCGCCATTATTTCCGATACTTACTCTTTTGTTTCTACCTCTAGTTCTACTTCCTTTTTTTTGTTGTTGTGATGCTTAAGCGCTTAACACTGCACCACACATGCTCTCTTATACCAAACTCAATGGACATTAAACTTGAAACTTGAATTTAAGGCCATAAACTCATTAGGGAATGTTTACTTGCCCATTAACAGAGGGTTTTTCTATTGAAGAGTGCAGCCCAGGTTCAAACCCAGCCAGTGGCTTCTTTCCTGTCCTTCTTCACTCTCTCTACCTCCTGTTTCTGATTCTAAGTACTCTTCTAGCTACAATAAAAGCATAAAAAAAAGAATCTTATAAAAAAGAACGTATGCAACACTTGATTTAACAGAGATTACTTTATTGTTGAATTGTGTTTTCTAAGAGTTACGTAATTAAGAGGACTGACGATGAGGGAGTGGTAGGAAATTCGTTGCTCATGTTTCAGACTGAGTCCTCTTGTATTTTGTTTTCTCTATCTCCAGAAAGTGATCCAACCATCTGTCACATCCTCTAAAATTCTTTGTTTTTTTAAACCTTTAAAGTGAAGTAAAAACAGAAGCTCGGTGCTCTTAACCGGACTATGAACATGTATTTTTTTTTTTTAATACTGGCTGCTGAGCCAGTTTTCATTTGGCACCTGTAGCAGCTCAACCGACCTCACCTTGTTATCAAAAGGAGCTAATCCACTGGATCCTGTTAACCTCACACACTGGACCCCTACGCCCCTCCTCTCCAGAGTTAATTAGATTGCGGTCTGTTCAGAGGAGAGCGTTTGCGGAGCTGTAGTGTTAATAGTCGAGGATTAGAGAGACAATGGAGGCCGTGAGGCTTCAAGCTGTGAGGAGGCAGAGTTCACAGATGGTAGGCCCATAGCTGTAGGCACACGCACAACACAAAAAGAGTCAATTCGTGCAACTAGTAGTCTGCATTAATGATCCATTAGTGATTTCCTCTTAAAACTTGGTGTAAAGGATTGTTTTAGCTCTTTTTAAAAGAATAAAATGCTGCTACAACACTGATAATTCATAAAACACAAATTGGTTTATTGAGTTTTAGGATTTGCTCCTTCATAAGGCTGACTCAAGCTCAACTTTTAAAAAGTATTTCTAACTCCTGCGTATTGACCAAATCCAGCAAGACTTTTATTTCTTGACTAACCAAATTAGTTTAGATTCTCTAACATGATTTAGTTAGAGCTTTCCATCTCAATAAATTTTTACAAATACAAATCTAATGCAAACGTACACCTTGACGTTGCATGTCTTGAATCGTAACCCTGTGTTTTCACGGCAAACAATGGTCAAGTTATGCCGAGAGCGCCCTCTGCTGGGTCGAAGGACAAAGGCTTATTACAGTTAAAATGAGAACTTTCAACCACAGGAGCAATTTTCAAAAGCTTTGAATTTAAACAGCAGTAATCTGCTATTTAAGCATTATCCGACACCTTGATGGCATCTTGAATGATCCTGGTTATTTTTATGGAGAATATAGGCTAGGTAGACAAGACTGTCAACGTGATTGGAACTGAGTGCAGCTCTCACTTTATTTACAGTAAAACCAACAGATGAGAACAACCGCCCAGAGTGCACAGAGGTTCCCGGTATGCACAAATGTTTATGAGCCAGCTTGGAGAGCAGCAGACCTCTAGAGCAGCCCATCTCTCCACTAAAGCAGCCGTTTGCTGTTGCCAGATGCTGCGTTTACAGTACAGTTTCTCGCAAAATAAAAGCAATATTCCTTACATTTTTTACTAAGTACAGTTGTGCTTTGAATGTGTTTCCATTCAAGGGTGTTTTGGACATGAGCATCGTAATTCTTGTAAAATCTCATCTTGCGAGACTGTTGCAAGGAAGCTGGGACGCTCAAAACCTGTTGTGTGTTGCAGTGTTAATTTCGTCGACTAAAACTATGACTAAAAATGTTTGTCAACAGCCTTTTTTCAGTGACAAAAACTAGACTACGACTAACAAAGATAGATCTGTGATAACTAAAACTGACAAAATATAAGTTTAGTTTTCATCAAGATAACTAAATTAAAATGTAATTAACTTTTCGTTGGACATCAAAATCCGTGGTATTTCTCCACTGTGGGTAAATCTGTCAAAAAACAACATATCTGTATCTACTCTGCATATCAGCTGCAGAAAGCAGGGTGCAGAGAATACACTACCATGATTTGGAACCAGATTTAGGCAAGAGAAGAAATGTTTAGACTAAAAGTAAAGACTAAAATGTGAGGACCTTTTATGGACTAAAACTAGACTAAAATATTTTTGAGTTTTTGTCAACTGAAACTAGACTAAAACTATGAAGGGTAGAAATGACTAAAATATGACTGAACTAAAAGGCATGTAAACAAAAGACTAAAACTAAAATTAAAATTAGCTGTGAAAAATAACACTGGCATGTTGGTACGGTTATGATTACAGCTACAGCGGTTACCTTGATCATTTTGAACAAAGGACAACGGCAACTGATGATAGTTCAAAGGCAAAGTCCATATGTATGGTAAAGCCGTGTGAAAGGGTATAAGTATGACATTAAGAAAAGTCTCAGTCTCCTCTTCTGTCCACACGTACCGCACCATGTTGTCTCAGAGTGAACTGGTCATGTGACACCGTACGTTACGTCCTGTGACGTGTAAATGTGGAAGAAGTGTTTCCATTGCACTTTTGCGATTTATTTCTATATCGAAACGTCTGGAAAAACCTCCTCATGAGAGCGTGAAAAGTTTTTAGAGATATTTGAGAGGTTTTTCGAAATTCAGGTGTTTCCATTACCAGTTTATTGTACTATTTAGATTTTGCTATTTCTAAGGGTAATGGAAATGCCTTCACGTATTGGCGTCGCATGTTGCAACCCTGTGTTTTCATGGCAAACAATGGTCAAGTTCTGCTGAGAGCGCCGCCCTGCTGGATCGAAGGACAAAGGCTCATTACAGTTAGAATGTGAACTTTCACCCACAGGTTCAAATGAATGTTTGAATTTTGAATAAAAAGTGACAGCGTTAAAAAAAGCACATACCAACTTTACTGTAAGACAGTTTATTTTTACAATCTTAGTCCAGACTTATGTCCCCTAGCATTGTCCTGGTTGGATCAGACATTACGGCCCCTCTGATGACAGCATAGTCAGAAACCCACACTGCATTCTGGCAATAAGCACCCCTAATCCCACCCCGAGGCTGTCTGCTCTGCAGGACAGTTAGTGTAACTCTTTATGTTTTGTGAGTTAGGTGGTTTCTTTTTGACTCACTTGCTCAGATTTAGTGGCCACAGAAGTTTCCCATTCCTAAATACTGAATCAGGCACTCTGCGACATGGCTTAGAGACACAAACAAAACTTCTGAACCAAAGTCATTTCATCATTCACTTTCAATCTGAGATCATTTTATAAGACTTCAGAGTCTCTCATTTTCTAATCCGCTTTAACACATCCCTTAATCTGAGAGAACAAGACGTTGTGTTTGTGAGTCAGTGATCTTGGTATGTCCTCTTCTTTTGTACCAGCTGCTTTTGATGTTGGAAACACACTGAGGTTAAAAAAAATAAGGTTCAGATAAAGACGGAGTAGAGCAGCCAGAGCGCAGACACATGCACAGATAGGAGCAGATAAGTCAGGCAGTAAAAACATGTGAGGAGTGAGTCAGAGAGAGATGATGTGATAGATGACAGATTAAGATAAAGAAACACCCTGATCAAAGTATTTGTATGAATGTAAATAAGCACCAACACATACTTCATGTACAAACTCAGTTACAGAGTTTAAGAACATGTCATGGATCCCACGTAGGTTTCTCTTTAAAAATTTTCTTTAGAACAAATTAAAGAAAAATCTTAGGAAGGTAATAGTGACAACGCCCGTTGAGATGATAAGAGTGTTGGTGGTTGGTGTGCTGTGTTGGTCATTCTGTTAAACATAACACACTTAGGTCTTCACCCTGAGTGGCCCGGTTCACTTTGGTATGGGATAGTACGCGTTCATTTGTGTTTCCATTTTCAAAAGTTGGGAAGAGCCCCATAAACTGACCTGTCGGTACCACATTTTTGGTACCCTTCCATAGGGGTGCCTAGCCTACCTATCCGTCCCAAAATGGTGGAGCTGCACAATCGAGGGTTTCACACTGACGTGAAACACAACTCAGCCGGCTGAGTGACATCATGGAGGTATTAAATTTGGGATATTTAGACTTCACAGAGATCCATATTGTTTCTTGGGCCGTGGACATTGATATTTGGCTACAAATCAAAGTACATGTCGGCCTGATTCATCAGTGATTGATGTGAAACTGCATTAATGGCAAACTTTTGTAGTTGTGAAGCTTTAGATCAGTTCGTTCTCCATATTTCTGTGATCCCTTTACTAATTCTTGCTTCACGTTATCTGCACAATGATAGCTTTGTGTGGTTGTTAAATTTGTTTGCAAGAACTCAGCATGTATTTTAAAATGAGATGGATCTACTCAGCCTGTCTTACTTAATTTGGTTTAATTTTAACACCTATAAAACCTTGATTTTATTTTTAATGTGACAAATTCCCATGGCACAATGGTTGACACCAATATTATGTTGTATAAACTGCTATAGAGTCAGATAAGTTCACTTTATGAATTTTCCAGTAATCAAATAGAAATCATGTTAATACAATTGCTTCTTTATTTAATCTGTGATAAATATCAGTGGACCTCACAACTTTTTGGTCTTTCCCCTATAAAACTGTGCTTGCTTGCTTTGAAACAGACACTGATAGAACTGAAGTCAAATTTTTAAAGTAATATATTTTGATTTGAAAGACATATTCTGTTTGATTGCACAGAAGTGATGAAGCTCACTCTAAATGGATAGTCCTTCAATGTAAATTATCTTTTTTTTACTAGAAACAAAAATTGACTCTGTACCAAAATGATCCTTCATTATTTGAGATCATACAAACACACACACCAAACTATTTTCTTACATTTCATAATCTGTTGCTTCGACTTCTGCAAGTTAAATTTCAGTTCACCAACTTTAGTATCTGTATTATTGCTTTATTTGGCATTAGGGTTTAGAGCAGCTTTTACATTAGAAAACATCTGTTCAGGTCAGAAGATAGAAGCAAGTAGGAAATATTAACCTTGAGGAGCACTTCCTGTTCCTGACCACATGCAAAAATAAAATACAATAATCACCATGTCTTATTTGGAAAAACAATTTATTTTCCACAAGTGCTTCTTTCATTTGCATCCTTATTCATAAATTATCCCCTCACTCTTTTTTACACAATATTAAAATTATAAACTAATTCAAAGCCAACAGACCATCTATCTTCCTCAACATAGTCTTCATCCTTGTCCTCACTGTGATATGTGGGCTGTAATCTGAAATGTTTCTTCAGCTTTACTTTAATATGACTCATCTTTTCCCACCTTTTCTCTCCACAAACAAATTCTGACAAAGCAGAAATTATGTAAAGTAACTGCAAAGAAACTCACCATTTATATATACATAAAAAACAAGGTAATTTTCTAACAGCTTTAGCACAATGCAGCTATTGAAATGAAGACCTCAGCTCCTCTCTGTGTCTTTATTTTCTTTTTCCTCAGGATCAAACATGACTCATAAAAGAAACTTTCAGCTTTTATTACGCTTACTGCGTTTTCAATGCAGCAAGTTTTCTGTGCATGACCTTTTAAAACTCTTCTCTAAACCCCTCTTTCCCCAAGAGAAAACACAAAAATGTTCTTTCTTCATGCTGCTGCTGCAGAGTGCTCTTGTGAAACACATCTTTAACATACAACATAATAGTGCTGGCATTTATCAGACACAATATTAACAGTTTTTAAATTCAGAATAACAATTTCTGAGTGAGAAATTTAGGCCCTGTCCACATGGAGATGAATTCAGGAGTATATGCAAAAGTATTTTGTTGTATCGGTGTTTCATCCACACGGAAACTGCATTTTGGGAGGCCGTAAATGCTTCTTTTTAAAAACCGGGTCACAGAGAGAGCAAATCTGTAAATGCTTACCGTTGCATCTCCGTGTGGATAGCCAACCACATCTTTCTTGAAAGAATTACATCATATATAGCATAGCCTACTTAAGTCGCATGCAGCACAATGGCAGATTACCAGGTTGAGTTCGTGCTGCAAAAGTTACAGAGCTTATTATGGCTTAATCAGCAAAATCTGATGCTCATTTACCACCACCGAGAACAGCGTATCCCAGATGTTCTTAAATCCACCGCAGAGAACAACCACGGGCAACTGGGAGAGAGTTTTGGGCAGTTTTAATAATTCTTCTTCTCTCTTTTGGTGCATTTCCGTGGCAGCATTACGGCGCCACTTACAGGCTTGGCATATATATATATATATATATATATATATTACAGCATTTTCAGTCATTTTCAGTGGTTCCGTGTTTATGTGGACATTTCCTGAAACAATCCTGTATCTAAAGAAAACTGTTTCAAAACAAAATGGAAATATATCATTTTCATCTCAGTGTGGACAAGGCCTTAAGCCTGTGACTTCAAATTTCTAGGTGTTACTACACAAGAGTGTCTGCCCCTTTTTGCATTGACAATCTGTTTAGGGTATTCTCATACCCATGCATGTACTAACGTTCGTGCATGCATTACTTGAATTAGCATTTAGTCTGGAGGGATGACCATGACAGAGGAACTCACTTACCTGCCTCCTATGTGAAGAACAGCATCATTTCCATGGCTTGGTATCCCTGTATGACAGTGAAGCTATGAATGAATGGTGGTGAATTAATGCTACTTAGCTAACTAGGAGGCTAACAGTGCCTTTTTAACAGCTTTTCTCCCTCGTGGTGTCATAAACTCGGGGCTGCCAACTTGTGAGAAAACCTTGGACTGAGACTTCGTCATTTGTGTGACTCTCAGGCCAATTGCGTGAGAGTTGGCTGCTCTGACTTCACCCTCGTACGCTAGCTGACGTGTGCAACTCCTCCCCATGGGGGATCTGATTTGACAAGAACAGGCTGTCTTCCTGCAATTCAGCTAATCAGAGGTAGCTAGGGCGGGTGCTTGGCTTAATTTCTAGAAATGTGTGAGGAATGGGAGGTGTGGCGTGAGTGCGTGTGAAAAGCATCATTTGCGTGACTCTCATGCTGACTGCGTGAGAGTTGGTGGCTCTGATAAACTTGCTTTTAAAAAACATGGTGATTTACTATTTAGAAAATAAATCTTTGGCATTTGATTAAATCAAAATGACAACGCAAGGGAGTAGTGATGTATCATTTAAGGACAAGTCTATTCTAAGAGCTGTCTCTTTTTATCAGTGACATGAACAGTTATAGTTTTTTTTTTTTTAAATCAGTTTTTGTTGTTTTAAAGATAAAAAAGGCAAACATTACCAAATGACAAGCTGTTTGGTAGGAATGCAGGATGTTACTGGCATAGTTTTTATACCAGCAGATATGAAAATTTCTTTACAAATAATATTTTGGATATAAATATCCACCCACATCAGCTGTAAATATTGACTGTATGCACAGATATGCTTTAGTGGAGTGTTAGGCTGGACCAGCAGGCCTACATCTGATGAAGTCTCCTCCCCTGTTAGAAGAAAGTTAGGGGACCTCTGAGACCAGTATAAACTTGTCTTAAAAAGTTAAAATATATGACCTTTAAGTCTAACTGCCATGTCCAGCTTTTACCCAGTGTTTGTGTTTATTAATATGGCGTTGTATGTTGGAACATACTCAAAGAATACACTTTAAATGTGTACAAAATGATGTGTATTCTTTGCCTGAAGAACATTTTCTCCCTTAACTGACTTCCATTGTAGCATGACAGATAGTCAACCTGACGTTATGGACCAGGTCCAATCAGTACTCCTAGACTGATTGACACATTAACTGACAAATCAGGAGTGAGCTTTGACGTGCAGTATGTTAAGTTTTGTTTATCTCTTGGTTAAATAGCAAATGTCCTGGCAACAACAATGATTGACAAATAAAGAGAAAGTGTTGCAAGCATGGTGCATTTGACAATGATTTGGTATTTCCCTATTTTCTTTGGCTAAAATAGAGACAGGGGTTGTTGTTGTTGGGACACAAAGCCTTAAAACGGGACTGTCCCAGATCCCCCTACTGGTTAGCCCACAGCAGCATTGAAATAAAACTAAATCTGATGACAGGACAATTCCAAAGTCAGCAGTATGACGAAGAGGAAAAACAGAGACTTTTAATGACGGTAATTAGTGAAATACTGAACTGCTGCAGGAGATGAGCATCGCTAGTGAGCCACCTTGTGTTGATAAAAACCTCATCATTATAGGAACATAATTGACAAAGGAATATTCTTCAGATAGAAGGAGAGAGAAACACATCTCCTCTCCCTGTAGTTTTACTATCTATCAAACTGGATGTGGATGTTTTTAAATGCTTATTGAAACTCTTGTTGTGGTTGTTTGCATGCACAAATCAACAGATTAAGGTAAAGTTACCCGGCTTGATGAGATTGTGGTTATTTATATCCCCTGTAGGTGCAGTCAGTTACTTTTCTTAAAGGTAATATTGTGCCTGGTTCTGAGAATATATGTCATTTTAATAATAATAATAATAATACATTTTATTTGTTACGCAATTTACATTTAAAGAAAATCTCAAAGTGCTACAGGGTTAAAAACAAGATAAAAACAGATAAGAACACATAACAAATAGACAATGATAAAACAACAGCAAAGTGAGTGAGTTCAGCCAAAAGCTTTTCTGAAGAGGTAGGTTTTTAGTCCTGGCTTAAAAGCATCAACAGTCTGTGGTGCCCTCAGGTCGTCTGGGAGGGCGTTCCACAGACGTGTTTGTGTTTGATTGCTGTCACCAACTTGCTGAAAAGGAGAGGAAAGGAAGAAAGCATGTCATTTCCGTGTCGTAAGCATAACTTGGCGTGTGCAAGCTTTACATTTGTATGATTAAGCATAAAATAGGAGCTAACAGTGCATCTGGTTATGTTACATTTCCCTCTTAAGCAAAATACAATCCCCACACCTGAGCAGCTGTCACCCACTTGGCCACCTTACATGTTTTCCCCACTGCACTGGTAAAGCCTCATTTTTTGTTTATTAGGGAAATACCACGGATCACACCAGTTGACATGGTGGTCTTTAATGTTTGCCAGTATGCTTTGCATCTACATAACCAATCCAATACGGGTGAAGGCATCCTAAAACACCTTGGTATGCAGTCTGAGCTATTTGATATCAGACTGTTCTGAGTACACACTGAGGTGTGTCCATTCAGAGTATCAAGGATTACAGGTAGTATCTGAATGCTAAAACAGATCTACATCCCTGTAAATGTATTTTTTAAACAGGGTTTTCTCTTCCTACAGTGACACGGTTCTGGTTTTAAACCCTGGAGGATGTTTGGCCTGGCTTTGGAGAACAGAGCTACAGTGGGAGGACAATGGAGGAGGAGGAGGAGGTGGAGGTGGAAGCAGAGAAAGAGAAGAAGACAGATGGGAAGATAACAAGACAAAAGATTTAATAGAGCTTCTTCTGTTCTAACCGTTCTAGAAAGGAGAATAAATCTGATTCATGCTGGCCTGCGTCATTTATTTCATGATGGATGCAGAGGAATTGCTCATAATTTCTGCTTCTTATCTGCCTGTATGTATGGGAGCCCCTCCCCCCTTGGTCCTGCAGTGTGAGCAAGCAGGCTAGTGGAGATGGGGGAGGGGGACTCTCTCTTTCTTTGAGTCTCTGGAGCCGGCTGACAGCAGCTGTGGGAGGCCTGAGGCTGCAGCTCACCGCCGGGCACAACCAAGACCACATCCTGCAGGACTCTCAGCTCATGCACACTCACGGACGGAGAACTGAAACACAGACAGCCGTGACAAAGACGACACAGTGTTTACTCAATCTGTCCACTCATGTGAACCTTTTAAAACCAACCACGGAGAGGGGCCCCCTTTACTGATGCTGTTTGAATTGTGTTTAAAATATCCAGGGCTAAAAATGCAGATTTCTGTTCTTTCTAGATCATGTTCAGCATCTTTGATGATGTTATGTAACATGAAGAGCAGGATAAAAACCGAGGTAAATGTGCTGTAAGATAGCAGTGTTTTTACATTGGCTGACTAAGTTAACATTAAAATCTTACATAACTGGAGTTTGCATTTTTCTTTCAGCAACAGAGTATGGCCTCTTTTTTCTTTTAATGCTTTTTTTTACACAGTCCTTTTGTCAATCATAACTTCATCTCATGTTATGTAATTCGTTGGGAAAACGCACACAGGGAGGACTAATGCATCAACCTGCCTGGTGAGATTATTGTTGGCATTTTACTGCTTGAAATAGCCTAAAGTTAAGCGAAACAGTGAGTTACAAATCTTATATAACCTGTGATATTTAAATATTACCCCAAAAAATTACATCAAAATATGTAGAAGTACCAGTACAAACTCTGCATTTCTATTGCACATAAAACAATGAAAAACAACTTTGCACTCTGACCACCTCTGAGTGTTTGAGAAATTCTTATTTTTGTGGCTAGAGTTCAAATTCCCTCAATGGTGTTGAGAAATACTTTGCTTCTCTATTCAGGATTAGTCTGGAAACCTCTTTGAAAGCAGACTTGCAGCCACTTGTTATGCTTCTGTGCAAATTGGTCATACTTTTTGCTTAACACACTAGATATGTTGGAATAAGGTTGCTGTAAACATTTGAAAACACTGATCTATGAGTGACTGAATTTATTATTTAGTTCCGGTCCACATGGAGACGAATTCATGTCAGCGTCTCATCCACATGGAAATGGCATCTTTCTTGAAATAATTATGTCATACATAGTATTGCACACTTAAACTGCATGCATGCTAAGCTACTGAGCTTTTTGTGGCTTTTACTGCAAAATCTATTCCTTCGCCACCACTGCAAACAAAAGAGAACAGCATACACTGGATCCCATGTTTAAGGAAAACATTCTCAAAACGAAACAGAAATACATTGTTTTTTACTCGTGGTAAAGGCCTTAGACTGTAAGAAAGTTGTTCACCTCTTTCTTGGCTTGGTTTTATTTGAGCAGGACAAATATAGGAGCCCATTACATCACTGGTGTTAATGGGGAATCGCCCCGCCCCCTAACGCAACTATGATTTAAGATCACCAAGCAGTTTATCCCAGTAGCTGCAGTCTGTTGTTACTGCCTTTGTTGAAAGTTAACAGCCTACTACATACTGTGTTTTAGTTCACTGTGAGATAAATTTCCAAAATCTATCAGCCATAGTTGCATACAGGTCATTCAGTGTATCCTAACAGAGAAATTTGTGCCAGAAAACAGTAAATTGAATCCCAAACTTCTGTCTCTCCGTTCTGGCACGGAGCCAGGCAGCTGCACTCTGATCAGTATTATTTTTTTAAATCTGAGAAGACCGTATTTCTCATGAGTGGGCGTGGCTTCAGCATATTCAACAGACACGCCCACACCATCCTAGAGCAGACACTGATGCCTCATTTTTTATGATACTGAAGCTTAAGTTTAATTTAAAGATGTTTTTCATGACTGAAATTTGGCCCTGTGGTTCATTACAAGGGATGAGTATCAAAATCCAGTATTGACATAGTAACTATACCAATACATCCATACCCCATCACTCACATGAAGGCAATACAATCCTCTGGAATTTGTGTGATTTATTTCAGTTATTTATTTGAGTGTTTCCTTTTCTTATCCTATATTTGACTGGAAACTGAAAGATATTTTGGCGACTCATTTATGATACCCAGACAGCTTTTAGTCTCCCCCTGACTTTCAACATTTTTCCTCTCAAAAGTATTTATGTAGGCACCCTTTAGGGACCGGTACCATGTTAAAAGTATCAATTTAGGCACCTTTTAGGCACTGGTACCATGTTAAAAGTATCGATTTAGCACCAGTATCAGAAACAGCCTAAACGATACCCACCCCTATTCATAGCACAGCTGCATTTCTCAAACCAAACCTAAAATAGAGATTTTTTTTTTTATCACTTTACAGGGACTTAAGATAAAAACTAGAACCTTTTGTTGTCAATGCATTTGAACATTCAGATTTCTGCCTTTTCTTTTGCCATTATTCAGTGTTATTATTTTTTACTGACACTGAAGGACTTTGCACAAAGTTCAAATTTTGGTCCAAAATTGCTCCACATTAAAAAGAAAAACAATTTCAACTTGTGTTCAACACATATGGCCACTTCAAAACTGTCTTTTCATCATCCAGTAAAGCCGTTTAAAATGGTGATTGACTATTAAAAGCAGTCACTGCAGCTCCTTTTTTCCCCTCTCTCTGGCACTGAAACTTAAAGGGATATTTCAGGATTTGTGAAGTTAGTTGTATGAGGTACTTGGCTATAGTAGTGGCATTAGCCTCCAGTGATTTCTGTTAAAGTTGCTCCTGTGGTTATTATGAGCTCAGAGAGATCCACTGCATGGGGGCTATAAATGGGAACATTATATCCGCGTAGTTTAACGAGTTTTATGTAAAAATGGGCCAAGAAAATATGTTGGCTTGCCTGTATGCTGTGCTGAAAACATAAAGCACTTCATTTCTCCCCCCAAAAAACCCTCGGTGTCAGGCACTAATTTACGATGCAGCTTTTGACATTTTGTCTCCTTTCACCTCTGCACACTGATATCCTCTGATCAGCTGTGTGGGTCTGTGGATTTCTACGGTAATAATAACACCACACCAAGATGAAACAAAGATAACATGAGCGATTATGACTCGAGTGATGCTGATGTGCTGTTCACTGCAGGTACGAGAGGATGTTTGTGTGTACAGGAGTACACCGGAGGAGAACTTACATAGATGGAGAGTCAGAGAGAGAGCAGAGAAACTTCATTTGAAAGTTTTGAGCAGGAGAGATCCCAAGCATGAGTTCACATTATCCCTACCTACACCTCCAGGAAGAGTCAACTGCTTGCAGCTGGCTGGCGGTGCCTGCTGCCAACTAGCTGTCTGGGGTGAAATTACACCACAAACTACCGCACCAACAAAGTCAATTATTAATAAAAAAATATTAAAAATATTGATACAGTGAAATATGGCGGAAATCAGTGTGTCGATATTTTCTTACACTCCTTTTACACAGACATGACTACATTTATCTAATTGAAAAATAAACTTAAATCTGACATTCAAAATTGTACTATGACCAAAACTTGAATCTGAAAGTAATGACAAAATATTACAAATCTTTGCGGATAAACATATGAACCCATGAACCATTTAAAGCAAAGATATGTTTTGACCTGTAAAACAACAAAACCTGTGCTAAAAGTTCCAGCTACATAGCACTGTTTAAACCAGAAGAAATATGATTTGAATATGGACAAAAAAAAAAAACGTTTAACAACTTTGTTACTGTATTTTTAGTATATACAGGTCTGTGTGTATTGATAGTATGGTTGCAAGATATATAAAGGGTGCAAGACTGCTCACTACACATGATGAGAAGTATAAGATATATAAGGGTGTGGCCAGCTTTACATGAAATACGATCTTTTGATAAAGTTGATTAGTGCTAAATGTGCATATGAGGTGAGTGAGCCTCCTTTCTTACAGTATCTGAGTTACAGCGCACATATTCATTACTACTACATCTGAGTACAGAAAATAGATGACATTACCAATTAGTACAGTAATAGGTTAATTGGTGCATATATGCATATGAGATGAGACATTTTACCACAGTGCTTTATGTTACAGTTTGTATAATCTATTAGTGCAAATATGCATATGAGGTGGTCCTGGGGCCAGAGTGGGCTTGACAGCAGCTTTAGAGTCCAAGTACACTTACGCACAAGGAATTTGACTCTGGTTAGCTTTCCTCTCAATGTACAGGCAGCAAACATGACATACAAATTTACATACACTTGCAAAGTGTTACCATTAAGATTTAGATATGTAGCTTTTGTTTGTATTATTTCTAGTCTAAATCATTTTTAATGCAGTAACAAATCAAGGTACTTGTTAAAAGAACATTACCAGACACTGATGATGACAGTGAGAAGGGATGGAAGTACAAGGAGGAGAAAAAAAGAAAATGCATGAATAAATAAATGTTCAGTGTTTAAGTCAGTCAAAAGCTTCCTGTTTTACTATCATGTACAGTGAAGATAAACCGCACCCAGGTCCTTGAGAAATAGATCCAGCATTCCAGGAACTGCTTGAGGTTATTCTAAGAAATGCCTGAACTTTGGCAACAATAAGAGGAGAGAAATTCAAACTTGCATCATTTGATTTTCCTTGTGTTGAGTAACACTGAAACATCTTGAACCTGAAGTTTAGATGAACCTTTTGCTTAAATATTCAAACAATTACAGAAAATGACTCATATTAGTTGTGTTTATAGTATTTAAAGCAACAAAGAGAGGGTAAGGCCTTCACCACTGACAGACTGAAGTAATCAAACCCTGAATGATTACCTCAGATCAATAAAACGACCCGCTCTGAAAAGCTCAGCCAGCAAACTCAGCCTGTCAATAGAGGCGACAGGAGTGAAGAATGACTGCAAGGCATCAAGGACAAAGGAGGTCACACACCAACACTGTTGGACAGGCGAAGCTTGTCATAAACAGAAACACGTCGGGCTGGATTTTCTTCATGACTGAAACGCTGAGAAGAAGACTTTCAAACACGTTTTATAAAATATGTGGAGTCAAGGTGAACAGGATTATGCAAAGTTGCTGTTTCTGCAGCTCTCTTGATGTTAAAAGCAAACTCTGCCAAGAACAGAAAAAAAGAGGAGTCAACACAACAAAACTTCTACTTCTGAGTGAAAAAAAACTCCTACAGATTCTTGAGTCATCAGAAGAAAGACAGTGAATGCCAAGTAAATATTCTTAGAAAGTTAAAACAATTCTATAAAAAATGTCAAATGAAAGTTATGTGTGTCTGTGGGCCAGATTGAGCTTCTTTTTGTTAGCTTCATTTGAGCCATTATTCAAAGCAGTTCCTGTCTGCAGTGACACAGATTGGAAAATCCCAGGCTTTCTGTCTCTCTTTCTCTCCATTATCAGCTACTCAGGCCTTCTCCTGCATGATCTTAGCGTTAAGGCATGCACAGTTTAACCCAGTGTGGTGTGACTATAGAACAGCCTACCATTGGTTGTCACAGTCGGTCACAAAGCATTCTGGGAGACACAATAGCAGTTGGCTGCTAGCGACAGAAACAGTTAAAAATGGATTAAAAATGGATGACAAGACGTTCAATGTCAGCTTTACTGGTGTGGATTTATTCTTCAAAGACCCAAGTCACCCAAGTTCGAGTCTAGCTAGAGAAGCTACCATAAGGGATTCAAAGGCATGGGTAGAATGACACAACGGCTAGTATCAAGAGGAAATGAAGTAAGTAAGATTTTCTTGAAAAGTCCCGCCCTTCTCAAACACTCTGTATGGGAAGTTTCCCTGATGAATGTGAATCATATGCCATGTAGTAGACATTTTTTTCTTATCAGCTCCTTCTGTCACCATCGTCTTCTGTCTGTTAGCCTCAGACGACGGTTCAAACAGCACAGATTAACTAACTGGCTTCTTTTTAGTTGAGGGTGGGTGTATGAACGAGTGCCGTAAAGCTAAACTTACTTCTCATGAGAAGTGCAGCCAGGGTACATGGTGGCAGAAGACCATTATACACTTGGGGATGGACGCCATTCTCCCCGTTACAGTTTCGCACTGTTAGATTGAATCTATCATTAAATGTGGAGCAGTTGCATGTTGCTTTTTCCCTCTATGCTGCTCCATTCCTGTCTGTTAACACCTATATGGTCTGTGTCTGACCTTCAGTTCAGCTAGTCTGCTTGTCCGCACCCTCCTGAGTAAACCCAGTTTAATCTGACATCCCGGATAACAATCCTATTAACATCCGCCTCATGTTTCTCACAACATGAGACCACCCAGCAGGCCCGGTCTAAGAAGGAGACACGTCTGAACGGCTGAAAAATGTCAGGTTTATTTCTCAGCCCGGTCCTCTCGCACACGGCTCACTCAGGCCGTTTTTTTTTTTCCTCCTGAGGTAATTATGACCACAGCTTGCATGGAGCTGTATCATTAGCAGTAATTGCACACAGCATCCCTCCACCATGTGCCTCCCTTTTTTGTCCCAGATTTATGCTGCACTGATCCATGAAAGAGCAGACTTTCTGGGTTTTATAACAAGAACATGTGGATGTTCAGCTCTGGGTTAAGTCAAGGAAATACACGGATTACTGCAACTCACAGTGTTTGTCGTGTCAACAGAATGTGCATAGTATGTGTATGTGTGTTGTTATATCAACAGTGGGACAGTTGTTCCCGCCTGTACTGTTGTGGAGCCGGTTTTTGTGCCAGTTGAAAGAAGAGCTGGTCATTTTGAAATGTAAACAGGATCTGCCTGTTTCATCTTTACAGCAGGAAGAAATATTAGATTCACAACCATCTTCACCTGTGTGGAGATGAAGCTCTGCCAATACAAAACATCTTCAACAACACTTTTTTGGCGGTGTGTTGAGGCAGACTGTTGTATCTTTAGGCAAGTGAAAATAAGTAGGGCAAACATTATTACTACTATACAACAACTAAAGACACTATAGCATGCATTACAGACTTTGTTTTTGCATGGATGTTAACTTGGTGTGCCTTTACACTTTCGCTTGACCTTGCCTTGGGAAAGCAGAGTTTGAAAACCACTGCTGTAGAGTATCAGAGAGCTACAGTAGTCAGCAGATCTTCATGCACTACATGCATGAAAACACAACTATTTAAACTGAATTATGCCTTAAAAGGTTAGGTATAATGATGAAAAACACAATCTACAATGAAATATACTACTGCTAATTTTTACAACTCATTTACAAAACTGCCCTGTATTTCAGAAAATATAGACCAAATGCAGTAAAACTCCTTTCAAAGATGTTTACAAGGCAATAATTTAACCTCAAAATGCTAGAAAACACAAGTATAGTATTTCTTTGCTCCCAAACATTTATGATAATGGCTTGGATCAAAAATAAACAGTACAGTTTCACAGGAAATGTATGCTATACACCGCAAGTTTTCACAAAAACTTAAAATGAAGAATGAATATTTTGATTTGTTTTTAATAGAATTGAAACGCTCATTATTTGATTTCATGTCTGTTATTATCTGAAAGAAAACTATTGGTTCATTATAAATCTTCAGCACTCTTTGAAAATAAAATCATGACATATTTAGGAGGAAATGCCTCACAATATAAGCTGTTCTGTGTGTCTGTGTTTTATATGCAGGATGCAATGAGTGGTGGACAAATGAAGAACAGGATCTGGACACTGTTGAGATGATTAGAGGTGGCTGGGTGGAGGAGGGGCATTACAATGAGTTTTAATACCAACCTGACACTGGGAAAAAGAAGGGCAATCAGATTTCTGACAGCATCATGATGACAAGTCAACAGAGGTCATGGAGAAGGCTGAGTGGCTAATTACCAGAAATAATGCATGCCAGCTGATCAGAGGTGCAGGAAGAGAGAGAGAGAAAGAGAAGACAGACAGGCAGAGAGAGTGGCATGAATTAATCTTAAAGAATGAATATAAATATAATCTTGCACTTCAAATTCAGAAGATTTAATATGAAGCACATGGCAGACTGATATTATTGCACAAACAGGCTATTCATCTGTTTTACAGAATTGAGCCATATGTTCATGCCCAATTAAGTAACATGCCCTAGCTATCCTAAAAACTTCTATTACATGGTTTGCTTAAATTTTGTTTCACATGTATTTGCAAATTCTGCAGCAGAATGTTGAATCTTGGTGAGAAACTAGAGTTTAGTTTTAGATGTGTTCTGGTTTTAATTGAAGCACCAAGAAACGAATGAATCTTTCATTGCTCCAGTGGGAATAATCCTCGCACTGAGAGCAGATAAATATAAATGAAAGAAGACTTCAACACACATAGGAAGGCAAACATTGCTTAACAAATGTATTAGACCACCTGTCATATTTGTCTCAAGGACCATCCAGCATCATGAAGTGCTTTAATGCAGACTCTTTCATTTTCAGTCAGCTCTCCACGTTTTACCATTTTGAACAGGAATGAGGGATTTCAAACTGAATTCACCCAAATTTGAGCCGGCTCACTGGGCTTCTCTGAGAAGTCAGAAATGAATCAAGCATAACATTCAACCACTAAAACTCATTTCTCTGTTCAGGAATGCAAGTAAATAACTATAATCTGACATATTAATCAAGAAATATTACTGTGCTTTACTGTTTTTTCAGTTTTTTTGTAAATCAGTACATTTGAAAATTCATGGATAACAATAATAATTATATTTTAGCATTAAAAATATCATTTGGGTTAAAGAGCTTCTACATATTGGTGTATTAACCATTGCAGAAACATGAAAAAATGATTTTGGTAATTACCTATGCTGTTAATTTAGGGCAGCTGTGGCATAAACCTTACTTTGGTTAGGGTTAGGGTGGTCTAATAAATTTGTTAAGCACTGTATAATCACATAAAACAAAATGATTTTAAAAAATACACCTAAATAAAAGCTGCATGATGAGATGAAATAAAGAAAGTTTAATAAAATGCCAAGCTTATCCTGTATTATGAGAGCTTGTTGAGCAGCTGAATGTTCTTTAGCACATTAGTGAGTATTAGCTGATGTGAGGAAACAGTTTGCAAAGTAAAAGAGGAATAATCCAATCTGTCTAAGTTAGGGCTATAGGCATTTATGCACTGATTGCAATTCAACTAAGGTCACAATATGTGCATTCATTTTTTAAAAGGAATTTAATCCCAGTAACTTGTTATTTTTTTATGAACTTGAAGGGGCGAGTCCAACAGCAGGACAGGATAACCCCCCTATAGAGTCTCAACAATGGTGGTGGTGGCGATCGGAGGAGTAGGATAAGGAGCAAGGACTTCAGAGGAGCTGGAGCTGAAAATCGATGAAATTGCTTGGAGGTGGTGATGAAGGGATGCAGGATGGCATGAAGGAGTTGGACCTGAACACTGATGAGATGTAATGGAGGTGGCTGGGGTGGAGGAGGGTTGTAGCGATCGCACTGAAACAACGGACGGACTGTGGAGGAGAGGAAAAAAGTGATTTTAGACGCCCATACCAGCTGATAACCAGAGCAGGAAAACAAAAGCAGGGGAAAGGGAGGTGAGTGATTATTAATGGATGAAAGGATGAATGGAAATGAAACGGTCTTTCTGCTTAAACTTATGCTAAGCTTCATTTGTGTTTGACGTCACAGCAATTTTGTGCAGCTGCACTGACCCTGACTGAGGAAATACTATTAAAGTAAACACTTTAATTACATGTCTGGTACCAATAAACATATTAAGTAGAGCTGTACTGAGCTGGTACCATACATGGAAATGTGTTTATCCAGAGGAAGTCCTTTGTACAGTCTCTCCCAAGGCAATGCCATCATACTATAGGTGATGGGTTAAAATGGTGATGGGTTCCCTGTTTCATAGGGTTTTTGCTCCTTGTGCTGTATTAAAGTTTTTCTACTTCTTGAACTGTTCAGCTTGGCTAGAATCTTATTCAGCCTTAGTACTCTGAGCTTTGAGGATCACAGGAGTTGATCCATGTCCAAGATGAGTTCCTGTATTTAATGAACTGATTGTTTTCAAGCACACTCATTAATATCCAAATAGAAATCAATAAGAAAGGAATTTAATGTCAGAATCACATACAATAGTAGTGTATGGATGCCCCAAATGCCGGTTTTGACTGAATAGGATTGGACATTTCCTCCTTCATACCCAGAGGACATCCCCCCACAGAGTGAGGGGGATGTTGGCTTCACTTCATAAAAACTCCCCCAGCAGGACAGATCTCTGAGCTCTCTGCTGTCCTGCCTGCAGCAAACACACTGTCTCGCTTTGTGTCTCACTTGTTTGTGCATGGGTGTGTGTTTGTGTGTCCCCACAGCGATGCTCTTCCTCCTCACCTGCACAGGGCGGCAGATCGACATTAAGCCACAGTCACTGAGCCTCAGATGGTGACGACTCGCCTGCAGGAAGAACCAGAATTAATAATAAAAGGGAAAAACCAATAGAGCTACAGCAGAAACAAACAGAAGAAGGAGCAGATGATTTTATAAAGACTCAACGTTTGATTCACTACGACCTTTACATGTGAGGGAGGATCTCTCAGAGTTTAGGAGAGTCCTGTTTGATCACCTTATGCTTTATGAGCTACAGACAGTTTGTCAAACAGCTTGGCTCTAGTTTTTGTGCATCGTTACTTTGATTTGGAATCCTCCCATTACTTTATTTTGTTATGTGTAGAAATTAATGTTATCTTGGCTCAACCTTTATGAACAGACTGAAAGATCTAAGACCTAATAAAGGAAAACAAAACAGCCATGCAGATGGTTTTCAGTTAAGACAAAGTGTTAGTGTTAGCTAATTAATGATTTAAATCAGGGGTGTCAAACTCGTTTTGGGTCTGGGGCCGGATTTGCTCCAAGAAGACATCCTGTGGGCTGGACTATTTTTTAGCGGCATCAGTACAACCAAGGGCTGATATTTAGACTGCTGTAATATTTGTAAATATAATTCATTCAATATTAGATGCACATAACATTTAATGAGTGCTGCATGTTCACACACTAAAGGGTTTATCAGCTACTGTAGACAGAGGATTTACTTGCAAGTAATCTAAACAGGTCAGGCAAAAATATGCTGTCCTTGTATCACATGGCAATTTTTTTTAGATGTTAATGTTCTTAGGACCCGCTGATGATGAATTTACAAGACAGGAATGTAAACTTGATTAGAACTGACAGAATAAAAACTCTGGAACAGGGATGAGAGAGCAGGGATAGACATGCAGGAAAGGGCCACAGGCCGGATTCGAACCAAGGCCGCTGACGTACATCAGGCACACCTTAAACCACTAGTCCATCTGCCCCCCAAACTTAACTCCTGAACACGTGTCTGAGCCCCAAAAATAGTTCTTCCATATGTCTGTTCTATCTGAATCTCACTGACATCCGTACATGTGCCATGAACTGAGGTATCGTAATTTTGGATTTTCAGCACTGATCCAAGACCAAACATGCCAGCTTTACATGTCATAGGACAGCCTGTGTCAAATTAGGATTAAATGTTCAGTTATTAAGAAAATTTCACTGTTATGAGAGGATTTTTTACCATTTGGTGAGACCTGGAGGTAAATATGCCATAGATTTATAGACGATGTCCCGTTTAAATGTAGCACGATTTCTCTTCTTGTTGACACAAAATGAAATTGTATGTTATTACTTTATATTTGTTGGCATTACAGATAAATTATAATGAAGGATTAAACCAGGCTGACACTGAAGAGAGTCACTCACCAAAGCAAGATACGATGTCACGGAAAGTATTTCTTATCCTGAGAGCAGCTGTTTTAATCCCTAACGGGGGAAGAAGTTCTGTTTTACAAGGCAAAAACCTCTCACATATGTTAAGGCCTTACAGGCAAGAAACAGGCCAGAGGTGCAGACTGGACTGGACTCTATGAGAGAGCAAAGTGCAGCTGTGCATGGTGGTTAAATTCTTCATCTTCAGAAATAAATAAATAAATAAAAACTCGACAAAACAAATCATTCACCTTCATTCTTAAAAATAATCAGTCTGTATCAACCTCTCTTTTGGACAGTGTGTTTGCTGAGCAGAGGTGATGAAGCAGCTGTGCTGCTGTGCGTCTTCTGGGATGTTCCTGCCTGCCCTCAAGAGGGTTCAATGTACCATATTTAACCCACTTTTTGCAACGTATTACCATCTTCTTTGCTACGATTCTAGATAGATCATGATAAATGAGTGAAAATTTGTATTTTAAACATCTAAATGAAAATTAACGTTTAAAAAAAAAAAAAGTTCTGTCTTTTTCCCCAAACATCTTGCAGGCCGGGTGACACCTGCCGGCCAGCTGGAAGTGGCCCGTAGGCCGTGAGTTTGACACCCCTGATTTAAATCATATGCACAGATACGCTGCTGGGATAATCGTCTAATACCATTGTTTTTTCCTGCTACTGATAGTGTTCAACTTTTCTTTGATTATTTGCCAGACAAAATGTCTGATAGCTGCCTAAATTTATGATAAAAGTTGCCTGCCTCCATTTTGTGGGCATGCATACTGACATGGCTGGAGGTTTACCATCAGCTGTAGTGCAGCTTTCTGCCTAGAGGTTAAAGAGAAAGAGACACTGTGCAGATTCTTTAGGTTTTCTTTTTTGATGAAAAAAGTAAAGAAAAATATGACAAAATGCTTTCAACTCATAGATTATATTTAAGAAAATGTTACTCACTCTCCCTCTGGATGGGGAGTGAGTCTCTGCCTCAGGTGTGGGCCTCTAGTTAGGGTAAAAGGGACCGTATGATAGACAAGCAGATTTGTGCAGCATCAGCATTGTGCTGCACTGTTGTGGTGAAGGATCTAAGCTGTAAAGCAAAGCTTTTGATTTACTGGTCGTTCTTCTTCCCAACCCTCACCTGTGGTCAGGAGCTCTGGATGATGAATGAGAGTGCGGACACAAGGGGCCAAAATGATTTTACCCAGGAGGCTAGCTGGGCTCAGCCTAAGAGATGGGGTGAGGAGTTCAGACACCTGGAGGGGCGTCAGAGTGCAGCCACTGCTCGTTTGCATAGAAAGGAGCCAGTTCAGGTGGTTTGGGTATCCAATCAGAATGCCTCCTGGGCGTCTCCTTTAGAGGTCTTCTGGGCATGTACAACTGCAAGGTGACCTTGGAAAAGTCACAGAATGTGCTGGAAGGATGATATATCCTGTGAGGGAATGCCAAGCGATTACCCAGAGGGAGTTGGAAAATGTCAGTGGGGAGAGGGATGTCCGGGTTGACTTTTTTATCCTTTATTTTAGCAGAAAGAACCCACTGAGACCAAGGTCTCCAGGAGAACCCTGTATCAACGCAATAAAAACAGAATAAGAAAAACAAATATTACATGTTTAAAATAGTTACCAAACACGATACATTCATAATCACAAATCTATGCGTGCAAACCGTGGTAAATAGAGCACGTTTTAAAGCAGCTGCAGTCACTTTCCTCACATAGTCCAAACACAACCTATACAGTGCCTGACAGGTTGCACAGGTATCAGGCATGAACAGACATTTTCAAGTCCAGCCGCAAATTCTGTATTAGATTGTGGTCTGGGATGTAACTCTGCCACTCCAGAGCATTCACCTTGTGGTCTTTAAACCTTTTCTGTGTAGCTTTTTTCAAGTAATGGTTTTGCTGGATAATAAAGCTGTACTTTTCTTGCAGACTGAATAGGATTGTCCTAAAGGGTTCTCCTAAATTTACCCTCAACCTTTACAAGCCTCCCAGGGCCGACTGCCAAGAAGGATTCCCACAGCATGATGCTGCCACCACAGCTTCATAGTAGGGATGGTGTGTTCGTGGTGATGTGTGGTGTTTGGTGTGTGCCAAGCATAGTGTCTTGTCTGATGGTCAAAAAGCACAGTTTTAAAGAACTTTCTCCTTTTGGTGAACTCTAGTTCAGATTGAATCTGAGTTTTGTTCAACAGTGGATTTTTTTCTTCACGACTCTCCTATAAACCTTTGACTGGTGAAGAACCTGGGCAACAGTTGTATGCAGAGTCTCTCCCATCTCTGCAGCTGAAGCTCTTAACTCCTTCAGAGTAGTCATAGGGGTCTTGGTAGCCTCTCTCACTAGTCTCCTTCATGCCTGGTCACTCAGTTTGTGAGGACGGCCTGATCAAATGTAAACTTGCCATATTCCCTTTATTTCATAATTCAACTGAACTCTTGGAGATGTTCAGTGCCTTGAATTTTTTTTTGTATCCATCTCCTGCCTAGTACTTTTCAACAGCCTTTTCTCTGAGTTACTCGGAGTGTTCTTTTGTCTTCATGGTGTAATGGTAGCCAGGAATACTGATTAACCAGTGACTGGACCTACCAGACAAAGTGTCTATACTTCAATCACTTGAGACACATTCAGTTCACTCAGGTGATCCCCATTTGATTAATCCTTAGAGTACTAGCACCAATTGGCTAGACCTCTGTTGAAATAGGTCAGTCACTATAAAGGAGGAGAACATTTTTTTTAAAACAAAATGAATTATATTGACTATGAATGATTTATAAATTCAATAAGAAGGTAAAACATCCAAGCGGGATGAAGACTTTTTAAAAAAGTTATGCCTGCCATGTTGGGCGGTTCATGGTCAGAGGTAAAGAAATTTCCCTTAAACTCAATCCAGTACTACAAGATGTAAACTCCTAGAATCCTAGGAATCATAGGAAACCTACACAGACCACATTTCTCTATTTGTTCTATGTATATTGAATATATGGCTGCCCACATCCCTGTTTTCTTGTGTCTTAGGCCTGTTCTCCTCCTGTTTTGTTATTTCTCCAAGGAAAATCCCATCCTATGCATATAATAAAGGCTAATATGTTTCATCATGCTAAATCCCTGTGTATTTCAGAACCTAAATGCTGGCAAGCATGTATGTGAAAATCAAACATAGTTTTAAAAACAATCAATTTGTGTTTGATCTGAGATTGTTCTGTGTCAGCTTTGGCTTTGGAAGGAAACATGAGTGCAGAGTTATGAAATGAGAGCAGCTGTGGGGGAGGGGAGATCCACAGCTGAGTCTCTGCAGAAAAAAAAAGATCTGAACCAGAGACAGACAGAGCAGGGTAACCTCACCTTCACAGAGCGCCCGTCCTCATGAGCAGAGCGTGAGTCATTATGCAACGGACATGCTGAACCGTTCCTATTTATGACACGGAGGTTACAAATCAACACGTGTGTCACGGCCTCAGATCAGGAGGAGAGATGGATGAGGAGGGCAGAGAGGAGGAAGACACAAGGAGAGAGAGAAATAAAGCATGTAGAGACAACAGAATAATGGATTTATCATTAAATGTGACAATAACCAGGCTAGCTCATTGTCTACTCAAAGATACTATCACAGAACTGCTGGGTGTGTCTAATAAAGATCTCTATGAATTATTTTACATGGTTCATTTATGCAACAAAGGCACAAAAGACCAATGTAGCAGCACTGTTTTAGCTTCATGAAATCATGAAACCATGCTAATGTTAGTATTTAGACAATACCTAACTAACAACACTCAGCTTTGATTGCATAAGACAGCAAAAAAGTAATGAGAGTTAAATCTCAGGCACCAGAAAAGATAGCTAAGACTAGACTGAATGCCAACATTAATTGTTGTTACTTGGAGGTAGCTGATAGATTAGCAAAAACGTAGTTTATAATCCTTGTAGACAACATGATTACATGAAAACCTAGCTTCCTCTGTGCAGCAACATTCAATATTAATTTGTATTTCAGACATTTTGAAATTTTTGCACTGTAACTATAATACTGTTAAGATTATCTTTGATAAACTTAAAGCAAAATGCAATTTTAAATGATGACTCCATTTATTAAGGGGTAAAAATCCAAACCTACCTGACTCTATTTGAAAAAGTAATTGTTCCTACAATTAATTTATGTCAGAGCATGAATTATCTGTGACTAACCACAGTTTTGGAAAGCTGAGTTCAGTTTCACCAGGCCTGATTACTTCCATACCTGTTGATTCAAGAAATCCATTAAATAAAACCTGTCTGACAAAGTGAAGTAGGCTAAAGGATCTCAAAAAGCAACATAATGCTGTGATTTACAGTAATTCAAAAACAAAGTCATTGGTATCTATCAGTCTGGAAAGGATTATAAACCATTTTTAGGCTTTAGGACTCAAATGAACCATGGTGAGAGCCATTATCCACAAATGGAGAAAACTTTGAACTGTGGTGAACCTTCCCAGGAGTGGCCGCCCGAACAAAACTACCAGAGCGCATTCACAACTCATCCAAGAGGTCACAAAAGAACTTAAAACAACATCTAAAGACCTGCAGGCCTCACTTGACTAAGGTCTGTTTTCATTGTTCAGTAAGAACGAGACTGAGCAAAAATCACATCCATGGGAGAGTTCCTAAGCCAAAACCACTGCTGACCAAAAAGAACATAAAGGCTTGTCTCACGTTTGCCAAAAACCATCCTGATGATCCCAGAGACTTAAAGGAAAATATTATGTGGACTGACAAGACAGAAGTTGAAGTTTTTGAAAGGTGTGCGTCTTGTTACATCAGCATTTCATTTAAAGATCATCGTCTGAACAGTCAACATGGTGGTGGTGTGTGATGGCCTGGGGCTGCTTTGCTGCTTCACGACTTGGATGACTTCTCTGAGGGAGAATGTCCGGCCATCAATTCATGACCTCAAGCTTGAGCACACTCGGGTTATGCAGGAGGACAATGATCCCAAACACACCAGCAAGTCCACCTCTGAATGGCTTTAACAACACACAAAAATGAAGGTTTTTTAGAGTGGCCTGGTCCAGGCTTAAATCTGATAGGGATGCTTTGGCAGGACCTTAAACAGGCCTTTCATGCTGGAAAACCCTCCAGTGTGGCTGAATTAAAACAATCCTGCAAAGAATAGTGGACCAAAATTACTCCACAGCAATGTGAAAGACCCACTGCCAGTTATTGCAAATGCCTGCCTGCAGATGAAGCCATCTAATACCACAATAACCACAGCCAGTTATTAGGTTTCAGGCAGGCAATCGCTTTCCACATAGGGCCAGATACTGTAGGTTTGGATGGCTCGTTTCCCTTAATAAATGAAATCACCATTTAAAAACTGAATTTTGTCTTCACTCAGTTATCTTTGTCTAATATTAAAAGTTATTTGATGATCTTAAATATTCAACTGTGACAAATAACTAAAAAAATAACTCTGGGGGAAGGCAAAGACTTTTTCAAAGCACTGCATAGTGAGTCCATTCCCAGTTTGTAAATTATGGAGATGCTATGTAAATCAAAGTTTCACATGATCACACACACAAACTTAAATCTATTTACAAGTTATAAAAAAAGTGATTCAGATGTAAAGATCTAAACTTTTACATTAAAATCATGATCTTATTACAAGTCTTGAAAATAGAAAACGTGCTTGAAACTGTGTTTTATGTTTACAAAGACTTTAAAATGTTTGAATCTTATAACATCAGAGAACATACGTTAAAAATGCATCCTACTGTAGGGTGTTTTTATGATGTTCAGTGATTTCAGTGTCTGCCTTACATTGTTTATGTGGAAGACTTATTTATGAGTAACATAAAATCATGGTCACATGATGTTCCTGTTTCTGTGGGAGTAATGAGTGTTTGCTGCTGGATTGAACTAAGAGAACTTCTGTGCTGGAGTGTAACTGAGCAAGAAGCGGTTTTGGAAAGGCCCATAATGTACCACAAAAAAGTGTAAACTCTCAGCTGACAGTGGTGTTAGCTGGGATAGACTGAACAGACTTATCCAACAAGTTATCAGTTGAACTAACTGGTGTTGGGAGGTAACACACAACAAAGTAATCTGTTAGAGTACTCAGCTGCTTAAGGTAATCCATAGTTACATTTTCATAGAAGTAGTCAGTTACTTAAAGAAAAATCCCCAATTTTCTGTCTCTTCTATGGCCACAAACAGAGAGAAAGAAATAAACAAGCCCCTCATAACATCTGCACTGTTTGGCCTTCTTTATCTCCTGTATCTCATACAGGATATACAGACACATTCAAGGGCAGACATGGCATCGTTATGTTGTTTTTACAACTGACAAGTGCAGCAAGAGGTTAAAGGGTTTTAATATTTAGTTATGCAAAAGAATTCTTATGTGTTATTTTTAGAGGTAGGTAAAGCAGTGAGGTAAAGCATTACATTTCTCAGTATGTAACACAGTAATGTAACAAGTTGCTTTCAAAAGTTACACTACCTGACACAAAAACTAACATACCAAAAGTTAATGTGAACAGATGCTAGCGTTTTTATTTGAAATCTTAGATCCTCTGAAACTTTGAACTTCATTTTAAAACTGAGATATCAATAGCTAACACTAGCATTCCTGCTACTTCTAGCTAACATGACCTACTGTTGGCAGACCAAAGTGCATAAATGTACATAAGTATAATATCGGTAGCATTTGGAGAATTTAGGGTCTTCTCAAACATGAAGAAATAAAACTGTAAACATCTGTCAGATTTCAAGAGTAGTCCACCTTCAGACTGTAGCTCCCAGAAGCCCCTCCCACAGACACAACTTTGAGAGGCTGCGTCTATCAGAACAGAAAAAACAACAAAACGTTCAAAATAAAATCAAAGTTAACTTCCTGTTAGGTTAGGGTAATGGTTAAAGTAAGGGTTTGGATACCAAAAGTTAAAAACCTGACCTGCAAAAACCAATTTACAAAATATTTAAAGGTTACATATTATGCAAAATACACTTTTTCAGGCTTTGCTCAAAATAATGTGCCCCTGGCCCATCCACAATCCCTCCAAGAATCAGACCCCCCCCCCATCTCCACCTTTTAAAAAATGTGTGCTGAAACAAGCCGTTCTCACATTTTCCCCTCATGATGTCATGTGGGGTGCTAGCCCTGCCCCCGGTTCGGTTGGCCCTCCCCGCTTGGAAGTGAGTTCCGCCCTCCTTTCCTGATCCTCCATTAGGCCACATCTATTTCCTGAGAGGGGGGGAGTCAGACAGCTCATTAACATTTAAAGCCACAGACACACAAGCCTCTGAGACCAATAAAAACTTGTCCTAAAAGGGTAAAATATGTGACCTTTAATAAAGCTGAGTGAACAGTGTGCCCTCAGGAAAAAAATCTCATCCTACTTGAAAATGCTATGACGTTGCATTTGCCACTCCAATAGCTGCATATGCTAGGTAGATCATGAAGCTACATACCTAAGAATAGGTTATAGAAGATCACAGATATCTATATTAATGATGCCAAAAAGCTAACATTTGCTATGCAGTGACATCATCTATGCAGCTTTGGCTATGTTTGCTAAATCTACACTTCACTGGCTTGCATAGTAACATTAATTAGATAGCATAGAAATGTTAGCTTAGCTAAGGCTAACGAAGCTAAAGCAGGTCACCCTTTGTGTATCTACTTCTTAGAACTTTTTAGCCCTGGGCTTGACCTCTGAACTTTATCTGTTGAATTTATGAAATGATGCTTAGTCTGGAATGTTTGTAATGTAGTCATTTCATGGATGTACCTGCCAGACTATTCAATGAATGAAGTTAAAGGGAAAAAAAAGGAAACTGTAAATACATTGCACCTTTAAATTACGGTACTTGCTTTCTGACAGAGATGGCATCTCATGTTAGACTGTTGTAGATTTACAGCTTTAATATTTCAAAAAAACTGAAATACTGCATGCCATTTGGCTTTCTTTTCAGAGTTAGATGAAACTAGAACATGAGTGCCTTCCTTTTTTTCTCTGATATTAAATGCGGGCTATTCCTCATCTTAAAAGGTTAAACTTAGATAAAAGCTGAAGCGACATTTAATAATCGTGACACAAGTTATAGATCTAAATATCGTTGGCTTTCTTTAGACCAAACATCCAAACATTCAAATGGTCTCAGTCTTGACAAAGGGGCCCATCCACAACAGCAGGTTTATTGCTTTATATTTTATTTTATGTACAGTACATGTAAAAAAAGAAAACAAAAAAGTAGCCAATAACATTGACCAACGTGGGCAACAGTAGATCGCCGTGTCGCTCACACATAGGGAAGTCCTGACGACCGTTTTTCCTCTCAGGCGTACGAACATGTAGACTCTTCCCACTCCTCAGTGAGTAAGGCTGCCTGGAAACAAGCCGAGCTCAACAGCAAACAGTCAAACCCAAGATTATCAGAACAGGTGTGTGTTACCTGCCCACTCCCCCTCCCCTGATAAACACACTCCTCTCATTGAGCCTCAAACTGAACTCCGTGTTCCCAGACAGGCAGGGAGGCGACGGCTGGTTGGCTGTGTGCAATCTTCTTAACACAGACCTCCATGTTGTCCCTTACCTTCGCTGCCCACCCCTCCCTCTGTTTGAACAGTGCTGCTTTCAACGCAAAGGTCACTAAAGGTCAGCGTTACAGTCTGCTTCAGCCCGATGACTCAGTAGCTACAGCCTGCAGCAACCGTCAGCGAGCTTCTGTTCGGCACACTGAGCCGCTCGATTCACAGTTTTCTTACAGCATGTTGTTACATTTCATTTTCTCCCAATGTCACTAATAAAGCTCTGACTGATGATGCATACGGGGCTTTGACACATCTGTCCACCAAGGTTTCTCTAGTGGAAATTTAAAGAGGAATTCAAGGAGTTTAAGACCTCAGTCCAATTTTTTATGTTTTGGGTTAACATGACTTGACATGCAAAAAGTTTGGAAATTGCTGCAGTAGATTTTTTAGTCTGCAGGCATAAAACAGGTCGTCATGGCTGCCACATGATTCTTGGAGGAAATGCGGTTTCACAATATTAACGATACGTTGTCATTCTTGTCACAGACTGGTTCAGAACGTTATTTCAAATGTTTGACAACATTACAGAAAGGATCCCTGCAGAGACAGACATTTATTTATGCTTTTCAGTTAATCAGAATCAGATTTTAATCCATCTTTTCCAGCCACCACCTAACTCTGTTGACATGAACCGCAATTTCCAGAGGGTCCATGTGTGCTATTCCACCTGTACCATGCACACCAGAGCAAATAGTGCACTATACAGTAAATGCTGCGTTTCCTCAGCGTATGCCATGTGGATCCAAAAGTGATGTGCCAAAAGTGCCATCCACTCTGCTCCATTGGAGATGCCTCCTGAGTCTATTTTCAATGGCGTGTCTTCCAGCATGCTAAAAACAGAGCAAATCTACCTAGACACAAAGTCAGATACCAGATGCCTGCCAATTGTCTATCTCATCTCTGCATCAACATAAAGTCAAAACAGGAACCAAATGAACTGTACATCAACCTCAGTAAGACAAAGCAATGTGCTGTTCATGCATAAGCTATGTGCATGAACTTGTGAACTCATGAACTTTTGATCCAGCTGTGCTGAGCAGTGCTTTTCTGAGTTCTGCTTCAGAAACAGGCCCAGTAGGCAATCCTGATCCTGAGTTTTGAGGTCATTTTACCTGCCTGAATACTGGAATTTTAAGTCTACCAATGCCTGAAATTATTTGTTTGAACTAAATGTTTGATTTTGATATTTTAAGTATCAAAAATCAGTTCAGGATGCACTTTCCATACCCATTTCTTTCATCTGAAAGTGGGCTTCATCATATATACCACTGTGACCAAAAAGCAAGTATAAAATCCTGTGACACGTCAACATCACAATAAATGCCACTTGTTGGAATTAAAAACTCCTCTCCACTTACGGTGCATTACATATAGCTTAAAACATGCTGGGATACACAGCGACAAATTCAAGGCTGGCGTTGCCAGATTATACTATCATTTCTCCCTCATCAGGTCATAATCCCGCTTTTAAAGGAACCTGTTTGATCATGTTTAGTTTTGCACCTTGTGGGGTGTTGATTTCATTGAAAAGGCTCCTCAGTTAAACACGACAAGTGGCAGCGGTCAGGGTGACTTGCCAGCTGAGAGTTTATACTTCGCAACTATCAATGTTACCAGTAAGCCTGGAGCTGAACTACTGCACTGGACTGGACTTGTCTTGTTTCAACATTATACCAGCCCTGTTGAGAAACATCGGACATTGGCAAATGACGTGGCATGAACAGATATCAGTAGATTTTATCTGTTGTGTTAAATGAATATAATACTAACATCTGAAACTCTGGCTTAAGTTTTTTACTGAGCAGAAGTCTTTGGTTAGGAAAAATCATCTGATTTCATAGTCAAATATGAGAGAAAATGTTGGCATAGTGGGAGTCAATGTGAGACCAAAAGCAGTTAGGAAAACCATCAGCAATTAGTATTTTTGACATCTGCATTGGTATGGGCTCCGATTTTAACAATCTGTACATCTCTATCTCCACATGGCAAAAAAACACACGGTAGTAAAGAGCTTTACAGATGCATGGGAAAGCACATTGTGGACTTTGCAAAACAAAGTCACTCAGAAAGAAAGTTGCAATTATTTTTTACAGACTTTAAGGTTTTACAGCACAAAACTGAATCAGTGAAAGACAAAAAGGGAACCTTTAAAGGTACACACTGGAGGTGCACTGATTGTGGAAACAGATACTGATGTTTAATTTGTCAATTCAGCTGATACCAATACCAGTGTTATTTCCAGTACTTCTTTTGGCACAAGACTCCGACTCTGCCAGCATTTTTTTGTGTTTAGCCATGTAAACAGATCAGAGTTTTTCCAACAAATGACTTCCACTACTTGATAAAAAACTGCAGTTATGTGAACTATATACATATGTAATTGTTTGGACACAATAGATGAGCACTGGTAACTGACATCTGTAAAAGCCAAATGATTTGCTGATGGCTGACGATTTAACAGGACGTCATCAGGTGAAACCAGTATTAAACTGAGGCATCTATGCATCTCTAGCACAAGTGAGATAGCAACTCCTGTATTCCACTAGATATACCCCAGTTTTGCCAGAGTAATTATATGAAAGCTATTTGTGATTATAGAATCTTCTCGTTTGGACAAAGACCTGTCAGTTTAGGGGTCCTTTAATCAGTGTTGTCAGAAACTCTAAAAACAATCTGACTTTAAGATGGACATCCTCTGATTGGGCACATTTGCTCCCAAGGCCTTTAATGCAGCTTATTCAGCCTGTTTTACTCCTGTAGACTGGAGAAATTTAAAAGGGCAATTCCAAAACTTTTCACCTTCAAGTCATCTAGACTCTGAAATATGCCAACATTAGAGACCAGGCTAAAAAAAACAAGAATTCTTCCTTAAATATGTTTTTTTTTTACTAATTGAGAGAAATACACCAAATGCAGAATACAGTGTACACAACCATCCGTGTCTGGTGCCCCCAAAAATCGTACAATAAAATAAAATAAGTTTTTTGTATCTCCAAGGCCATGGATAGTCAACCACAAAGACTTGTGAGCTCCCCTGCCGCCTGTTAGGGCTGTAATCTCACATTAGCGTTTCAGACAGGGAGCTTACAGCAGGCCACCAAAGGTACAGATAAAGTGCTTTTTTTTTCTTAAACGTGACGCTTTAAATAAGTAAAGTGATGGAAAAATGGTTCTCAGGAAAAACTAGTGGGGAAGTTGGTTGACATGATGACACTCCTAAAAGGTAAAAATGAAATGGAAGAGAGACACAAGATGCTTTAGGAGAGGAATAAGAGTTCAGTATAAATACATCCACAGATCTGACAGAAGGCTACGAGGATGGAAACACTGATCGCTAGAGGAGCTGGAACAGTCAGACGGAGCCGTTCACAGTTTCAGAAGTAAGAGGGTTCAAGGTAAGACTTTTTAAACCTCCGTAAAAAGGTCTCATGTCCTTAGGGCTTCCTGTGGCTGGATGACCTCGCAGTGAACACATCAGCGCCGGCGAGGACCGTGATGAAGACAGCAGCAGATTGGGAGGTTTTGAGAGATTGAAGACAGTTGGTTCAGAATAAACCAGAACAGATAAATAAATACATTTGGGTCCTTGTAGTGTCGGCTCTATTGAAATATGATTAAATCTAGAAAATAAAAAAGAGGAATTGTTTAGTAGGCCATGAGATGCCTGGCCTTTTATTTGCTCCCTTATCCAGTCTCAAAAACACTCCGTGGCGGCCATTTTTCAACCAGCCATGTGGAAGAAAAAAAAAAAAAAAAAAGGAACGGCATATAAATAGTAGCCGTGGCAACCTCACGTACACCCTCCTGGGTCTTGATGACAGAGTCTGAGGATTCAGAGAAAAAGCCGTCGCTCCAGTCAGTCCTCAGCTTCTACACAAGAGAAGAAGAAAGAGCAGAGTTAAGACAACGAGCAAACATTTCGGGTCATACATCTGCTGTGGGGATTTTTTCGTGCTCAGCATGTGTAAAATATGTGCTTCTCAACAAAGTCATCTTGAGTTTATGGACACTAAAGGGAACGTCAGCTTCTTTCAAGGCGGATAAAACCTCTATGAAGCTGACAGAGCAGGAAACACTTCCTTTACAAAGCTGTGGAAAAAGGACCAAATATAGGCCCATCCTCACTCCTGACTGTGTATTCCTGCAACTTCAAGCAGCCACTTCTTGGCCAATGGGTCCATTACAGAATAAACAGAAGAGCTGGGAGCAGCCTGTCCGTCTCTTGTATCACTCAAAGACAATATTTAACCTCTGAGAGTGAGCCGAGGACATGCAGCTTGGCTACATGCAGAAAATGCACTCAGAAACCAGAGGAATACTTGGCAAAGACAACAAGAACGTCTCCTTAAAAGGGGGAATTTTGGTATGTTTAAACTTGGCCCTGAATTATTCATGTTTCTGGATTTAAAAAAGACTAATACTGTAGGTTCAAAAAGATTTACAGCGGCTCTAGTAGATCTCTAGCTTGCAGCCACAAAACAGGCTGTAATGGTAGTGTTGTAGTCCTTCACACCTGTTTCAGATGGAGCACGTGTCAAGCCTCATCTTCCTGCTGTTATAATCCTGTCTTAGTTTTACCTCAATAAAAGTCCCCACAAGTTACCAGGAAAATTCAGCATAAAAACATTCCATACAAACCAGGCAAGTGTCTTCACACAAATACTAAACCAGGCTTTGCTTTAGAAACTATAAACAGTAATGTAACCATACCAAGTTATCAAGCTTATAGCACATCCTCCTGATGTGGAAAGTGGGAGCTCCTGCAAAAGTTTAAGTTCAGAGAACACCCATAATAACCAGATGCATTTCAGCGTATGGCCTTCATCGGGTCAAACACGAGTCTTGTACTCTCTACATTCTATTTGTTACAAGTGTCTCTCATGCAGGCAGTCTGAAAGTCCTGAGTTGTTAACATGCAAGCTGAAAATGATCAAGCTACGATGCTGCCACAGGATGGCTATTTTCACAGCACCAAAAAAGGAGGACACTTTGCAGCACTTAGTGAAGCAAGAATGATCACAACAAATAAGACTCTAGTGTATTCACCACTACAATACAATTTTGTCCATGACACCAATGGTATCATACAATGATTTTGAGACACTCCATTCATTGAAGGACAGTTTGATCCAGGACCGCCCCTGGACGAAGTCAGGCCCTAAGCAGACCTTGATATGAGGCTAGAAATGTAACGATATGAAAATTTCATATTATGGTTATTGTGACCAAAATTATCACGGTTATCATTATTATCACGGTATTGTTGAAAGGTGCAAAAAGTACTTACACACACACTGAAATCATTTAACCAAGTTTTTTTTTTAAATAAAATAAAATAACACACACAATGTACTTTGCTGGCAGAACATTAAAATATTAACATCAAACATACAAATGTGCATTAAAGATGGCACCTTATGGCCATAAGAGGTAGCTGCACTTTGTGCAAATTGTAGATAACATCCAACAATACTTTTTACATTCAGTGTTCAAGACTAGATCTAGTCTTAGAGATCTAAGAAAAACTGGTACAGAAAGAACACTTTCACTGTTTCATGTACCTTTGTGTACAGTCTCTCTCTCTCGCTCTTTCGCTCTCTCTCTCTCTCTTTCGCTCTCTCCTTCACTCGCTCTCTCTCTCGTGCTCTCTCTCGCCATGTTTTCAAACTGCGCACACACACCAGAGTCTCAGAGAGCGCTGCTCCTTCTTCTTCTATTTTGTTTAACGGCAGCTGGCATCCATGAAGTTGCATTACTGCCACAGAACGCTGCGGCTTCCCCAGGAATTGAGCAGTATCACCATGAGTTTTCAAAGTGCCGTAATCAAACACGGTTTTAATGGTAATTAAAATTTGAAATGGTAATACTAACTATAATACTATAGTGATACCGGTTATCGTTACATCCCCATATGAAGCCCCCCAACAATGCCACCACTATTGCCTCAACATACTCATTTAACAATCCTCAAAAGAATCTTAAAATAACTAAAGGATATATTATTACAATAATAATAAATACAAAGTCTTTGCAATTTAGCCAGAGTTAGTCGTATATAAAAGACACAGTTCTTAGTCAGTGAAATTATCATTGATTTTAATGATCATATTCCTTGTTGCAATAAGGATATTTTCAATTTCCATCTGTCTAAAAGAAGTGGTCACTATGGGTTCATTGTTTTCATCATAACATTAATCCCACTTTATTAGATATCTGTTTTATTGGGGTCTTCTCCTCAAAATAAAACTAATATAAACCAGCTGATCTTGCCCCCGTAAACCCCCCTGACACACACACACCCCTGCACCCCTCCCCACATCAGCTCATCCATTTTTCTTCTTTCTCTTCCTCTCTATGGCCTTGTTAAGTTTCTGCTTCAGTGCTATCATCTTTTGTTAATTTACCTTAAAATTTACATTGTCTTTATTTGTTTTCTCCCTTGATCTGATTTTAAAACAGCTGGTCTGCGCGAGGAAGTTTGACAACGTCAATTAGCCTAATTCCTGATCAAAACTAGCACGGGAGTTTTATCATAAATTAAACTAAACAATGGTAGAAGCTGACGTTTGACTAGAGAGGTTGCAGAATAACGGGTGAATTTTCGGGACAAATGTGATGAGAGTTTCTGCGCTGCAAGTATCAAGACAGAGAGAGAGAGAGAGAGAGAGAGAGAGAGAGAGAGCGAGAGAGAGAGAGACAGTGGACACTGTGTGCACTTCACTGATCACGGATGGCACTGATCTCCAAAAATAGATATCTTTAGGGTTAATTTATTAATATGTGACAGCCAGGTAAAGTTTATTTTTTGTCAACGTTGTATATACATTACCTAGATCATATTTAACATACAAACACTGGACTGATGTGCAGAGAAAGAGAGCAATGGACAATATGCTGCATTACATTCAGGTACGACTCCAAAAGAAGGACAAATAAGCGTCCGGCTTGAGGCTGCACCGGACGCCGGACAAAGTACTGAATTTCCGGACTGTCCGGCTATGCTGCCGCCACGCATCCAGACAGAAACGACTCTCAGGGAAAATGTGGCTGCATCTGTGCAAAGTTGTATTTTTCACTGAGTGTCTCACATGATTGTTTTAAGTCAACATCACAGAAAAGATCCCTACATAGACAGTTCAGTTTTGAAACCAGAAAGTGCTGGATGAGCTGCTTTCCTCAAAGATATCAGACTACAATAATAAATTCAGTAATTTTTCTCATCGGTTAAAACAGTTTAATAAGAGCAGATACTAATCTACTAATCTGTACATGGAGATCCAACTGTTAACATTGAACAACAAATCTATTCTCCTTTTCTAAGAATGAACCACAGATAATCTATCTAACCTCCATTTGTCAAAAATGTTTTCTCTTCATGACCCCATGTACAGAGGCTGCTGTCCTCCAAGTAGACAGCTCAGATTCAAATCCAACCTGTGGATCCTTTCCATGTCTCTCTCTCCTCAGTTTAATGACCCTATCCACTGTCCTCTCTCTTCCCAAGCCCAAAAAGCCCAAAAATACATCATAAAATGGCTCTCCTCTTGACAGCAAACCTGACAAAACAGGACATTTTATCCATTTTACAATTCTGTAACCTGTTGTCATTTCAGCAAACATAAGATCTGTTAATGTAAGCAAATCACAAGTTTCTTTTCCTGTTTCAGCAATCTGGCATGAAACCTCTGCGTAACTGATTACAGACAGAAGTGTTTTCATTACAGGCGCTAACTCTGTTGGCGTTTCTTGGAAGCTGTCTAATCCTTCACCAGAATGACTGAGAAGTTCACATCCATATCAATCGGATGTTGATAGATGGTGATTGCTAGAGTTCCCAGACTGCATCTGAAATAAAGTTTGTTTTGTTAAATGAATCTGGTTCCTTCATCAGAAAGTTCCTCTTGCCTCACTTCATTTTGAATTAATTTTAAATGTCTTTTTCTTGGTGAGAGACACACTTTCCTCAAACCCGACAGACTTCATTTGAAAAAGTCATATCTTGCCTACCACTGCCTCCATTTGTTCATTTTAAAAAAAATATTGTGTGGAAAAAAACTGTATTCAAAAAAGTTACAAAAAACTGCTGTTTTTGTTGCCATATGTCAGACGGCTTCAAAGAAAGTAATGACATTTTTTTCTGGCTTCCTCTTTTAAAAAGTCAATCTCTGTAGGGATCTTTTCTGTAATGTTGTCAAACACTAAAAAGAAAAAACAATCTGAGCCTGTCAGTAAGGAAAAACAACAACTTTCAGTGCCCACTTCTACTGCCTATTTCAGAGCTGGTTGAAGAAATCTACTTAGGAAATTCTAAAACTTTGGGTTATCATATGTGACTCAAAATATGTAAATAGGAACAAAGTCATAAACCTGTCTAAGTCTGATCTGACTCATTTACCTCAGAGGATTACTTTGCTGCCATTGCAGCCATTTTAGTGCAGCTTTTCCATCAACTGGCAGTCATTGACATACGAAGTATGTAAAAAACAAGAACAAAGGTTAGACTCAAAAGATCTCTCTTTTGAGTCTAACCAAATACGTATTTTTATGCACCTACAGCAGAACTAATACCAGTAAATTTCCATTATTAGCTATTTTTAAAAGCTCTTCCTGTTTACAGTCAGCAGTACAGCCTGTTCCTGCATGAGAAGAGGTTTTAATGTTCGTTTTGCTGATCTGAGCACAGCAGCTCACTTACACTCATATCCACGGCTCCTCTTTTGGCATAAGTATTAAAGTTTGTTTAAATAGGCAGGTTGGTGTAGAATACTCCGTTTACCCCTAAAGTTCACCATGGACATCTTCAAATCAGTTCTAATAAAAATGTGAAGATTGGGGCTGGCCATGATCTGAATGTACTTTCAATTAATTGTATACATGAATTCCCTCCCTTGAACATACAACGCTAATACATGAGAGTTAGTTATGGTATGAATTTAAATCTTCAAAGAGAGAGAGGAAAATTAAGCCCTCTATGATTGAATTAGAAGACTTTTTAAACAAAATTCAAGATTCTTATGGCCATAAACTGCCTTAGCACGTTGACTTTGTAACGACATTTTAGAGATCAGACTGTAGTCTGTCCAACAGTTTATTTCTCTAGCGATGACAATTTTCAACTGTTATTTTGTTCCGCTTGTATTGCTTGTTTGATTTTATTGTGTGTGTTTGCCATGTTTCTATTACATGATTTGAAGTGGCTTGTCACCTGTAATTTAAAGTCCCACTGAAATAAAGTATTATGAGGGATGCATCATACTGGGCTTTTGCTAATATACCAGTATCAATGAATGAAATTTAACTTATACCAATATCAGTGCCGATATCTTTATGTAGTCCAGACCGAAAACTTCAGTCCTTCAAACACACTTTAAAGTTTGAGGATAAACACATTTCAATCCTTAAAACACACTTTAGAAGCAAGGAATGATTATGAATAAAGAAAAAGACTTCAGCTGATGTAGGTCTGTTAATCCAGCCTAAAACTCCACTAACTTATTTGTTCATATAGTCAATATTTACAGCTGATAAAGGCTGATTTTTGCCAAAATATAGGTTATAAACATTGGCAGGAATTTCACTGATATCACATCAATAATAGCAGGCATCCCTAGGTTGTATTACTATCGTTATTAAATTTGACAACAATAAATTTGAGAATTTAATGACCCTGTGTAAAGCACTGTTTATAACTCTGCATCACATCCACACTGTAGTGGCCTGTTTTGAGCTCTACATACTTGTGCATTTTTATGGTTTCTACGCTAATTCCTGGTCTTGCAGCCACATTTCCTGCTTGTTTTGTACACAGGAATCCATGGCAAATGAGTGTATGAGCTGGTAAACACTCAGCCGCAGTTGACAAGACTGCATTTATTACAAAGTAGAAAACAGAGGAAGCGTTGGAGGAAATGTAAACTATTGCCACTGAATCACTATTTTTTGCACTTAATGGGTGACAGAGAGAGGCATGGATGAGAAAATGCACATCTGGTGTTTCCAGATGCTGACAAGTTATCTCGCTGTCTGCAGTCGTCTATCTCACTTTGGAGTACACACAATATGCCTGTAGACATTACTCAGAGACTGCAGGTCACCTAATGCTACCTAGCAGACCAATCACAGGGGTTGCTACATGTTGACCACATTTGTAGGCCTCTGTGAATGGTTCAGCGCTACACAGTATATAGAAATGTACATCCAGAATAATGAGCGTTGACTGCACATTTACTACTATTATCTGCCTTAAAAAAAGAACGTTCCCGTGCAAAAGCGTTTAGCTGGGAGTCAAGTGAGTGGTTAATAAGTGAAATTGTTATTAAGGGATCCCCATTATTATTATTTTTTACATTTTCACTGTTTACCCTTTTTATTGTTAGTCCTTATTTCATGTGATTTCACTGTTTTTAATAATGAACAAACTACAGCCCTATCTTATTACCATGATTTATTTTTCTTTATTTCCTTTATATTTTGAATTTGCCACAAAAATAAATTTGACTTTGACCTAAGCAGTAAATGTCTCGCTATTCTTGTGGACTCCAACATACTGTAAGAGTGTCATGACTGAGTGACTGCCTCTAGATTAGGAAGTGTTTTATTTAATCTGCAGCCACTAGTGCAATAATCAGGATCACGTTTTTCTGATAAAGCTGCACAAACATATGGACTCTACTTATACGCTAATACATTTTCTTTAATCATGCTCCTCACATTAGAAAAAACTTTGCTTTTTCTACCTCCAACAGCACTGATATTGCTGATGCAGTAAAAAGATTTTGCTAATGTTTGCCCATTTGATTCAGAAGCCAGATCTTCCGGTTAAACTTTCATTCAGGGCATGAATAATTGAGGCTGACCAGCTTCAGAAATGAACTGCAGCATTCAATTTTAGACCAAGTAACACCAGAAAAACTGGGAGGCTCTTTTAGTTTTTTATCCTCTGCTCTAGCCAATGTTTATAACTGGTGCTAGTTACATAGTGCAAATGTTAAAGGGACTGGTTTGATGAGTTGCATATTTGTTACTTGGTTTAAGCAGAACAATGTGCAATTAAATTTCAAGTAAACACAGGCTAATTGGTAAAGGAATGCAAAAGTTTGCCTGTAACAGACATGTGAGTCATGTGTTTCATGCATCCTTGGAAATATATTTGTAAAGTTCAAAATTCCTCTAAATAGCCACCTTTTTGGGATCAAACACATTTTATACTGTCCTTCTGCTTATGACTCAAACTATATTATCTTTGCGGCCTTTCATCACAGTGCATTAATGTGCAGCATCCACTAACATGTCATCTGCCTTGCGTTCCAGCTCTTTGATCACTGCACCTGTCCTTATTTTTCCACTGATTAAGGAGTTCTGGGTTGACCTGAACAACCTTAATTAATCACATAATGTAATAGCTACTAGTTAGATTTACTCTGTTTGAATGAACCTCAAACAAAAGACACAAAAACCAACAGAGACTGGTCATTAGTATAAATATTAAGGGGGTTTGTTGTACTTAGAGGTGTAACAAAGGAGTCGGCTAATATTTTAAGAAAGGATAGAAGTTAAATATGTAAAGAGGGGGTTAAAAACGTTAGATTTGTATGATTTTAGTCTATGAAGCACATGGATACATTTAATACAGACAGCAGATGTTATTAGAACCACCTGTACTGTCTGAACTGACCTACGTATCGCAGTGTGAGAGCAGCGATGTGATCTCAGGACTCATGTGACCCACAGCCTTGGCAGCCTCGAGGATGGCTCTCCGGTACATTCCTTTCTTCTTCCTGTTGAAGCGGGACCTGAAGAGCTCTCGGAAGGGGGACAATTTGGCGACGGAGAGCTGGGAGGTCGTTGGCGAACCGAACCATGCCACCTTAGCCTGCGGCCACTGGGCCTCACAGCTTGCAGTCTCCTGCTTGCGGGTACCGCTGATGCTGAGGACGCGAGCTGGCCACCAAGGAAAGCCGTGAATTTTCCCCCACACGATGTCGCCCACCGCCACTGCGTGACCTTCCTCTGTTACACACTTTGTCATACTGCGCGTGTGAAGCCGCACTGTGAGTGGCGGCACGGTCTTACAGTCGTCTCGAGAGGGGATAGAAGATGATGTCACAGACAGATCCTCACCTGGGGCCAGGTCACAGAGTTCTGGAGATGTGCCGTCAGAGCTGAAAGACTTGGACTCGTCTAAACTGTCGCTGCTGCAGACCGACAGACTTGAAGAATCTGCTTTACGCTTTCGAAAATTAATAAGAAGCGTGAGGTCATTGTGTCCGCGCTCTGCCTCTTCTCCTGAACTTCCCGACCACAACTCCAGAGAGTTCTTACCCTCCCCTGAGTCCTCAGAGTGGGGAAGGCAGGGACCGGGCACCCTGGGGCTCCGCCTCCGAGTGCCACCGACAAGTTCGGCCTCATACTCGACCACGCTCTCCTCCCCCTCCCTTGATGGGGGTCTCAAGCTGATCTTTGGAGAAGGTAATTCCTGACCCACGTTGGCAAAAGGCCGGGTGAGTTTGAGTTTGGGAATGGACACGGTGAGGCCGGACCTTGTAGCGTCAAGAATGTGCCGTTGTTCCTTTGTGGGGTCAGATGGTGTCTTGCCGTTTTCTCTGACGCCATTCTGCACAAGCTGTTTGGGGCAGAATGGCTTGACTGAGCCGTGGACTCTGGAGGGGATCTTCATCACCTCGCCCTTCCCCTGTGGAGTGCTATATGAGATCTTTATGACAGGACTGTGGGGGATTACATCACTTCCAAGGTACTTGTCCCCGTCAGCATCCCCCCGTTTGTCCTTCCTGAGGCGCTTGCTGTCTAGTGTGGAGCCGTTTTCACGTCTCTTGGCGTCTTTTGTCGAAACACCTTCTTCTTTTCTAGACAGCTTAGTGGGAGTGTCTTTATCTTCCCCGTCGTCGTCGCTCTGTAGTGAATTCTCTTTTCTAGAAGTCTTTGTGTTGTTGCTCAGGCCGTCTTTGCTGTCCTCGTCACTGTTCAGAGTGTTTTTGCACTTTTCACAAAGAACCTGCCGAGGGCGCAGACGGATCGTGCTCATGGTCATACGGCCTGGCTCTCGCGTTCGCCTCTTCTTTCTTTTGATTGGTCTGGGTGGGGGTTGAGGTACCCATTGGCTGTAACTGTGGCGCACCCATAAGGGCTGAGGGAAGGGGGCTCCTTCAAAATAAGGAGGGTAAGGAGTCTGTCCAGCTGGCACTGGTGTGGGGATGGGGCAGGGAGGAGCAGCAGGTACGCCGCTTTCAGGAAGTGTGTTTTCATCCTTTGGTCTGTGTGACGCCTGGCTCTGGGATTTGGAAAGCTGCTCCTCACTCAGGACTTCTGGGATTTCACAAGCCGGTTTAGATTTCAGGCAGTCTTCGGGTTTGGCTGTGAACTCTGGCAGACAGAACAGCCCAGTCCTACGGAGAAAAAAAACAACAATAAATGAAAAACCGTATATCTCTTTGAGTTTCATCTGAAGCACAAACAAGCACATGACAGGCATTTCTTGAATTTTTTTAGTTAAGCAATTTCCTCTGCATAGCTATGCTGTAATGTCAGGCCCTTATTTCCAAAGCGACAGCATGCATCAAACTTTGCTGCTTCAATAAGGACAAAATCAGAAAGCACATAAGACTGTTTGACTCTTTTTACTGTTTTTGTTTGACTTTGTGAAGACACCACTCCCTGTCACCTGTATGCTGAACATTCTTTTTGTGTGGGGGTTGGCCGAGTTATCTTTGCAGCTGAAGGCCACAAAAATGGAGCTGTAGTATCAATGACTCTCTTAGGGTGGTTTGACATGCTCTTTTTGTACTCTGCAGACCTGCAAACATGTCCAGAGAAGGCCCAAACTGCCCAGAAATCTTTGAAGGGTGGCTGGCAGGCAACAGTAACACGGCTGTGGGGCTTTAGTCAGGAGACAGCAGACAAAGAGACTACAGGATGCCCAGGAACCCCCCTTCCCTAACATCTGACTGAACAAAAACAATCCCATGAATCACTCGGGATTCAGAGACGTAGGGAAGGAGCCAGGAGATTTCAGTTTGTTTTTGCATCCATGTCTGATCAGGGCTTGTGTGCGGTGAGATTATTAATTAGCGCACATTTGGGGAGCCTGATTTCCTCCCCAGGAGGAGCAACTGGCAGGCACCTCTGAATAATAGTCTCCTGGTGCAGCTTGTGCCTCTCACCTTTACAACATACCACTAAAGCAGGCGAATCTGTGCCCTCAGAGTGACTGACACGGCACAAACAGGTCTGTGTGTGACAGGGAACAGGCAGTGCTAGTTAAGAACAGCGCAAGGACACAGTAATGCTCACTGCATTTGTGCCATTTCACATTGTGTACAGTGAAACTAGATGCAGAGATAAGCCTGCATGATAGGCTGAGATGATGACATTAAAAAAGAACCTGTGGGAGACAATGACAGGAAGTATTTTTCCATGAGTTGGAGCGGAAGAAGAAGTCAAATTTTGTCAGTGACAAGGCCTGAAATAAAGCCCTATTTTAGGTTATTTCAAGGCCTGCCTTTTCCCATCTGGGTGGGTTATTTTCAGGCCAGCTCGAGCTCTCACATGAAAAACTATCTAAGCATACTAAGGGGCAAAGCTGGTCAGATTCTGATTCTGCAAGACTATAAATAGTCTAAAGCCAATGGCTTCTAAGGTGCACACAAGGCTTATACATGTGACAGAGCTGTGGGGGTAGTTAAGACATGACACTGATTATATCTTCAATTATACATATATAAGGTTGTATAATCTGAAAAGCACTGAGTTTGGTGGCATGAGAAGGCCTTCTCTTTTAAGAGAAAGTGCCCAATGTTGTCACTAAGTTTTAGCAGGAACAAAGTTTAAACCAAAAGAAGTAAAATTTTGGTTTCAAATGGGTATTTTTAGCCATTTTCTATTGTTCATGCAGATCAAGAGTAATTACTTAATGAGGGCTTTTCTCGAGGTATTGTACATTATTTCAGATAAATCATCCCCTCAGAAAACTCAACACACACTACAATATTATGTGTGTCTGAAAATATATCAAAACATGATTGATAGACACAATACTGTCCAGTCAAGGCCTTTTCAGCTGGTACGTTTCAGCTGCTGTGTATGAGATTAGGCTAACACAATAAGCTATAGATAAACCCATTGACATTACTTATTGTTCATGAAGAGTCATTATAATGCTTAATGGGCAGACTCGTTATCTTCACATACAATACGTGGACTTGATGTAAATCCCGATATAACTTGGTTTAATCATCTTATTGCGTTCTACAATAAAATTAGTTAGCCATTAGCAGGCATGCTAACAGTTAGCACTCTTGTCAGCTACAATAACCTGCGAGTCTTTTGTATGAAGGCCTAGCAAGCTAACGATTAGCTTTGACTTGTTAGCATTAAAGGTGGATTAGCCGTTAGCTGCGTTGGGCAACATATTTAAAAATATAAAAAGTAAATCAGAAATAACACTCACTTTTTGTTGCTGTCGAGTAATATCCCTGTGTAGCTCCTCTCCCGATAGATCAGCGTCACCACCAGGGTATCGTTAACTATTTGATCGATAGTGACAGGTACCCGAGAGCCGGCCTGCAGCTGCTCGGCCGCAGCCTCCATGTTTCCCGGCGTCAAGTGTCCGGCTCGGCGGTGCTCGATCCCGGCCAAGGGAGCCACGGTCGCGTCGGCCAGAGATCCGTCTCCCCTTCGCTATTGGAGCAGGAGGCTACAGCAGGGCATGAAATGACGCCATCACCCCCACCAAGTCAATTACAACAGGACTGTTAGCGCTGACATCACGCTCTCTCTGTGTGTGCTGGAGGAGCAGACGAGGCCTTGCCTTCCTCTGCCTCTCTTTGATTGTTTGATGCCATCATTTCAGGACTTCACCGAAGACATGACTCCCATTACCACAGAGAGAGGGAATAATGGCGTCTTATATTTGACATAGACTACCTCTGCAGTGTAAAACAAAACATGTACATCTCTTTGTAGAGGTTCAGCACTGTTATGTATCTGCTTACATGAACATAACCGAGTGTCGTCGAATTTGACAAATGTGACATAAATATATACTGAAACATTCACCTATGGAAATACAGCCACAAACGTTTAAAAAGCGCAATGCATGATTTTGCTTCAAACGTGGTTTTTTGTCAGTTTCACTCCAGACGCTTCACAAATTTAAATGATATTTTTCAAATGTCAGTCTTAAAAGGCTGGTGGGTCCATCATACCTTCTTGACATTTAAGAGATTTCATCTGGAACCTTCTATCACTGGTTTGCACTCATTTTATATGACTCAGAATTCATAGCAATTTATTTTTCACACTCCTAATGTATCTGCTGTCATTATTTGGACAAATAGAGGACACATAGTCAAATAAGACAGATACGGGTAGGAATAAAGAAAGCTTAAGTATTATAAATACCCCTCAAGTAAAATAACAAATGAAGCATCTACAGAGTCAGGTCTCACAATACAAACAGACAGGGTATTCATTTAAATTCTAAAGCCAGGAAGAGATTATACCCCTAAATCAAAGGTCAATTATAGGTGAGCATATTAGAGCTTTCATTGTAAATTCCTTGCAAAATACGTTGAGGTTTTAAACTTACATTACTGCAAGTTATTATGCTAAAATAAATTAATATGTAGAAAATGATTCGCTGTTAAAGTAGATAAAATTTTCAGCTGGGGACTTAAACCATGCTCAGAACTGTACATTTGACTTATTTTTAGGAGCTGAGCACTACTAAGAATCAGATCCTAAGGACGCTCTAAATAGGCCTACCGAATACTGTAACATATTCACAAACTGCTGTTGACATTTAACAGCATTTTCAGATTATTTCCAAAGATAAGTAACCATGTATTTAAGCAGGACAACTCCTCCAGTTGACTGAACCTCTATACGATATTAAAATCTGGTGCTGTGGAATTGACTGTGAGTAGATTAACAGATCTGGTGATGATAACAGCGGATCCAAGACCTAGATAGATAAATTAATGAGGGAATTAGGAAATGTTAAGGAACTGAATCTAAACAGTATTTGAATTAAATGCAATATATCTAACAACTAGACTTTGAAGTGACAGAAAATGTGAAATGGTGTTTCTCCAGCCCCCAGTGTGAACGCAAGCTGACAAAAGGAACAAAATTGCCATTACTTCATGCTATTTTACATTTAAACTGCCATATTTAACTATCTAAGTTATCTTCTCTGATTGCAAATTTCTTAATTCGCCAACTGATTGCTTTGTACCATCATATTTGCTATCTCTAGTTTTATTCTCTGGTCTCTGCATGACATCTTATTCATTGTTGCATCTGATTCATTTCATCATTGAACCATCTGCAGATGGCTTTAAACTACTATTTAATATGATTAAATCTCTCCATCATAATTGCAAAATCATTGAAGTGTGAGAAATCGCCAGATATGCATGGCAATTACCTGAAAACAACACTAAATCTGAACATTTTATCAACCAAAAGCTCAAAAATCAGCCTTAAAAACCTTTAGAAACCACAAAGATTGTTACATTTTCAAAAAATTCAAGTTTCTCTTTTAGTACAAGAATATGCCTGTTCCATTGTGTTAGGTGAACAAATGTAACTGCATTAATGAGACTCAGCATCCCATTAACCCCCCAGTACCATGATGTCCTAAATGGCGGTAAGGCAAGGTTCATAAGGACCTGACATGTAACAGAGAATATCAAAGTACTCTCTTGAATTGTAACAATCATGTGATCTTTATTTTTAAGTTATCAGCAGTTCAGTGGTTCCTCATGAGGAGAAAAGTCTTTGCAATAAGATTTGAGGATGAATTTAACACCATAAAGCTGAAACAGCGGTCAGTTTTAAGAGTAATTGGGAAAGGTGTTTGCAGTGAAGATTCTGAAATGCCTTTCAGGATTTCTCTCTCTGGTTGTCTTCCTCTCCAAAAGCTGAGTCTGCAGCATCCTCATCTGCTATTAGAGAGGAAACAAACTCAGATCAATAATCTATGAATTGGATAATGATTGGTTGTGTGAATAATAAAGAACAGGCCGTCACCTCCTTTATATCCTGCCTTTCTGCTGCCATCTGCTTGCTACTTGTGTCCGTGGGATTCCTGCGTCTCTCTTCCAGCGTCTCTACACAGGCGCGGATCTGACGCTGCAGCCTCTGGGCTGATCTGAAGTAACATGCAGGTCAAAGATTACTTTGTGGGAATATGGAAAGACTGATCATTTTTATGCATGGCCTTTGATATTAAAATATTTATATTTATGCAGCTGTATGATAACAAATGTCAACCTGTGAATGAAATGTATTCCATGACTGACAAAGAGAAGTCTGAACTGTTCAAACTAATCTAGTTAATCAGGATTTGGATTTATTGATGGTCATAAAGAACAAAAGAAACTGCAGCTGTTCTGTGGAAGTTGTAATGTCTCTCTTTGTCCACTAGATGTCTCTAGCTCTCCATCTGCAGCTGCATGGATGGTAATACTAGGCATGTGAAAAGATCATTATTGTGATATATTTATGCCCTCAGGTCATGCAGAAACCCTGTTTTCCAAGGCAGGATGGTCCAGAATTTTAAAATAACAGTAGTGATAAAATGTACTTGATTTGCACAACACCTTACTTAAATAAATGAAGATCAATGTGTTGTACAACAGAGAAAACACATTTAAAGTCTGCCTCATATCAAAATACTCCAAATGGACAAAAAGCCATGGACAGTCTGCCAAAATAGCATTCTAAAAAAATATAATAGAATATAACTGTTTAAATAAAAAGGGGGAAAAATAAGGGAAAAAACATGCCAATTATAACAAAAGGGAGATGACTGCTACAGAATGAGTTCAAAAATTAATGATTAATCAGCCTGTTTCAGGACAGTCAGCTATTTAAGGGCTTTAATTTGTTTAACACCCCTTTTAAAAGTAAAATTTCTGCCAAGTCAGGGGAGCACAGCTGTTAAATGTTGGATCTTCTTTCACATAAAATTTACATTAAACAAGTCATTTCTGCACATACACGCCTATAAATTTCAAGAAAATCAAGAGAGGCTGCCCCTGATATTGCTCACACTGGATGCACCTAAAAAAAAAAGCAGACTTTAATTTTTGGATTGGAGGGAAGCAGGATAAGGTTACAAAAATACCTACAGAAAGTTTACAACTGTGATCCTGCATTTGCACTTTGTGGAGGTACCTTTATTTTCAAAAAAAGGAAAAACTTTTATTTTTGGAATTTATTAAGTTATTTTGAAAGCAGTACAGTGAAAACTTAAGGTTTGTATTTTTTATGTTACTTAATATTTACATATGTTTTTTGAGTTGAGAGATACACATTTTAAATTGTATTTTCCTCAAAAACCAAGCAAGTATACTTATGACACAATTTATGTATTATATTGTAATTCCAAATCGCATAATTTTTCAGTATAATCACAATTGTAAATTATTACCATATTATGTGATCCTAATTCCTGAAAAATTTCTTAAAGTGTAGCCATGTGGATCTTAGAATGGACAAATGAGCATTGTTTATGCTCTAAACCCAAGTAGGTTTACAAAAACAACCGCGTTACCTTAACCCGTTTAAGTTTTTACATACAATGGAACTAAATAAACGTTGCTGTGTTAACATAACTGGATGTGATGGGGATGTGAAAGGCTCCATTACAGAGCTGGAAATTAGGATGAGCAATGGGGGGAAAGACATGCAGGAAAGGAGCCACAGGTCAGCTTGAATGCGTGCCCCCCTGTACATAAGGCACAACCTAACCACTAGACCATCTGCCCCCTTTTATTTGATCATTTTTTAATGTTACAAAATTGTTGTTTTAGTGACATAAAAGTACTTTATTAACAACAATTTGACAAAAGTGCTTTACAACTAAAATCCCACGTATTTTTATTATTATTATTATTATTACCTCCACCAAGGAGGTTATGTGATCGGCAGGGTTTGTTAGTTTATTTGTTAGCAACATAACACAAAAAGTCATGGACGGATTTTGATGAAATTTTCAGGAAATGTCAGAGATGGCATAAGGAGGAAGTGATTAGATTTTGGGAGTGATCTGGATTACGATCTGGATCCAGGAATGTTTTTAAAGGATTCTTCACTATTGGGAGATAGGGCTAATGGCGGAGGTCTAGTTCTAGTTATTGCTATTATTATCAATCCAGGGACTCAGTGATCCCTTACCTGCTCTCATCGAGCTCTTTGGTGGTCCTGGGGGGAGCCTGACTCTGAGGAGGGACAGCTCTGTCCTCCTGAAACAGAGAAAAGATTATACACAGTTATGGTTCTTAAGTTAAGAGCTCAGCTATATACAGGCCGGTACAGCTCTTTTGAACAAGTCTTACACACTATGGTGATTGAAGACATATGCAAGAACTTGTTTACATATTCTTACATATACATGCATGGCATACACACCCAAACCTATAAATGTACATGTATCTATCTACATAGTCTCATGCAGTGTATGAGATATCGTTAAACTCAGGTGGTGATAGAGTTGAAGAGTCTGACTGCAGTTGGTATAAAGGATCTGAGTTAGCACTCCTTCTTGCATGGTGTGTGTCTCAGTCTGCAGCTGAAGGAGCTGCTCATGGCCCCCACAGTGTCATACAGTGGGTGAGTGGAAATGTCCATGATGGATGTCAGCTCTGCTAACATCCTTCTCTCATCCACCTCCTCCATGGAGTCCAGGTCAGAACTGGCATTCCTTACTAGCTTGTTTGTTTACCATTTCAGTATATATTTGCAGTTATGAACATATCTAACACTGTGATTTAGACACCAAATGAAGTTGGTACTTAACCCAAATTGTTCATGTTGCTCTCCTGAAAATCTAAATGTTTTTCACACATGCCGTATTGGTTTGTGGGGAAAGGTTATAAAAGCCTTTACAAAACCAGCAGAGGGGCTGTTTCTTGTGGACCCTGCTGTTTATCTTTCAAATTATGATTTTCACCTTTCTCTCTTGAACAATATGAGCAAAATCTGGTTAGCAGGCCTTAAGTAAATAAAGAATATTTCAGTCCAACACTAGAAACCTTCGGTGAAACACAAGCACTCAATGGTTTCTAAGATGTTGGGGTATTTTTCACCTGGAATAACCAGGTAATGTTAGAGGATCTTCTATCTAAAAGGGAGTGCTTTGTGTGTGTAGGTGTAATTATCCTGCTGATTGGGGGTTGGAGATGAGGGTGGGGGTGGAGGTCTAGGGTGGAATCTATCAAACTGCTCAGAAAATATGTAATGTCTTTTGTATTGTCTTTATGGTGTTGACTTCAAATTTTTAAAGTGACAACAATATTCATGAGTAACAGGCTGCGTGAACCACAAGGGTTGGAAATGGATCTTGATTTCTTTTGTTTTGACCTTTTAATAATGACTTAAGGAAACCTGTGATAGATGAAATAATGTTTAAAATCTAGATTTTATTTGGTGCAGTGATGAAAACATGAGGATGCAACAGCTGTTTCATTTTAATGTTTATGAGTGAGCCACTTTTATTTCTCCAGTTTGGAAGGAAAGTCAGAACAGTTAACTCCTTTTACATAATCACTGTTTTGGGCTGTAAATATTATGTGTAGATTCCACAACATCAAACAGTCACCTGTGCTTATCTACAGGTGATCAAAATGAAAGGAGAGGAAAAGAGAGTCCAGGGCTGTTATGTCCCCTCTGTTAATATATGAGTATTTAAGACAAAAACAAACGATTCTTGAATGTCTCTACAAAATACCTAGTATCAACAAACATGTGAAACTATACTTCAGAACTGGATTTGACAACAGAGATTTTTTTCTCTGTCAGCTCATAAACACAGTGTCTATAATCCGCCAATTCTAACATTAAGTCTTGACTTCTTTTTCAAAACTTTTTCAACTTTATTCTCTGCATTTCGACTTTTTAAATTTTTTTTGCCACTTCAACTTTAATCATGGCACTGTATTTCCACTTTATTATTAAAATTTTGAATTTATTCTTGACATTTCAATTTCTTTCACCATTTCAACTTAAATCTCAAAGTAGCCAGCAATATTTTTTCCTTCGTCTGTGGCAAAAATCCTCTTCCAAAGAAAAGCAGACAAAAATATCTGTATTTTTGTAATAGATCATAATTAGCTCATTTAAGGCGATGCATTCAAAGACAGTAGGTTTGCACGCTCATAGCAGAATGTTTACAAAATGTCATGATATGTTCAAGTGGTACATCAAGAAATATTAAATTCAATTTTTGAAAACAAAATTAAATAAATTTAATTGTGGGGGAAAAATGTTTGCTTTTTCTGCAATAAGAAACAGATATAAGAGATTGAATTATGACCTTATTAACTTAAATTCCATTTTGACAACCTTAATAACAAGTAGTTTGTTAATGCACATTTTATAAAGTCTTCATGTTTACTTTTTATGTTTATACAGACTTAAAGTGCATTGTCTTGTCCCTGTGCTTCTTTTTTGATTTATGTTGTTTGTAATAAACTTGATGAAATGATGAGTCGGTAGCTTTTCAGATCAGCAAATCACAACAATACCACAATAATACTGATAATAGCGATATTTTAGGTCAAGATTATTGTGATATGATTTTTTAATATCATTACATCTCTGAAGTAAATAAGGACATACATGCATAAATAAATAGATTATGTCTAGTTTTCTAGTTTAATGCACAGTTCAATAATAGTTCAGTTGTTATATTATAACATATTGACTGCCATCATTAAACACCATGATTCCTTTAAGTGTTTGTGCCCCTTTCTGTGAGTAAGATATAAAATAAATGGATGAATTGGAAATGGATAGCTTGATGGTTTTAATTCAACAATGACAATGCCACAGTTAAAAGACTTCTGCAAGCTACACTTACTGATGGACTTCTAGCTCCCTTGTATTCCTTCTTCATATTAGACACCAAACCTTCACCTTAGGTTTTGGTAGTCACATTATCAATGAGTGCTAAAGGCATCTGAAATGTCTTTTGGTGTCTGTCTTCAAACATAAACTTTGACTGTAATGTGCTTTTACTGAAGCAGCGTTCCATCTGTTATCATTTCTATCTCAATCTTTGATCTTGTGTTCATCTCATTGTTGTGGCCATTAAACCAGTACCGCACTAGTGATGCTCTACTGCCCCCTGGTGGTTGGCAGGTTGACAGGTGGACAATTGTGTGATTTATTTCTCACATACCTCTTGATTCCTCGGTTTGCCTTGTTTCTTTGGCTTGTCATGCTTGGTTTGTGAAAGCCGTGCTCTTAGAACCTCCTGGCTTCTATAGAGAGGTCAGAAAATAAAACACTGTGATACATCATGCCAGCAAAAATGGTTCCAGGGCTTTTGTTTCTCAAGGCTCGCAAAGGAACTGTACACAAATATCACTCAGTTTGTTCTTCAAAATATGAACATATTTACATATACACACATATTATACCTTCCAGTTGGCAATATATCAAAATGCTATAAAGAAGCGGTAACTTGAATAAAAAAAATGAATCAAGTTAATCACAGCTTTTTTAAAGTAGTTTAAATATATTTTTATGTTGTTAGATTTTTAAAGGTTGTTTTTGTCAAGTGTTTTATTTTTATTCTTTTAATTCTATGTACAGCACATTGAAAGTGCTGTTCTGAATCCTTATCAATACTACTGATACTACGCTCTTAAGCACCCAATACATCATACTTTCTTGTTTTTAATTATCAAAAATTGCAAGCAAACTCCCAAACACTGTAAAAACGCACAGAAACACTTTGATACCAAAATGCTGTGACAGTTTTTTTTTTTTTTTTTTTTTTGCAGTTTTGGTACCAAAATTGCAGCTTTTGTTCTTTCCTCTCTAGTGTTCCTTTGTAAGACAACTGAGGTTATTTTCATACTGCAAACCATGAAAATAACAGGGATTGTATTGTTTGAAAATTCATGGTATAAAAATATCAAAGTGTTGGACATTTTGTCAATCCACTGATCTATTTCTTATCTTTAGTAACACCTTGCCTGGGTATTTATGCAGTTTATCAACTATAATCTAAGGGTATTTGTCTCATGTAAGTACACCGTGAACAAAATTGTTGGTACCCTTTCATTAAAGAAAGAAAAAAAACCCTAGTGGTCACTGAAATAACTTGAAATGGAGGTAAGTGATAATAAATAAAGAACTACTGAAAATTAAGTAATAAAAGTCAGACATTGCTTTTTAATCGTGGTTCAACAGAATCATTTTAGACTAATCAAACCTGTCTGGACAAAAATGATGGTACACTTAACTTAATATTTTGTTGCACAACCTTTACAGGCAATCACTGCAATCAAGGTATTTCTGTAACTCTCTTCTGCACCTGTCCACAGGTATTTTGGCCCACTCCTCATGAGTGAACTGTTCCAGCTGTCTCAGGTTAGAAGGGTGTCTTCTCCAAACTGTATGTTTTAGCTCCTGCCACTGATGTTCAAAAGGATTTCAACCTGGGCTCATAGAAGACTTCAGAATAGTCCAATGTTTTGTTCTTAGCCATTCTTGGCTGTTTTTAGCTGTGTTTTGGGTCATTACCCTGTTGGAGGAAAATAATCTGCCACTGAGACCAAGCTTTCTGACACTGGGCAGCACATTTGGCTCCAGAATGTATTGATAGTCTTGAGATTTCATTGTACCCTGTGCAGATTCAAGGCACCCTGTGCCAGATGCAGCAAAGCAGCCCCAGAACATAACTTAGCCTCCTCCATGCTTTACACTAGCTACAGTGATCTTTTCATTGTATGCTTCATTTTTACATCTGTGACCATAGAGCCGATGTGACTTGCAGAAAAACTTCATTTTTGTCTCACAGCACAGTGACTGGTTTTCACCCTCTTAACAGAAAGGCCTGCTCATACAAGTTACCTGTGACGCTAATAGCAGGACAGCTTAGTTTAACATGCCCCTATAGTCAAATTATTTTCAATCTTTTCCGGGGGTACCGTCATTTTTGTCCTGGCCACTTTTATCAGTCTTGTTTTTTTTAATGATTCTGTTGAACCACAGTTCATAAGCAACATCTGATTCTAAATAGTTAATCATTGGTACATTTTTATTTGTAATTACTTTCATCAGTTCCAAACTATTTCAGACGCCATTGTGAGTTTTTCTTTCTTTAACGGAAGGGTACCAACAATTTTGTCCACATGTGAATGACCAAGGTGCAGCTTTTGCACTGTTACATGGTTTTAGAGTTGCTTAGGTTGTTTGTTTTAGCCTGCAGCAATAGCACAGGCTGCAATGTCTGCAAAGTAATCATGGAACAATCAAAGTAAATCCACAAAAGTTTCTGCAAACCATTAACCAGAATCAATTTACATTGAATGCAACAGATATAACTCATAAA